>NC_073627.1:11560000-12185000 GCF_029407905.1 Bubalus kerabau | reverse complement strand
GCTGAAAGGACGGTCACTTTTTCTGCGGGGTATTATCCTGTGTGGCACCAGCTTTATAAAGGGTGTCGAAGGGCAGAGACATGGGCCTTCCTGTGCCCTTGCTCCCACCAACAGCACTGTGTTTGGAAGTCCATAAGTCCAGTGGCATTCTCTTACACCCCCGTCTTCCTGATCATGGCAGTGGCAAGCTGCTCCCGCTATGGGCCAGGCTGCTGGTCTTTCTAGGGCCACTGGAGGCCTGGTTGGAGCCCACCCTTCAGTCCTCCCAAGCAGATTTGCTGCATTGATAGTTCCTTTTCGTGCAAGAAACCCTAAATGACATACCTTGACTTACCACTCAGGAGAGGGTAAAAATTAAACCATTAAATGCCACAAATAGAGTAGCTTATGTGATGAAATCACTTTCATTACTATATTCAGATAAAACTGTCCGAGCAGAAAGGGAATATACCACCTCACTGATAGAGGTTAGGTCATGCTTCAACTGTGCTTCGTCTTACAAAGAGGCAGACCTCTGCCTGCTAGGCAGAACCTTTGCGCTCACCTTATTCAGCAAGGAGACATAGTTGGTTACCAGCTTGCGCAGCTCGGGAATTTGACTCTCTGTCTCTAGCAGCACGTGCTCCACAAAGAGCGAGATGGAGAAAATGCGATTCCAGTGGGTTCTGTCAAGAGAGGGGTTCCCTCACTCAGCTCTGACAAAAAGCACCTGAGACAGAAGGCAGAGGTGCAGGGAGGTAGTTTCAAGGCACAGGAGTTGAAAGTTAAGACAAGGAGCAGATCTTAAAGTATTGAAATCATAGAGAGACTGTTCTCTTATCACTGTGGAATTATATTAGAAATCAATATCAAAAAATATTTGAAAATAACCCACATATTTTCAAGTGCAATGTGACATTTATCAACAGAAATCTTTGACTTAGCCACTGAAAGCCTCAGGAAAACTAGAAGACTGGAAAAACACAGAGGGTGATTGCAGAGAATAAAAGATTTAAATGAGAAATATGAAAGTGAGAAATTAATATCAAAGATACTTAAAAAACCCCATGTATTTGGAAATTAAATGTCCACTTTTAAATGGTAGATGTATATAAGAAGCCATAACAAGGAAAATTAGAATATCTGTAACACAATAAAAGTGAAAAGGGAATTTCTCAGAATTTGTTGTATGCAGCTGAAGCAACTGAATACAATGTGGAATCTTGAATAAGATACGAAAACTAATAATGGACACTAACCTAAAATTTTGCAAAATTTGAACAAAATCTGTACTTAGTAATACTGTATCACATGTTAATTTCCTGCCTTTTTTTTTTTCTTTTTTTTTACAATATGGTATTTCTTTATATTCTCAGAATTGGATTAGAAGTTCAAAGCTTCATTCAAAAAAAATTTAACTCACTAAGATAATAAACTTTCTAGTCTTTAAGCAAGAATATTAGAGGCCAAAATACATGGAAGTATATCAACGTTATGGTGAATAAATATTAGATATCTAGCATTCTCTTCGTATTAAGTTAAACAAGTGGAATCAAAATGTCATAAATTTTTTTGCTAAGCAAAAATTCATGTCTCTAAAATACATATTTTAATTATACATACTATGTTTATATATACATATACATATCTGTGTATGTACAAAACTTTTTTTCCTATGCTAGATCAAGGCTTAAGAAAGAACAATAAACAAGAGACAGAAATTGGAAAACATAAACTAAATGAAACAGGAGCATTGAATATGAAATAGAAAAAGTGAAACAAACTAGACAAAAGTAAAAATCATCATATAATCCAATTGTTTTTAAACATGGATAATCATTAGAAACACATCTGGAACTCTGGAGAAAAAAGCAAAACATGGGCATTTATATTTTTCAAAAAATTCCAAGATAATTCTGATATGCCTCTGGATTTTAAAAAGTATTACAGGTTTTTCTATTACATGGTAGTTTTACTGATATAGAACTCTATTATTTTCTGTTGACCTATCATAACAATGGTATTAAGTGAATAAATAATAGTTATATAATCACAATAGTAAAAGGTGTTTACCGTTTTCATGTTTCAATACCTTTAGACCATGAAGTTTTCACACCTGGGATATGTTCTAATGTCTTTTAGTTTACAGTCTATGGGAACTTGAATAGAATTTGTATCCTACTGTTGTGTGAAAATTACAAAAAACTTTATTATGTTGAATTGGTTCATGGTGCTTTTCAGATCTACTGTATTTTTTTACTTTTCTGCATATTCATTCTATTAATTTTTGAGAGTTTGATATTGAAACTACAACTAAAAATCTTAATTAATCTACTTAAGAAATAATTGTAATATATGGTGGAACTATGTATAACTTTGTTCTGTATCTTCCAAATCTCCTGTAAATGTGTTATCATACTTTCATAATTTAAAAAATAAAAAAGAAAGAGGAAAAGAAGGAGCAGGTGAGAAGGTAAGTGAATTAGGTAGAAGCCCTTTGTGATGTTCTCCCTGACCTCTACCCACTTCTGTCTTTCTCCTCCCCACAGACTCCCAGCTCAGACAACTCAAGTTCTATGTCTCTGCCCACGTCTGGTGACTCCCACCTCGCCCTTAAAGGCCAGCCCAGGACTTGTCCTCTGGAAAGTCTACCCCGAGTGCATGCCTTTTCTCTGTCACCCTGCTGGGGTCCTCTGCAGCTGCTCCTTCTCCCGCAGGATCGTAATAATCCGCTCACCTCTGTATCACCCCCATCACTCTGTGCATTCCCTGAATGCTCAGTTCTCTCCTCTGTTTTTCTAGGATCATTGCGATGCCTGGCGTTTAAGTAGGTTTCCACAGATGTTATAGAATGAATGAGGAAAGGCCCACTTCCAGCAATAGGAACATCTGCCCTCTCTCTCTGATGTGCCTGGGCCTCCTGGGTCTTACCTGACGCCCCTGATGAAGTCTCTGGTCATCATCCCACAGTCCTGCATGTACCCTTCTGAGCAGAGGAGCTCCAGTGGCATGGAAAGATTCTTCACAGTCTGTAACCAAGCTTGGGGACTGGGCTTCAGGAGGTTTTCCGTCAGCATTTCAGCACAGGCCACTGCTGCCAACACATCCAGACTCTGGGGAGCAGAGAACAGGCCCATGACTGAGCAGTCTGTCCCCCGACCCCCACTGGGCTGCTCTAAACCTTAAATCGGAGGTCCTGGGTGTTTTTCTTGTGTTCCAGGCTTGAAGCTTCCTCTTTCATTGTCTTGGGATCGAGGAGCCATGAGTTAGATGTATTCTAACTGAGAAGCCACACTGACGTGTGTGCTGGTGAAGATGTCTCCCGGTTGGAACAAGGCCCATAAGCTTCCCCTTCCCAGGGTGGTGGTGGGAGCACCCCTCCCTCCACACTTGCTTGAGGAGGCCAAGCTGGGCTACAGGCACGAAAGATCCCTAAGACGGGCCATACCATCTCACGTCCAGCCCAGTTGTGGTTCTGTGTGCCTTTCGTAAGGCTTAGTAGAATTGGAGGGTGGATGGTCAAGATCCTGGAGAAGTTCTGTAGCCGGTTTCTGAAACGGTGGTAGGCGAGGTGCACTAATGGTAAGGAGACCTCTTCCTCTGGCCTTCCTGCATTCAGCTGATTGATGCAGGACCACAGAGCCATCTGCAGAACCTGGGATGAAAAACAAGCTTTTATTATATTATTTGTAAAGTATTTTTTAAAAAGCTACATTTTGCTTGTGGAAAATGAGAACCATTCAAAAATGACAAAAAAGAAAATTAAAAACCATGCACACTACTAGTATCCCACATTTACTTCTTGGTGTTATCCCTTCTAGACATTTCTAGATCCATACCTCTTCTCCCACTGGTCCCCAGATTAGTGTCACAATATATTCCTGATCTTTTTCCACTTCACAAGCATTGCTCTATCACAAGCACACCTGAAGAACATTGTTTTTAATGGCTGCACAATACCAATCAAATGGCTGTACTTTAACTTGTCCAACCCTCACGTTTTGACAAGTAAATTGTTTCAAATTTTCCATTTTTATAGAAATAGAACTGAAAAGAACATTCCTATGAATAAAATATTTGTCCACATCTCTGATAATGTTCTCAAGATCAAATCACCAGTTCAGATTTTATTCAGAAGTTCTCCCTTCACCCCAGTGGTTTACAGAACCACCATGCTGTTCACACCACCTTTGGCACTGGAGGAACTTCTGGCCATTTTTAAAAAACCAGTTTTGCCACATAGACAAAAATGATGGTAGCTGAAAGTTGTTCATGCCTTGTTGATTTACTAGTGAGGCTGAGAAGTCTCCTCTGTTTTCTGGACATCTGTATAATTATTCTGTTAATAGTCAACTTATAACTTTCATTCGTTTTTAAAGATTAGGGGATGTTCTTATTGGTTCCTAAGAACACTTTAGTAACCCTTAATTATGCTAGTTGTACGTTCTCAAAACTGCCAGTTTCCTTTTTTATGTACTGAAGTTTGAAATCTCCAATATTTCCATTGAAATTTCAGTTACTCTTATTATTAACTTGCTATGATCAGTTAAATATTTACCTAGTTTTCCTCCATAAAAACTAAACATTTAAAAAGAAAGCATCACAGGAAATTGGAGGTCTTCCTGTTACTAAAATCTCCATGCTTTAGGGGTGCTGAGAGGTGGGGTAAGTGTCCAGCCTCGAGGGTTCTGAAGGTGTGAGTGGCATTTTCTCACACCACTCTCCTCTTGGGCCACATTCTGTTCCACAGACATTGCAGCTCCGGCAGTGGAGGAAGTCCCATGTTGGTATTTTGTCCACTTACGCCAGCCTTGCCTGACCGCGAGTCAGTACTTACGTTTAACTGTTCCCAAGTGGACACTCTCATGGTCAAGAGAAGGAAATCTTTCAGGTAACACTGAAGAAGCTCCTGCCGCTGGTCCACTGTGAGCTGAGCAAGAAAACTTCCCAGTGGGGTCTTCTGAAAGAGTTCTAGTAACTTCTCTGCCAGTCCTGCGGGGAAGGGCAGGGGGCAGTGGGGCGGGGAGGGAGAGAGACCCACTGGGGTGGCGATGGTGACTAGGACTCCCCTTACCCACCAAACGCCTTTTTAGCTTCATTTCTGGACACTTCAGATATTTTCCAGTGAAATAACAGGAACAAAGTCAGAAGGAATGCTCTGTTCTGGTCATAAAAGCCTGCGTGTGTGCTAAGAAGTCGCTTCAGTCATGTCTGACCTTTGCGTCCCCATGGACTGTAGCCTGCAAGGTTCCTCTGTCCATGGGATTCTCCAGGCAAGAATACTGGAGTAGGGTGCCATGCCCTCCTCCAGGGGGTCTTTCCAACCCAGGGATCGAACCAATTTCTCTTATGTCTCCTGCATTGGCAAGTGGGGTCTTTACCACTAGTGCCACCTGGGAAGCCCCCATAAAAGCCTAGCTAGCCCTAAAGAGAATACAATCTGGGGTAGACCAATATTTCCACAAGTTGTAAAGTGCTTCGGGAGCCCAGGACCAAAGTGAACCAGGAACAAGTGGGCTGCCTGCCGGGAGTTGGGTCAAATGCTGCTCAGACCAAAAAGACCTGCCTTCTAGCGGATGGGGTGCTGGCCCCCAAGTCATGTGCTATCATAGAACAGTAGGGTCAGTTTTTGATAGGGTATGAAAAAGAGAAATACGCTCTCCTCAAGAGAGAGATTGTTTTGAGTTTGTTCAGAAAGAGTGACAGAAAGCTTATCGAGAAATCTAAGTTCATCTTCAAGTATTTTGACATGAATTTTTTAAAAGACATCTGGCCTTTATTTAAAGATTGAACTGTAGTCAATGTACCATGTTACTTTCAGTGATCTGATGTCTGCCTATCTTATGAAATGATCGCCATAATTTAAAAAAAAACAAAGCTATACATAAACTTTGAAAAGACTACTTCACGTATGAAAGATGACATTCCCAAAAGTGGTGTGTGACCATTGGGGTTTTCCTGGAATGCCTGTGGCCAGATGACTTGGCATATGACCACAGAGCAATGGAGGACAATGATGGCTCGGTCTGGGCAAAGGTACTACTGTGGTCACTGGCACTTGCTGAGAGGGGCTCAGCCAGACATCCTGGTGTCCTAGTTGTCCAGGACTCAAATGGAGGTGATGCCCTATGACAGGGTATCAGGGTCTCCTCCTGTAGAACACATCCCCTCCCACAACTGCTGGGCTCACCTGCATCTCCTGTGATGTACTGAGTGTGGACCCACAACTCCTCCAGATAGTCCTTGATTCTCCAGCTGAATGGGACACTATTGGAGGCCTTCTCTGGGAGGTTCATGTAGTTCTGCACCACGATGTAGGACATCTCTCCTTTAGACCTGCAACAGGCCAAACGAGGACTAGAATTAAGTGGTTACTGAGATGGCACTCAAGACGCAGATGAGATCTGCTTCTGACGCCAATTCCTCTTCATCTTCAAGTACTGGGAGGCTTAGTGGGCTGCAAAGACAGCCTCCTGGTCTACTGAACAGCTCATTTTTATACTATAAAAGAACTGAAGGATGATCTTATATCATCACTGGGTTTTACAGACAAAACAAAGACAAACCACAGTTGGAAAGCTGCTTGAAATCTTGGGCAGAACCAGTCTGGTGATGTCTGAACCCACTCTTGCCCTATACCTGTGCAGAGAATCAGAGCCACCTAAAAGCCAAGCAAAGTTTTGGTAGGCTAGCTGAGCTTGAGTTACATAAGATCAGGCCTAGGGACCGGCTCTGCGGTTCCTGCCATTGGCAGGAGGAACAGGAAAAACAACATAAATGCTCCCTTACATGCAGCTTCCCCTGCAGATGAGGTGAAACTGGGCCATTTTAACTGCAAAGGGTGCTCTGAGCACAAGGAAATGAAGAAAATCAAGAATGAAGCAAGAATTTTTCAGAATTGTGTCAACGCTTTGTTACTGTTGTCATGCCCTTGAGGTTACAAAAAGGGCCAACTTCAATGTGATTCTAAAATCCATACTAATATTTCATCAAACATCTGGGAGAGCCTATTAAGTTTGCTGCTACGTTATGGGTTTATTTCCCTTCCCAAGAAAAGAAAGTCTTCTATTCACCTTGTATCAATTGTCACAAGAGGAATGTTCAGAAGTTTAACGTCACGGAAAATAAACATCCAAAGATCTCTCGCCCAGGACGGAGAATGTGGGCTGACCAGCAGCTCAAGGTTGCCGTCCCTGTCCACGCAGGAGATCACGCTCGCCAGCAGGGGAGTCACAGCACCCTGGACCCGCTTCCAGAGGGTCTGCCTGTGTGTGGGAGAGACAAGTCCACTCAGGTTAGAAGGACCACAGACCATACTGGGACGCCCATATCCTTTTCATATTTTGTGCCTTCATGGCAGTAACAAAACATCTGCTCTATTATACCCACACTAAAGCTGTGTTTTTCATGTTTTTTACATCATTTTTAAGTACTAGAAGAGATTAAATCAAACTAAGATTAGAGGCAGGTCAGGAAGCAACAGTTAGAACTGGACATGGAACAACAGACTGGTTCCAAATAGGTAAAGGAGTACGTCAGGGCTGTATATTGTCACCCGGCTTAACTTATATGCAGAGTACATCATGAGAAACGCTTGGCTGGAGGAAGCACAAGCTGGAATCAAGATTGCCGAGAGAAATATCAATAACCTCAGATATGCAGATGACACCACCCTTATGGCAGAAACTTAAGAAGAATTAAAGAGCCTCTTGATGAACGTCAAAGAGGAGAGGGAAAAAGTTGGCTTAAAGCTCAACATTCAGAAAACTAAGATCATGGCATCCAGTCCCATCACTTCATGGGAAATAGATGGGGAAACAGTGGAAACAATGGCTGACTTTATTTTGGGGGGCTCCAAAATCACTGCAGATGGTGATTGCAGCCATGAAATTAAAAGACACTTACTCCTTGGAAGGAAAGTTATGACCAAACTAGACAGCATATTAAAAAGCAGAGCCATTACTTTGTCAACAAAGGTCCATCTAGTCAAGGCTATGGTTTTTCCAGTGGTCATGTATGGATGTGAGAGTTGGACTATAAAGAAAGCTGAGCACTGAAAAATTGATGCTTTTGAAGTGTGGTGTTGGAGAAGACTCTTGAGAGTCCCTTGTATTGCAAGGAGATCCAACCAGTCCATCCTAAAGGAAATCAGTCCTGAATATTCATTGGAAGGACTGATGTTGAAGCTGAAACTCCAATACTTTGGCCACCTGATGTGACGAGCTGACTCATTTGAAAAGACCCTGATGCTTGGAAAGATTGAGGGCAGGAGGAGAAGGGGATGACAGAGGATGAGATGGTTGGATGGCATCACTGACTCAATGGACATAGGTTTGGGTGGACTTCGGGAGTTGGTGATGGACAGGTGTGCTGCGATACATGGGGTCACAAAGCGTCGGACATGACAAAGTGAATGAACTGAACTGAACTGAAGATTAGAGGCAGAACTTGAAAGGTCCTTAATTTTATCTCTAATAGACTGGAATTCGTTCATTGAAAAGGCCAAGTAGTATTGTTTTATTTTGTTACATACTTGTTTTCCAGAACAAGTCATGTATACTCTATAAATAAATAAAAGAATGACCAAATTCACTTGAAAAGTATGTCATTTGAAGAAAATCAGTTGTGAATAGACTATAATAAAGAAACCAAAGTAAACTCATTTCACTTTACATTAAACAAGAAAGCATGTCTTTATCTAAATCACTTCAGTTGTGTATGACTTTTTGTGACCCTATAGACTGTAGCCCACCAGGCTCCTCTGTCCATGGGATCCTCCAGACAAGAATACTGGAGTGGATTGCCATGCCCTCCTCCAAGGGATCTTCCCGATCCAGGGATCGAACCTATATCTCTTACGTCTCCTGCGTTGGCAGGCACGTTCTTTACCACTAGTGCCACCTGGGAAGCCCTGTGAACACCAGCAAATGTAGGAAGTTCAGTAAGTGAAGGGGTGGTGTCAAGGGTACATAGAAAGTATAGATTTTTAAGAAGCATTTATCTAAAATCCATACAGAGGAACCAAGAGAAACAAAAATAATTCCAGATCCAAATCTGATCCTTCAGAAGGTACAACAGGGAAAGAAATGAAAAATAACTAGAGAAAAACATAGAAGCAGAAAAGCCCTACAGTTACAAAACCAGCATCAGTAAGCTCACATGGTCCATTCAACCTAGATATTCCCACATGTCCTTCTTGCCAACAGTGTGGAGATACATCCCCTCAGAATCCAAGCCTCTGGACGAGTCAAGCGTTCTCTGGGAGTCAAAGAAACTAAGGGCCAGATTGGTGAAGTCCCAGGTCTTAGACGACCTTGCAGATGGGGTGGGCGGCATCTCCCACTGCCCACTACGGGACGCAGAGCAATAGCCTCTACCTCAGCCATACAGGTTGGCATGGACTAGTCTTGAGCACAGCATCAAGGTTTGTAGAAAAAAGACCACGGACAATAAGTGAATACTTTGGGTCTTATTTTCGTGGTTATCAAATAACTTCATGCAGGAGGTCTAGGACAAAAACGTCCTTCCCTCCCCTACATATCTATCATCTCTTTAATTTACCAGCCTAAAAGGGCACCCATGTCTATGGTGATGAACATGGTGGTAAAAGTTGACATCTGATAAGAACAGATGTTCTGGTTTCTGTTTGTTTTGGGTTTTGCTATGAAAAAATTTAAACACACAAAAGTACAGAAAAGAGTCGAGCAAACCCCATACAACTTACCACCCAGACTATCTTGTGCTCTTCGGGGGAAAAAAAGTTGATGGCTCTGAATTTCTCAGAGGTTTGGAAGGAAGCGGCCCCTCAGCTTGGAGAGCCTTGTGCCCAGCCCCTCCCCGCCTCCGGGGCTTCCTTTCCTGGCGGTACCTGAACGTGCCGGCCTCCTGTAGAGCGTCCTGATTGGAGGCCGCCCTCACCACCCAGTCCTTCACATTGCAGATGGCGTTCTCTTCCTGCTTCATTAAAAGGACGTAGAGGCGCATCTTAGCGACCAGCAAGAAAGTGGCTGTGGAAAACCAGAGCAGACGTGCATTCAGCACATCCCTGGGCATCAAGCGGTGGGCTCAGCATCCCGAACCCATCCCAGCAGGAAGGGAAGCCCGTCTCCTTTGGCCAGGCCGAGTCTACAGAAATCCCAGAGGCCTGCATAGATTGCCAGAGAGCCAGCTGCTTCTGGGAGCCATGGAGAGCTACAGCAGGGGGATGACTCAGGGACCGAAGGAGAAGCCCAGGCTGGGGTGTGGACAAGAGGGGCTCCCACACCTCTGTACTCACCGTCTTCGTCTAGGAGGCTGAGGAGGATGGACACCCTCCGAACGCTGCGCTGACGGTCCTCGTTCTGGTCTCTGAGCATGCCCACCGCGCCCTGAATACAGCTTCTCAGCAGCCTGGTGGTGTCCAGGATCTGCATCTGTTGACAGACAATCAAGCCTTCCATTTCTGCTACTTACACGTCAAGAAAAGCCAGGTGATGCCAGAGATGAGGTCCAGGCACTGGGTGCAGGGGCAGTTTTCCTCCTGCCCAAGCTCCCACCTCATGCCCTCGTCAAGTTCCCCTGAGAACCACTGTGAGGGAATTCCCTGGAGGTCCAGTGATTAGGACTTTGCACTTTCACTGCCATGGGCCTGGCTCAATCCCTGGTCAGGGAACTATTAATAAGACCCTGCAAGCAATGTCGTTCAGCCAAAAAAAAAAAATCCACTACAAGACATCCTATGTGCCTGGGGACCTTGTCAGTGGTCAAGCAACAGAACAAAACTGTTCAGGGGACACCAGGAAAAGCCAAGGTCAGGTCTGCTGCTGGTGATCTCAGCTGCACTCACAGAGGCAGGGAGAGGAGTGCTGGGCTGAGCCCAGGCCATCTGAGTCCACTCCTCGGACCCCTGGATGTAAATCTAAGGAAGCGGAGCCCACAGCCCGAGGGCTTAGAGGGATAGAAAGAGTGAGAACTTACATCATGTTCTGGTCCGAAGCCTGGGCTATCACTTGTCTCAGGACTTTCTGTCTCCATTTTTACCTCTGCCACTTGCTGTGATGTGACCGCCTCAGTTTCCATCACCTCCTCACCATCTTCTTGGGCTCGGCGTCCCACCTCCACTGCAAAGAAGTAAAACAATGGAGCTACTGTTCAGAGGCAGAAGTGGTGGTGGGGAACGCTGGCAACATCGTGTGCATTGTGTGCTGGGGGTCTATCCGGGTTTCCCTGGCACCAGCCTCAGGAAGGGGCTCCAAAGGACAGACCATCAGTCACACAGATCAGCCTCCATTCACCCACTGGACGTGGTCCACCAGTGGCAACCCGAGCTTCCATCCTGGGCTCAGAAGGCTGATCCAGAAGCCAGGGTAAACAGAATCTGACATGTTCCACAGGCACCTGCAAAGACCTTGTGGAAATACTGTCTTCTCCTGGCCTTGGAAGCAGCAGACAGTGCCCTGGATTCATCAATACTCAGTTCAGCAAATGTGTCCCGAGCTCTTGCCAAGGGGAAGGTGTTGGACTGGGGGACAGTAGCCTAAGCATCTGTCCTCGCAGCAGAGTGCACACCTCCTGGCCTTCCGCTCCCACCATCCTACCTCCCCGAGGACCTTTTCTCCAGACTCACCCTTAGGGAGATCTTGTGGTTTAAACAGCTGGCTGATGGCCACATCCTGCAGTTTAGTTATGTCTGAAACCATGACTGTGGATCTCCGGAGGTCGTCGATGTGCACAGAATGCCACAGCCCTGGGAAAACAAGCCCCAGAATCTTCCCTGTGTCCTCTGGTTTCTTCCTGACAGTTGTAAGCAGGGATACACCATTGTCCTGACGTTTTAACATACTATTGAATGAATGATTTGTATCCTAAAGTCTAATCCCTTGAATATACACAGGAAACATATAGATGTCATGCTACAGATGTTAACAACTTTAGCATCAAAATCAGTTTTAAGAACTGAAATGACTAATATAAAAAAGTATTTAGAAGAGGCTTATTATTTTTATAAATGTATTATTAAACTTTCTGTATCGTAATCAGTAGAGGGGTATGAGACACCAGCAAGGTTTGCCTCTTATTAACTATGAAATTATTAACCTAAACTATTATTTGCCCATTTGCTAGAATACCAATTTTCTCATACAGGAGATTCCTTGGAGATTCAATATTACAATAAATCAAACCACACAAGTTTTTTGGTTTCACAGCATCTATAAAAATGTTGTTTATACTACACTGTATTTTATTAAGTATGTAATACCATTATGTCTCAAAACACGATGTACATGCCTTAATTAAAAAATACTTGGGACATTCCTTGTGGTCCAATTGTAAAGAATCCACCTGCCAAAGCAGGAGACACAGGTTCAGTCCCTGGTCTGGGAAGATTACACACGCCTCAGGGCCACTACGCCTGTGCATCAGGACTACTGAGCCCGTGCACCCTAGACCAGCGCACTGTGATAAGAGAAGCCACCATAGTAAGTCTGAGCACCACAACTAGAGAAAGCCCACGCATAGCAATGAAGACCCACGGCAGCCAAAAGTAAACAAATAAAAATACTGTACTGCACACACACAAAAGAAAACAACCAAAAAATACTATATTGCTCAAAATGCTAACCATCATCCTAGCTTTCATCTAGTCATAGTAGTAACACAAAAGGTCACTGATTGCAGGTCACCATAGCACATACAATAATGAAAATGCTTGAAATATTTTGAGAATTATCTCAAACACATGAGATAATTCAGAGACATGACGTGAGCAAAGGCCTTCCGAAAAATGGCACTGAAAGGCTTGGCACGAGCCTTCAGTTTGTCAGAACTGCAGGTCTGCGGAGTGCAACAAAGCAAAGTGCAAGTGAACAAGGTGTGCCTACGCAGCAAACGTCTGCTGAGTCCTCATCAGGAACAAGAGAGATTTAAGACAGCATTTTCTGGCCCCAGAAGCAGGCGTTAAGTATCCACACATTCAGAACAATGCTAGTGGGAAATATCTCTCTGCATTATCCATATAGTAAAAGGGGAGGAACCAGAGATTAATCAAGCATGTATCAACAAATAATGAAATGAGGTATTGTATGCTGTAGTAGGAGTCTGAAGATGAAGTGTTTTTTGTTTTTTTTGCATCAATCAGCTTTAAGAAAGGAGAAGGCAATGGCACCCCACTCCAGTACTCTTGCCTGGAAAATCCCATGGACGGAGGAGCCTGGTAGGCTGCAGTCCATGAGGTCTCTAAGAGTCAGACACGACTGAGCAACTTCACTTTCACTTTTCAGTTTCACTCATTGGAGAAGGAAATGGCAACCCGCTCCAGTGTTCTTGCCTGGAGAATCCCAGGGACGGGGGAGCCTGGTGGGAGGCGGTCTATGCGGTTGCACAGAGTCGGACACGACTGAAGCAACTTAGCAGCAGCAGCAGCTTTAAGAAATCTAATTGCATTTGAAACAAATACAGTTGAGATTATGTGTGTGTGCTCAGTCACTCACTTGTGTCTAACTCTTTGCAACCCCATGGATTGTAGCCTGTCAGGCTCCTCTGTCCATGGAAATTTTCCATGGACAGTAATTTTCTGGAAATTTCCCAGGCAAGGAAATGGAGTGGGTTGCCATTTCTTCCTCCAGGCAATCTTCCCAACCCAGAGATCCAACCTGCATCTCCTGTGTCTCCTGCATTAGCAGGCAGATTCTTTACCACTGAGCCACCTGGAAAGACCACTGAGATTAACATTAATCTTCTAATATTAGACTTTGTACATCATAGGACCAAACAGTGGCTTGGGGAAAGAATCAGCAGCAATGTAGGAGACTGCCTGCAATGCAGCAGACGTAGGTTTGATCCCAGGGTCGGGAAGATACCCTGGAGATGGAAATGGCAACCCATTCCTGGAAAATCCTAGGGACACAGGAGCCTGGTGGGCTACAGTCCATGGGGTCACAAGAGTTGGACATGTCTTAGTGACTAAACCACCACCACCACAGGACCAAATTAGAAATAACTTAAATATTATTATACAAACATATTCACAAATATTTTGGTCCTACCTCCATGGAATCCTACATAGGACGTTCCACTTCCCATCCGGGACAGTTTTGTGATAAAATAGACTAAGATATAGTTCTTATCTCCTTGTATCTTATTGATTTCATTTATAGCAGAATACCTGTTTTAAAAACGAAAAAAAGCAAAGACAAGACAAAACAAAAAAACAAAGAAAATAAACAAAATGAACATTGCAAAATGGCTGAAGGGTGTCCTCAAAGAGGTAAAGTTTCATCTCACTTTGTTTTTAACTATAAATAAATTTCACACCTTCATGCTTTTTATTCTCTTACAAGAGAACAGGGACAAGACTTCTCTAAATAGTCTCATTTCTTTCTCCCATTCCTGTGTTCCTCTTCTTCGAAATGGCATTTTTTATTGAATAGGAACCCTCTCTTATAACACTTAATAAGCTTGGTCAGATGCTACTCAGGATAAGGGTAGTGTTCTTGTCCATTTCAAGAAACAGACTTCTGTGGACAACCAAAGGACAAAGACAATCATGATATGAAATATGCCTTCCAATGCTTTGGAAGGTCCAAAAATTACTTTTATTTTAACATCAAGTAATAAGGGGATGCAGTTAATTCTAAAAGCATCAAATTTCCACTACAAACAACTTAAAGCTGTCAAATAAATACAACTGAAAGCATTTAAATACCATTAAGGCCCCTGAGGGGCAGAAGGAGAAGGGGACGACAGAGGATGAGATGGCTGGATGGCATCACTGACTCGATGGATATGAGTATGAGTGAATTCCGGGAGTTGGTGATGGACAGGGAGGCCTGGCATGCTGCAATTCATGGGGTCGCAAAGAGTTGGACACGACTGAGTGACTGAACTGAACTGAAGGCCCCCGAACTTGCAGTAAATTCATATCACATAATTTAAAATGAATAATGACCAAATCATGTCAACTAAAATATGTTTCAAGGATACTCTCTTATATCCTGCTAATATTCTGTTATTTTATACTTCTTGCATTGGCTATTTTTCCATTGTTAAGAGCCTTTCTCTCTTGGTTTCTCTAGTCCATATTTAGGGGAATAAAAATGGAGAATAATTTTTATTTCTAAGTTTATTCTGATACTATACAGTTTTTAAGGAAGAAATTCTTTAGGAGCTCCTGAATAAATTTGGGGTATCCTATGTAGTTTCTGAGAAAAAGAAAAAAACATACTTTGCTGAGGCAATGAGCTGAGCACTCTGACTTCCATCTTCAAAATCTGTTTGAATAACAAGGATTTTACAACTGGCTGTGTGAGCTAAGCAGTTTCTGAAAGAAAAAGGAAATTATCCAAGTGAGTTTTCTGTCCTAAAAGTTGGTGATAATATTCTCCAAAGTGATGGGAAACACAAGGGGTATATAGGAAAACTATTCAAGTGGGATTTTCCTCTGTAAGGTGAGTAGACATTCCAGTGGAGAGAGAAAAAAGCCCCAATAGATGCCTCCTAATGAGACATAAGGATGCTGGATTCAAAAAGGATGTTTTCACAGAGGATAACAGAGATCAGGACACTTGGAGAAGTAAAACGCATCCTTTTCAGAGTCACATGTTCTCAAGGTTCACTAGCCAAGCTGGTTAGAAAACACCAGTGGTTAATAGTCACACATATGAAATACAAAGTGGTCGATCCTGAGGAGGGAGAGGAGCAGGAGGGGAGGGCAGGGATCCTCACCGAACTTCCTTGAGGAAAGAGTACTCAGTGTCAAACTGCTGCAGTGACAGGATGGTGAGTTTCACAGCCCAGTCCTTTACTTCTGATTCTAAAAGTTCACAGTCATGACTGGTTAGCAGCCTGGAGAACGTAGTGATCTGCAAAGGCAGGAAATTAAAATTATTCCGTGGAATGCAAGAAAGCGTTGTCTCCTAGATTCAGATCCAAGAAACATGAGGATACTCAGCAAATATCTTCTATGGGCTCCTCATTGTGCAGTTGGTACACAGATCCAACTGGGAATCCAAACCCAGAGGAGTTTTCTAACGTGAGGTGGTGCTGAGGCAAACAGAACCTACAGGATCAAAGGTATTGGAGAGAAGACTCATCCTGCCCCTAAGATGCCTTTGAATCTTCTTCCTAGATTCCAACATCTTTTCCTGCTTTGAACCCTGCTTGTGATGATACCTTAGCGCTCAGAACAGATACCACTTGTCCTTTGCAGTCTTACTTCAACCTTTCCGTGGAGCCGGCCATTGAGGTCCGTCTCCCCCACAGCTGTTAGCCAAATCTCCCCTGCTACTGGATGACACCACACAGTGCGACCAGTACACTCCTTCAGGGCACGCTGCTAGGTCCTGAAGCATTATCTCCAGGCTGGCCTTGCCACTGAGCTTCCCATTCCTATACCCAATTGATGACCGACTACATAGATGCTACAGGAACATCAAAGCCCATCCCAAATGGAATTCATCACTGGCTCCACCAGACTTGTTGCTCATAACTAGTTTGTGATTGGCAGGAAAGCTATGAAAAACCCAGACAGTGTATTAAAAAGCAAAGACATCACTTTGCCAACAAAGGTCTGTACAGTTAAAGCTATGGTCTTTCCAGTAGTCACGTATGGTTGTGAGAGCTGGACCATAAAGAAGGCAGAATGCTAAAGAATTGATGTTTTCAAACTGTGGTGCTGGAGAAGACTCTGAGAGTCCCTTGGACAGCAAGGAGATCAAATCAGTCAATTTTAAAGGAGATCAACCCTGAATACTCATTGGAAGGACTGATGCTGAAGCTGAAGCACCAATACGTTGGCCACCTGATACGAACAGCTGATTCACTGGAAAGACCCTGATGCTGGGAAAGACTGAAGGCAGGAGGAGAAGGGGACAGCAGAGGATGAGATGGCTGGATGGCATCCCCGATGCAATGGACACAAAGTTGGGGAAACTCCAGGAGATGGTGAGAGACAGGGAAGCCTGGCATGCTTTAGTCCATGGGGTCACAAAGTCAGACATGACTTGTTGACTGAACAACAACAAAGATGTGATTAACCAAACTTCTGGTCAACCAAAGAAGAAACCATGGAGTCATCCTTAGCCTCCTCCATCTCCCAGAGCTCCTATAAAGAATCAATCTTTATCTCTGTCAATATGAATCCTTACTATGTCTCAATTCCACCCATCCATCCTTTGACTGAACTGGTACTGCAGCCTCACTACTGGTATATCTTATCTGTGAGTCTTCTATCAGACTTTTTTCCCCTTCCTCTTTCAGGTAGTGGGACATATTTCCACACACATTTCTCCATCACTCCCCTTACACAGGAAAGCAAAGCTCCTTGGTGCCACTGAAAAACCCTCCATGAAGTCTCTCTGGCTATATCTCACTCCTATCTCTCAGAACTTAGGGCCTTGAGCTTTAGGCTTCATTAGTAATTAACTCTGGGTTTCCTGCAAAGACTGGGTGTTTTAAACCTTGACATCCTTGCTCAAGTAGGACCCTCTTCTTATAGTACCTTCCAAACCATACTTTACAATCAGCTTGATGGTCACGTCTTAAAGACGAGTTTGTGACCTCATCCTGATCTGTGTTGCTCCTCTTTGCCTCTGTGGATAACACTATCATAGGCTATCAACAGTACCCATTCATGAGTGTCTTTAAACCTTACACTGTATGCTGACCAAGGACAAGCCCTGTGCCAACTCATCTTTATATCCGCAGAGTCCTTCGTGCAGTACTCGAATGTGGTATTTCCCTTGTTGAACTGAGCACTGTGCACAGCACTGCACAAAAATGGGCACTCAAACTTGGTAACACTAAACATGTAAAAATATGGAGGTCTCCTTGCACTTACCACGGAGAGGAACCAAAAGTCTCAACATGTTCATTTATGGATCCTATACACTGACTTGCAAAGAATCTTGAATTCTTGAGGCTAGGAAGTCAAGGACCCAGAGGTGAAAGAGGAAAAGGGTAAAATACAGAAAGATAATCACCTCTGTGAAGATGGCATGGCGTTCTGAATCCATTGTGCAAAGGTGAGCCTGCAGGAAGTCTGCAAAGGAGTTATGGTGCTGCCTGTAATAATATTCTTCCGACAGGGACTGTGCAGTGAACTGGCCCAGTGAGGAAGCACTCAGCCGAACCACAGCATCAGGGGTGGCACAGTCCAGCAGCACTGACTCGGCCTGCTCAGAGACTTTCTGGTAGAGTTCATCAGTCAAGACCTCGTGCCCCAGCTGCTCTATGACCTGGAGCACCACAGAGGCACACGTGTCTGAGTGGTACCCAATGAAGACGTCAGAAGGGCTGTATTTGGGTCTGGCTAGAAACTGCTCAGCTTTCACATCTATAAACTTCTCCACCCAGACCTTGAGCTCTTCCACGATATTCTTCTGCCATTTCTCCAAAACAGTGTTGATGTCCAGATAGTGCTTCTCCAGCCGGTTAATGAGGGGGATGGGAAAATGTTTGTAGACGACATCTTTCTCCTCAATGACTATCAAGCGGAAGTCTGGGTGAACCCGACATTTGACCCGATGGGTCCCCAGACCAAGGTCCACGTACTTCTGACCGCCGAGGTAGACGTAGTATTGATTGAGTGCGTCGTAGAGGCTCTCATAGAGGTTCTGCAGGTTGAGCAGCACCACCATCTTGCCGGTTTCCATGCAGATCTTTACTCGGTTGATATTTCGGCAGATCTGGGTATACTCTTGATCTTTGGGAAAACTGGATCCAAAAATAATCTCTGGTCGGTCTGTAATGAAGAACTGCTGCTGCAGGATCCGCAGGGCCACGTAATTTCTGGTCAGCACAAGCAGGTAACGGGACTCAGAATCATCCAGCTCTCTGCCATGCATCTTCTGAAGATGGCCGTATATGTTCTGGTGGATCAGCTGCATGGTGCTGACTTCCTCTGTGTACTTTGCCTCAGGTAAATTGGCTGAAAAAATGTCCAGGGCATGAATGTCGTCTTTGCCACTGAAGTTCCGAAGGACGGCTTGCGTGATGTCTTGAGGGGAAGGCTCCTTATTGGAAGCTTTTGCTGCAGCAAAGACCATTTTGATGAGGCTATAGTAGTCACGAAGCCCAAAGAATTCCTTGTCCTGCCTCTTACAAACTGTTTCATAGGCTTTGGCAAAGGATGTGAAGTATCCTTGGATTCTTGCTTGGACGAGGGGCTCTGAAGCACAAATTCCCTTGGCGCTCTCAATGAGCTCTCCTTTGTTGGGGCTGCCACGCGACACAAATATACCCCGGTTCATCTTGGCGGGATCCAGGGCCCAGTTGGAAATGCCTATGAAGCCAACTTTTTTGTGGGGGGCAGGATCGTCTTCAATGCATCCATCTTCCAGCAATGGGTGCAGCGCCTTCAGGGGCATTTTGGGTGAGTCTTCTGCTAGTCCAACCTCATCTAACACCACCACGGACACATACTGCTCAAGGTCCTTCCCCTGCTGGAAACGGGCACACTGCTTGAAGGTGCCTATGATGCCCTGTGGGGTGGAATGTGGACTACACTGGAATGACACCAGATGGACCTCCTTCAAGTGCCGGAAGAGGTCCGAGTGTGCAGCCTGGCCTTGCATGGCATCTGCCACGATGGTCTTGGCAAGAGATTTGGAGCTGCCGGGCTTGCCCACCAGGAAGAGAGGAATCTTGAGCTCGATGCAGATAACCATCATGAAGACGTTCTCCTTCAAAGCCAAGTTCCTGGCGATCGTTTTCCTCAGAGATACACCATTCAGAAAAAGATCCTGGGTTCGCGTTATCTCATCTAAGATAACCCTGCTGTCATTATACGGTGCTGGAAAGAACTTGCAAATAACTTTCCGGTAAGATTCCTTCTTCTCTAAAGAGGCATGGTAACATACCCCGATGGCCAGAACCAAGGACCAGAGGACAGGATCTCTCTCAAAGTCATTTTGGATGACCTCGGTCTCAGAGAGAAAGGAATCCAACTTAGATAAGAGCATCTCACTGTGGTCGTAAAACCATTTGAAAACTTTCACACAGCGTTCTACATCCCTGAGGCTGACAAAGCTGCATTCATTTTGTCTTTCCCTCATGAAACCCTGAGAGGCAGAAAGCACTTCCGTGATTACACGAGTCTTGCTCTTCACCATGTTGATGGACTTCACAAGTCTCTGGACAATCTGATGGATGTAGAGCTTTTCTGCAGAGTCATTCAATTGTCCAAAGTCCCACACCAGGGGGATCAGGCTCGGCGGCAGAGCATGGACACGGTACACCAGCTGCCTCAGGGGGATGGAACCAAGCCTCTCGGCCGTCTCTTCTGCACTAACCCTGTACCCCAAGCCGGCTGACTCCAGACGGCAGATCATCTCCTGGGTGTGCTTCCGGTAAGGGTTGCAGGCTGCAATGATATGCAAGCCAGAATTCTTAGCCAGGGGCTGGCCACCCACTGTGTGGTCACACAGGACCTCTTTGATGCAGCTTATGGCCTCTGTGGTGTTGGCTTCATCGAAGAACAAGATGGTGTCCAACTGATATTGGGCCTTATTGAAGTGGGCCAGCTCTTCAGCCTCCCTGACCTTGGAGTAGATCATGTCAGCAGTTGTTCCTCCGTGGACCTTGACCAACTTCATGGTTTCAGCATCGACACCCCCACGCCGCAGGTCACTAAGGAATTTAATGAGTCTGGTTTTCCCACAGCCGGTTTCTCCCATGATGATGACAGGGATGCCGCACCGGAAACGCATCTCAATGGCAAGGATCTTAAGCATATTGTCTGTTGTAAGCTCGTATGTTTCATCAGGGTCAGTGGCCCACTGGATACCCAATGCCAGGCACAGTTTTTCAAGTTTCTCATGTCTGGGCAGCTGGTCAAAGTCAACGTTGAAGGGCACCCTCTGAAGCAACAGTCCCTGGTACAGTTGCACTGTCATAACATCCTTCTTGATTACTTTCCCACTCAAGTGGTCTATGGCATCAACACCACCGTTCCGGTTGGATTGGAAATGGAAACCTATGAACGTCATGGATGTGTGGTCACTGTTGAAAAAAACGTATGGGTGGGGCTCCGACTCCCACCTCTTCCGGAGAGTGAAAGGGGCGAGGTCTTCTTCTTTGACCCCATCCATATTGAACATGTACTTCCCCGGACTTTGGTCAGATGTGTGAAGTGTAGGTGTGGCGAAATCTCGGGCCATGAAGATCATGAAAGTGACCACAAAGTTCTTGAAGCCCATCAATGTGTCTCCAACAAAGGTGGGATCACAGAAGAGAGAGGCCTCACAATCTCTGAGCTGGTAGTTCAGGAACCGAGCAAAGTTCTGAAGCTCTGACCAGGATGGGTTTATCACCCCGCAGTAAATCAGGAGGTGTTGGATGCATTCGCCAGGGCTGCCCTCAACAGAACCTTTTTGGTACTGGAATGTGTCTAGGTTTTTTTTCTGATGGAACCGTCTTAAATATTGGTAAGGTCTCTGGAATATTTCACTACAGAATTCTCTCTGATCCATTCCTGGCTCTTTGTAGCTCTGCTGAGGATCCAGCTCCATGTTGATCACTTCTTTGGGAGGTCTGCAGGTCACTTTGGGGAAGACGTCTAGAAAATTGAACTGGGGGACAAGTGCATTCTGGAAAGGAGAGACATAAATGAAATGAGTTATGGCTGAATTTCCCAAAAAGCGCTTTTTGTTTTAATCCTCAACATGGTCCAGACTGCATGGACCTTTATGAAAAATCACTTTTATTGAAGGGATTTCTGTAGATACCTCTTGGCATGAGGTGTTACCTTCTGTACATTCAGGCATGGTGTGAGCTGCACTGTAAGTAACAAAGCCCTTTTCTACTCAGCCTCTTGGAACTAAATCTCTCCATCAAGCACATACATGCGTGTTTGTGTGTGTGTATGAGCATAGAACTCCCTTCAATTAAGAAACTGATATAATGGAATTCTCTTTCCCATGTTGGCTGTCATTAAGAAAGACAGTGCTTCTCCTAGCACATGAATTTCCTGCATTCCAGTCACCACTGGCATTTAACCCAGACACACAGCACTCACCCCAGAGAGAACAAATCTAAGGTACTATTAATTAATAAAAGAATCTTTGTATTCCATGCATTATTTAAAACTAAGTTTAAAGATTCTTCTTTACTAACACTGCACTCAGCTACTCTGCTAAGACAAAAGTGGGGAATCATAAACATGAATAAAAGCCCCTGCCCCCACAGCAGCATGAGAGTGCCCTGATACACACCAGCTTCGAAGGCCTTCGTGGCAAAGTCGAATTCCTTTCTAGGATTTCAATGATATATAAGTGGCATGGGTTCCGAAGCCACATCTTCCCATTTATATCCATTAAGTACTGGAGAATGAGGAGTTTGAAAAGAAACACCCAAATACCAGTCCGTACCTAAAGATAGAATCATGTGGGTCTGTAAATATTTACACAAAAGACAGCAATCCTCCTAACCCTAAGGACCTTGTTATTCTGCTCTATCTTACAATGATTCTGAGTATCATTACATGTAGAAAGAAGAAATTCCTTATACTGGAGATAGGGTACTGCAGGATGTGGAAGCTGTGTCTTTCCCTATCCAGCCACTCAGCTAGAACCTGGGGGCAACTTACTGGAGTGAAAGTGAAAATGTTAGTCACTCAGTTGTGTCTGACTCTGTGACCTCATGGACTATAGCCTGTCAGGCTCCTCTGTCCATGGAATTCTCCAGACAAGAATACTGGAGTGGGTAGCCATTCCTTTCTCCAGGGGATCTTCCCGAGCAGGGATTAAACCTGGGTCTCCTGGATTGCAGGCAGTTTCTTTACCGTCTGAACTATCAGGGAAGCTCGACTTACTGAAGAGGTCATGTCAAAGTGGAAAATTATGGGTCTCCTCTGATATGGGGCATCCAGGAAAGGCAGAAGGGACCTCAGGACTTCATTCTCATCCACCTGAGGGTCAATCAATCGAATAACTTTTAGAGGCACTTTTGCTCCATTAAACTGCATTCTCAGTTTGCCGTGCAACCTCTTCACAAAGAGAGACCTTCCTGTTGATGTGAACATATGAAAATTAGATGCCAGGGCTGCAGATCAAGAATGAAAATGTCCAGAAAATTACTTCTCTTTGTACAAAATTAAAAACTGATGCAACCTAACATCAGCTTAAAGAATACTTTAAGCTGAGTATACTTGAGTCCTCAAATTTCCTTGCTGTTCCCCACCCAACAGCCCTGCTGCTTCCTGGGACTAAGGATGGAAGTCTGAGAAGGAGGTCAGGACAGCAGAGCTTGCTTCATCAGGGAGGGGAGTGAGTGTCACTGGACAGAAGGGAGTACCATTAAAGGGATGCAGTCAACAGAATGGAAATCATGATGGCGACTGAAGGTGGAGGCATCTGTTTCTTCTCAAGACAGAGGAAATATACCTTGTCCTGATCAGGACCCACATCAACCCCAAAGTATTCAATGGACTTAGAGAGAAAGAAAAAAAACAGCAGAGAAGCCAGTTTAAAGGAGGAAGATGGTTCAGTCAAGCTGGGACCAGGTGAGAAAAGTATCCCGTTCCAGTGAGGGCCCTGATTTATAATTTCAGGTGAGTCAATCCTCCAGGGACTTAGTTCCCTACCTGAAGAAGGGCTTATCTGAGCTCACCTCACTCCCCACTGGACAAAGAAGGGCCATCAGATGGTCCCTGGGATCGGGGACACAGCAGCCATTATTACCTACACCCGCTCTCTCCGAGGCTACGATCCCAACACACATGCGGTCCTGGAACATGGAGGCGGCTGATGGGGTCTCTTCTGGGACTCGGAAGTGGTGAGCCAGGTAGGCCTGGATGTCCTTGAGGGGCGCCTGGGGGGTGACGAGGACCTTGTGCTGGCTGAAGGCCGAGGGGAGATAGCAGTGCTCCCGCTCACAGTCACAGACCATCACGAGCCGGTAGTGCTCCCGGTGGGGCTGCGTGCACAGCCTCTGGAAGAGCGCCTCTGCCCGGCAGGCCACCTCGTAGCTCAGCTGGTCCGCATACAGCAGGCTATAGACCCCAAGTCCCTGGGAGCCTGGGGTCAGGCAGCGATGCAGGAGCAATGCCACCTCCTCGAACGTGGTGTCTGGGGTGCAGATCAGCACTTCATCGTAGGTGGGCAGAGGTTGGTGTGGGGTCTGCATGTAGATGGCCAGGGCAGCTGGCAGCACCTCAGAGTGGCCACAGAGGACAAGGTTGGGCTGGCCCTCCTGTAGGCCATGGGAGAGCTCCCGCTGCACAGGGGGTCCAGCCATCCTCGCCAGGTGAGCCAGACAGTGGCCAAGGGCCTCCAGGTCCAGGCAGTGAGGCAGGAAGACACGCATGCATGTCATCGAGCATTTCATGATGACCTTCAGCTTGTCCACCAGTCTGGACTCAGAGAAGGGCAACAGTGGCAAGTTTTCCACCACTGTTCTCTCCTGGTGGGTGTTGGCCCTTCTACTGGGCCCCCTGCAGGCCCTCGAGACATCCCATGGGGTGCACTTGCCTTTGATGAAGGAGAGCATGGTGAGGGCAGCGTTGCTGGGCGTCTCCCTCCCGAGCTCCAAGCCCAGGTAAACCAGCTGCTCAGCAGTGTAGTAGTTGAGGTAAAAGTGCTCAGCTCGCTTCTCTGCCACGAATCTCTCCCAGAGGCCCAGGAAGTCCTCCAGCTGCCGGCAGAGAGCTTCCAGCAGCTGGACGACTGGCCCGCCCTCCACCAGTGGGCCCATGAGCCCCAGGCAGAAGTCCAGCCGGATGGAGGTACCCTTTAGGGGGGTACAGTACACCTCGGCTGACCAGGCCCTGAACAGCATGTTTCCAGCAGAGTAAAGGTTTATGAAAGACTGGACAAGCCTCTGCACGTTGCAGAACACCTGCAGAGAGAGGACATGTAGTCTAGAATAACACAAACAAATTTATAATTCGAAGGGCTGGGGTTCATGTCCTCCATGGTTCACTGTGGCATCTCAAGCATGAGATTGATCATGGAAGGTCTTCCTTTCTTATTTCCATAGTCTCTTTCTTAGGAAGCGATATGTTGTGAAGATAAAGGATATCATTTATAAAGTACAAATGAACTTTACAGATTAAAAACTCATAATCAAAAGGATAGACTGTTACATAAACCAATATGTCTTTACCATTGTGGTTACTGTGGATTTCGATGAATGATGTCCAACTACATCTTTAAGTATTTTGGGATGCTTGCTGATTTACGGAGAAAATGGACATCTCTTTGGGTCATGAATTTGAAATACAGGCACTCTGCAAGACCCCCTGGCTCTACTCTCCACAGTTTTAAGAGCAGAGTGATTCCTATGAATTAAAGACAAACTCAGTCTCTTCTGACTTCCCAGGCACCTCAGCAGTGAGAGTGCTCAGCCCAAACAGATGCGATTAGGACACTTGCTCCAACGTAGATACAAATCCTTACCTCGGAAAATACCTCTACGACTTCAGCATTGCTGTGTTCTTTCTTGCCAGACATCAGCATCAATTTGTTCAAAAGCTCTTTCAGCTCTTCTAAAGAGTAGTCTCGCTTCTCCTCGTGGCCTCCCTGGCCCTCGGGAAGGATTAAACGAAGAACTGTGTCTGGGGAAATCTGTGGAACAGGGCACAGTCAGAGGTCGATTTGGGGAGGCAGAAACCCCCCGAGGACAGCAGCCGTAAGAGCCTCCTGCAGCCGTGCCTGCGATGTGAGGCTCACCTTTTGGCCATCCGTGGGAGCCTTGATCACATAGATGCCTCTGCTGTTGATCGCTGTCGCCAGGGACAGGGACGAGAGCTCCACAGACCCATGACTCTCCTTCACTGTCTTCAGCCACTCGAGGTTCCGGGCAGAGTCACGCTGTCAGGACAGGAGAGAAAATGGGCCGAAGCTTAGGCGTGATCTTCTTCCTGCCACTCTCTCCACCTCTGCCTTCCAGGGACAGACGCCTCCTCCCCTTCTCTGGCCCAGTGCACCATCACCCACAGGGGAGGCGCCCCTCATCTGCTGCCCACCACTGCCACGGGCTTTGGCTCTCCCTCCTGGGTCACGCGCTGTTGCTGCAATGGCTGTTCCTCTGTGTTCCCACCCAGTGCCCTGGATACGTGGATGGGGAGCGACAGGCATGAACTCAGCTCTCTGTGAGAAGCGGCCTTCAGCCGGGCCCCTAACCGGGGATAATGCTGGCTGAAACAAGCACGTGAGCTCTGTGAGCTCCTGCCATTCCTCTTCTGCTCCTTCACCCCTAGTGGGGCCTCAGCCACCCTGTTAGGCAAGTTATGAACTATAGGCTTGCTGGAACCCTGGTGCAGCTGATTTATGTACACGGAAATGTTTACTTTTCTGATTAAAAATGAATCTGTACCAATTGTGGAAAGTATGGAAAAATACCAAAATGTATATATAGCATATTAACTAACAACTACCCCCATTCAGAGAAAACCACTGGTAACATTTTAGCACATTTCCTTTCTATCTTTTTTCCCATGTATTTCCACCGGAGAGATCACTCTTATTTACATGCAGTTTTATATCCAGTTTTCTAACAATAGGACAGAGAAAATACTTCCATTTGGGAAGAAAAACTGTTTTTAAACATCCTTTTAAAAGGCTGCATTAAAAACCTGCCATGTGAGTGTGCAGTTGTGCCGCTAGTGTTTCTAAGTGACACTTCATTGAACTTAACCTGCTCTGGAGCCAGAAATAAGACTCACCAGTTTCATGGGCAGGTTGTGGTCATTATCCAGAGCCTTCCACAGATCTTTCAGGTGTTGCATGAACTCATCAAAACCCGCACTTGTGTCCAGCTCATAGAGCAGGGGCGCGTAACCCTGCACAGCATCGTGGAAGCAAGCTACGCGGTCCACGTCAATGTCATTCTCCCCCGCAGAGATGGAGGCCAGGTCTACGAACACCTTCAGCTCGGTGATGCCTGGGGCAGAATGGGTAGATGAATGCAGGGCTACCCTGTGATGACAGGAGCCCCAAATCTGGAACAGTGCTCCTTACTGGTGCTATTCCTGGATAGTGAATTTTTCGGGTTTTCCCACTCTGCTTCAGTAAGAACCTGGGGCACTTTTTCTTTTGCCATTTATGTTGTTTAGTGGCTAAGTCGTATCCAACTCTTTGGCAAGCCCATGGACTAGCCTGCCAGGCTCCTCTGCCCATGGGATTTCACAGGCAAGAATACTGGAGTGTGTCACCATTTTCTTTTCCAGGGGATCTTCCTGACCCAGGGATTGAACCCGACTCTCCTGCTTGGCAGGCAGATTCTTTACCACTAAGCCACCAAGGAAGCCAAGTCATTTATGTTGATACTACTGAACAAGACCTGACCCTACTGAACAACACCAATGTCTGGGCATTGCATAGGTTTTTTCTTGTGTGTGTGTACTATTTCATGTAATCCATGTAATATTGCCATTTCATTATTAAAAGTAAGCTTAGCTGGTAAATAACATGTTGACAGTCATCTACAACCAACGGCTGCTTACTAATTGAATGAAGCAGTGAAGCTGGGATGAGATGAGCACACAGCCCATCCCCTGTCCCTGGACACCAGGGCCATCCACCTTCCTTCTTTCCTGCCTCCTTCTTCCCTCCATGCATTAATTCTGCCAAAATCACCCAAGCCACAGAGCTAAAAAGACTGCCAAGCCTGTGTGCAACAATAAGTAGATGTGATTATGTCTAGAAGACAAGGCTGCCTTGGCTTCTAGTAAAAAAAAAAAAAAATTCAAGCAAAGGAAAAAGCTAAAGGGACATAATTTAAAAAAAATGATTGCCTGCTGTTCACAGCGTGCATCCAGAGTGAGAGGGAAAAAAAAGTAGCCAAGGAAATGGCTTTTACAACAGCAAATGAGTGATACTATCCTGATATAAATTCTACCTACAAACCTAGGCACACCTTGCACATTTACCTAATGAATACAGATGAAAACTTGCTAAGAGACTAGAATTATTCCAATCACTAAAATAAAGAGAGAATTATGGGAGGTGATGGAGGGCTAATTATAGTTACAATTACAATCATATTATAAAATATAAATGTATTAAAACAATGTGTCATGTACCTTAAATTTATGCAACGCTACAAGGAAAATAGTGAGGTGAAAGTCACTCAATAGTGTCTGACTCTTTGCCACCCCATGGACTATACAGTCCATGGAATTCTCCAGGCCAGCATACTGGAGTGGGTAGTCTGTCCCTTCTCCAGGCAATCTTCCCAACCCAGGGATCAAACCCTGGTCTCCCACATTGCAGGTGGATTTTTTACCAGCTGAGCCACAAGGGAACCCCAAGAATACTGGAGTGAGTGGCCTATCCCTTCTCCAGCAGATATTCCTAACCCAGGAATTGAACCAGGGTCTCCTGCAATTGCAGGCAGATTCTTTACTGACTGAGCTATGAGGGAAGCCCTTATATGTAAAATACATTTCAATTTTAAAAGTTTGAATGTAAAAAATGCAGAACATGATCAAGGGAGTGACTGCCCAGAAGTTCAGGAAGACCACCCCATGAACCATCTAAATACTCTCCAGCCTTCTGGCCACCACAGTGGCGGACTGTACCTCTGAGAGCCTCCTGGACCCAACTAATGAACTCCTTTCTCTGGGACAGCTCCTTCAGACACTGACACCGAGTCTCATCAATATCCTGCAGAAGCTTTTTGGCACGGACAATTTGCTGGTTGATACGGTCCAGTTTTTTGTGGCGAAAGTTGTCCAAGACAGTCTAGAAAGTCATCAAAGAAAGCTGTCAAAGACAGTCTGCAAGACAAAGCACTTTGTATGTGGGCTGAAACTGGCTCCTGGACCCCCAAGAAGAACTGTGCTGACCATCCCAATAGTCCCTCCCACCAAACTTCTAAAACTGACACTAGCAGTCACACTAGTGGTAAACAAAGGTAAAAACAAAGCCCTTGGCATATTCAGGCGTTGAATAAAATACAAATAACCCTGAAGGAAGCTGTGAAATCATCTTGCCCAGTTTTTCAAAGCCAGAGATCTGGGATGTCCCCACAGCCGCCCCACCCCCAACCCCAGGAGTCCCCAGTAAATAACTTACAAAGCTTAGTAAGGTGTGGAGAACACTGAAGTCACCAGTCAGGCCCAAATTCTCTTTGACCTCCAAGATGACCTTGGCTGAGTCGACTGCCTGATGCAGGTGATGGTATTCCTTGATCTGCTGGACTCGCTCCTTGATCCAATCCTGCTCTCCGGGATACAGAGCCGACATGGTCTGGAGGTCTTCAGTTAGGTCGCTGTATTTATTCACAAAGTCCTTGAAGATGTCATCGATTTCCCCAAAGGTGACCTCCCCTGACTTCAGATCCTGATACAGTTTTGTAAACCTTTTGAAACAAGGACAATATAAACATTCATACACATCCTCAGGCTGAAATATCTCCCTTTCCAAGTTCTCTTCTGGCTCACTCAGCTCCTGTGCGGCTTCTTCCCATAAGATCTGGAAGATGTGACTGTCCTTTAGCAAATATGCGTTTTTGGCCATTTCTTGGACTTCAGGGCTCAGGTTATAATGTGTTGTCCACTTCGAGTCAACGGAGGTGGCTGACACAACTTGATTTAACTTTTTCCCACTGAGGTCTTCCGAATGTCTTTCAGCAATCTCTCCAAAATCCACTTTTGAAACCATAAGAGAATGTCAAGTCAAACTCTGTTCACAATATCATTTTACTTTCCCAGTTTTCACTCCCCTTGCTGCTCTTAAGGAAATGCAAGTGAACACACTTGGTGCATTTGTTCTCAGTGAGCATCCCTAAATCTCCACCCTCGCCTTGCTCTTCAGTTTTCTTTCTTTTCTTTTTTTTTTTTAATTTTATTTTATTTTTAAACTTTACATAACTGTATTAGTTTTGCCAAATATCAAAATGAATCCGCCACAGGTATACATGTGTTCCCCATCCTGAACCCTCCTCCCTTCTCCCTCCCCATTCCATCCCTCAGTTTTCTTGACAAAGAAGGCTTTGCACCTTCTGGGTGAAGATGACCATTTGAAGTCTGCACATGTTTCCACTCCCTCCCCAAATCCTGCTGCCATGATTGAACTGAGATTGTTTTTCAAAAGCCATAAAGCAACAGGGCTGGGAAGTATAGAAAAGGAGACCACAGCAACAAAACTTTGGAACTTGAAAAGCAGATGTGCTGAGGGTAAATAATGTTTCAAGCCTGAGAACTTGGATTCTTAGCCCATAGTGGGGAAACCTGAGATTCTGCCAGGCGTCTGTCATCATAGAATTTCCCACATGCACAGACCCTGGCTGCACAGATGCTGGAATTTGAGAGGTGGTGATGAAATAAGGAGGATTGGGCTGAAAGTCTGCATAACAAGTCATCAAACAGGCTCATTTTCATCCCAACCCATTCCATCAGCAGGCTGATGGTACCTCCTCCACCCTGGCATGCAACAGGTAGTTTATATTCTAGAGAGGCTCTAGAGGGCTCACAGAGGGCTCTCTTGATTGGGGGGTTTCAGGTACATGGCGGAATAAACGCATTTCCAGACACCTACACTTCGTCAGGAAGCTAATGGTTGGTATGTGCCACTAAATTTGAGAAGCTAGAAAGGAGAAGAGAGGACACAGGGAGTAGAAGGAAGGACTGGGGCTAGATATGCATCTTGGATGCTGAGAACCCTCCAGCCCTCATTGCTGTCTTGACTCATAGAGACCTGGCAGGCAGCGCTATATCTTCCAGGCAAGAGACTGGTGATCTGAGCAGCCCAAGAGAGAGGAGCTAAAGATACAGGCTATTTCAAAACTTAGCCACCCCACCCTCAGAATCCCCCACCAGGGCGTTAGTTGCCCCTCTTAATATAAACAGATAAAAAAGAATTCTAGACAGAGGACCAAAGCCTTAAACATGAAAAACAGACATTAAAACATACCAAGAGATAAAAGCAACTTGGAGGAAAGAGGAAACTATTTAAGAAAAAGAAAATCTCTAAATAAAAAGTATAAAAAATCTCAGAAAGATATGATACTATAGCCATGAACCAGAACAGGATAGTATGGAAAAAGGATCACTCAAAGCAAAAAGAGTTCTTGTAAATTAAATAAAAGAAAGAAGAAAAAGTAAAAAATTTAATGGCAAGCTTAGAAAGAAAACTTAAGAAATTGCTCAGAAAACAGAACAAAACAAGACATGGAAAATAGGAGAGAAAATATATGGAAGTTAGATGACTATTCCAGGAGCTCCAATATCCAACTGTAGATTCCAACAGAAGAAAAAGTAATCACTTAACTAACACAAGAAGCTTCCCCAGAACTCAAGGACTTGGATTTCTAGATTACAAAGACCCACTTCAGTATGCCCAGTACAGCATATGGGAAAGAGAGCCATTCCAAGGAACATCATTATGCCATTTCAGAATAAGGGGGACAAAAAAAAAAAATCTCAAGAGCCTCCAGGGAGAAAATATGTCATCCACAAAGGATGAGAATCCCAGATCAGATCATATCAGATCAGTCGCTCAGTCGTGTCCAACTCTTTGCGACCCCATGAATCGCAGCAATCCCAACCTACTCTAAACAGTGACCCTGCAGAGACAATGGAGCCACAAACCCCAAATCCTGAAGGAAAGATCTGCACCAAACAACAGATCTCCTGTGAGGGCAGACATTTTCAGATAGGCAAGAACTCCTGGGCCCCTTACTCAGGAGAAACAAGAGTGTGTATTTCACTAAAACACAGGAGGGAGAGCAGGGAGCCATAACATCCAGGATACAGATCCAGCTGAGAAGAGAGGCAGGATACCCCTAGGATAGCTTATCTCCGGTTTGGCAAGATTCTATCTGAAAAAGCAAATGGATCTCCTTTGGAGGAAATTGTTGGTAAAGAGTCTGGCATTGAATTAAAAAAATAAATACACTGAAAACAAAGCATAGGACAAGATGAGAGTTTTAAATCTAGAGAAGACAGTTTGCATAAGAAGTGGGAGAGAATAATGGCTCCGGTGTAAAGAGTGTATTTACAGAGTCGTGACATTTAAACCCTGAGGGCTGATGAAATTATGATAAAATTGGAAGGAAGTGAGATTGGAAAGGCTATGTGTACAAGACAGAAATTGGAAAAACAAGGAAATCTAAATCCTAATTATCCATAAATGATAATGTTTAAACCTGAAAAACCAAGAAACAGGCTATTTAGCACTATGTCAGATAATTACCAAAAAATTTTTTACTTTATTAAAAATTAACACATTAGAAAAAGCCTCCCCCCTCCAAGATAAAGGGCTGCTACTCTGATATGTTTTTAATCATATTATCCTTTGACCCTTCTCCCCTGCGGACCTTTCAAGTTTGTTTATTTTAATGCTTTAAGAATATCACCTTTTATCACGTCTTTTACCCTCCCACACAACTTCAGGAGAGAGTCAACATTTGTCTTCTCTTTCTTTAGAGTGAATAGTTCAATCTCCCTCTGACTCAGCACTTGCTCTATAGGGTGTTTTTTGTCTTGGGCTAAAGAACTTTTACTCTCTGGAAAAAAAAAGAAAGGAAAGGAAGTCAGTAGAACAAACAAATATCCACTTTGTGGCAAGCCATTTCTCGAACCTCCCGTGAGTGTGCTCCACATGATGGGCTGTGTGGAGGGTGATGCCGGAGCCTGTATGCATGGCTACTCCAAGATGTCCTGTGTCAGTCAGTAGGAATAAAAACAACCAGTACTCTAACATGGTCAGTATTTGATCACTTCCCCTAATTTTCCAAATAGGGAAAGGAGTATGTCAAGGCTATATATTGTCACCCTGCTTCAGTCAGTCAGTCAGTCAGTCAGTTCAGTCGCTCAGTCGTATCCAACTCTTTGCGACCCCATGAATCGCAGCACGCCAGGCCTCCCTGTCCATCACCAACTCCCGGAGTTCACTCTGATTCATGTCCATCGAGTCAGTGATGCCATCCAGCCATCTCATCCTCTGGCGTCCCCTTCTCCTCCTGCCCCTAATCCCTCCCAGCATCAGAGTCTTTTCCAATGAATCAACTCTTCGCATGAGGTGGCCAAAGTATTGGAGTTTCAGCTTTAGCATCATTCCTTCCAAAGAACACCCAGGGCTGATCTCCTTTAGGATGGACTGGTTGGATCTCCTTGAAGTTCAAGGGACTCTCAAGAGTCTCCTCCAACACCACAGTTCAAAAGCATCAATTCTTCGGCGCTTAGCTTTCTTCACGGTCCAACTCTCACATCCATACATGACCACTGGAAAAACCATAGCCTTGACTAGACGGACCTTTGTTGGCAAAGTAATGTCTCTGGTTTTCAATATGCTATCTAGGTTGGTCATAACTTTCCTTCCAAGGAGTAAGCGTCTTTTAATTTCATAGATGCAGTCACCATCTGCAGTGATTTTGGAGCCCCCAAAAGATAAAGTCTGACACTGTTTCCCAATCTATTTCCCATGAAATGATGGGACCAGATGCCATGATCTTCATTTTCTGAATGTTGAGTTTTAAGCCAACTTTTTCACTCTCCTCTTTCACCTTCATCAAGAGGCTTTTTAGTTCCTCTTCACTTTCTGCCATAAGGAAGTCAGTAGAACAAACAAATATCCATTTTGTGGCAAGCCATTTCTCAAACCTCCCGTGAGTATGCTCCACATGCTGGGCTGTGTGGAGGGTGGTGCCGGAGCCTGTATGCATGGCTACTCCAAGATGTCCCGTGTCAGTCAGTAGGAATAAAAACAACCAGTACTCTAACGTGGTCAGTATTTGATCACTTCCCCTAATTTTCCTGAGGATTAGAAGCCATCCCCTGACAACTTCCTGGAGAGAGAAGCCATCATAAAGATGACAAAGATCACCTCTCCATAAGACACACAAGCAAAGAGAGACGCTTCTGAGCTCCTAACTCCTCAGGAGCCTGAAGTCCACATCTCAACGTGATACTTACTTGACTGCCAGATGTCAAGGAATCTATCCATGTGTTGTAGGATCAGCTCCAGGTGCCCAACTAAAATTGTTCCATTGATGAGGTCATTTGTAACTTCTGTGAACACAGAGCCCGCAGTGGCCATCAACTTCTTGCCTTCCTTGGTAATATTTGCTAATATTTCCTTGTTGGTTCCTGACCAAGTGAAGAAGAGAGTTAAAACGGTAGGCACCCCACTTCCTTCCCACTTTAATGGATTGCTAGTACCTCCTATTGCTCTGCCCCAACTTTCATATAATAAAGCAAAGTCATTCTGTATTCCCAGGTATAATTCTCACATTCTTTAGAGGGCAGGATTTTCAAACATACTTAGTTTAACCATCAGAAATTTTCTTTCCCAGTAATATTAAGATCAAACATTTGGGTCATGTAATTAAAATCAAATATAGAAGCTTTATTCACAATTGCAAAATCTTGGAACTACCCAAGATGCTCCTCAGTAGGTGACTGGACAAACCATAGTCCACCCACACAACTGAATATTATTCAGTTGTTTAAGAAGTGCGCTACTAAAAGGAACCTTTGATGCATATTGTTAAGCAAAAGAAGCCAGTCTGAAAAGGCAACAGAGAGTATGATTCCAACCATGTCCCTTTCTGGGAAAAGGCACAACTGTATAGGAGAGGAGAGGGAAGGGATGAACTGCTGGAAACAAGGAAGTTTGAGGGCAGTGAAACTGTACCATAGGATATGGTAACAGTGGATGCACACGTTAAACATTTGTCAAAATCCACAGGAAGTACAGGAGCAAACCCTAATGTAAACACTGGACTTTACTTATTCATAACATATCAATATTGGCTCATCAGTTAAAACAATGGTACTGAAGCAAGATGTTAATAATAGAGGAAATTGTGTGTGTTGAGTGGGTAGATATGGGAACACTCTGTACTTTCTGCTTAATTTTTCTGTCAACTTAAAACTGCTCTAAAATACGAGGTCCGTTAATTTAAAAGACAGAAATGGAATATTTTCAAGTGAGTATCTTTTAATAGACAACAACAAAACAAGAAGAGCCAAGTCAATTTTCTTATTTGATAACTACAACAACTCAGGCATGAGAGGAACTTGGGTTTTTTGTTGTGTTTTTTTAAGACTGTCTCAGTAATTAGATGAAATTGACACTCAAAATAATCTGTGGAGCTTTTCCATTAGATCTGAACCTATGACTCACACATAAACCTGAATATAACATTTTTAGGGCAATACACCTTTCCCCTCTTTGGTCACAAACTCTAGGGTCATGGAGGGTAGGGGTGGAAGAATCAGGCAGTACTTAGTTTTTGCTAAGGTCACCAGTACTGGATTGGACACTTACATGGATCTCAGAATAAGAAAGACAGGGCTTTAGATACAGACACACTGGGTTTGGATTTCAGTTCTTAACACTTATTATCGGCGAGACCTTAGGTAAGTCACATTACACTCTCCACCTCAGCTCTTGGTCTAAGGTTACTACGTCAGCCCAGTAGCTGTTAGTATAGCAGTTTATTTCATCAATGGTGGCTTTCAGTGTTAGTTCTCAATTATAATACAAGATACTCCGAGCCTTCCTGGGTCTGTCCATCCAAGCTGCTTCATTTGGCAAACATCAACCCGATCTAACTGACTAACAGGTCAAATACTCTGCCGCCACTCTTGAGTCAGGAGGTGCCACTGGACAGATGCTCCAAGCACCCTCCATGAACATACCATATAACTTGAAGAGGTGCTTGATGTCTGGCCACGTGAGCAGGTGATTCAAAACCCCACGCATGTCCTCTACAAACTCCCCTCTACTTGTTGGCCAGGACTTGGTGATCACAGCAGACACAAGGTTGCCACATTTTTGCAAGTCATTATAAGAGATTTTCCCAAGGATGCTGGTTTGAGACTATAAAAAGATGAATAAAGAGAGGGATATTTAGAAGGTTATATGGTTGATTTACTTTTTAATAAAGAAGCAAATTACCTACCCAACAGCATTTCAGAAGTCTCTCATAACTAGTTTTACAATGCATCAAAAAGCCAAAAGAGTAAATAAAATACTTAACTTTTCTGAGGGCATTTCCATTTTCCTGTCCACTGTCTCCTTAAGATTGAACATTGGGGATGTGGAAACAGGTAGCCACAGACAGATACTGACACAACCCACAAATTACCCCCCTTTTCTCTCGCTCAGTGCCATTTTTCTTGGAACTTTCACATTATTAAAAGTATTAAACATAATACTGCTGCTGCTAAGTCACTTCAGTCATGTCCGACTCTGTGCGACCCCACAGACAGCAGCCCACCAGGCTCCCCCGTCCCTGGGATTCTCCAGGCAAGAACACTGGAGTGGGTTGCCATTTCCTTCTCCAATGCATGAAAGTGAAAAGTGAAAGTGAAGTCGCTCAGTCGTGTCCAACTCTTAGCGACCCCATTTGGTATTATTAACTGTAATTATTTTAAAGTTGTCTACAGACAACACACACATTTTAATTCTCTTCCTAAGTGAACTGATAAAATCTTTTCAACTCTAAACATTTTTCTTCCATAATGCTTTGTTAACCTTTGGGGTCTTTTACTGCATGGTAAGCAAGTGATAAAGCCAAGGGTGGGTGAGTGGCAAAGATAATAATGAGGCATTTAGGAAAAGCCTGCAAGATTGCTGGAGGTTACATGTGAGCTGCTATGATGTAAAACAGCAGCAGGAAGCTGAGCAGCATTTCACAGAATGGGTAGAGTACTGGATTTCAGGGTGGGGAGGGGTTGCCCAGAGCCCATTCTTTGCTTGGGTGTAGAGTCTCGGAACCAGCAGTGCTTAATAGCCTTTGGCTGGTGATGTCAGAAAGCAAGTATGCATCCAAATGCGGTTCCGAGTGGGAAAGGTTGTTCACCTGGCAGACCGAGCCCACGGCTTCAATGGCACACATCTCAAAGCATTTCGCCACACTGTCTTCTGCACCTGCAGCAACCCAGTGAGAGCTGCAGAAGGCCAAAATCCGGCAGAGAGGCATCTCCTGCAAGACGGGAAGACGAGGGTGTGAGAGCTTAGGGGTGCGACACTCTCAGACCCTGTGCAATGCAAACACCCTAGTAATTTTCACTTTCCTAGTGTCATATCAGCTCCCCATTACTGTGGCCTTCTTTCCATCCCATGAGAAGCATGTCCTCCATGCTTCTAACCATTAGACCAAAAAGGCCAAAATACCTACTTAGCAGAAAAAGCATCCGGCACAGCAGCTTGCAAAAAACTAGCGAAACTGAAAGTGAGAGTCGCTCAGTTGTGTCCGACTCTTTGCGACCCCGTGGACTATACAGCCCATGGAATTCTCCAGGCCAGAATACTGTAGTGAGTAGCCTTTCCCAAGGGATCTTCCCAATCCAGAGATTGAACCCAGGTCTCCTGCATTGGAGGCAGATTCTTTACCAGCTGAGCCACAAGGGAAGCCCAAGAATACTGGAATGGGTAGCCTATCCCTTCTCCAGCGGATCTTCAGGACTCAGGAATCAAACCGGGGTCTCCTGTATTGCAGGCGGATTCTTTACCAACTGAGCTATCAGGGAAGCCCACAAAACACAGGTAAACTTTTTAATAAGATGTCTTCCTTGCTTCTCTTTTCCTAAAAAGACCCATTTAACAATTACATATAAGACTCATGTGTTTTTAAAAAGCTGAATCTTCTAGGGTCACAGGCCTCAATTAAAAATGGAGAGCACTTTTGTGTTTTCCCCCAGTTGTCACTGGGTTAACAGGGTTCTTGTCACCAACAGGCCACTTAGAGCAAAGAGCACATAGGCTTAGTTAGTGCCTATTAGAGCTTCACACAAGCCAAAGTTCCCCTGGTGGCCAGAAACTGTGCCCTTATTCTTCTCTGGGATACCATCTGTGGTCGAACTATTAAGGCTGAATCAGAAACAGTCACCTGAACCCCATGCCCTGTCCATTCAAATGCAGTCATCACATGTACTGGCTAGTCCATGTGGTCTGGTTCCAAAAAGAACATCCCCTGCCTTTCAGTACCTGTTTGAGCCTCCCTGCCATGTCCCCCAGCAAGGATTCCTTCCAGTCATACTCCATGGGGAAGTTTATTTCCACCAGTCGCCTCCAGACCTGCAAAATCCACAAGTAAGGGACAGCCAGTAAGACAGCTAGATGCCACCATGGAATTCTATGAAAGAAGACAATTATGCAGCAATCCCACTGCTGGGCATACACACAGAGGAAACCAGAAGGGAAAGAGACACGTGTACCCCAATGTTCATCGCAGCACTGTTTATAATAGCCAGGACATGGAAGCAACCTAGATGTCCATCAGCAGATGAATGGATAAGAAAGCTATGGTACATATACACAATGGAGTATTACTCAGCCATTAAAAAGAATACATTTGAATCAGTTCTAATGAGGTGGATGAAACTGGAGCCTATTATACAGAGTGAAGTAAGCCAGAAAGAAAAACACCAATACAGTATACTAATGCATATATATGGAATTTAGAAAGATGGTAACAATAACGAGACAGCAAAAGAGACACTGATGTATAGAACAGTCTTATGGACTCTGTGGGAGAGGGAGAGGGTGGGAAGATTTGGGAGAATGGCATTGAAACATGTATAATATCATGTATGAAATGAGTTGTCAGTCCAGGTTTGATGCACAATGCTGGATGCTTGGGGCTGGTGCACTGGGACGACCCAGAGGGAAGGTATGGGGAGGGGGGAGGGAGGAGGGTTCAGGATGGGGAACACATGTATACCTGTGGCAGATTCATTTTGATATTTGGCAAAACTAATACAATTTTGTAAAGTTTAAAAATAAAATAACATTAAAAAAAAATAAAGAAAGAAAGCTGAGCACCGAAAAGAAGACAATTATGGTAAAACAAAGAGCACAGTGCTTTGAGGACACATTGGTTCAGACTCATTTTTGTCCAGTTGTCTGCTGTGTCACTGCTAAGTCAGGGCAACCCACTTCAGCCTTATAAAACAGAGGGTCCTGACTGGGCCAGGTCACCACTAAGGTCCACTACTGTGCTTCGTCCAGAAAGGATTTCCCTCCATTGTTTTAATTTCAAAAAATTTCAAACTTAAGAGAAAGTTGCAATAACAGCATAAGGACACTCATACCTTCAGCCAGACTCCCCAACATTTAAAGTGGCTGCTCTATCTCTTTCCTTTTTGTGCTCCCTTTAGTCTTTCTCGAAACGGGCACTGTCTCTGCTGAACCAGAGTTGCAGACGCCATGCCTCTTGGCCCTTGCGCAGGCGTTTCCAACCCCATGGCCCTTCTGCTACACACAGTAGCATGGGTGTCACTCTGAGGCCCGTTCACTCAGGTGACATCTTCCTCATCTTTCTCCCTGCCCACATTTTGCCATTGTTCACTAGTCAACTGACTGGGTCCAGGGTCCAACCGAGGGACACACGGCATTATCATGTCTCCTTTCTAGAGGAGTTCTCCAGCCTTTCCTTTCTTCCTTTATGACAGTGAAAACATTTTTTTGCTTTCCCGTTATGGTTTATTACAGGATACTGAAGATAGTTCCTTGTGCTATATAGTAGCATCTTTTTTATCTGTTTTATACATAAGAGTTTGTATCTGTTAATACCAAACTCTTTAATTATCCTTCCCCCACCTCCTTTCCCTTTTGGTAACCAACAGGTCTATTCTCTATGCCTGTGAGTTTATCTCTGTTTAATAAATAAGTTAATTTGTGTTTTATTTCAGTTCAATCGCTCAGTTGTGTCTGACTCTTTATGACCCCATGGACTGCAGTACATCAGGCTTCCCTGTCCATCACCAACTCCTGGAGCTTGCTCAAACTCTTGTCCATTGAGTCAGTGATGCCGTCCAACCATCTCATCCTCCATCACCCCCTTCCCCTCCTGCTGTCAATCATTTCCAGCATCAGAGTTTTTTCCAATGAGTCATCGCATCAGGTGGCCAAAGTATTGGAGCTTCAGCTTCAGCATCAGTGCTTTCAATGAATATTCAAGTCTGATTTCCTTTAGGATTGACTGACTTGATCTCCTTGCTGTCCAAGGGACTCTCAACAGTCTTCTCCAACACCATAGTTCAAAAGCATCAATTCTTTGGCATTCAGCTTTCTTTATGGTCCAACTCTAACATCCATACACGACTACTAGAAAAACCATAGCTTTAACTATACGGACCTTTGTTGGTAAAGTAATGTTTCTGCTTTCTAATATGCTGTCTAGGTTGGTCACAGCTTTTCTCCCAAAGAGCAAGCGTCTTTTAATTTCAGGCTGTAGTCACCATCTGCAGTGACTCTGGAGCCCAAGAAAACAAAGTCTGCACTGTTTCCATTGTTTGCCCATCTATTTGCCATGAAGTGATGGGACTGGATGCCATGATCTTAGTCTTTGGAATGTTGAGTTTTAAGCCAGTTTTTCCACTCTCCTCTTTTACTTCAAGAGGCTCTTTAGTTTCTCTTTGCTTTCTGCCATAAGGGTGGTGTCAACTGCATATCTGAGGTTATGGTTTTTGTGTTGTATTTTAGATTCTGCATGTAAGTGATAGTATTTGGTATCTGCCTTTTTCCATCTGACTTACTTCACTTAATATGATAATCTCTAGTATGATACTAGAGATTACTCATTTCCATTACTCATTTTGATATTCAAATTGCCTCAGATTTGGCTAGTGAGAGCCCCCGCAGACTAGCTTCTGTTTCCTTTTTTTTTTTTTTAATGTAATAATCTTAGATGAACAGAAATATTGCAAAGATAGTACAGAGACTTCCAATTAACCTGAGTGCTAACACTTTACGAAGCCATAGTACAGTTGTGAAAACCAAGAAATTAGCATTGATAGATTATCATCCAGAGAAGGCAATGACAACCCACTCCAGTACTCTTGCCTGGAAAATCCCATGGATGGAGGAGCCTGGTAGGCTGCAGTCCATGGGGTCTCGAAGACTTGGACACGACTGAGCAACTTCACTTTCACTTTTCACTTTCATGCATCGGAGAAGGAAATGATAACCCACTCCAGTGTTCTTGCCTGGAGAATCCCAGGGACAGGGGAGCCTGGTGGGCTGCTGTCTATGGGGTTGCACAGAGTTGGACATGACTGAAGTGACTTAGCAGCAGCAACAGCAGATTATCATCACCAAAGCCACTAACTTTATTTGGATTTCACCACTTTTTCCAACAATCATTCTTTCGCCCTCCAGGGTATACCCTAGGATATCACCTGGGTCCTGTCTGCTTGTGAAATGTCACCACTTGATTTCAAGTACTTTTGCTTTATGGTAATACAAGGTGTTTCAGGCTGGACTTGCATTTCTTCAGCCCCACCTTTAGAATCTGCTGTTCTTTCCAGAAGCACAGGGGTTTTTCTGTTTTGTTTTTTAGAGGGAATGGCATTTAGAAGCCATGGCTGGGTGTGCTCACAGACCTGGGTGTCACCATCTCTAGGCCCTTTCAGTGGATGGAGCTAGGAAATGTTGCTTTTTACATCATGAGTTCACACTACACCTCTAGCTCTTTTCAATAGGCCTCCTTTCCCCTCCCCTGCTCCACATGTTCCCTCCTCCAATGAGAAAGAGCCCAAGCTTCCAACAGCAGCAACCCCTGTATCCATCTGCCCAGCCTTACAGTACACATAACAAAGCTTCAGACTTGCTACACTCATTTCACTCCCAACTACAAAACTTCAAAATCAAGTTCAAGATTTATGTATGTTTTTTCTGTTTTGACCTTAGACTCTGTCCCTGTGACGGTGAGTGGTCAGAGTTCTGGGATTTATGTATGTTTTTTCTGTTTTGACCTTAGACTCTGTCCCTGTGAGGGTGAGTGGTCAGAGTTCTGGGCTCTGAAGTGAAGTGTTAGTTGCTCAGTCGTGTCCAACTCTGTACGGCCCCATGCACTGTAGCCCACAGCATCCTCTGTCTATGGAATTCTCCAGGCAAGGATACTGGAGTGGTTGTCATTCCTTTCTCCAGGGGATCTACCAACCCAGGGATCAAACCCAGGTCTCCTACATTGCAGGCAGATTCTTTATCATCTGAGCCGGAATACTGATGCTCTGGGCTCTGGGTGTTCAGATCAATGATCTTCTCCCCTTGGTCTGGACAGGTAATATGTCTGAATAAGACTGAGATGTAGTGAGAGTTATCTGTTTTTGTTCATACACAGTTTCAGTGATGTGATTTTATGATGATCTCATTAAAGTATCCCTGGAAGACAACAGCCTAAGTCAGAGGGCCACTTGCTTGGTTTGTTTGCGGCACTTTCTAGAACTGTGTCCTGGAGCCAATAGCTTTAGGCCCTTCCTCCTCCTCCTCCCCAGCATAAGATTCTGTCCACATCTGTTTCTGGAAGCCCTCCCTGCCTCCAAACCTTCTGGGTCTGATTTCTAATTTCCTCACCTTCAGCTGCCGCTCAGCCCAGTTTCCCTTTCATGGAGGCCTTGCTCTCATCTTATTTTCTACTGTCAACATCATAACCTGACCCATAGCCTCAGCACAGCATCAGACGTGAATGCCCTTCCCCACCGGCCACCATGTCCCAACAAGCTCTGTCTCCCCATCCCGCCGCCTCACCACTGATGTGGGGACCACAGTCCACCCACCAGGGAGCCCATGCTTTCAGTCCTGTTAGGGGAACAGCCGTCCATTCTGCAGAGGAGACCCCTGTGTCCCCTGCACTGGACTGGCTTACCTCAATCTCCTTGCTGTAAGCGAAGGTGACAGGTGAACCAGTCTGGAACATGCTCATTGTAAACATTTTCCGAAGCCAAGATTTTGTAGCAGCGAGGGTCCCCTGGAAGACCGTTTTTACTGAATTCTTCTTTCCAGTTTCATTTCCCGGCCCTCCTGCTGAATCCTGTCACCGCAAGAGAGAGACGGAGTTGAATCAAGCCCACGTGGCAAACCCAAAGCATCATCCAGATACTTCTCCACCCGCCTCTGTGGCTGATGCCACCTGAGCACCTGGCAGAGCCTGCACATTCACAGAACTTTCATTTCCCCGGTGTTTCAGGTTCACTCTGGGTGGACAGCATGGGGGTTGAGGTAGAAGCACTGGCATGGATGCCCCCTCAAGTGACCCCAGGCAACTATAACAGAGGTGATGCTGCCTCGCCAACCAGTAGACCTCCTGGACTCTGAGCAGAGAAAGGCTGACAGACAAGGGAGAAGGGTGCACCATGGGCTCAGAGCTTCCAGCAGCTCAGAGAGCCAAGCTCGTGTAAACCCTGTCCCCGACTGACATGCTAGAGCCAGGAAGAAACCCAAATCCCTACCCTGGTGCTCTTTCCTTGAAGTTCTCCATTCATTCCCACCCCCTGAAAAGCTGCTTTTCCCGGGGGTCGAGGGCTCTAGGGATGGGGATTCCTCTTTCCTGCTCTCCTTCCCTTTCTCTTCAGAAGCATCTTTACCACAAAGTGGATACAGCCATCAGCCCCACTTAGAAAGAGGCCTCTCCCAGTTCTGATGTGTATTCTCTTTTGCTTCAACCAAGTCCCACAGATTGTGTAAGTGCCAAGGCCCCCCAAACTGGATCTGCTGGTGTCACTCCCTCCTTCCAGAGATGGTGGGCCCAAGGGCTAGAGACATCATAGTGAGGCTGCTGCCCAAGGAGCTGATTGCTAAGTGGGAGACCAGTACAATCAGTAAACAAGGCAAGTAACAAGATAGGAAAGGCACATAAAGGGTGCTGGGGACTTCCCAATAGCTCAGATAGAAAAGAATCTGCCTGAAAAGCAGAAGACCTAGGTTTGATCCCTGGGTCAGTAAGATCCCCTGGAGAAGGAAATGGCAACCCTTTCCAGTATTCTTGCCTGGAGAATTTCACGGACAGAGTAGCCTAGTAGGCTACAGTCCATGGGGTTGGAAAGAGTCGGACACGACTAAGCAACTAACACATAAAGGGTGCTGTATCCAGTCTTGGGTGTGTTTGTGGGGGCAGGTTCTCCCCTGAAAGATTCAGGGAGCTCTGGGCAGAGTGTGAGGGGTAGGCTGGGTTATGTGTGGGCAGGGGTACAGCTATGCTGGGAGAATAGCACACAGGATATGGGTGGTGTGGGTCAGCCAACAGTTCTCAGCTGAAAATGGGACATGCTGGCCCAAACTGAAAGTCACCAAATGGGCCAGCAACTTCTCCAATGATCCAGAAACTTTGGCAGGGTGTGCATGCCATCTGCAATCTGGCCTAGCCTAGACCCAGGCTCCATCTCCAGCCAGGCTAGCCTACCTGCAGAGCAGCAGGATCCTCTCCTCCCTGACACGCACATGCTGCTCTCTCACTCTGTGGGAACGCCAGCCCCTGCAAAGGCCCCGTGTTCCCAGGACACCTTATGGACATTCCAGTTTAGTATTAACCCACTGTGCTGCAATTATGTGCTCACTGGACTGCCCCCTCCTATGCATCCCTGCTGCCAGGCACCTCTCTTCTCCATCTGGGTGTGCCCTGCAACCAGCAGCAACCCAAGCCTAAAAATCTTCTCTAGAACTTTCGCCTTTGCTCCTTGTTTTTCTCCACCTGATATCCCGTCAATCCTATCAACCCTTTATATTGGCACATAACCAAAAGTGTTCAAAACTTCTTCATATAGTTTGGTTTTATTTAATTTCAGTTTTGCAAAGCTTTTTGTTTTTATGGCACATTTAGAGAATTTGGACCAAACTGTGGTTACACTAATCTGAGATCCCAACCAACGTTCAGGATAGTTATTTCTGCAGGGACATATACCATAAGTAACTAACAAATTTCACATTTCTTGAACACAGTTTATCTAGAAGTTGGCACCTGCCTAGGATGGTTTAAACAATAGCCACTTCAGGAAAAAGCAATCATCCTACCAATGTTTATTTTTAAATGTTCCCTTGGTATTTTTTTAAAAAAGAAGAGCTAAAAGGAACAAAGATAAAATACACACTCAATTATATCACTAACGTCACAGTTCTGACTTGTCAAATGGTCGGTCTGAATAGGAAATCATCTATCACCTTCATGTGGAAGCTCAAACTTCACCAGCTGAAGACCACACAACAATGAGATAAATGAGCTGTGGACACATGCAACATCACAGATGGATCTCAGAGATGTGCTGAGCAATGAAAGCCAGACACAAAAAAGGACAGAGTTCCAAGACAGGTAAAACTAACTTGTGGTGGTGGTAATCAGAAGACTGCTTACCAGTGGGAGGTGTGCAGGGAGGGGGCCCAGAACTCTGGATTGTTCCTACAGCTTGATGCGGGAGGTGGTGCTTGTGTGGAAAGGCTCTTAGGTATGCACTGAGGTGTGTGGACTTTGCTACTGTATTCGAGTTTCGGTGAACAGGAAAAAGGCTCAGGTGGGAAAGATTAGGCATGAACATGCATTTGGGTGGGGAGATTCTTGCTTGAAGTCCTGGCCACTTGCTGGGCTCTTGAATTTACCCAGTCACAGCTAATACTCTACACTTGAACTCCTGCACTGCCTCCTTCCTCCATTCTTCCCTCTAACGTAAGCCCTGGAGGGCAAGCATGCAGATCCTGGTTCACCAAAATAGCCTCATGAGCAGAACAAAACCCAGCATCAGTATGTACTGACACACCTGATGGCGGAACCAGCCGCTCTGTCATTCCAGCAATCCTAGAATCAGCCTATCTCCTTTTTGAATAGAGGATGCCTCAGGTTCCATAGCTCTGCTGGGTATGGCATTATGCGTACATGTTCAACTTACCACTACAGGTTTAAGTATAATAATTCTGCGAACAATCTCAGCAGATAAGGCAGGCATCTCATAAAACGTGTGGGCTTTTGATATTCTGCAGGTAGTTTCGTGAAGTTTCAGGCACACAGTCAAGTAGGACTGTATCAAGGGCTCCTCAAGAATCCTAACCCACAAAGAGTTGAGAGAAATGAATGAAGTAATTGAGGAGGAATTAGAAAACAGTACCCATTATTAATGACAAGTTCCTTCCCTTTAAAACGCCTACAAGGAAGGCATGTACTTGATCCCATATAGGATAACATCCAGAACATTTCCATTAATTTTGAAATTGTGACTAAGATAAAAAGGAATAAAACTCTTTTTGATTTGCCTCCATGGTTCTGAACTATTTTAACAAAAGCAAGTTAAACTATTTCCAAGTGTATTCCTTTGTTCGAAAAAAATCTTAAGGATGGATATTACCAAAGATTCAAATACCATACAATTTTTTAAAAAAAGAATCAGTAAGCTACAGCGAGGGAAAAAAGGAAAGAAATGCTAGATGCATATGTCCTGTGCATGAAATTTCTTTCAGTTCTGAGTGGACCTGCTTATTGGCTGATACATGACCAGAGCTGAGAGGTAGAGAGCTGATCAGAGGAGGGTTTAGAAGGTGGCAAGAGACAAGAATTACTGGGGCAATTCTGTAATACACAGAATTAGATGGGGTTCATGAAGTCCCAGGTGCTTGGTGTTAATGAAGATCTGACACTCCCACCTCCATCCTGAACACTCTAAGAATTCAGGTGAGGCGATCCTGGCAGTGCTCCACGAATCTAAAAAATTACCTTCTCTCCCACATTTGTTCATTTTGTACACTGTGCTTCCAGGGTGTCAGAGCTCACACATATTTGCAGGAGCAAATGACTTCAGATCATTATGGAAAGCTACCTTTGTATTTATTTTCAGCTTCTCTGACTTGCAAAAAAAAATATGAAGACTAAATGCTGATAAGATGCAGGACACAAGCATGAATATGTAATATGATGATAATCACTTAAAAATAAATGACAAAAATGCACAGGAAAAAAAATTAGATGAAAATAAACTGAAATGTTAGCACCTGATTTCTGTGCTTTTCCCTATTTAAAAAAGTAGGATGATTACATCAACACCTTGAAAAAAGAAGTGGAATATATATTAATTTATGGCCTTACATTAATGACAGCAAATATGGCATAAACCCAATCATAAGGGATAATCTTGTACAAGAGAGATTACCTTTTACTTTTCTACTTACTTTTCCTGATAAATATCCAGAAGGCACAACAGCATTTTAAAAGTATTCTCAATACTCTAGGGTGGGAAAGAAAAGAAAAAAGGGAAGATTTAATCATGATGCCACTATCTTTGCTAAAACAGAACCAAAACAAAAAAAAAATCCAACATAATAAGGCATAATAATTTTCTTTCTATAAACAAGCTTTAAGGGGCTCAAGTACTAATCTTATACCTGTTACAATTAAAACTTAGGATTTAAAATTAAACCATTTCTCCTCCCCAAAATGGGAAAGGACAACAGCAATTAGGAAGTGGACCAGCATGCAGGATAACTTCTAACCCTGACTTGCACAATCTCACATATCCAAAGGCTGTTGTTTTATTGAATTTTGTTTACTGAAACAGAATAAACTCAAGTAAATTAACCCCTTACCCTAAGAAATATTGACCCTTCCCAGTTCTCTTATATCTAAGTGCTTTACCAGATCAGGTTTTCAGGAAAGGAAAATCACAAACTCTGACCGATTAGTTTTTGACCTGCTTTTGTTAAGCAAGGTCTCAAGAGCCGATTCCAGACAACAAACCTCGAGGTTTCTTTGAGAGATTTCCTGAAGTCCGTCCAGACGGTACCAAGTCCCTAGAAGACAGTCGAGGACACGCGGGGGACACTGACTCAGGTAATCGATGAGGTGTTCCATGTAAGGAGCCAAGTTACTCAGAGGAAGCAAACTGAACCAGGATCGGAATAGATATTTATCCACATTCAGCAAATATCTATTTTTTTCCATTAGCTGGAGTAATTGATTCCTTATAAGGGAAAATTGGAACAGAAAAAAAGGGCGGCAGTGAGATTGGTATAAGAAACAAAGTTAATTAAAATTATGTTCGAAGGGATCTAGAAAGTTCTGATTTCAAAAATAATTGAAATGCCAACAACTCGATCAAATAAGAAGTAAACAATAATATATTAAGAATTCAGCAACATGGATGAACTCTAAGGACAAGATGCTCAGTGAAATCAGCCACTCACAAATGAACAAATAATTTGATTCCACTTAGGTGAGGTCCCTAGAGAAGTCTGATTCATAGAGACAGACAGCAGAGTAGTGGGGACCAGGGACTGGTGTTGGTGGGAGAATAGGCTACTGATTATCGAGAACACAGTTTCAGTTTTACAAGATGGAAGATTCTGGAGATGAATAGAGGTATTGGTCGCACCACAGAGTGAATGTACTTAACACCACTGTTGTGGTGGTGTACACTTAAAATGATTAAAATTATAAATGTAAAATTTACATCATTTTACAATGATGTAAAATTGTAGGTTATGTATATTTTACCACAATAATAAAAAAATTCACCAAGAATTAAGCATTTTCAATACCTGTATATGTATGGCTGAGTCCCTTTGCTGTTCACCTGAAACCATCCCCACACTGTTAATCTGCTATACCCCAATACAAAATAAAAAGCTTAGAAAAAAGAATTAAGTATTTTCCAGCTTTATTGAAATATGGCATATAACACTGTAAATTTAGGGTTGGTTTGATACACTTACATACTGCACGATGATTACCACAGTAACAATACTTGATCCCTGCATCCACTGTGTCATATAGTTACCATTTCTTTTCTGTATGAGAATCTTTAAGATCTAATCTCTGAGCAACTTTTAAGTAAACAATATAGTAGCAACTAGAATCACCGGGTGGTACATTAGCTCTCCAGAATTAATTTGTCCTCAGAATGCTGAAGTTTGTATTGTTGGACAAACATCATCACTTTTCCCCACCTCCCAGCCCTGGTAATCACCATTCAACTCTCTGCTCTTGTGAGTTTCACTTTTTTCAGATTCCACATATGGGAAATCATATCTATAGTATTTGCCTTTATCTGCCTTATCCCACTTAGCATAATGCCTTCAAGGTCTATCCATGTTTTGCAAGTGGCAGGATTCCCTTGCTTTCCTGACTGAATAATATTTCATCATGTATACATATATATGGTGTGTATATATATACATCATATATATGCATACACACATACACACCAGTTCTTCTTTATCCATTCATTTACTGACAGACGCTTAGGTTGTTTCCACATCTTGGCTATTGTGAATGATGCCGCAATGAACATAGGGGTGCAGATATCTCTTTAGATATTTATTTCATTTCCTTGGGAAATACACCCATAAGTAGGATTGCTGGATATGGCAAAAGCTCTTGGTTTAACTTTTGATGCCATTTTCCATTGTCGGTGTAACAATTTAAGAACTAAGCATGTTGATGCATGATGCCCTGGATTCTACATGAACCCAGTTCAGGGAAGGTCTTTAAATTATTCTGTTCTGTAACACTGTCCTGGACACCCAAAAAGATGACAATGTGAAAGAAAATACTGTACAGCAGAGTGCCACAGAACTGACAGAGGTTACGAGAAACACGTGGATAAAGCTTCACTACATACTAACGGCCACTTTTGCCTGAAAGAGCCAATATTTAAGACCAATGCTAATGTTTGTCATTCTCCAGCTAAATTTCTTCTAGACAGTTGGTCTCCAAGATAAATGACCCTTGAAAGTCATTTAAAGCATATATAATTTTATAAATAATCTTAATTTGGCTTTAATTTCAAAAGATTTCAATAATAGTGAGGAAGCAATAATTTAATTTAGCTTGCTCACTATTTCAGTCCCTAAATTCCTACAGGATAGATCCTGTTAGACTGGGGAGAGCAGATGAGACTTGGAATAGTTTCTTTGACAAAAGACAAAGTAAATAGGGAATGTTCTCTGTGCTTGGTAATAACTGCTAATATTAATTTTTGACTGAATTTGTATTTTTTATTTAGTTTTTGTACTTAAATTTGATTTACCATTTTCCTTTTACAGACTGTGCTTTCTGTGTCTTCTCTAAAAAGTCTTTGCTTACCTCAAAATGGTATTTCACTGTGTACCTACAGAGTGCAAAGCCACTGATCTTTTTCGATTCCACTTTCAGGAATTTATCTTGAGGAAATAATTGGACACGGAAAATTACAAAGAAGTGCATCAAAACATGCTTACAAAGCGAATGTGCAGAAACAATCCAGGTGTCCAGGAAGAGAGAACTAGCGAAATAAAATTTGCAACACTAAGCAGTCATTACAATAGGTGTGTATTTACTGGCAAAAATAAAATCATTCATACAATTGATACAATACACTATTAAGTGAAAAAAGAAAGTTGGAAAACAGAATAAAACAGGATAAATGATCTATTATAGAGGCAGAGAGTGGGGGACAATTGGACAAAACCAGACAAAAGGCACAAATTTCCAGACATAAATAAGTGCCAGTGACATAATGTATAACATGATAAATATAATTAACAGTACAGTGGATTATACATAAAAGCTGTTCGAGTAAATCCAAAGAGTTCTCATCAAAAAGGAAACATTTTTTTCTGTTTCTTTAATTTTGCACCTATGGATGATAGATGTTCACCAAACTTATCATTGGTCATCATTTCATGATGTAAGTCAAATCATTATGCTGTATTTCTTCAACAGTGCTGTACCTCAATTATATCTCAATAAAACTATAAGAAAAATAAATAATCTATCTTTTGTGGTTTATTTTTAAATATATAAAGCACCCACATAGCCACATTTGGACACAACTCTGCAAATACACGGGCCAAAGTGTATGATTATCTCTGTGGTTGCAGGCCATTTTTGTAGTTTTCCATTTCTTGCATGTTTAAAACTTTTTAAAGAAGTAATTTTAAAGGAAACAATATATTACTTCCATCACTAGAAGGAGAGGTAAGTGGACACTGGAAGTCCACTGGAGATCTTGGAAGCACAGTTATGATTCTAAAATTTACATACACGAGTGCAGGTCCAAAACTTACTGATCTGGTGTTCTTTCCCGAAACTCCGAGAAGGAGATGCCTTCAAGGGCTGCCCAGGTGTCCTCAGGCTGCGTGACTGAGCCCTGGGCTGGCGGGGACAGGTCCATGCCGTGGTGCAGCACAGGCAGGGCACACACCCAAAAGTCAACCTTTTTGTCCATGCACATTTGGCACAGGCTTACCAAGGACTGTCGCCAGCTAGAAAGGGAACAGAAATGGACGTGAGTCCAGGATGGCCAATGTGAGGCCCACCTGGGGGTCTGACATCCATTAGGGAAGGGACAGCTCCTCGCACAGAGCAGAAGGGCACTCTGGGTATCTGACCAGGGAGAAACCTCAGGGCTCACTGGGCACCCAACAAAAGTGTCAGGCACCGAACAGGCCCTCTTGCAGCCCCAGAGCAAACTCCCAAGGGCATCCTTCCATTCTCCATGATAGTGGGAGAGGCATAGGTTCAGAGAGGCTTGCGATCTGCAAAAGGTCCCTTGTGTAGAGCCGGAGCTTGAACACAGGTCGTCTGGCAACAGTAAATCTAAATACGAAGCACCTTTTTACATCTAAGTGGGGAGCCTACAAATAATACATGCCATGTTCCTTACAAACACATGTACGTTTGCCAGCATTTCTTTTCTCTTTGAAAATTTTATTAAATCCTGGACAGGATTTAACCGGATGTTTAAAATTTGTAAAACCAGGAGGCAAGTGTCCGTTAAGACTGGCTGCTCAGAGAAGGCTACCCAATATTATTCTTGAGTTCAATTCAAACAGCTGCAGAAAAAAGACCTGGGGATCATCAGAGGGTTCTGGGGAGGCATCTCCACCCAGTGAAATATAAGTGCCTTCGGGACAGGCCACAGCCTCCACACTCCCAGTGCTCCCAGCCCTGTGCAATGGGCACAGCAGTGGCTCCTAAACTGGGAACAACAGTGGCTGAGGCCACGGTGAGGGCATCTACAGTACTTCCACAAACATCTTTGAGTCCAGCTTCATTGTCTTACTATGACTCATTCCCCCAAACACAGGCCCACGGGGCTAAGACATGATACACCTTGCGTGCGTGTATGCTCAGGCACTTCATTTGTGTCCAACTCTTTGCTACTGTATAAACTGCAAGAATACTGGAGTGGGCTGCCATGCCTTCCTCCAAGGGATCTTCCAGACCCAGGGATCAAACTCATGTCTCCTGCATTAGCAGGCACATTCTTTACCACTGCACCACAGGGGAAGCCCATCAGTCAGTCAGTCAGTTCAGTCGCTCAGTCGTGTCCGACTCTTTGCGACCCCATGAATCGCAGCACACCAGGCCTCCCTGTCCATCACCAACTACCGGAGTTCACTGAGACTCACGTCCATCGAGTCACTGATGCCATCCAGCCATCTCATCCTCTGTCGTCCCCTTCTCCTCCTGCCCCCAACCCCTCCCAGCATCGGAGTCTTTTCCAATGAGTCAACTCTTCGCATGAGGTGGCCAAAGTACTGGAGTTTTAGCTTTAGCATCATTCCTTCCAAAGAACACCCAGGACTGATCTCCTTCAGAATGGACTGGTTGGATCTCCTTGCAGTCTAAGGGACTCTCAAGAGTCTTCTCCAACACCATGGTTCAAAAGCATCGATTCTTCGGCGCTCAGCTTTCTTCACAGTCCAACTCTCACATCCATACATGACCACTGGAAAAACCATAGCCTTGACTAGACGGACCTTTGTTGGCAAAGTAATGTCTCTGCTTTTTAATATGCTATCTAGGTTGGTCATAACTTTTCTTCCAAGGAGTAAGTGTCTTTTAATTTCATGGCTGCAGTCACCATCTGCAGTGATTTCGGAGCCCCAAAAGATAAAGTCTGACACTGTTTCCCTGTCTATTTCCCATGAAGTGATGGGACCAGATGCCATGATCTTAGTTATCTGAATGTTGAGTTTTAAGCCAACTTGAAACTCTCCTCTTTCACTTTCATCAAGAGGCTTTTTAGTTCCTCTTCACTTTCTGCCATAAGGGTGGTGTCATCTGCATATCTGAGGTTATTGATATTTCTCCCAGCAATCTTGATTCCAGCTTGTGCTTCTTCCAGCCCAGCGTTTCTCATGATGTACTCTGCATATAAGTTAAATAAGCAGGGTGACAAGATACAGCCTTGACGTACTCCTTTTCCTATTTGGAACCAGTCTGTTGTTCCATGTCCAGTTCTAACTGTTGCTTCCTAACCTGCATACAAATTTCTCAAGAGGCAGGTCAGGTGGTCTGGTATTCCCATCTCTTTCAGAATTTTCCATAGTTTATTGTGATCCACACAGTCAAAGGCTTTGGCATAGTCAATAAAGCAGAAATAGATATTTTTCTGGAACTCTCTTGCTTTTTCCATGATCCAGCGGATGTTGGCAATTTGATCTCTGGTTCCTCTGCCTTTTCTAAAACCAGCTTGAATATCTGGAAGTTCACGGTTCACGTATTGCTGAAGCCTGGCTTGGAGAATTTTCAGCATTACTTTACTAGCATGTGAGATAAGTGCAATTGTGTGGTAGTTTGCACATTCTTTGGCATTGCCTTTCTTTGGGATTCGAATGAAAATTGGCCTTTTCCAGTCCTGTGGCCACTGCTGAGTTTTTCCAAATTTGCTGGCATATTGAGTGGAGCACTTTCACAGCATCATCTTTCAGGATGTGAAATAGAATTCCATCACCTCCACTAGCTTTGTTTGTAGTGATGCTTTCTAAGGCCCACTTGACTTCACATTCCAGGATGTCTGGCTCTAGGTGGGTGATCACACCATCGTGATTATCTGGGTCGTGAAGATCTTTTTTGTACAGTTCTGTGTATTCTTGCCACCTCTTCTTAATATCTTCTGCTTCTGTTAGGTCTATACCATTTCTGTCCTTTATCAAGCCCATCTTTGCATGAAATGTTCCCTTGGTATCTTGAATTTTTTTGAAGAGATCTCTAGTCTTTCCCAATCTGTTGTTTTCCTCTATTTCTTTGCATTGATTGCTGAGGAAGGCTTTCTTATCTCTTCTTGCTATTCTTTGGAACTCTGCATTCAGATGCTTATAGCTTTCCTTTTCTCCTTTGCTTCTCTTCTTTTCACAGCTATTTGTATGGCCTCCCCACACAGCCATTTTGCTTTTTTGCATTTCTTTTCCATGGGGATGGTCTTGATCCCTGTCTCCTGCACAATGTCACGAACCTCAGTCCATAGTTCATCAGGCACTCTATCTATCAGATCTAGTTCCTTAAATCTATTTCTCACTTCCACTGTATAATCATAAGGGATTTGATTTAGGTCATACCTGAATGATCTAGTGGTTTTCCCTACATTCTTCAATTTAAGTCTGAATTTGGCAATAAGGAGTTCATGATCTGAGCCACAGTCAGCTCCCGGTCTTGTTTTTGCAGACTGTATACAGCTTCTCCATCTTTGGCTGCAAAGAATATAAGCAATCTGATTTCGATGTTGACCATCTGGTGATGTCCATGTGTAGAGTCGTCTCTTGTGTTGTTGGAAGAGGGTGTTTGTTATGACCAGTGCATTTTCTTGGCAAAACTCTATTAGTCTTTGCCCTGCTTCATTCCGTATTCCAAGGCCAAATTTGCCTGTTACTCCAGGTGTTTCTTGACTTCCTACTTTTGCATTCCAGTCCCCTATAATGAAAAGGACATCTTTTTTTGGTGTTAGTTCTAAAAGGTCTTGTAGGTCTTCACAGAACCGTTCAGCTTCTTCAGCGTTACTGATTGGGGCATAGACTTGGATTACTGTGATACTGAATGGTTTGCCTTGGAAACGAACAGAGATTATTTTGTCATTTTTAAGATTGCATCCAAGTACTGTATTTCGGACTCTTTTGTTGACCATGATGGCTACTCCATTTCTTCTGAGGGATTCCTGCCCAAAGTAGTAGATATAATGGTCATCTGAGTTAAATTCACCCATTCCAGTCCATTTCAGTTTGCTGATTCCTAGAATGTCAACATTCACTCTTGCCATCTCTTGTTTGACCACTTCCAATTTGCCTTGATTCATGGACCTGACGTTCCAGGTTCCTATGCAATATTGCTCTTTACAGTATCGGACCTTGCTTCTATCACCAGTCACATCCACAACTGGGTATTGTTTTTGCTTTGGCTCCATCCCTTCATTCTTTCTCCACTGATCTCCAGTAGCATATTGGGCACCTACTGACCTGGGGAGTTCCTCTTTCAGTATCCTATCGTTTTGCCTTTTCATACTGTTCATGGGGTTCTCAAGGCAAGAATATGAAGTGGTTTGCCATTCCCTTCTCCAGTGGACCACATTCTGTCAGACCTCTCCACCATGACCCGCCCGTCTTGGGTGGCCCCACGGGCATGGCTTAGTTTTATTGAGTTAGACAAGGCTGTGGTCCTAGTGTGATTAGATTGACTAGTTTTCTGTGACTATGGTTTCAGTGTGTCTGCCCTCTGATGCCCTCTTGTAACACCTACCGTCTTACTTGGGTTTCTCTTACCTTGGACGTGGGGTATCTCTTCACGGCTGCTCCAGCAAAGTGCAGCCGCTGCTCCTTACCTTGGACAAGGGGTATCTCCTCAAAGAGATACATCTCAAAGCCTCTCAAAAGCAAGTATTCAATAGAATATGTAATAAAATGAAAAACAGTACATAGACTAGAAAAAGGCTAGACTGATAAACACTGAAATGACAATAGTGAGTGGTAAAATTACAGGTCATTTTTTTCTTGTATGTTTTCATCTATTCTATGACAAGCTCTTATTTTTATAATCAGATAAACACCATTAGAGAGCTAGGAAATCTTTACACACACACACACTACCTCTGAGATGTTTCAAAGATGTGTTTCAGGTCCCTGCAAAAGGCATCTGGTGATGTGGCATCTGAGTGAAGGAGGTGACAGAGTGAGGCCAGGTCTTTTTCCGGTAAGAGGAAGTTGAATTTTTCCACTAACAGAAGGACAATCATGCCCATTCTCAATTTACTCTTCACTGGGCAGTCTTCAGGCAGAGGGTCCCCACCGGTTTTCAGAAATGGTGCCATTTTCTTTGTCAAACACTCCCACAGGTGCTTCCTCACCTGGTCCCAGGAGAAAAGGAAAACACACGACCATGGCGTTGAACCCACCAGAGGTGTCAGGACCTGCCCGTCACTGAGCTTCGTTTCCTGTGAGCTGGGTAGGGCCCTGAGGAATGAGGGGCAGGGAAATCTCTGGGGAGGAGTCACCCTCTACCTGCCTCCCCACTAAACCCTGAGCATCCCCTTGCCCTGGGACTTTGGGAGGTACCACCAGTGGTACATCCAGAGGCCTCAGCATGCTGGAGAGGATCTCAGGTTGGGGTCCTGAGCCTTATAAGAGTTCACTAGTCATCTCAGACGTGGCTCCAGTTCTGTCTCAAAAATGCTTAAGCCATACCACACAGTAGCTGGAGATGCCGTGGAGGAGGATGCCAGTCTTCTTGTCGTGGAAGGAAAGGGCAGGTGAGGAGGTAGGACCAGTAGAGGGCAGGTGAGGAAGTGGGACCAGGTAGTGGAGGGGAAGGGTGGGACAAGGAATGGAGGTGGGTCTAGAGGAGTTGAAACTGAAAGTGTTAGTCCCTCAGTTGTGTCCTACTCTTTGTAACCCCATGGACTGTAGCCTGCCAAGCTCCTCTGTCCATGGGATTTTCTTGTCAAGAAAACTGGAGTGAGTTGTCATTCCCTTCTCCAGGGGATCTTCCCAATCCCAGGATTGAACCCAGGTCTCCTGCAATGCAGGCAGATTCTTTACCATCTGAGCCGCCAGGGAAGCCCTAGTGAGGACGTGGGAGGAGACAAAAAATGAGGAGGACAAAGAATTCCCTAGAGGTGGTGCTAGGAGACAAGAGGCTGAAATAGCCTGCTCCCATCCATCCCCATCCACTGAGTCTTGGAGTCATCTGGCCACTAGATGGTGAGGTGATGCTGAATGCCCAGGAGACAGAAAAGGGAGATGTTGCTGACACCCCTGGTACCTTCTTCTCTTCATACTGTAGAGAAATCCATGGCTGTTCTTCTCCTTCATAGATCATGGGCACACGAATGACATTATAGAACTGCTGGAACTGGGTGAAAAAGTTCTTTAAATTGATGGCATTCCAGGTTTCAAGAATGCTGAAGATGCGATCCAGCATGACTGCAGCTGAGAACTGCTTCCCTTTCACCAAGTCTTTCCTCGTACCATCTGTTATATGATTCATCAATTTCTGAAGTGGCCCAGGGGGCTTCATACAAATTATATCATCATACTGATGCCAGTCTAAGAGTAAAGAGAATATTATACTTAGGGGCATTGAAACCCACTAGACCTGAACACTCCACCCTGGAAGGTTGATCTTGACCAGAAGAAACAAGATGAAGGAATCAAAGAAGGGAATGAAGGAGCCAAAGAAGAGAAGAAAGACAGGAAAATTACAGAATGTGGTAAACAGAATGCAGCCAGTACTCACTCCATCTGGGTACCCAGCCGTAGATGAGCAACATGGGGCTTGATACCAGAGGTAGCACAGATATTTAGGACAAGTAACCAAGACACCCTGCAACTACACTGAAAGTACTTGAAACATGCCTTTGTTGAACCAGATGGCTCAGCACACTTGGTACGTGAGTTCCTTAGAAAATTACCACATGAAGGTCAAAAATTTCATACTGAAACTGCATCACTCACTAGGAATTGTGCACCATTTTGGTATGTTACTTGGTGCAAGGGCTCATTTCCTCTGTCCTGGGAACAGTGATAACCACCTCATGAAGGATGGTACAGGTCACACAGCGGACAAAACAGCACTAGACATGGGGCAAGGGTTGAACTCGTGCTTGCTCTTATAACCAGCTGAAATGATGTGAGTGCAGACCAGAAAACCCAGGAAAATCAATTGTCAACTAATTAGAAGGAAAAGAGGTCAGTAAGACACCAGAGGCAACACAAGTGCATAAAAATAGCCATGAAAATCAGCAAGTCAAGCCTCTGAACAAGCCTCCTGCTTCTTGTTGCCCAACCTGTTGTCTTTGCTGGAAGGCCCTGCTCACACATCCCTGCCCCATCCCAGCCCTGCCCAACGATAACTCGGAATCACTATTTGGATCTGACCTCAAGCGTCAGCTCCTGTGGAAGCTTTCCCTGCTCCAAACATTCTTCCAGAGAAAAGGTGAGTGAAAGCTGCTGGCCTGGGATGGCTAGTGCCATGGAGGTGGGGGGAGCACCAGTCAGGGTCCTGGCATGGGACACCCTCGACCCCAGGACAGTGGGGCAGGGATGGACATTAACGGTCTTGGTCTCAAAGAATCTACTAGAAGATTAGAAATAAAATATTTAAGTTCCAACCTCATAGAGAAAAGAGAAAACATCCAAAAGCTAGAAAAAGCACAAAAAAGCACAAGGAAAACAAGGTAGACAGAAAGATAAGGTAATTTGTCAAAAGTGAGTCTTCCGTTGATGGTCACAGTTCATGCCAGGGGGCTAAATTCATCCATTAAAGATTATCAGACTGGGAATTCCCTGGTGGTGCACTGGTTAGGACTCCACACTTCCACTGTAGAGGGCATAGGTTCAATCCTTGGTCTGGCAATGAAGATTCCCCCATGTTGCACAGTAAAGCCCTCCACCCCCAACTTGCCCCCCCCCCAAAAAAAACCAAACCAACTAAAGTTCAGCAAAACAGGGATGTGACTGTAACAGCTGGATCTGAGAGAAAACTGAGGAGTTGGGACAAAAGCAAAGAGGCTGAGAGGGTGGGTGAGGAACAGACACAGCAGAATCAGTTTCAGGCAAAACACAGCACAACGCAAAAGACAATGGAACAGACAGAGTGCCAGTGACGGCTGTTTCTGCCAGCAGCACACACATCTGCCCTCTGGTCTCCCTGCATCACGAGGTGGAGCCCAGAATCTCCATTCTGCCTGCCCTGCAACAGTGGCTTCTACCAATGAGAGTGCTCACAAGAGGCTTAGAAGGAGGAAGAGGGGAGGGAAGACATCTCTCTGTTTATTGGGATTAATGAAAACTAAATGTATTTAACATAGATAAACCACCATCACACCAAATGGAGCAAATTACAAAACTTTCCTCAATGCACAAAATTCCACTGCCTTCCGGACACTCCTCACAAATCATGGATGATGTTAGGGGCTGGGGCACCTCCTCACCTGGGTCCAAGTGACCTCCAGACCCTCAGAAGCCAATGAAGACCCTCCTTGGCCTTCCAATCAGCCCTTCCATTGGTTATTATGACTCACCTCCTTCCTGCTTAAAATGCCTGATTTAACCCAACCAACCCAGGTACCATCTTCCAGGGAGCTCTAAGGTCAGTCTACCAACAGAACATCTAAATAGGACAGCCCACACCAAGAAGTAACCAAAGTGCCCGTGGACTTTTGCAACAAGGAAGGAAAAGTTCTAACACTGATTTCTTTTTAAAAGCTTGCAAAATGTAATTACTGAAAAACTTGGACTTCCCTGGTGGTCCAGTGGTAAAGAATTCATGTACCTATACAGAGGACACATGTTCAATCACTGTTATGGGAAGATTCCACATGCCAGGGAGCAACTAAGCCCATGCACCTCAACTACTAAAGCCCATGAACCCTAAAGCCCATCTTCTGCAACAAGAGAAGTCCCTGCAATGAGAAGCCCAAGCACAGCAACTAGAGAGAAGCCCCTGCTTGCCACAACTAGACAAAGTCTATGCAGCATTGAAGACCCAGAGTAAAAAAAAAAACTCTATTTAGTACAATATCATGATTAAGAAAGCATCTAAAAAATAAAGTTTTTGGCAATTCTGAGTTAACTCTCCAACTTAAAAATCTGTTTAATGAACAGTTCATACAATTCAATCAAAAAATAAACAACCCAGTCCAAAAATGGGCAGAAGACTTAATAGACACTTATTCAAATAAGACATACAGAGGGTCAACAGGCATATGAAAAGATGCTCAACATCACTAATTATTAGAGGAATGCAAATCAAAACTTCAATGAAGTATCACCTCACACAGGTCAGAGTGGTCATTATCAAAAATCAACGGATAAATGCTGGAGAGGGAGTAAAGAAAAGGGAATTCTCCTGCACTGTTGATGGGAATGTAAACTGGTGCAGCCACTATGGAAAACAGTATGGAGTTTCCTCAAAAGACTAAAAATAGGGCCACCATATAATCCAGCAATCCTATTCCTAGGCATATATCCATAAAACAGGAAAACTCTATTTTAAAAAGATACATGCACCCCAATGTTATTTACAATAACCCAGCATGAAAGCAACCTAGGTGTCCATCAACAGATGAATGGATAGAGAAGACATGATATACACACATACACACATATACACACTGGAATATTGCTCAGTCATTAAAAGAGAATGAAATATTGCCATATGCAGCAACTGGATGGACCTAGACATTATCATATTAAGTCAGACAGAGAAAAACAAATATTATATGATATCACTTATATGTGGAATCAAAAAATAATACAAATTAATCTATTTACAAAACAGAAACAGATTCACACACAAAGTAAACCAACATGGTTACCAATCGGGAAAGTAGGTGGGGGGAGGATAAATTAGGAGTATAGGGTTAAGAGGTACATACCTATATATAAAACAGGTAAGCAACAAGGATTTAATGTAATAGCACAGGGAAATATATTCAATATCTTGTAATAAGCTAATAAAGGAAAAAATCTGAAAAAAATAAATAACTGAATAATTTTGCTGTACACCTGAAGCTAAAACAACAACTAACTATACTTCAATAAAAGAAAGAAAGAAGAAAAGAAAATCTTTTTAACGGACTTTAAAATGACTGGCTCATATTAAAAAATGCATCTCTATCTGGTTTGACAGCTTAAGTACCAGGAACCAGCCAGATAAATCTGAAGTGACTAAGGCAGTGCTTCTTAAATAAGAGCAAAGGGGACCTGCCGTCCCAAATCACTACCATGTCTTCTGCAAAGACTAGTTTAGCACCGGCTCTTGTCTGATGAGGGGTCATCTCAAGCATGGAAACAGCCAGTTTGGATCATCCAGCAAGTGCAGGGCAAAGTCAGAAACGATCATGGGACTCTGCAATCAGCCCATATAGAAGAGAGTCTTGCAAAGGCAGGCAATCAAGTCAACACTTGGGCACATTTAAGAAGACAACACAACTCTAGTTTCTTCTCTCTTTGGGCCAGTTCAAGATAATCAAGCATCTGCCCCCATTGACCTCTACTGCTGTCAGACACCCAACAGAGATCCCTGCCATGGGCAGCTTCAATGGCAAAGACCCGTCCAGACGATTTCATCAAGTCACTCCCAGCTTTCAATCCTGCCTAGCTGAGACTCCAGACATCAGAGAGCAGAAACCAGCCAGCCCTGCTGTGCTCCATCCAAACTGCTAACCTACAGAAGTAATGAATATAATAAAACTGTTTTATGCACCCTCAAAAAACAAACAAAATAAAGCACCTGGTCTTGGTGACAGACTGGTCCATCTCTCAAAAGCTGACAGATCAATCTTTATAAACAAGAACTTTAATATTAAGTAGGCTTTATCTAATAGTAGCTCAGATGGTAAAGAACCACTGCTGCCTCTCCACGCCCCAGTCCCCTCACTTCTCAGAGGATCCACCCTCTCTCCTTTCCCTTAGAAAACATCTGCTACCTTGTTTACTCTTGTGAGTGCTTAAGTTAAACTGATCAGAAGCATGCTGCCAAGCTCAGGCTTAGAAAACATAAAGCTGGGAGGTACGACAGGGCCAATGCCAAGCAAAGAACACCCACAGAGGACAAGGAAAGCCTTTGTTCCAGAGAGTATCGTCCAGCTTCAGAGGCTGATCGATCAAGAGTCTTTGGCTTACCTCCAGAGTCCAGAAGGGAAGATTTCACTCGCAGACAGCGGTTCACATGCTCGCCTTTCTTTGGCTGTTCTTTGTAGATGAACTCATACTCCACAGAGTTCTTGCCTCGGCAGATAACGTACTTGTAAGGAATGGGTTTATCCATGTGCTGCTTGGAAATGGTGGTGCTGCCTTCAATGAGGGACCCGTTCTCATGTAAGTCTCTGTGAATAAACAGACAGCAGCTGGTTATGTGAAAATCCTCTCCCAGAAACGTTCATTCTTCTCAAACACAACATGGAGTGCAGACCTAATGCTATAAATCTATGCTGAAAGAAGGGATGCTTCTAGATCAAGGCTCACTTCCACACGGAGACAGAAAGAAGACCCAGATGAAGGATGACAAAGAACTGCATTATAGGGAAGAGTTTTTTGAAATATTCATCTTTCAAAAGTTATAAGAATTAATCAACTTGGTCAGAATTATGATTTCAATATATTTCAAAGACTGGACATTCTGTACATTTCCTTATGGGCCAACTGGGATATACTTACTTGCTGTAGTGCATTTCGCAAACATTTTGATTCCATGCAGGCTTCCCAAGTTCTTTCCCGCCCCTAACATATACTTTGTGTTGATCGGGGTTGAATCCAAAATGTTTAGAAATGATAGCATGGAAGTACACCATGATTCCTTCTGCGGAGCTCAGCAGGCTGGGGGAAAGTCACAGAAGAAAACACTGATTAGATCTGGTCTCTCTACTCCCTCTCCACACACACACATGCAGGCATACATGTGCACACACAATCTTGTTTCTGGGCGTGCACTAACACACACCCTAGCAAAGTGCAAGAGAGCCCACATTTCAGATAGACTGCCCACCATGTGGGTCCCCTTGGCTCTCCGTCTATGGTGGAGGAGGACAGTGGGCACAGGGTGGGGTGATCTCTGCCCAGCTCCAAAGAGGGGTGGTGGGAGGGGGTGACTGAGTACTCTGGGGCATGACTGCCTCTCTCCTGACTTCTGTAAGGTCCATGCTGCTCCAGGTCCCCAGAGACCATGTGATGGCGCATTTCAACCAATTGAGGAATTGGGACAGATGCCCCTCCCCTGCCTACCTCCTGAGCGTTGCTCTTTGCACTGCGAGTCAACAAAAAGGCAGCTTGGGAATCTCCTTTGGGGTGGTGTAGCCCTTTCCAGCCCCAGTGCTGGGTGGGGGCCAGGCCTGTGCCTTCCTGAGCCAGTTGCACCCACCTCTCCTTAGCTCGCTGTGTGCTCTGGTTCCTTTGCTCCTTCTCATTTTTCACAGGGGCTGCATTATTTCCGTTATTCCCCTCTGGCCTCTTCAGGTTCTTTGGCTTGGCTTTCTCATTTTCACTTGTTTTCCCTCCAGGATGAGCCGTCTGGTCCTTGGTTGCAATTTCCTGGAACAGGCACCCAAACCCCAACCTTTAGACCAGGCTCCATGCTTGCCCCCAACATAGGACGCTTGTCACAGTCGCCAGACTGGTCACATCCCTTCCCTGCTCAGAAGCTTTAAACGGCATCTGGTCCACCCACCACAGGCTCCAAGGACTCCTGTCCCAACATCGTTAACCCCAGCCCCAACCCCGGCCTCTCTTCCCTTCACCTGCTCTTGGGAGAAGCAGATTTCCTGCTGCCCCCTAAACAATCCCACCACACTCTCCCTTAGGGCCTTTGCATGTCCCGAGATAGGCACGTGGCTTGCCTGTCACTCTTTGAGTTCTCCTTGGAGAGGCCCTGACTGGCACCCACCTCAGTCCCTTGCCGTACTTCTCTCCAGGGCATTTCACACAGTCTGGCTTTGCATGTCTTTCTCCCCACTAGAATGTGAGCTCCCAAAGGCAAGAACTAGTCTCATTCATGGCTATACTCCCAGCACCTAACACATATTCACCAAATGATTAAGCTGCGGAAGGAACGGGACTAAAAGGAGCAGCCCATGGGATGGACAGCAAGGATGGGGAGGGCATCCTGGAAAGGCGACCAGGCAGGCACAAGACGCTTTACCTGGCGGTGGTTTCGGGAAGCAGGGACGCTTGTGGGTGGCTCTTTCATTTCCTCAGTCTTATCTTTAACATCTTTTTTAGCTCCTTCCACTGAACCAGCTGGCTCAGCTGCAGCATCACTTGCCTGGAAGAAATAAAGCACCAAAACATTAGGGCCAAAATGACAAAATGCACAGGGAAACTTGGACTCAGTGGCATGAGGGTCAGCCTCTGCCACCAGCCCAGGAACAGGGGTCAGCAGCTCAGGGTAGAGGCATAGCCCCTCCCACAGCCCCCCTCCCAAGAAGCAAGTCCAAGTGGACTCCCTTCCCAGACAGTGAAGTGTTGTCAGAACCGCACTGCACAGCAAGGTGTTGAGACACGGCAGGCCTACCCTGGTCATCACTCCCCTAACTCACCCCAGAACTAACTCACCCCAGAGGCAGGAGCCCTGGCCAGCTGCTCAGTGGTCTGCAGCTCTTTCCTGGGCTTGGAGGTGTCCGCCTTTGGCTCAGGCAACAAGAGCTCCTGGGCAGTATCCTTCTCCCTAGGAGAGCCTTTACTGGCAGAAGTGGGGAGATCTTCACCCGTGGAGGGGCTCGGGGACTGGTGGTCATTTCCTTCTGGGAGGGCTCCTCCCAGAGTCTGGTCCTGAGGTGCCGGGCTGCTTAGAAACTCGGTGCCTGTGGCTGCTTCTGCCTCTCCTGCAGCCTCGCCTTGCAGAGGGTGCCCCATAGCCTCCAGTGGTATTTTGCCCATACTTGGAGGCAGGCCTGGCTGGTGAGTGGGACTACCCTGCTGAGCTGGGCTTTGGCATGGAGCTGTGTCCTGGAGCCCAGAGTTTGCAAGTGAACTCAGACTACAGGGCTCCAATGAGGATGGGGACAAGGAATCCAACTCTGCAGATGTGGAAGCATTCTTCCAATTCCTTTTCTTCCTTTTACTCCTTCTACGCTGCTAAACAGAAAAAGAGACACTCATTTTGTTTCTCAGGTATTCTATACGCTCACCAAAGGTTTCCTCCAATTTCCTTTCCATTTCTGAAGTATGTCAAGCATAGCTCAACCCAACCACCTTACAACTGCTAAATCTGCCATTCGTCTCTCTTGGAAAGAATGTGAGCACGAAGTGAAGGGGGGTGGTGAACAGAGTTGAGGGACAAGTGGGGAACAGTGATGGTCACACACTTTGCTTTGCCCAATCCAAGCTGAGACCCTCATGTGGAATACCTTCCAGCAGGAGGGCCCTGTAAAGATGGCTTTCAAATGTTGAAAAGTATGCACAGGCCCGACATGTTACACTCTTATATGGTGTGTATTACAGACGAAATAGAGATGCAAAAATGAGCAGAAGGCTAAGTTGTTCCTTCCTGCACTTTCACTGGCATATTATGCTTCTGCCTGCAGGTCCTCACTCAAAGGCAAGAATCCTCAGCTTCGGAATCAGAGACGAGCTTGTAGAAGCAGTTGTGACAGGCCCCTGCGAGGACCCCGAATGGCTGAATGCCCTGCATGTATGGCAATCTTGGTCTGCAGCAAAATATTGATTAGTTCATTAAGTGCCAGTAACCTGTGACCCTCCCTGCCACTGAAGCCCAGTGTGGGCCTAGGGCTTGGCATCTTACCCCTTGCCTGGGCTAAGTCCTCGGGAGAGGGAGATGGAAGACCTTGGGGTTTATTTGCACATGGGGTGGGACATCGTGTTCTGGGTCAGCTTCCAGATTTTCTCCAAGAAACCTGACCGAACTTCCAGCCCATCTGCTTGAAACAAGCAGCGCAGGGCACAGGCTGCCCTGAACGGCAATTTCCCGGTCTGACATCGACACCAGCTAACACTGTGGGAGAAAGATGGAAGGTCATTCAAGGAGGCCACGTCCCCAACTTCCAGGGCATATAGATCTCTGAAGATCTTGCCAACATACTGATGGTAACTCAGCACATCTGGGGGACCTCAGGTTCTGCATTTCCATGGTGCTGCTGCCAGTCCAGGCTTGCTCTGTGAGCATCACCAGCAAGCAGGTCCCCACTCCAGGCACCAGCATCTCCATTAGCTTTCTTGGTGGTCCTCAAGTGCAGCCTCACTGGGAACCACAGATCAGACCAGCAGGAATCTGTATGCAGACCCCACGGCCCCAGGCCCTTTGCGGATTCTTCCTTTTGAAGGCAAGGCTGGCTTAAATTAAGTAGCTTATGCTGATTTACCAAAAGGAACCTGGAACTCTGTCCTAAGCACAAGGAACAAGAAAGTAAGATGAGTTCCTCCCCCATAAAACTGATGGTTTACTGGGAGAGAAAGACTAAAACCAGATGGTTTTAGCTTGTTAGTAGGACTCGGAGGCTTCCAGCGAAGAGACTCAGGTTGAGTCTGAAAGTCACTGATAGCCAAGAAGGCAGTTTCATCAATCGGCAAAGATTACTGGGACCTGTGCATCTGAACGTGGCCAAAGCCACAGGCTACCTTCCAGGTTGACTGGCCCACCCAGAATCAAAGCTTATGCTTGGCCAGAAGACCCCACAGGACTGGCCTTCACAGTCTGTCAACCTTATCCTACCCTAGTCCTGCCCTGGCCTCTTTTTACTTTCTGTACTTTAGGATGTTTTGGCATTTGGGGGGACCTTGCTCATCCTGGAGAGACTGCCCCTCCCAGGGTTACTAATACCCAGAGAGAGGTGGTGACTCCCCAAAAGCACATCTTTCATCTGCCAATCAACCAACACGGAGCTCCTCCCTTCACCCACCGCCCACCTCCTTTATCAAACTCTCCCTCCAAGCCAACATTTCCAGCTCCAAATCACCACAGGGCCAAGTACAGGACATCTAGACCACCCTACAGCCCAGAGTCCACCAAGAGCATTCACACTAGCCAATTCTGAACCTCCTCAAACCTGCCTGCCCTGCCCTACAAGGCAGGCTCGGGGCCACTTTCTCCCCTTGCTCCTTCTATCTCCCCTGTGGCCCTTCAGGCATGGCCCCTCCTCCTGGGAGCTGTGAGGAACACTGACCTCCCTGTCATCGCTAGTCAATCAGGGCGCCTCGGGCTTCTGGTTCCCTCTTTCGCCAGACACCTCCTTCACTTTTCACTTTGTCCTCTGCCCCACACCCCTCGACAGACCACCTGGACTCTCCCAGTAGAAAGCAAACCTATGCAGCCCTGCACTTGCTTTATTTTGTTCCTCAGAAACCGTCAACTAAACGCCTTTTATTTTCTCTTCCCTCCACGAAGGAAGTCTCTGTTTTCTTCACTGCTGCATCCACAGTGTCTAGAACAACCCCTGAGCCCCGGTAGGTCCCTAAATGCTTCTATCTCATTATATAAATTCCTCAGAAAGTCCCGTGTCTCCCTGAAGCACCGGCATGTTTCCTCTGCCCCAGGACGCACCCACCTCCATCAGGTCTGTGATCAGATCCAAAAACAAAGGGTTTTCTATCAAACTATTAGTGAAATGAAAATCAAAACTACAATGAGATATCACCTCACACCAGCCAGAATGGCTGTCATAAAAAAAAAAAAAATCCACAAACAATAAACTCTGAAGATGGGTGGAGAAAGGGAACCCTCCTACACTGTCGGTAGGAATATAAATTGGTACAGCCACTATGGAGAACAGTATGGAGGTTCCTTAAAAAACTAAAAATAGAGCTACCATATGATCCTGCAATCCCACTCCTGGGCACATATCTGGAGAAAAACATGATCCGAATGGAAAAATGCACCCCAGTGTTTATTGTGGTACTGTTTACAATAGAGAAGACAAGGAAGCAACCTAATGTCTGTTAACAGAGGAATGGATAAAAAAAGCTGTGTTACATACAATGGAATATTACTCAGCCATTAAAAACAATGTAATAATGCCATCTGCAGCAACATGGATGGATCTAAAGAGCGTCATACTGAGTGAAGTAAGTTAGACAGAGAAGGAGAAATATCGTGTGACATCCCTTATATATTGAATCTAAAAAGAAATGAAAGAAATGAACTTACTTACAAAATAGGAAGAGACTTAGAAAACGAACTTATGATTGCCAGGGGGAAGGGAGAGTAGTTTGGCATGGTCATGTACACACTGCTATGTTTAAAATGGACAGCTAATAAGGACCTATTGTATAGCACATGGAACTCTGCTCAATGTTATGTGGCAGCCTGGATGGGAGAGGAGTTTGGGGGAGAATGGACACATGTATATAGATGGCTGAGTCCCTTCACTATTCATCTGAAATTATCACAACATTGTTAACTGGTTTTACCACAATATAAAATAAAAAGTTCAAAAGAAAAAAAAAAGAGAGTTCTGACATCTGATTTGCAATTTGCCTATCTGCTCTTTATCTCACTTTCTCCTTTTTTTTTTTAAAATCCCTATTCGATTGTGCTTTTTATAAGGTGCTTCAAAACACTTAGAATAAGATTCAAATTTCACACAGGCAACTTAGTTCTCTCAATACACATCAATGGGGCCACATGAGTGTGTGGCCCCTCACAGGTCTACAGGCAAGGCACAAGGCTAAACTCTAAACTTTTCCTTGACAAAAATCAAGTCTATATATACATGTTACATATTTATGTAGTCCTCATTACTATGGTCTGTCTCTGAACTCATTAGTCAGGAATATGTACACTAAAACTAAACACTACTGATTAGGAATCCAGACCTGGGTCACAACCTCTGGGTGTGGGCAGTGGATGAGGGTGGTTGGGAGGAGACCCCAATACTCCTGATGATGTCTTTGTTGACGATGGATGGTAGGGGATGAGTATCCACTAAGATAGTCCTGCATCTGTGTTATAAATACTCTGTAGGGTGGGTGTAATATTTAATTAAAACATTTGTTAAGTGCAGAGTTTATCGACTTGTAAGGGATGCTAGAGAACTTTCTGGGGACTGACTGTCCTGTCACTGGATCAGGTAGGGGTGACAAAGCGGTACACACAGCAGAACATATCCAGGGGGCTCTACCCTGAAGGCCTGTGTATTTCATTCAATACCAGTTATACCTCAGTTCAAAGGCTGTATGCTGCTGCTACTGCTAAGTCGCTGCAGTCGTGTCTGACTCTGTACGACCCCATAGACGGCAGCCCACCAGGATCCCCCATCCCTGGGATTCTCCAGGCAAGGACACTGGAGTGGGTTGCCATTTCCTTCTCCAATGCATGAAAGTGAAAAGTGAAAGTGAAGTCGCTCAGTCTTGTCCAACTCAGCGACCCCATGGACTGCAGCCTGCCAGGCTCCTCCATCCATGGGATTTTCAAGGCAAGTGTACTGGAGTGGGGTGCCATTGCCTTCTCCGCTAAAGGCTGTATACCAGCTCTAAATGCATACATAAAGGCTACTCCTATTTCTGCCTAGAGAGAATTAGTGAGAAAAAAGTAACAGTTTGCTACTTCTTGGAGAGAAGGTGGGTTAGTCAGAATACATGTCTGATTTTATATTTTATAATGAGTGTACTCAGAGAGCAGAGAGATCTCAGTTTTGGGAGGGCAAGGTAGTCTTGTTCACTCCCCTGAATACTGGGTCAGGAGCACATGGAGGGGTGGGGGTGTGTGCTGTGGACCCTGAAAAGGCACATATGGCAGGAAGTGAGGGTGACAGGTGAGAACACTGACCAGTTGGACAGAAAGTCTGTGAAGGTTTTGACAAAGGCTGAAGGATTGGAGGCTAAGTGGGCCTGCAGCTATGCCCAAACTCCCAGGGGTCCTCTGCCTCATTCTGCATTGACAGTGATTGGGATAGAGTAGGATAGTTAGTTTAGGAATCACTCTAGGGGATTAAGAATGGAAAAGGAATTTTATGGGAGTTTGGGAACCTGTTGTAGGCTAATGACTACTCAAGAAAAGAATCCAGTAACCTAGCAACAATCTATACTATCTTGAAGGAAGACCAAGCATCCAAGCATCAGGCACATTCAGGCCACAAGTTCTGATAATTAAAACACAAGACAGTAGATATGGTATCTGAATCTTGTTACATGAAGTCAGGGAGTTAACAGTCCTTGAAGAGTAGCATTTTGTAGCCAAGACAGGAACATAGGTGAAGGGGAAAAGAAACTAAATGAAAGAGGACATTATATTAAAACTTAACCGAGCCCAAGCTCATTCTCCTGGCTGCACTGACAGGTCAGTAAATCGGGAGATGAGTTGTTGGAACAAGGAATAATGATTTTAATCGGAAAGTTAGCAGACTGAGAAGATGGCAGCCTAGCGTCTAAAAAAACCGTCTTACCACAGTTCAAATTCAGGCTCCTTTTATACACAAGAGGGGGAGGGAGAGGAGCCTACTTAGGCACTGACCAATGGCTGAGCAGGACCACTAACGGTCGCTGGTTTGACACGTGCTAAGTTGCTTCAGTCATTGTCCCACTCTTTGCAACCCTATGGACTGTAGGCCGCCAAGCTCCTCTGTCCATGGGATTCTTCAGGCAAGAATACTGGAGTGGCTTGCCATGCCCTCCCCCAGGGGATCTTCCCAACCCAGGGACTGAGCCCATGTCTCTTCCGTCTCCTGCATTGATAGGCAGGTTCTTTACCACTAGCACCACGGTCACTGGTTGACAGCTGCTCAGTAACAGTCACTTGTTTGGGGGAGGGGCCCACTTTGACATTGAATAATGGCTGAGCAGGACCACTAACTGGTCCCTGATTGACAGTTGCTCATTTTGGGGGAGGGAGAAACCACTGAGGGACCAACCAATGACTGAGTGGGGCTGCTATAGCTCCTGCCTGCCTCATCACTATGCCACCTTGAGTAGAAAGGTGTGACACCAGAAAGCAGCCAGGTCTGAAGTACCTGGTGGCCCTCACAGTGTCCTCCAGCTCTCAGTGGAGTGAGATGCCCAAGCGGCAGAGACTGCATTTGATGGGATTGTGGTCTAAGGTGGCAGGTGCCATGGGCTCAGCCCACTGCTTGCTTCAGTGGTCAGATCGTGACCAGTGAGATGACCTGGGAGCTGGTGTCCCCAGAGCAGAGCGTCCACCTGTCCGCTTTCACAGTAGATGGCTTCCCAGGTGGCACTGGTGGTAAAGAACCTGCCTGCCAATGCAAGAGACATGAGAGATACGGGCTCCATCCCTGGGTCTGGAAGATCCCTTGGAGGAGGGCATGGCAACTCACTCCAGTATTCTTGCTTGGAGAATCCCTTGGACAGAGGAGCCAGGTGGGCTATAGTCCATAGCGCCACAAAGAGTCAGACATGACTGAGGTGACTTAGCATGCATGCATGAGTGGCAGGTACAGGGTCCCTTCTGGTGGGCTAGTGGGCTAGGCATGGCTGCCTAGAAAGGTGTGGTAGAGCAGTTAAGGGCATTACCATTAACCTGCATTAAGGGCACCAGGGAGAGAGGAGGGAAGGATCCAACACACTTTGGGTTCCAGTTTGGGCTGGGGGGGCCGCTATTACAAAACCTGAGATGAATTGCCATATTTTAGTATATGTTACCACCCTTTTGCTAACATACATATGATTTAAATAAAGCCATGGTAGTCCCAGTTAGACCATATAGAGTCAAAGGAAGGACTAATGATGTAAGCCTTGATATCTACTCAAAAATGAGGAATAAGGTGGTCTTCTCCCCTCCCCACTTTTGCTTTGATTATAAAAATGAAGCCCTGTTTGTTCTTGGGGTGACGCTCCCTTGCCTGCCTGCTTGTATCTGTCATAAGTGTCCTAGGGTAATAAACTCGTTCTTTGTCTATCACTTTGCCTCACGCTGAATAATTTCAGTGATGAGACAAAAGAACCTAAGCTTCAGTAGGTACTGACACAAGGTGAGGGGTTTTAATTAAAAGACAGTGGGTTTGGACTTCTTTCCTGGTCCAGTGGTAAAGAATCCACCTGCTGATGCAGAAGATGCAGGTTTGATCCCTGGTCCAGGAAGATTCCCTATGCCGAGTGTAAACTAAGCCTGTGTGCCACAACTACTGAAGCCTGCACACCTAGAGCCTGTGCTCCACAACAGGAGAAGCCACCACGATGAGAAGCCCACACACCACAACAGAGTAGCCACTGCTCGCCGCAACTAGAGAAAGCCCTCAGAGCAACAAAGACCCAGGGCAGCCAATTAAAAAAAGAGAGAGAGTGGGTTCAAGTCCTCTCCCAAGCCAGGGATCATGGGTTCAAGTCCCAGCCTGTGGATACAAGTCCCAATCTGAGTTTGGATTAGGTTTAAGTCCCATCTGAGAAAAAGCATGGTTTCAATGGAAAGTACTGTGCCAATTCAGGAAGGACAGTGTCACCTTTCCACTGGCATCTGATCAAGCACTTCCTTCTAGCAAACAGGCACTGCCTAAGCGCCTTCTCTGCAGCCGTCCTTCCTGCCATCTTTGGACCCAAGTAAACTTCCTCAGCTTCAGTTTCCTCTTTTGTAGAACTTGGATGACACTTGTGGACAGTACTTTGATGGGGGAAGAGGGATGCGGCGGGGGTGGGGGTGGGGGGGGTGGTCCATCCACAAACATAAGGCGGGCTTTGCAGAAGCAACAAGAGAAAAAAACCTGGGATCAGAACTAGAAATATCACGTTGACCCCCAGCCTGACCAATTCCAAGTAGCGGTGTCATCATTAGGACCAGTGCCAGCCTCTCAATTACACACTATACACTTGGAAAAGGGAACAAAGACTCCACAGTAGGGACTGCCAAGGAGGAAGAGAGGGGCCAACAGGAAAAGATGTGGCAAGAATCTCTACTAAGGGCACCACGAGATTCCTGGATTTGCTGAGAATGGGAGCTTCAAGGGACTCCTGGAGTCTTGGAGAGATGCTCAGACCACCCCTTGCCCCACCAGCTGCCTGGCACCGTGCTCCCACTCCCCAACTCCAGGAAGTGATCCCTTGAACCTCCCATTCTCAGTTGAGTGGTTCCAGCAAGATTAACTCTACTCCAGCCGCAGGGTCAGCACAGCACCCTGGCTTGTTAGGAATGGGTACGTGTCCCAATCAGAGCCACCAAGATTTGAGGACAGCTTCCCCTGGGAAAGAGATATTTCCTCTTTCTTCTCTGGAAGCCCCCCAAAGAGGCATTCTCTTATCCCTCTGAACAACGCAGTGGGAGGTTGGTAACCTGTGGAAGGGTCCAAGGTGTTGGAGACTGTTGAGAGGCCAAGGAGCTAACTGACATGAGGAAGGCAGTGCAAAAACAGACAGATACCTGGACTTCGGGAATATCAAGGTGCCCGGATTAAACCTTATCTGCAGGTAGATGCCCGGATTAAACCTTGCTTGCAGTTAGGTCTACCCAAGGGCTTCTCAGTTACATGAGTGACAAATTCCCTTTATTGTATTGATTAACCTAAACTGGGGTTTCAACTGTTTGCAAGCAAAAGATCTCCAATGCTTAAAACAAACCTCAAAGTAGGTTGTTTCCTTTTTTACAGAACTTCAAAGTAGGTTGTTTCCTTTATACAGAAGCCCCAAATAAGTCAAGGCAATCAATGTTCTAACAACTTTGGTGGCATAAGATGTCAGACTCTGGTAGATACACCTGGGCCACAACATCCTCAGGGCTCCAGACCTCTATACTGTGGCATACTCCAGGAGGACCCCTCTGTGACACATGCCCAACCCTCTGGTCACTTCAGAAGGTAGTGGAGGCTTTGGATCCCATGAACAGGTGCCAGCTGCCCACCCCATGGAACCTGGATCAGGCCTGCCTTCTAGAAGAAGGGGTGCTGTCAGTAGGGAAAAAATCAAGGAAGTACACGCCATAGCGAGGGAGGTGACCCTGCAGAACCAACAGGGTCTGGGAGGTGTGGCTGTGTAAAGATGGCAGTAAATGAAAGATGGACCCCTGGAGGGACATGACCCAGTTCCTGGAAGACAAAGATTATGGGAAGGGATGACAGGATGATAATAGCCCAACATGTGGACCCCAAACCACATCCCAGCCCCCAACAGCAGACTGGTAGACATCACCACACACCACCGGCCACCAGCCAAACCCTGTTTTTAATGGAACCAAACCTGGGGACCTAAAAACAGAATAGAAATGAACTTATTTACAAAATAGAAATAGACCCACAGACATAAAAACAAACATGGATATCAAAGGTAAAAGAGGGGAGGGATAAATTAGGAGTTTGGGATTATCAGATATACACTACTATATATGAAGCAGATCATCAACAAGAATTTACTGAATAACCCAGGGAATTATATTCAATATCTTGTAATAAGCTATGATGGAAAAGATTCTGAAATGTAATATATATATATATATTTAACACATGTATAGGTGTCACTTTACTATACACCTGAAGTATTATAAATAAACTACACTTCAATTTTAAAAATTGTAATAAAATAAGTAAATAAAACCAAATCCCACCTAACCGAGCGGCAACAGGGCAGTCTCTGGATACTGATCATGTGCTCTGCTCTTGCCAGCCCTCGAGGGGAACTCTCCCACATTTGCTGCCCACTTATCCCTTTCTCATGAGAACTGCCTTTTACATCTTTCACCCACTGTCCTGATAGTACATGGATTTCTTATTTCTTTGAAAGAATTAGTTAGGTATTCCAGGTGTAAACCCTTTGTCATCATATGTTGCAAATCTTTTCTAACCACCTGCTTCTCCATAGCATTGCTGAGTGGTCTCCTCTAACCCAGAATCTGGAATATTTTATGCATCCCTATCTGCATTTAAGGGGTTGTTTTAGTGAGGCTCTGGAATATCCACATAATTTTATAAATAGTCACCTATATTTTCTAGAACTTTCAGGGTGTCTTTTACATTAGTCAACCAATCTGGTATATATCTTAGTGTTTACTATGAGTAAAGAAGGGCTTCCCTGGTGGCTCAGTGGTAAAGAATCCACCTGCCAATATGGGAGATGTGAGTCCGATCCTTGGGTCAGGAAGATTCCCTGGAAAAGGAAATGGTAACTCCACTCGAGTATTCTTGCCTGGGAAATCCCATGGACAGAGGAGCCTGGCAGGCTATAGTCCTGGGGTCACAAATGAGTTGGACGGGACTTAGCAACTAACCAACAACAAGGAGAAAAGAATTGTTTTTTCCAAATGGTGAGCCACGGTTCAAATGCCCCTTACTTAACACAGTGTTGCTCTCTGATACATGATACCACCTTTATCACCTGCTCAACTGTCATACATACTCACATCTGCATCTAGATGTTCTATGTCAACTTTCCCTACTGGGTCTCTGTTACTCCATCAAGATGCTCTATTGCTTTATATTGCTATGCTTATAGTTTACAACACATTTTGATGTCAAATCTCCCATTTATTGTTGTACTTTTCTACATTCTTTATAGGAACTCTCACCAATTTATACTCCAGATGGACTTTTAGTGTCTTTTATCCATTTCCAAAAACAAAACAAAGCCACTGGAAGCAATACTACTTTTACACATTAATTGACCAACTGGATCTATATATCTGAGGAAAGAACTGACATCTTTACAATATTAAACCTTCCTTTTGGGAAAATCTATTTGTAGTTTGCTTTTCCTGTTTTTAGATCATGAAGGGACTCTCCACATCCACTCAATATTTTCTATCAGTGCTCATGCACAGCTGTCCTCTGTATTGACAAGGTGCTTTTGGGTTTCTGTTTTTTGTTGCACCACATGGCTGGTGGGATCTTAGTTCCCCAATCACAGATTGAACTGAGGCCCCAGCAATGAAAACACCAAGTCCTAACCACTAGACCGCCAGGGAATTCCCAAAGTGTTTCTGCTCTGAACTAACCAACAGATCGAAGCCCAGAGGCAAGACCACACCTCATTTACAGCCTTCCACCAGGCACCCAGTGCCCCCACATGCAGCAGCTGCTCAATAAATCTTTGTTAAATGACTCAATTGGCCATCTTACTCAGGAAAAAAATCACCATTCTGTGAAAGGATGATAGTTAAACACATCACTCTTCAGTGTCTGAAGCCTCAGTGCTTTTCCTCACAAGCAAAATTACTTCCATTACATATATTAAGTAGTCTCACTTTTGATATTATTAGTAAAACCCTCAAGACTCACAAATGCTATAGACAATGAAAGAAGTCGGGCTAAATTCAGCAGGCTTCCATGGCACAACCAGGGTTCAGAACATGAGCCTGTAACCTCAGGTGTTGATGACTGCAGGGGCTGGGTGCATTCTCCAAGCCCTAGTAGAAGTTCAGCCTGGACCCCCACTGGTATGGTCCCAGCCCCCAAGGGAGACCCAGGCCCCCTGCTCTTCTCCATGAAGAGAATCTTGCATGGCCTGTGGAGCTTTCAGGGTAAGTTTCCCATTTGCCAAAGGAGATAGCTACACAAGAAATTAAAAGATGGATGGAAAAGTAGGGATGGGGGCCACAGGGGCTTCCCCGGGGGCTTGGTGGTAAAGAATTTGCCTGCAATGCAGGAGTTACGCGTTCTATCTCTGGGTTGGGAAGATTCCCTGGAGGAGGAAATGGCAACCCACTTCAGTGTTCTTGCTGGGAAAGTCCCACAGACAGAAAAGCACATGGGGCACACACAGCATAGGGAGCACAAGCAATAAAGCTGAAATTCAACATTAGCAGAACATCCTCAGAGTCATGAGAGCTAAAACCCACAGGCATGGCTACTGTGTCGACCAGCCTGGGTAGGAGTGGAAAAAGCCTCCCAACAGCCACCTTCAGCATCAGAGAGGGTGTGGCACTTGGTTCCATGCAAGCCTTGGCAGGGAGCATCGTGGGCCACTATTAACACAAACTACCTGCTCAGACTCTGGAGAGCACGTGTCAGTGACCTCAAACAGGATTGCATCTTCTTTTCTTCTTTTGTAGGCAGAGTAACTAGCAGCTTCCAGCTCATCGGATGTGGATGTGCCATCTGCCGCATCTACAAAACCCTTGGACACAACTCCCTGTTGAAACATGATCCCCTTCAGACAGAGCAGGGTGACCACAGGCACTGATCCATCAGGGTCTAAGGGACCCCTAACTCAAACCCAAGTGGGGACACTCTCAAGTGAGGATTGCACCAGCTCCCCAGGCCCCCTGGCATCCAGGCTCAGCAGACACGGGGTCCCTGGGGTAGGGAATAAAAGAAAGGGTTCTGCGGGTGGCAGGCAGAGCAAATCCATGCAAGCAAGCTGCCCCATGTTAGAGTTGATGTCTGAAAGCCTTGGCACATCTGACCTTCCATACAAACAGGCCTAGAGCCTGGTTCTCTAAGCTCCATCCCAATGCCCAGGCCAGTACTTGCACACAGATGCAGCTGTGGGGACATTCCTGGAGGGGCAGGTAGCCCAGCATCTGAGGCCAGGCCCCAAGGTGGCTTTTGGGAATGCGGGCATGCAGGGTAGTGACCAATCTCTCTGGATGGCACACCCTAGGGAGCACAGAGTCAGCCCTGTGCCATCCCTTCCTCCATCAAAGGAAGCAGTGAGGACCAGTGGGACTCACCACTGGGCGCCAGGCCACTGAGGGGAACAGGGCAGGACAGGGAACAGGGGAGTTGGGCCCAAAGCCAAGGCCTGGCTTCTGCACTGCAGCTGCTGCAGGGGAGCAGAGAGGTCCATTAGCCCAGGGGGGATACCTGGTGCAGCACTGCACCCAGGTGGAGGGAAGACAGGAAAGGTCAAGAGACTCTGACTGTTGAGGGGGGCAGGCAGTCGGTGTGGAAAGGGAAGGGCAGTTCCCTGAGGGGCACTTGGAAAGGCCCAGTGAATGAGATGAGTCAGAGCACACTGGCAGCCCAGGTTCAAAGCTCATCCCAGTCAGTGCCAGGTACCCAGGCCAGCTGCCAGCAGGAAATCAAGGACAGGACCAAGGTGACACTGGAAGGAACCACAGGATCAGTCAGCACCTTCAACCTGACTCCCTGGCCCATCCTGTGCTCCTCTTCCTCGTGGTAGATACAAAATATTTTAAAATTTCGTTGCTATGCCACACCGCAAGGCATGTGACAGCTTAGTTCCCTGACCAGGGATCAAACCCTCGCCCCTGGCATTGGAAGAGGGAACTTAAACACTGGACCACCAGGAAAGTTCCTCCCTCACATCTTAAATATTTGGTGGAAATAACAGATGGAGGCCACAGTACTTTCTGCTATATGGCTGATACAAATGACACTCTCCAGGGTGGAATATTCAGGTGGACTCCAACATTGGCCATAAAACACTAAGGCTGGGACTTCCCTGGTGGCCCAGTGGTTAAAAATCTGCCTTGCAAAACAGGGATGCCCGTTCGATCCCTGGTCCAGGAGGATCACACATGCCACAGGACAGCTAAGCCTATGAGTCACACAACTACTGAGCCCATGTGCTGCAACTACTGAAGCCCTAGAGCACATGCTCTGTAACAAGAGAAGCCACTGCAACAAGAAGCCTGTGCACCACAACGGGAGACTAGCCCTGACTCTCTGCAACTAGAGAAAGCCCGAGTACAGCAACAAAGACCCAATGCAGCCAAAAGTAAATAAATAAATATTAAACACACACACACACTCACACTAAGGCTGTGATAAAATCCTCTACTGAATCCTCACGTGCCTAAGGTTATTTTCTTATGATGATAGCAGAGAAGCAGAACAGGTCAAAGGGTACCTGCTTTACTAGGGGTCCCACCACGTTACTCTCACATGTAGCGAAAAACCTGCCCCATTGTTGCAAATGCTGACTTTCAATCCATTTTTTAGTTTAACAGGTTTAATATAAAACCTTGCAGCTCTTTTAATTTTGAGTGTTTGGTTTCAGAGGTGGGACAGTTATATGTTTAATGGCCATTTCTATCTTCTCTACTGTGGACTATATCAATTGCTAGTCATCTTTCTGTTGGGTAGGTTACTGTTTTCTACTTGATTTCTAAGAGTTTTTGACATATTGAGGCAACTCACTCTTAATTTTAAAATATTTCTTTGTAAATACAAATCTTTTTATGTACATGTGCGTGCTAAATTATGTCATTTGAGTCGTATCCAACTCTTTGTGACCCTATGGAGTGTAGCCCGCCGGGCTCCTCTGTCCATGGGATTCTCTAGGCAAGAAAACCGGAGTGGGTTGCCGTGCCCTCCTTCAGGGAATCTTCCAAACCCAGGGATTGAGCCTCCACTTCCTGCATCTCCTGCATGGCAGGCAGATTCTTTACTGCTGAGCTACCTGGGAAGCCCTTTTAGGTACATACAAATATGTAAACACATATTTTCCTAAACCATTTACTCTTCATTTGTGCTCATCATACAAAGTTTTTAATTCTTTTAAGACTTTTTCTATACTCAAATATACCAATCTTTTGTTTGTATTTTTCCCTTTTGCTTTAATTACTAGAAAATCTTCCCCATTCATGGGTCAGATAAATATTTATGTATATTTTTTCCAACTGTCACTATACACATTAGGGTCTGTTTCTGGGTTGTATTTCTGGTACATAGACTCCTCCCAAGATTCATTGTTTTAATGACTGGCTTTGAAACATGTTTTTGTTCATCTAATACAGCAAGTCCCACTTTAGGCATTTCTTTTCAACAATTTTCTCGGTTATTCTTGCCCATTCTTTCTTCCAAGAGAGCCTTAAACTTACTCAATCAAGGTTTAAAAAAGGTCTAATCCTGCTGGGGTCGATACTGTTTTCAATCACAGTGTCAAACACTTAACTTCCTAATGGTGCGTATTCCTTGATACTTGCTTTAAAAGTATTTACAATAGCCAGGATATGGAAGCAAGCTAAGTGTCCACTGACAGGTGAATGGATAAGGAAGATGCAGTGTAGACATACAATGGAATTTTACTCAGACATAAAAAGGAACAAAACTGGGCCATTTATACAGGTATGAATGGACCTCAAGTCCATTATACAGAGTGAAGTAAGTCAGAAAGAGAAAAATAAGCATTGTTATATTAATGCATGTTACGTAGAATCTAGGAAAATGGTCCAGATGAACCTAGTTCCAGGGCAGGTATAGAGACACAGATGTAGAGAATGGACATATGGACACAGGTAAAGGGAAGGGGAGGGTGGGATGGATTGGGAGCCTCGATTTGACAATAAATACACTACCCATGTGTAACATAGAGAGCTAGTGGGAACCTGCAGTATAGAACAGGGAGCTCAGCTTGGTGCTCTATGATGACCTAGATGGTGGGATGGGGGTGGGCACGAGGGGATATATGTATACATATAAGTGATTCCTTTCAAGTACAACAGGAACTAATACAACTTTGCAAAGCAATTATACTCCAGTTAAAAAAAATTTTTTTAATAAATAAAAAATAAATTTGAAAAACGAACTAAAAAAAAAAGTTTACCCAAAACTTCAGTGTCCCCTGTGGCCCAGGCTCAAAGCTGGCCATCCTGCTCTGGTAAGGATTAGTGTCCAAGGAGAATGAAAACACTCACACACATTTCACAACTACCGCACACACTCACACATGCATATACCACACACATACTATGAGCACACATACACGCGAACGTGTGCACATACTCACGTAGGCACGCACACACACTCACGAGGGCCACAGTAGAGACAGCTGCAGCACCTCCCCACCACCAACCACAGGGAACAACCAAGGACCACATAGGAGACCAGCCCCAACCAGGCAGAGACACAATATCCCTCTCAGTCCTCCACGGAACCTGGGAACAAACCCAGCTGCTTAGGTCTAGACAGGCTGGACTTCGGCGTGGGGAGCTCTCGCTCATCCAGAAGGATGAATCTGTCCTGAATCTGTCAGGCAACTCTCTGCAGCCTCACTTGGGCTCCTGCCTGGTCACTCACTCAAGAGACACTCTTGGGGTCCGACACTTATAGGGAGACAAGACAGCTCAGAGTGTCCTTCAAGGAATGGTGGCATTTCCAGAGCACCTCCGTTTCCCCAGAGCCTGGACGCACCTTAGGAACTGTATGGTCCATGCAAAATGCCCAGAGCAGAGACAGACATCAACGTGGCAGAAGCTCAGACACCTAGATGCAGCCCCGCCACAGCATCTGGGAGACACGACATGCTGGGTATGGTGGGAGAAAAAGGGAAGGGGATGCAGAGACCCTGAATGAATCAGGCACAGAAGGGGCAGCTCTGCCGCAGCCCAGCATGCAGGGGCCAACAGGCTGGGCAGCAGTGAAGTGAAGCTGTCCTGGAGAGGACGCTGTGGGGACACTTGTTCAGCCACTGATGAAACCACAGCAGGAAACAGTGTCCTTGTAAAGCTAGGAGATGGGCAGAACCACACCTCCCAGACCCAGCTCCCCAGGGGCCAGATACTCACACGCTTGGTTTGCCACGAGGCATTAGAACGGGGCTCGTCTGGGCTTTCTTGCCAGTCACCTGAGCCCAGGGCCAAGGAGGGGCTGCTTTCCTCCCTCAGCTCCTGTCCACACTCCATTTCCACCTCCAGGACCGATGTCTCCTTGAGGTTGCTCTGAGGACCTATAAAAGCAGATGCACATGGGTCACATCTCAGAAAGACAAGTGAATGTCCCAAGGGAAAACTTGGACTCCTCCCATGAGCACTGTTCAAGATCACTCAAGGTGCTGTCTTGGCTACAGTGAATCAGCCTGGTACAATTTCTGCTGTCGGGTGGACAAGGGTGTACATCATGCGAAATGCCAGGCTGGATGAAGCACAAGCTGGAAACAAGATTGCTGGGAGAAATATCAATAACCTCAGATATGCAGAGGACACCACCCTTATTTATGGCAGAAACTGAAGAAGAACTAAAGAGCCTCTTGATGAAAGTGAAAGAGGAGAGTGAAAAAGTTAGCTTAAAACTCAACATTCAGAAAACTAAGATCATGGCATCCGGTCCCATCACTTCATGGCAAATAGATGGGGAAACAATGGAAACAGTAAGAGACTTTATTTTGGGGGGCTCCAAAATCACTGCAGATGGTGACTGCAGCCATGAAATTAAAAGACGCTTGCTCCTTGGAAGAACAGCTATGACCAACCGAGACAGCATATTAAGAAGCAGAGACATTACTTTGCCAACAGAGGCCCACCTAGTCAAAGCTATGGTTTTTCTAGTAGTTATGTATGGATGTGAGAGTTGGACTATAAAGAAAGCTGAATGCTGAAGAATTGATGCTTTTAAACTGTGGTGTTGGAGAAGACTCTTGAGAGTCCCTTGGACTGCAAGGAGATCCAACCTGTCAATCCTAAAGGAAATCAGTCCTGAATATTCATTGGAAGGACTGATGCTGAAGCTGAAACTCCAGTACTTTGGCCACCTGAGGCGAACTGACTCATTTGAAAAGACCCTGATGCTGGGAAAGATTGAAGACAGGAGGAGAAGGGGATGACAGAGAATGAGATGGTTGAATGGCACCACCGACTCGATGGACATGAGCCTGAGAAAGCTTTGGAGATGGTGATGGACAGGGAAGCCTGGCGTGCTGCAGTCCATGGGGTTGCAAACAGCTGGACACAACTGAGCAACTTAACTGAACTGAACAAATATAATAAACATCTACAAACATCTAAGGTTCATCTACAAATGAAACTTAAGGCCAAGGAACTAAATAAAACTGGAAGGATATTTGTAACACACAACAGCCCGGGGCCACTGTCCTTTGGTAAACTGTGGGCATGCTGACCTCCTCTCTCTTCCACCAGCCTCCACTGCAGGGGGTGGGGCCCCCATTAGACTGAACCAATCAGAACCTGGCATTTCTCCAGTGCCAGTGATTGGCAGAAGTACAGCAGGGGTCCAGGGCTGGTTACTGGGGTTTCTGACCCATCAACTCCTTCCTTCCCATCAGACAAACAGACCCTATGCTTGGAATCAACTAGTTTGCCTCCATGAAGGCAGCAACCTGAGGACAAAGCAGGGCCGCTGGGACTTGAGAAAGACGCAGAGCTGTGCAGAGACCTGACTCCCTCAGTCTGGAAATGAACGTGTGAGGCCCAGTGCACGCATCCCACTGAGGAAGCTGGGAGCTGGGTGTCTGGTCATCTCCAATACAAACAGCCCCAGTGACTGAAAATCAGTAAGAATAACTTTTAAAAAAGGGAATTCCCCAAAGAAAACAGGCAGTTCAAAGAAAAGGAATTATAAGTGAGCTCTTAACCTTTGAGAAGACACTTAGTTTCCCTACCAATCAAGGAAGTAGCAAGAGAACCCAAGAGGTACCCCCTTCTACCAATCTGACTGGCCCAAAGCTAGACACGCTGGTGTGGCTGGAGAGGAAAGCTCAAAGAGCCTGCAGAGGAGAGAGGCTAGGGGAAGCCTTGTGGATTTGAAGGTTTCCATTATAAATGCACACAGCTGCTCCTTGGAGCTTGTCCTTGAGACACACTGGCACCAGAGGCAGATCCCTTGCCAGCATCCGGCCCAGCTATGTGCATTTATGGCAGAACAGGAGTCCAGATAGGACCAGCTGCTGTGTGGCAGAGGTGAGGCCAGTCTCAGCTAGAGGCCATGGCGCAGTGCCACATGATAGAAGCAGGGTGCACTAGTTTTCAACCACATGGAGGAAACATTTGGAAGGTGACACACCAAATGTTAAGTGTTGTGTTCATAAGGGTGTGAAGGGTCTGGGCTGGGGGTAAACTGAGGGAGGTTACCAATTTTTATATCCTCCCATCGTAACATATGGGTTATTCATACCAGCATGTGTTCAGTTCAGTTCAGTCCAGTCGCTCAGTCGTATCCAACTCTTTGCGACCCCATGAATCACAGCACGCCAGGCCTCCCTGTCCATCACCAACTCCCGGAGTTCACCCAGACTCATGTCCATCGAGTCAGTGATGTCATCCAGCCATCTCATCCTCTATCGTCCCCTTCTCCTCCTGCCCCCAATCCCTACCAGCATCAGAGTCTTTTCCAATAAGTCAACGCTTCACATGAGTGGCCAAAGTACTGGAGTTTCAGCTTTAGCATCGTTCCTTCCAAAGAAATCCCAGGGCTGATCTCCTTTAGGATGGACTGGTTGGATCTCCTTGCAGTCCAAGGGACTCTCAAGAGTCTTCTTCAACACCACAGTTCAAAAGCATCAATTCCTTGGCACTCAGCTTTCTTCACAGTCCAACTCTCACATCCATACATGACCACTGGAAAAACCATAGCCTGGACTAGACGGACCTTTGTTGGCAAAGTAATGTCTCTGCTTTTCAATATGCTATCTAGGTTGGTCATAACTTTTCTTCCAAAGAGTAAGCGTCTTTTAATTTCATGGCTGCAGTCACCATCTGCAGTGATTTTGGAGCCCCCCAAAATAAAGTCTGACACTGTTTCCACCTTAGTTAAACCTAAAACAATCAGCTGTACAGACTCTACTTCTGGGCTCCGAAATGAACCCCAGCAGCAGCTCTGGATCTGCTTCCCCTGCCCTCCCACAGCAATCCCCACCCCTCCCTGCATCTGCCTTGTCCTGAAGGCTAAAGAAAATTCCAAATGCCTCAAGCTTTCATATGAGGTTCCCTAGAGCAGTCAAAGTCACAGGGACAGAAAGTAGGATGGCAGATGCCAGGGGTTGGGGGTTGGGGAGGGAGGTTAGTGTCTAATGCGGACAGAGTTTCTGTGTGAAAACAGGAAGAAATTCTGGAGATGGATGGTGATGACTGGTTGCATAACAGTGTGACTGTGCCTAATGCCACTTAACTGTGTCAACTGAAAAAAAATATTCATAACCTCAGGAGTTCCCTGGTGGTCCAGTGGTTAAGAATCCACCTTGCAATGCAGGGGACACAGGTTCTATTCCTGGCTGGGGAAGGAAGATCCCACATGCCTCGGAGCAACTAAGCCCACATTGCAACTACTGAGCCTGACACTGCCAAATAAATAAATAATCTAAAAAAAAAATACTCATAACCTAAACATTGAGAGTTATGTGTTTTATTCAGTGGGAATTCTTTGGACTTCAAGCCCCCAAGACAGGATCTCAAGTTATCCCATGAGAACTGCTCCAAGGAGGCAAGGGGAGGAGCCAGGTGACACAGAAGCTTTGCAACAAAGGGCAGGGAGCCTGAACATCAAAAGATTATTGTTAATTAAAGAAAACCAGGTAACCCAAATTAAGAAATTTAGCACTTTTCTATGTATGGGAAGATGCAAATGTCTGGGCTCACTGAAATCATTCATTTGATTGATTCAGATATCTGGGGCCAGTATCTTGCTTTCACATCCAGAGTTCCTCAGGGCTCACCACAGGGAGTGGCTACAGTCTGATGGCTGCTGCTGCTGCTGCTAAGTCACTTCAGTTGTGTCGGACGATGGCTGCTAGGTAGCAGGTATTCTTTCCTTCCTGGGTTCTCTCAGGGCTCACCAGCTCACCATTCACAGTGGCTGCAACTGCTGGTGACTGTGACATCTTTATTGATATGATAGGAAATGGTCCTGTCATATTTCTCAACTGTCCAGTTAAAATGTGTTTAAATTGGTAAAGTTTGTGCATCAAAGCAAATAATCAATAATCAATCTATAATAAGGAATTGTTGTTGTTCAGTCACTATGTTGTGTGCAACTCTTCTGTGACCCCATGGACTGTAGCCTGCCAGCCTCCTCTGTCCATGGGATCTCCCAGGCAAGGATACTGGGGTGAGTTGCCATTTCCTTCCCCAGGGGACCTTCTCTTCCCAATTCAGGGATCGAACCCATGTCTCCTGCAATGGCAGGTGGATCCTTTACCACTGAGCCACCAGGAAAACCCTCTAGAAGAGAGTTTTATTCAAGCAAAACTGAGGACTACAGCCCAGGTGGCAGCCTCTCAATAGTTCCGAGGAACTGCTCTGCTGAAGCCTGGTCCTCAGTTTTACACCTTGTCAGAACAAAGAACATACACCAAACATGAGAGGGGTACATCCATGAAGTAGTTATCACGTACACTGCAAGTCAGCAAGACCCTGGTGTCTGGAAAGGGAACCTCAAGTTTGGGGGGGTTGTGGTTTGTGTTGGTTTGTGTTGATGTGGACACCACAGCACAGAACGCATCCATCCCTATCTTCAAAGCATTCTTGCTAACGGCTAAAGCACATGTGTGAGGCATGTTTGACAGGCCATGAGTCAGGCTGTTCCAGTTCACGCAGCGTTCAGGCTGAATCGTGTATAAGCCCCAATGACTTCCCCATATCTCAGTTTGTGATCATCTCTCCCATCACTTGTTTTTAAATACTTTATCACAATTAAAAAAAAAATTAAAACCACTACATAGAACAATGCAATTCTCCCAGCCCACCCAATCCTCCCACCACCCGACAGCCCCCGGGTCAGGTGTGGTGGGCATTGAAGGGGAGCAGAATTTCCCGCCTCAAAGAGCTACTTTATCACCCAGGGTTATTTCCTGCTGAAGGCAATGAAAACTCAGGGGATTTAAGAAAAGCTCTTGAACTCCCCCTCAAAGTTTTAGATTTACATCAGAAAGGGGGTCTATAACAGGAAGACAGCCATTACAAAAGCAGCTTTTAACCAAGAAACTTATCTACATAATAGAGCAACCTCTATTTTCCAAAATAGGTTGCCTCCCTGGGAAAAGTCCTCTTTTTTGTAACCCCAGATCCTAGCAGGCTCCTTAAGTCAGGATGTTATAGAAGCTCTAATTACCTGGCTGCCTTTTGGGTCTCAAATTTTTATGGGGCTCCTATACATATGAAATGTGAATCTGTCTCTTATCAATTTAATTGTTGAACAGCCCAAGAATTTAGGAGGGAAGAGGGAAATGTTTTGCTCCCTTGCGGCACAAATTCGACAGCCAGTGCAGGCAGCCACAGAAACCAAGTGTGGCCACATCTTTGGACCCACAAGTGGTGGCAGGCAGGTGGCTCTTTCTCTAACCAGTGAGCCCTCCACAGTCACACCCGAACCCGAGGGGCTAACCCTCTCCCACGGTGGCTGCCTCTGGAGCTTCCCCAGTGGCTCTCAATCCTTCCCGGACGCCTATGGGGTCTTGGGCTGCTTATCTTACTGTTTTCTATCATAAAAACATCAACAAGAAAAACTTGGAAATGCAGAAAATAGAAGGAAAAATACATTTCCCAGAAACCACCTCCCTTCCAAAAAATAATCTTTTAGCACTCAAGGAGGAAGTCCCACTTGGATACTCTGGGGCACCTGTCAGAAGAGGGGAGAATTGGGGTTGGGGAGGGCCTCCTGACCCTCTGCCCTGCTGGATCTAATGACATTGGAAGCCCTCCACAGCAGACCAGATGCACATCACCCTTGGCAAAGCCAGTCACCCTCCACCTATGTCCAGGGTGGCTTGGAACTCTCCACACACTCTCCTTTTGAGGCAGAAATTGTTAGACAGTATAAGACTTTGAGACCTCGATTTCTTTTTTTTTTTTTTTTTTAATTTCAACTTTTCTCTTCTCAAGTAAGCATCTCACTCTTTGTTCCAATTTCCAGGCATTCAGAGGAATGCCTCCCTGGTCTGGAGGGTCATAAAACCTTCAAATCCAGGACAAGACAATCATTAACTGCTGTCCAGTTTATCAAGGAGAAAAACTCCAGGTAGACAATTAGCTCCTAAACATACATCTAGCCCCTAAATAATGGTCTGGGGTCTTGAGAAAGGGTTGAGGGATGTTGCTGAAATGTCTGGAAAAACTGAGAAACTGGGGGATCCAAGAAAGCTAGAAAAATGACAAACTGGACACTGCGACGTTTAAACTAACTGGTCAGAAAGGACATATATTCAGGTCACGAGCCAACCAAAAAGGTACAGATCAATACTAGTAAAGATATGAAACTGCTACAATCCTCGCCTTTTGGGAGGTTCTTTACCCCCTCTCAATGTCTATGCTGAGGGCTTTGTATCCCTGTCTTCTAAAAATAAACTTTGCCTGTATGATTTTGCTAGTTTGCAGAATTCATTCTTCGGCTCCATGAACAGAACTTGGGTTTCACGTTTCACTTTCACGTCCTTATCTGGGTGGCCTCTCACTCCCCCTCAGATTCAGTCATCCTGGGCACCTCCAGGAAGCTGCACCACAGCCCCTTCTGGGTCCAAGCCCTGCTCAAGTTTGCAAGGAACTTGCACCCGCAGCACCAGAGGGAGGCCAGCGTCCAGGATGCCCAGAGCTCCCGGCCTGGCAGACCTACAAATGGCTAAAAGGTAGAGACAACCCCCACAGCAGCCAAGCCTCCTAACAGTTGGGTTTCAGTTTCCATTCCTGTTAGGAGAGGCTTGGCTGGGTGAGAGAGACATAGAAGCCGGCAGGAAGTGGGTGGGGGACAGAAGAAGGAAACTGGCAGTCTCATTCAACACCCGGTCCTCAGCCCTACTGTGTGCCCCACACTGAGTGATCAGGGCCCAGCTCCTCCCCTCCCACCCCCAGCGATGGGTGAGGGGCCACCCCCAGTGACCCAGCCCTAAGGACAATGGCCCTGTTTAGCACTCACTGTGCTCACAGAGGATAAGCAGGCAGCCTAGAAGCCAACCAGCTCCCCCAAACTCTCAAAGCCTTTGCCCCTGGAACTGGCAGAGATGCCAAGCATCTCAGAGGTATGGGCTGTCCACTTTGGTAGTGACCGAGCCCTGCTAAGGGTAGAGGCTCCAGAATGACCTCTGACTGGGCTGAGGTGGATGGCTATCTTGCCTGCTCTCCCTATCTGCCTGGACATGCAAGACCCTAGAAGATGACCTGGTGTTCTTAGACGAGGCTTTTTTTCCCCTGTTACGTTGGAAAACACATTAGTTGCTCTTAGCAGCCCTTTGAAAGCCCCTCGCACAAAATTAAAGGGAGGCCAGGAGGATTGAGCTTTCCTGTTGACTCTCCCAAAGGGGTGAGTCTCAGGAGGCGCCAGGCACAGGACTTGAGACCCAAATGAAGGCCTGATTTTTCTCCTGTTAATCCATCTCATGTCAATTTAATTCTTAGACAAGCCAAAAGGACCTAGAAGGGAAGAGGAAAACTTCTTCCCCGACGATGCTAAGGCCAACAAGACCTTAACCACAGCTTCCTTCTAGGGAACTGGCTCTGGGTCCTGAGTTCAAAATCTTTTCTCTACCAGTTGCTAGCTGCGTGACTGTGAACAGTTACTTACCTCTCCTTGCTTCACTCTTGGCATTTGTAAAATGGGGATTGATGATAGCTCCTCCCTCAATATTTAGCATAGCACTGGGCAAATCACAGGTTAGCTGATTGGTATTGGTTTCATTTGCGCTTTTAGTCTCTGAGGTCCCAAAGACCCCTCCTCCCAAGACCCTCTAGTCAGGCAGATGTTCTAGTAACCAGGGGTGGGGAGCTCTGGAAGGTGGGAAATTACAACTGGATACCAAAACTTCAGCCATGCCATGCCATGATTCAACATCTGGACCAGGAATTGATGATCAGGAACTGGCTGCCCACCAAGCTCCTCCCAAAGGATTAGCAACAAGAAAAAATCAATAAGAAAAGCAACAACAAAAAGTGCAACAAAAAGTGGCCACGTCTCCATACCTCTTACAGTCCAAAGAGTGCATCTGTAACAGGAGCACTTTGTGCAAATGCAGCCAAAATGGAACCAATTAAAAGAACTGGGCGGGGTCGGGGGTTGGGGGGTGGGGTGGGGGGTGGGGGCGGCATCTATCTCATCCCTGATTCAAACTGCACCTTCTTCAGTTCACACAGCAATTATTTGTTGAGCACCTACTGTGTTCCAGGCAATGTATGGGAGACTTGGGATAAAGCAGTGAATAAGAGAGCAAAGGTCTCTGAAGACCCACCATGGTGTCATCCAAGTGCTACTGGGACAGATAGCCTGGGGAAGGGCAGTTCGGAGTGAAGGGGTGGGGCAAGCACAGTTTGCAACTGGGTGGTCAGAGTGGGCCTCCAGAAGAGCAGACAGCTGAGCGAAGACTGGAAGGCAGGGATAGGGGAAGCTGTGCAGCCCTCTAAGAAAAGGTGTGTTCCAGGCAGAGGGACCAGGAAGTGCAAAGGTCCTGCGGTCAGAGCATGTCTAGCATGTACTAGAAGGAGAGGGAGACAGTCCAATGTCCCAGGCATCAAGAGAATCAAGGACCCACCAGAGTCAGCAGGTGAGGACCACCTGACAGGGTTCCTCCTTCATGCACCTATGAGCCACCCCTCATCGGGAAGGGGCCTGTGCAAGCTGTGGGGACCCCTACCCCACCAAGGGGGCCTGGGATGCCACTTTATACAGCATCCTCTGAAATCCACTAAGATCCCTCAGCTCAGCCCAACACTTCCCATTCCCTAAGGAGCAAGGAAACTCTAAGTTCTCTCCAAGAAATGAAACTGAAATTCTTTAAAAAGTGACAGATGCTTTCAGCAAAGGACCGGATAAAACTGTATTTCTAAGGAAAGTGTTTCCTCTAGAAACAGTTCTCTAGTCGCAGAAGACCTGCTAGCCTGGGATGCCTGCTGGTCAAGGTCTCCACTTCTAGGGATGGAAGAGGGACTGAGCTAACTGCCCTCCCCACCACCTGCACCAGGCTCCCAGCCCCATCAGGGCCTTACCTGCTACTCCTTCGGGGGCTGCAGGAAGCAGCCTCTGTCCACACTCGCTGCAGAACTTCGGGGCTTCCTCTTTGGAGATATGCCGGCAGGAAGGACATTCCTTACTTCCAGGGAGAGGAATTCCTGGGGCTGGCATGCTTCTGCCGATCTGGAAGCTAGAGTCTTGAGGCTGCCAGCTTTATACCCTGCCACCTGTCACGTGACCACAGCCTTGCTTCAGTTTCATTTTCTGAGAAAGTGAAATTGCAGCAGCCCAGTTCTCCCTGCTCAATTGGAACCTAGTCTGATCACCGCCCCCGAGGTTCTCCAGTCTTCCTCATCCCAACCTCCCCTTCCATGTGGCTGCAGCACCCACTTCCTTTTCTGCTGCCCCCACCAGGGCCAGGTTTGCCCCTCCCAGCCTCCTGACAAGACTCAGTGAATCTAAAAATGTCCCCACCCAGCTGAGACTGGGAGCCAGTTCAGCTGAGCCAAGTGAGTGGAGACTGGGGTTAGTAGGGGAGCAGACAGAGACTGGGGCTACCTGCTGTATGCCCCAGACAAGGGACTCAGACTCTAATTGGCTCACTGCAGAAATGCTGGCAGCAGATGGCTGAGTCAGAGCCTGCCAAAGGAACCAGCCTGCACAGGGCAGCCCAGGGCTGTACAGGGGATGACAGTCAGGACTCTTAATAACAGGGCCAGTGGTCAAGATTCCTAATAACAGGAATTGCCATCTACTAAGCCTACACTCTTCTTACAGACCATCTGGCCCTCTGAACACCCTCTGTGGGGGTGGCAGCAAACCATGGTCAGGGTCATGTGCAAGGTCAGGACTCAGGCTGAGAATCTCCAGCCTCCAGAGACCACTGAGTTCATCCATGGTGAGAGTGGAGACACGTATCTTGGTTCTTGGGGCACAAAGATCCACCTGTCACCCTCTTCTGTTGGCTTCAGACCCAAGAATTCTGCTGGAACAGTGGCCCAGTTGGCTCCTTCCCCAGCTGGGAGGGCAAGCAAAGGACCCCATCAGACAGGGACTCCCTGTCTGCCGGCCCCCTGCGGTCCCTGAGTCTCCTTCTCACTTTGTCTGACACCACCAACTTGTTCTCCCTTGACGGTGGGCTGGGTAGGGGGAGAGCAGGACCAAAAGCACCTGAAGTGTGCAGTTACCCTCAGGGTCCTGATCCCCACCTCCCTTCTACCCCTCCCAACGCCCCCTGAAACAACCATCTCTGTAGTCTGGGCACTCTCTCACTAAAAGACTCTTGATGACTCCCCAGGGCCCAGTCCTCTCTCCTAAGGTGCATTCCCTCTGTCCAAAGCTCTGCCTCCACACAGACCAGAAAACTCACAGCAGGGATCAGAATTCCTCACTCAAGTGTCCTGTTGTTTCTCCTCAGCACCAGGGGCTTATGGGTTATGGCAGGTACCAACACTTCTCTATCCTCTCAGTTACCTGACTTTTTTCCTTCCCCCTTTTTCCAGCAGCATCCTCCCAACCACCACCAAAGAAAACCAGGTGGAGGCCCCCACCTCCACTCCCCCATTCTCAGCCCTCCCTGGCTTCCCCCAGGGCCACAGCCCACTCCCAGCTGTCAAGGCCATCACGGGAGGGGCGCCAACTTGGCCTTCAGCCCCTGGCCATAGACAACTCTGATGAGTCAGACAACCCTGATAAGTCAGGAGCACCCTGCACTCTGGACGGCCCGATTATGTGGGCAGTGATCCCGGTCTCCTAAAAGTTACTGTGAAATAAAAGATAACTGGCATTTTTCGCAACATCACTTTCCTGTTGTTGCAATTAGTGAAAGCCCAGGATTCAGTTCAGGGTAGAGCCAGAGGCCCCCGGTCTGGCGGTCCCCATCGTCTATCAGCCCCCGCCGCGCCCCCTCCCAGGTAGGGTGCTCTTGGGTTCAAAGCCGGAGTCCACCACTTCCCCGCGGGGAGTCCAACCCGAGGCTGGGCCCCTGGGAACGTCGCTGGGGCCCGGGGAAAGCGCTCGGGCCCGCCGCGCCCACCTGCTGCTCGCGGCCAAAGAGCAGGGTCAGCACTGCCCCGCGGGGCCGGGATGGACCAGGAACCCGCAGAGAAACCGAAACTTGGCGCCCGAAGAAGGAGGGGGCCGGCCGGACGGCGGCCGGACGCGACGCATCGGGACGCAAGCGCCGCTCCCCGGCAGCGCCTCGGGCCGGGCCACCGCGACCCAGGACCAGACTCGGCGGGAACCCTGATCCATGGGACCCTCTCGCCTCTAGGGGAATGCCACTCCGACCAGTGGGACAGCCCGTAACCAGGGTAACTTGCGCCCTGCACTCACGGGACTCGGCATCCCTCCCCGTAAACCCGCATTCCGCCCCCTCGAGACCTGTGTCCAAGGTACCCGCGCCCGGTCCCTGCAACTGTGCACCCCAGCCCGGCCCGCTAGTTCTCACCTAGGCGGCTCCCGAGCCCACTGTGCCGCCGGTAGGCAAGGTTTCGTTTCTCTAGTCCTGGGTCCCGCCCCTCCCACTTCGGCAGACTCTGCGGAGCTCACGTGGGTGTGGCCGGAATCCCCGGTCGAGTGGCGCCCTCCAGTGGACCCGCAGCCAGGCCCTGTTCAGTTCAGTTCAGTCCACTCCAGTCTCTCAGTTGTGTCCTTTTGCGACCCCATAGACTGCAGCACGCCAGGCCTCCCTGTCCATCACCAACTCCTGGAGTTCACTCAGACTCATGTCCATCGAGTCAGTAATGCCATCCAGCCATCTCATCCTCTGTCGTTCCCTTCTCCTCCTGTCCCTAATCCCTCCCAGCATCAGAGTCTTTTCCAGTGAGTTAACTCTTCGCATGAGGTGGCCAAAGTACTGGAGTTTCAGCTTTAGCATCATTCCTTCCAAAAAACACCCAGTACTGATCTCCTTTAGAATAGACTGGTTGGATCTCCTTGCAGTCCAAGGGACTCTCAAGAGTCTTCTCCAACACCACAGTTCAAAAGCATCAATTCTTCGGCCCTCAGCCTTCTTCACAGTCCAACTCTCACATCCATACATGACCACAGGAAAAACCATAGCCTTGACTAGACGGACTTTTGTTGGCAAAGTAATGTCTCTGGTTTTCAATATGCTATCTAGGTTGGTCATAACTTTCCTTCCAAGGAGTAAGCGTCTTTTAATTTCATGGCTGCAGTCACCATCTGCAGTGATTTTGGAGCCCAAAAAAATAAAGTCTGACACTGTTTCCACTGTTTCTCCATCTATTTCCCATGAAGTGATGGGACCGGATTTAACATATATGCTAGTACATCATGAGAAACATGGGGCTGGATGAAGCACAAGCTGGAATTAAGATTGCCAGGAGAAATATCAATAACCTCAGATATGCAGATGATACTACATTTATGGCAGATAGCGAAGAAGAACTCAAGAGCCTCTTGATAAAAGTGAAAGAGGAGAGTGAAAAAGTTGGTTTAAAACTCAATATTCAGATAACTAAGATCATGGCATCTGGTCCCATCACTTCATGGCAAATAGATGGGGAGACATTGGAAACAGTGACAGACTTTATTTTTGGGGGGCTCTAAAATCACTGCAGATGGTGACTGCAGCCATGAAATTAAAAGATGCTTGCTCCTTGGAAGAAAACTTATGACCAACCTCAGTTCAGTTCAGTTCAGTTCATTTGCTCAGTCGTGTCCGACTCTTTGCGACCCCATGAATTGCAGCACGCCAGGCCTCCCTGTCCATCACCAACTCCCGGAATTTGTCGGGAGCCGCATTAGGCATTACTGACAAAATGAAGGCACGGTCCCCAGCCCCCTCTCCTCATTCCGCAGGCATGGATCCCGGGATGAGGAGTTAGGCCTTGTAATTCTGACTTGTCTTTGCCTCTCCTCAGCTGAGTTGACTGAAAAGGAATATTAAGGTGCTTATTGTTCTTGAGAGGAGCATGAGAAGGCAAAAAGCCTTCTGCAGTTGTGCTCAGAAAATAATTCATAAAGTTAATCATTGACATTTGTTCAAGGACTTTTACAAAAGAGTGTTCCAGGATGAGCACATAGGCCGTAGCTTGAGGCCATGGGAGGGATTGATATCTGAAGCCTATTTGTGAGGAGAATGTTTATGGCAAAGAAGTTTACTGAATTTAGGGCTTAGAAATAATTAAAATAATTGGAAGTTAAAGATTTAAGGAATGTTGTAAAGTTAGCATATTTTACTATAGCTTATAGAAGTTAGTGATGGACAGGGAGGCCTGGCGTGCTGCAATTCATGGGGTCGCAAAGAGTCAGACACGACTGAGTGACTGAACTGAACTGAACTGATAGAAGTTAGGAATTTTTAGAGACACTATAGCTAGAAGACTTTTTAAGAGACAGTGAGCTCAGGATGTTAGGGGCAAACAGGATTTAGGAAGATAAGTAGTAAACTGAGGAATATAGCATGAGTTACAATGTAATCACAAGTTAACTATAGGACACATTAGAAGAGGTAGATAATAGATGATAAGGCTGATTCCGCAAGAATCACTAAAGCAGGAACTCGGAAGAGCAACAATGATTTATGGAGATAATAAATCTGGGAGGGGGTAACTGAAAATGTCAAACCTCTGGCCTAATGTTTTTGTAAAAGTATAAAAGAGAAACTTAAACTTGGAATAAACAAGCAGTCCATAGAAAAATGAGAGGCTGTCTCACTGGCCGACACCGTCATCTCTTCAGGTTGAATCCCTTGTTGCTGGAGTTGGACTCCGGCAAGTGGCGCCCAGAACAGGGGATACTGAAGAGGAAGTAATCTGGGAATGTAACGCAGGATGGTCAGGATTGTACCTGTGGGTGGCTGGCACCCCTCTGCAGTTTAGGCAGGGTGAGGAGGGTACAGAATCAGTAAGAATATTCTCTAGAAGAATGGGTTTCTCTGCATCTAAGAATAGACAAATGTTTATTGAAATATTACTTCATATGTTAGCCCATAAAGGTGTTAAAGTAAGCACAGGAAGACTGTCTAAATTTCTACGTTTGTTTTATACTTTGCATGGGCCAGAAATGGTTCCTGTAGATGCTTTTGCTCTGTGGAATATGATTAGAAATGTCCTGGACCCTCGTCATGAGGCTGTTAGATAGCCTATGGGGGAGGCTATAGCGGTGGATGGTGGGTCTCCACCTTCTGCGCAGATCATGTTTTCTGCCATTGACGAAGGAAAGGAGGGAGACTGTGCTCTACCTCCTGAGGAAGTAGAGGGTTTACAGGACGCTGCGGCCAGGGGCTCTGGCAAGCCCCCTCCCCGTCTACGCAAAGCTTTAAAAATTTATCCACCACTTTCTTATTTAAGGCGACCACCGCCACCTCCACTTGTGCCTCCCAGGGCCCAGGAGTTCCCCATTTTGCCTCCAAAGCCTCCCAGAGCATTGCCTAAGGCTTAGAAAGATAAAGAGGTTTTTTTTGTTTTTTTTTTTTTTTTTAAACAAAGGAGCTTTTAAAGCAGCCGCATGCACAATATACGAGAAAACCCCCTCGGGGGGCCTCACCCAGGCTAAAAAAAAAAAAAAAAAAAGATTAATCGTAATGGAAACGATTCTACAAATAAAAAATGTTTCTCTTGTGGCCAAATGGGGCATTTTTGCTGGCAATGTCCTGCCAAGCAGGGACAACAAGCCGTGCCAATCAACCCCAGGTAGCGCACGACTGGACCTCAGTTCCACCACCGCAACAATATTAACCCCTGACCGGTTACTCCGATTCCAATGGGAGTGGCTGGCCCCCTAACTGAGGGCATTGTAGGACTTGTGCTGGGGCTTAGCTCGCTTTCTTTACAAGGAATTTCAGTGGTGCCTGGTGTAGTAGATTCTGATTATACTGGGGAAATTAAAGTTTTGATCTCGCTGCCTACTAAAACTGTGCAAATTAATAAAGGTCAAAGAATAACACAGCTTTTGCTTTTACCTTATTATCAGACAGGAGAAACCTTGACTTCTCAAGCTAGGGGCCCCAGAGGATTTGGATCTAGTGATCTAGCTTTTTGCGTGCAGGAAATTACAGCTTCTAGGCCTTTAAAAGATGTTTTAATTCAAGGAAATAAAATGTCAGGGCTGTTAGATACTGGAGCAGACGTCTCTTGCATTGCTGGAAAAGATTGGCCCTCGTCCTGGCCAACGTGCTTGACCAGTGCCGGCCGGGTAGGAATAGGGTCAGTGCCCTCGGTTGCTAAGAGCTCACAAATTTTGACATGGTCAGATGAGAAGGGGGCACAAGACACTTTTTGTCCATATGTGATTCCTTTACTACCTTTTTCTTTATGTGGGAGAGATATGTTATCCAGATGGGAATGCTTTTAATGCCCGGATGAAAAGGTTACTAATCAAATGCTGCAAATGAGGTATAATCCTGATAAAGGGCTTGGTAAAGATCAGCAGAAAATTGTTTCTCCATTAGAGGCGGTTCCTAACGAAAATACAGAAGGTCTGGGATATTCAAATTTATCCTAGAGGCTGTTGCTCTTGCTGCCGACCCTATTACCTGGAAATCTGATGATCTGGTATGGGTGGAACAATGGCTTTTAACAGCTGAAAAGTTACAGCATTTAGTTATGGAACAATTGGCAGCCGGCCATATAGAGCCTTCTAATAGCCCCTGGAATACTCCTATTTTTGTTATTAAGAAAAAATCAGGAAAATGGAGATTGTTACAAGATTTGAGGGCTATAAACGCAACTATGGAAGACATGATGGCCCTCCAGCCAGGCCTCCCTTTCCCAGTGGCTGTGCCTTTTCAGTATAATGTGATAGTTATAGATCTACAGGATTGTTGCTTTACCATTCCCCTGGCTGATCAGGATTATAAATGGCTTGCTTTCAGTCTCCCTTCAGCTAATTTTAAACAGTCCTATAGAAGGTTTCAATGGAAGGTTTTGCCTCAGGGAATGAAAAACAGCCCTACCTTGTGTCAGAAATTTGTAGACCAAGCTGTGCAAAATGTTAGAGGAAAGTATAAAGATCTATATTTGATACATTATATGGATGATATGCAGCTTATAAGGACAGAGCCTTGTTGCAACAAATTTTATCTGAATTGATTGAGGCCTTGGAAAGCTGGGATTTAAAGATAGCTCCAGATAAGATACAAGTAAATCCTCCTTTTTCTTATTTAGGGAGAGTATTAAATACCCATACCGTGAGTCATGCCCCTTTGCAGCTGTGGAAAGATCGTTTACTAACTTTAAATTATTTCCAGAAATTATTAGGGGATATTAATTGGATATGCCTACATTTAAAACTGACCACTGCAGATTTAAAGCCTCTGTTTAATTGCTTCAAAAGCGATCCTGATCCTAGTTCTAAGACAGAATTGACTAGTGAGGCCGAATCGGCTCTTGTTAATGTGGATAAGGCCTTAAATGATCAGTTAATTAGGATTAATACTACCAGAGGATGGGATTTAATTATTCTTGCCACAGAGCATACACCTACAGGGTGCTTGTGGCAAGAAGGCCCATTGGAATGGCTCCATCTATCTTATCCCAGCTTGGTGGCACAATTAATTATAAAAGGTAGAAAAAGAAGTGTGGAACTTAAAAAAAGTTTGAGATGGCTGGATGGCATCATCGACTCAATGGACATGAGTTTGATTAAACTCCAGGAGTTGGTGATGGACAGGGAGGCCTGGCGTGCGGGGATTCATGGGGTCGCAAAGAGTCGGACACGACTGAGCGACTGAACTGAACTGAACTGAACTGATGACTACAATCAGTTCTGCCTGAAAGTAACTGTTTTCCATTCTTGACCTGCTAATTGCCCAACAAAACAGTACATCTTACTGATGGAAAAGTTTCTCTTAAGTTATGTTAATGTATCTTGTTTGCAAGTCTGTTTTCCTTCAAGAGGTATACAGTATATCTCGCCCAGAGACATTCTCCTCCAGAAAGGATTCCCGTTGTGCAGATATGGATGTTGTAGGAGAACTCTCTCAGCCTTGAGGTGTTTCTTCTGTGATCAACGGCTTGCTAACAAGTATAAGATGCCTTGCTAAAAACTGTTAAAGGGATATTCTCCTGCCCCTTTCTGATGTCCGTCAGAAGCTTCCTCTTTCTCTTTTATGCTTTACTAAAACTTTGCTACACAAAAGCTTCAAGTGGTCAAGCCTTGTCTCTGGCCCCAGATCAAAATCCTCTCCTCTGGAAGCCAAGAATCCCAGGGCCGTTACGGCTCACAGCCACAACCTACCATGAGCACCCACCTGAGAACTTTTGTGAGGGTCCTCGCACAGGCCCATGTGATGCTACAAATGTCATTTAGGATGAGCATCACTGTTTTATTAAAAGGCCCCGGGTTAATGCATATATATGGAATCTAGAAAAGTGATTCTGATGAACCTATTTGCAGGGCAGGAATAGAGATATTGGAAGGACTGATGCTGAAGCTGAAACTCCAATACTTTGGCCACCTGATGTGAAGAGCTGACTCATTTGAAAAGACCCTGATGCTGGGAAAGATTGAAGGCAGGAGGAGAAGGGGATGACAGAAGATGAGATGGTTGGATGGCATCCCTGACTCAACGGACATGAGTTTGGGTAAACTCTGGGAGTTGGTGATGGACAGGGAGGCCTGGAGTGCTGTGGTTCATGGGGTTGCAAAGAGTTGGACACAACTGAGCGACTGAACTGAGCTGAATAGAGACACAAGAGAATGGACTTGTGAACACAGGGACGTAAGGAGAGGGTGGGATGAATTGAAACAGTAGCATTGAAAATATATGTATTACCAAGTGTAAAATAGATAGCTATAGAACACAGGGCACTCAGCCTGGTGCTCTGTGAGGACAGAGATGGGTAAGATGGAGGTGGAGGCTGGGAGGGAGGCTCGAGAGGGAGGGGAAATGTGTATACTTATAGCCAATTCACATTGTTGTGAGGCAGAAACCAACACAGCATTGTAAAGCACTTGTCCTCTAATTAAAATTTAAAAAAAAATTTAATTAAAAAAAAAAAGGCTCAGGGTTCCCACTCATCTTCTCCTTTCCCACACCCACCAGACACTGTCCTTCCTCTGGGCTGAGAACAGCAAACTCTGTCCTTTCTGGGGTTCCCCTCCTGCAGTGCCTGCCTCTTGCAAGGTTGGTTTCTCCTGGCCATTGAATCCCAGCATCTTTGTCTGAGCTCAGGCAGTGCTTAAGGATTTGGGGGAGGCCCGCAGAGCTTGGTTGGGCTTGTTAGTATGGGGACCTGTGAACCCTGCCAGTGCCCATATCAGAATCCTAGGCCAGCCCCGAGGTGATCCAGGGCGTTGCTAAAGGACCAACAGAGTGGGCTCCACTGTCAGGATACCACACCAGGTGAGGTCAGAAGGAACACATCATGTAGCCTGAGAAAACACATTTACCTGCCGGATGCAGCATCTTTAGTTTTAAAACCCAACTCAAGGACTTCCCTGGCAGTCCAGTGGTTAAGATCTCCTGCTTCCACTGCAGGGGTCAGGGGTTCAATTCCTGGTCAGAAATCTAAGACCCTTATACAACATGTAGAGTGACCAAAAATATAAGAAAATAAAACCCAACACATCCTTAAGGAATTTGAATTCTTCCAGTGAGAGACCAAGCCCTACAAAGGAGGTGTCTTTATGCCATTTGAAAGCCCTCAGAGTCATCTTCCCTCCACCTTCTTCTCCATGTCCTTGTCCATTCCTTACAGGAACCATGAAACAGTAAAGGGATTTTTAAAAATCCATCCTTGGAGAAATGGGGGAGGGGTGGTCCACTGTTCTGCCTTCAGTTTAGTTTGTGGTTCAAGATAAATGTGGGACAAGCCAGCTGGTGTGTCAGGTCACCTCCTCTAACGAGTCTTCCTTCAGCCTGGACAGTCCAGTGTTAGCCTGGCTGCTCAGGGCGCTCCCAGGCATGGAGTTAGAGTGACATCTGAGCACTAATCTCTCCGACAGAGGTAGCCACTTATAGCAGGAGTCCTCGGCTTCCAACTTTCTGAGAAGTCAGCATGTGGCATGGTCAGTGTGGACATTCTGTCTTGCTGGTGTTCCAAAGTAGATCGAGGTTCTGGACACTGGACACGTCCAGGTGCCGAGGACCTAGTGGGAAGTGGCCCTGTCAATGTGTCAGCTAAACCAGAACGATGGTTAACAACCCACAGAACCAAGTCAAAACACACAAACTGAATCAAATGAAGACAGAAAAGATGGAAAAGCCAGCTGTTAGGAGACCATCTTGAATACTCACAGAGAAAACCCCTCACATTCCCTAATCTGTATCAACGCAATAAATGTAGGCATTGAAACATGCACAGAATTTTTTTTTTTTTGGCTGCATCAGGTCTTAGTTGGGGTGTTCGGTCTCAGTTGAAGTGGGTGGGCTTAGTTGCCCTGAGGCATGTGGGATTTTAGTTCCCTGATCAGCGATCAAACCCATGTCCCCTGCATTGGAAGGCAGATTCTTAATTATTTCTTTGGAAGGCTGATTCTCAACCACTGGATCACCAGGGAAATCCTGTACAGTTTTTAAAAATAAAAAAAAATAATATAACATTAAACAATGTACAATATATGACTTAACAAAATCTGAAAATAAGATTGTTGTTTAGTCGCTAAGCCATATCCAACTCTTTTGTGACCCCACAGACTGTAGCCTGCCAAGCTCCTCTGTCCATGGGATTTCCCAGGCAAGACTATTGAAGTGGGTTGCCATTTCCTTCTCCCGGGGATCTTCCTGATACAGGAATCGAACCCATATCTTCTGCACTGGCAAGTGGATTCTTTAGCACTGAACCACCAGGGAAGCCCAGAAAATCAGATAGAAAATAACAGGATATGAGAACAGTGGTAGGTGCAGTTTATTTTGTGTGGCTGAGGTAGGCACAGACAGAGATCCACTGGGTGGAAGCGGATGGTGGGGTGGTAGGATGAACGAAGAAGGGGACAAGGAAGCCAGAGTACTTGATGAACAGTTTCAGATGGCATCACCTCCCACTTTGTCCCTAAAAGATGGTGCTCTGGACATTGCTGGCTTCAGTCTGGACATCTCCTTTAGGTCCAGTGTTCACAAAGGGACTGGCTCCTCCACATAGAAGCTCTGCTTGTGGAAAGTCTGCTGGTCATTATTCCCCAAGTCAGCTGCATGACAGGGGAGCCCCTGGACTTAGCCCCACAGCCCACCTGGCCAAAACCCAGTGTAGAGTATCTTCCTGATCCCTTAGATATTAGATCATTTGAAATTTCCTCAATCTTGTTGTAACCACCAGCATTTGTAGGATGGATTAGGTTGGGCCACAAACATACTTTGGGGCTGGTCTTGCTCCTTGCCTGCTTATCTGATAATCCTGGGGTCGTCTATAGGCAGGATGCTCTCCAGGGCACAGTTTGCTGCAAGGGTAAGTGTGGTAAGAGAGTGGAGCAAGGGACCTTGTGGGGGAAGGTAGGCCAGGGACGTGGTTCTGCCCTGCTGGGCTGCACAGCTCCATGGCCCTGCTCCAGAAAAGAACGTCCAGACATCTCAAAGCAGGGCCTGTGTGACCGAGCAGGCTGCACATAATGCCCACAGTAAATCTAGAGCCGTGCAGAACAACAGGGGCTTGTATTTCCTGGTTTCGTTTTGCATCTATTTCCCAGCCTGCCTTCAGATCGTTCTTTCAGCCGTTTTTCCCCAATGGAAAGACAGGAGTGAGATCTGCAGTTAAGTTTCTCAGGAAACAGGCTTTGGAGTTCCGCTTGGTTAAGGCAAAGTTTGACTGATGAAAGTCAGTTTTCTGGGCCTGGGTATTCTTGCCTGAGGATCATGTTCTTTGGACCCCATGGAGTAAAAGCTGTCCCAGGGTCAGGTGTTTCCCAAGTTAAAACAGTGAGGCCCAAAAATTTGGTCCTAGGTCAGCACCAAATTAGTTCACCCACCTTGGGCTGGCAGGCCTGCCCAGACAGAAGAACAGCCTGTAAGGAACTGTGGTTCCTTTCTTATTTAGGGAGGCAGGAGGGGCAGAAGTAAGACATACATAACGAAATAACTTCATGGCTCCCATGATGGCACCTCCCTGTACCTGTGTCTCTGTCTTCTCTTCTTATTAGGATGCCACTCAAGTCCCATATGACATCATCTGAACTTAGTTAATTACATCAGCAAAGATCCTATTTCCAAAGAAGGTCACAGTCACAGGTGCCTCTGATCAAGAATGTAACTTGTAGGGGACACAATTCAGTCCCCTACAGGCACCAGCTCCACGGGCTTTGCCAGGAGTCTCTAGAAGATTCAGCCATCAGCACTGCACAAAGATTCAAAGATTTAGATGCACTTGGGTCCTTTCAGAGGATTAAAATTATTTTAAAAGGGGAGGGGAAGGATAACAGGCTGTTTGCCAACATCAGCAGCAGAATTTACAAAGGTAGATAAATCGATGCAAAACATATTTTATAAAAATAATCATACTTTAGGCAGCCAAGGGTTTGCTATTCACCCCTGGGTTAGCCCAGGTTAGCTCTGCTCCAGGTTGACTTGATCTTTTTTTTTTTTCTCTCTCTGGGAGGCCTACAGGATCCCAGTTTCCGACTAGGGATTGAACCCAGGCCATGGCAGTGAAAGCATCAAGTCCTAAGCACTGGACTGCCAGGGAATTCCCAGGTAGACTTTATCTCAAAAAAGATGGAGATCCCTGCCCTACTCCAGCACTAATGGGGACGCCCACTGCTCCCCACCCCTATCAGCTCACAGAGCACTGCCGGGAGTCACCACGGGAGATCCCACCCATGACAAAGGTCATGCGGAGAAGACCTGACAGGCAAAGGCGGATCAGGACTCGAGGGATTCCCTGGGCCTGCTCAAGCATCTATCCTGAAACCAAAATCTGTCTGTCTACTGTTTACTATATTATGCCTTTCAACCACTCTTCTGATATTAGCAGGGGGCTCTCCCTGACCACCTTTCTCTGGAGAAAATCAACTTAGGGCTCTAAGTTGATAAGTCTTCTGGGCATGAAAGGAATATTTCTATTCTAATGCCTCTGTTGACATTCTAGCTTGCTTGACAGGTTTTTCCTTACTCTTAACAACTAACGCACGTGATTGTTCACAACTTCCCAACCATGAAAGGCACGGGGAGCCTAAGCATTCTAAAAGTCCCAATGAGCATAGAGCCCTTTGAGGGATGAAAAATTATTAGAATAGTACTGGTAAAGGGCTTCATTATTGGGCCAATGCTTGCTGCCAAGTTCCCATATCCCTTATCCATTGTGCACCTGGGAGTGCATTAGTTAATGTAGTTGGAATGTAAAAAAAAACAAGTAATAGCCTTGGTATTAACCACATCAGACCTTTGAGCCAAAATAAGTTTTTTCTTTGTTGTGACCCACTGCACCTTTGCTCTGTGAGAATGTAACTCTGTTTAGTACTTTCTGAGGCTGACACAGATTAGAAATATAAAGAAAAAACACTTCAAGGGAAAACAAGTTTTCTGGTTGATCAACCTTTATCAAAAAAGGTCATATAATGTCAACGGGCCTCCAGGCCAGAAGATAATGTACATAGCATAAGACCCTTGTTTATGGAAAGGCACACAGAAAAAAAATCCTAGTTTCGATAAGGGCAAAGCTACTGGAGTGTTTGGGCTGACTCTGCTTGACCTTGCATCTTTCATTTCCCTCTATGTACAAGTCAGGGTATAAAAGCTCCTTTTGAAAATAAAGTTATGGGCCTCACTCACCGAAGCTTGGCCTCCCTGTGTCATTCATTCACTGATGCTGTTCATCTTGAGGGTATCCCTGGACTCTGCTGAGGCTGGTCCCCAGCAGAGCACCCTCAGCCTCCCCTGCCCACTGGGTGTGGGGCCTGCAGGGATGTGGCTGCAGAGCCCTCAGCTGCCACTTTTGGGTCTGGTGGCACTGAGAGCATTGCTCCTGGACACCATGACAGACCAATCACACCAGATCCCCAGCATCATTTCATTTTTGAGTAAATGGATTACTGGGGCATGGGCAAGATGTGATTGCTGGCATTGCAGCCTGAGTCCTAAACCATGCCCCTTCTTCCTCCTGTCCAACCTCCTTCCATCATCAGGGTTTTGCATCAAGTAGCTTCCTCCCAGGGCCACGTCCCCAAAGACTCAATTCTTAATAAAACCAGACCTTGAGGGTGAGCTGCCTGACCTGCATTAGACACTCAGTTCATGTGGGAGAGAGAGTGAGGACAGAGGAGGGTGGAGCAAATAGAATTCGAGGAGGTTCAACGCATGACAGCAGCAACTACTTCTTAAATGCATACTACATGTACACCCCAGGTCTCCACTCTCCTCTTCAAATTAATCTGTGCAACAGCCTATGGCCATTACACCCTGAACATGCCAGATCTCATTTCATCTGTGCCCTTTTGGAAACTGAGTCAGAGAGAGTAGACCATTTACCAGTCATCATGTGTTGAGAAATCAGGACAGCCTGGACTCAAACACAGTTCTCTCTGAGCCCGCCATACCAGCTGCCTCCTCGGCTGTGACTTTTAGATTTTCTTTCGATTGTCTTCAGAGTTTCCATAGAAACAAACACAAGCACAGGCTCTAAACAACCTGAGGCTTCCTAACCACTGTATTTTATTTTTATATATTTATTCTTTTACCTTTGCCAGGGCACAGCATGCGGGATCTTAGTCCCTGATCAGAAATTGAACCCATGCCCCCTCCAGTGGAAGGTCTTAACCACTGGACCACCAGGGAAGTCGCTTCCTAACTATTTTAGATTTGAACATTCTAAACTCACATCATCTGACACAGCAGCCAAGAGACAGGTCGCACTGAGCTCTCCACATGTAGCTGGTCTGAATTGAGATGTGAGTATACAGTTCATGTTGGATTTCAGAGATTTAGTATGAGAAAAGTAATGCAAAATACTTCACTGATAAGTTTTACATGGATTTCGTGTTGGAAATATTTATTTAGATATTATGTTAAATAAAAAGATATGCTAATTTCACCTGTTTGTTTTTACATTCTTTAATACTATTGCTTGAGACGTTAAAATGTCACGTTGGGACTGCATTTTCTGTTGGACAGTGCTGCTCTACATCACCATCATCTGTGTAGTCAGGGCTCCACCAGCTGCTGTAACAGCAGACAGTCAGAGCTTACTTCTGGCCCATCTAACAGTGCTGGCCAGGGCTCAGCTCAGGAGGAGCCCTCCTTCACTCCACTGACTGAAACTCTGCCATTCACAATATGTGGCTTCACAGGCCTTTCTTTTCAGCTGTGGAGCCCCTCCAAAGGCCCTGATGGGATCTGAAAGTCACACTGAAAAACACAGATCTGCAGGAGAAAAGCATGTGTATACATTTTACTGAATTTCTACATGTACAAGGGACCTTTCATTGGTGAATGGAAACCTGAAGAAGTAACCAGAGCAGGAAGCTTTATATATTTAAGAAAAAGAAACAATGAATTTTTTAAGGCAGAGATTGTTTGGGCTGTGGGAAGTAAATGGTGAAACCAGATCAAGGTTTTCTTATACAGCCTTCTCGGCCCTAACAGCCCTGCCTCTGGTGATAAGAATTTCCCTCTCCCTCCTGATACAGGGAGGGGACATTTCACCTGGGAGAACTGGAGTGAAAAATGGGAGGAGCGGGCCATCTCTGATGGCTCAGCAGGTCAAGAATCCACTTGTCAATTCAGGAGCCACAGGAGGCACAGTTTCAATTCCTGGGTCAGGAAGATCCACTGGAGGAGGAAATGGCAACCTACTCCAGTATTCTTGCCTGGAAAATCCCATGGACAGAGGACCCTGGTGAGCTCTAGTCAAAAAAAGGGTCGCAAAGAGTCGGACACGACTGAGTGACTAAGCACACACTTTGGAGAAGCAGGAATGACCTTGCTTCCTCTGCTGTTGTCTCCAATTTCTCCAGCTTAAGATCGATAGGGCAAGGTTCCATTTTGGGGGGTAGTGTGTCCTGAACGCCATCACCAAGCATCTTCCATTTACATAATACCTTGACCTCAGTTTCAGTGACTCTTTTTGAGGACAGGACACAGTTCTTAGTGGTTCCAGGCTCAAATTTGACTCAGTGGATCTTGGTGAGCAGAAGGACAAACAAGAGCAACTTGTAGAGCACTGACCCCTGCTTGTCCATTGAGTGAATAGTGATTCCATTCTCTTTGTGCCAGATGTTGTGCGAGATGATGGGGTTGCAACTTCCTGATGGTAGAACTGCATTGTGTTAAGTACTGGCCTGAAAATAATATGGGAGCCTGCTTAAACTGGTAGTAAGAGGAGATCTGATGGGTGAGTATGACAGCATTTCACGCAAAGAAACAGCACATGTAAAGGGCTGAGGCAGGAAAGAGGTCGGTTTATTTGATGTACTGAAAGGCAGCCAGCTAGGCTGAGGTGTAGCAATTTAACCAGTGGTCTATGTTCTACTAGGGGAATTTGGAGAAGCATCTGGTAAATAGTCTGAATATAGACCTCAAGAGGAAAATACGGGAGACTAGAACTGCAGTCTGAGTTTTGGGAAAGGCTTCATATGGCATTGACCACTGGTGGGTCTGGAGATGTAAGTTTTCAGCTGGGAGAGGGGATGAGGACTGTTTTCTGAGCACTCACAGCAGACTAGGCACTGTGTTGTGATTTACCCACACCCTCTTATTTCTCACCACAGCACTGAAGGGTATTTTACAGATGGGGAAATTGAGGGGTAAAAGGTCAGTGGCTTTCCCAAAGTCAGAGAGACAGGAGGCCAGACTTTACTCTGGGGTCTATCTGGGCTATACTCTTGTCATGTTACAGAGCAGACAGGATGCAGAGGGCTTTCAATCCAGTAATCCGGAGCCATTCACTGGCCTGCGGAAGTGGAGACAGTTTTTGGGTGCTGAGGAGAGAGCAGTGGTCTGGATGGAGGTTCTGATGTGCTTCAGGGTACAGGCGTGGTGATGAGGAGGGAATGCTGGGGAAAGTGGAACACCCCAAGTGGGTCTCGGTGTAAAGGAAGGGGAGCAGGGTTAAAGGCAGGCTTTTATAGGATATGCAGTCACAGGGGTGGTGTTCGTGTGCTCCCGCTGGGTGCTTTCCTCTCCAGTTTCTCTCTGCTGTTGCCCCAGATGGCTTCCTGAAATAATCCCAGCTCCTCAGAAGGAAGCACAGCCCTGCTGTCCTCAGAATACAATTCAGTCTGATGAGGTGTGAATCTTGTCAGCATTTGCTTTCTTGGGTGAAGACACATTACTGGTGTTTTTCCAGTTGGAAATGGGATTCACAATGTTTGAGCATGGGATTATTAGTGATCAGAGAGCTTAGAAAAGACAGAAAGCTATATAGATGTTAATAATGGCATGGATGGATTTGTATTCAACTCAAGGCCTCAGGGGCTCTTCTCTTATCTCCACCTCTAGTGTGTCTTCAGGCCCAGCTGATACACCAACCTTACACTTGGCGCCAATGCATTAAGTCAGATGTAGCAGTGCCCTTGGTCTTCCCTGGTTGCTCAGCAGTAAAGAATCTGCTTGCCAATGCTGAAGACACGGTTTCAGTCCCTGGATTGGGAAGATCCCTTGGAGAAGGAAATGGCAACCCACTCCAGTATTCTTGCCTGGGAAATCCCATGGACAGAGGAGCCTGGTGGGCTACAGTCCATGGGGCCACAAAGAATCAGACACAACTTAGTCATTAAAGAACCGTAACAGAAGCAAGCAGTGCTCTTGTGCAGAGCTGGACATGGGTAGCTTTACCTACTGAGCAAGACCCTTTCTTCACAGTGATTGCTTCTGTGTTGCAATTGCCTGAAGCTAGGAGTAACTGATTGGGACAGAAATGGTATGGACCTAACAGAAGAAGAAGATATTAAGAAGAGGTGGCAAGAATACACAGAAGAACTGTACAAAAAAGATCTTCACGACTAAGATAATCACGATGGTGTGATCACTCACCTAGAGCCAGACATCCTGGAGTGTGAAGTTAAGTGGGCCTTAGAAAGCATCACTACAAACAAAGCTAGTGCAGGTGATGGAATTCCAGTTGAGCTATTTCAAATCCTGAAAGATGATGCTGTGAAAGTGCTGCACTCAGTATGCCAGCAAATTTGGAAAACTCAGCAGTGGCCACAGGACTGGAAAAGGTCAGTTTTCATTCCATCCCAAAGAAAGGCAATGCCAAAGAATGTTCAAACTACCACACAATTGCACTTATCTCACACGCTAGTAAAGTAATGCTGAAAATTCTCCAAGCCAGGCTTCAGCAATACGTGAACCGTGAACTTCCAGATATTCAAGCTGGTTTTAGAAAAGGCAGAGGAAACAGAGATCAAATTGCCAACATCCACTGGATCATGGAAAAAGCAAGAGAAAGAGAGTTCCAGAAATACATCTACTTCTGCTTTATCGACTATGCCAAAGCCTTTGACTGTGTGGATCACAATAAACTGTAGAAAATTCTGAAAGAGATCGGAATACCAGACCACCTGACCTGCCTCTTGAGAAACCTATATGCAGGTCAGGAAGCAACAGTTAGAACTGGACATGGAACAACAGACTGGTTCCAAATAGGAAAAGGAGTACATCAAGGCTGTATATTGTCACCCTGCTTATTTAACTTATATGCAGAGTACATCATGAGAAACGCAGGGCTGGAAGAAACACAAGCTGGAATCAAGATTGCCGGGAGAAATATCAATAACCTCAGATATGCAGATGACACCACCCTTTTGGCAGAAAGTGAAGAGGAACTGAAAAGCCTTTTGATGAAAGTGAAAGAGGAGAGTGAAAAAGTTGGCTTAAAGCTCAACATTCAGATAACTAAGATCATGGCATCTGGTCCCATCACTTCATGGCAAATACATGGGGAGATAGTGGAAACAGTGACATACTTTATTTTTTTGGGCTCCAAAATCACTGTAGATGGTGACTGCAGCCATGATTTTAAAAGACGCTTACTCCTTGGAAGGAAAGTTATGTCCAACCTAGATAGCATATTCAAAAGCAGAGACATTACTTTGCCAACAAAGGTCCATCTAGTCAAGGCTATGGTTTTTCCAGTGGTCATGTATGGATGCAAGAGTTGGACTGTGAAGAAAGCTGAGTGCAGAAGAATGGACGCTTTTGAACTGTGGTGTTGGAGAAGACTCTTGAGAGTCCCTTGGACTGCAAGGAGATTCAACCAGTCCATTCTAAAAGAGATCAGTCCTGGGTGTTCTTCGGAAGGACTGATGCTAAAGCCGAAACTCCAGTACTTTGGCCACCTCATGCGAAGAGTTGACTCATTGGAAAAGACTCTGATGCTGGGAGGGATTGGGGGCAGGAGAAGAAGGGGACGACAGAGGATGAGATGGCTGGATGGCATCACCGACTAGATGGATGTGAGTTTGAGTGAACTCCGGGAGTTGGTGATGGACAGGGAGGCCTGGCATGCTGCGATTCACGGGGTCACAAAGAGTCGGACACGACTGAGCGACTGAGTTGAACTGAACTGAGGAGTAACTGATTAGGGCATGACTATCTCCATTAACACATGATGAAATCCTATAGCCAGTGATGAAAGATAAATAATATATACACAAAGTAAGGTCTTAGAAAGAAGGGAGACAGTGATCAGTTGTGAAGATTTTCAGGTTAAGTCACCATCATCGTAGTGACTGTTTCTTCTTGGGCTGAAAGCAGAAGGAACTGTGCAGCACGAAAAGTCCAGATGAATGAACATGAATGGAAACAAGAATGAGTAGGCTGGAAGGGAAGGTCAAGCAGAGTCAGTGGGAACTACAGAGTAAGGGAAGGTGGGTGGACTTGATAGATCTAGGGCAGCAGGGGGCACATCTCCTTGTGAATCAGCACCTCCTCTTACTATGGTTCCAGACCATGGGTTCTCTCCTGGAGGAACTCCTTTTTAGAAGAGAAATACAGTTTTCCCCTAAATCAGTGTTTTGCCACTCCTGGAAGAGTGCCTTTGCATAGAATTATTAGATAAACATAGGTTACTATATGCAAGTGGATGTGGTATCAGATCCTAGGTCCCTGTGCTTCCCTTCCTCAACCACAGTGAAGAGAAACCAAAATAATGAAATTGGAGCACAGATTGTTCTGCAGCTCCCTCCAGTGGTGCTGAAGGGCCTACATTGTCTTTGGCAAGCGTTTTCTATTTTTGTAGCTCTCACCATTCTGTGGGCCCAATTTCAAGTTGATCGAGTCATCATATTCAGAATGTGTATGAAAGACATTTGCCTCTGACTTGTAAACAACTGTTGTCTCAGGGCTAACAGGTGCCGAGCTACCCAGGAACAGGAATTAGTCCAGAGAGGTCAGAAGCACCAAGTAGATTTTGAAAAAACGACACATTTACAGTGAGAATAGCAGCACAAGCTTGGGGTGCGTTGACTATTCTCTTTTTCCTTTATTCTGTTTCTGTGCCTTGACTGAGACCCAAAGAAAGGACCAGGTAGTCATACACTTGGGAAAATCAAGATCATGCTAAGAGCTTTATTGTTTATTTATCAGAATCCTATAGAAGCAAAAACTTTCCCCAGAAATGCCAGAACGATGCGTTTGATCTAACTTTACACTGATCAACTTTCACTTAGAATTTACTAGAATACTAGAACTGGCAGGAAATCTGGACTTCAATCCAGTCCCTTCATTTTGTAGATGTGGAAACTAAGACACCAACAGTGTCCTTGACTCTTGGCCCAGCGCTCCTCACAATGAAAGCTTGGGGCTCTGACCCTTGAAATTTGGCAGTGAATCATTTCTGGGCATGGGTGAGAGCTGGCTAGTTTGGCCTCAAGGCACTCGCAGAATGGCCTGATTTGTATTTGTATCTTCCTGGAGACCTAGAAGTATTTGTACAATTCTCTGAATTTAAAGGAATGGAAGAAGGAAGAAAGCCAGATTCTCTTTTGTGACTGCAGAATAAACTAGAAAAGAAGGCAAAAATTAATAATCTTATTTTCCGTCCCTCTCAGCATGCAGTAGTCTGAGGAAGCAGAGCCTGGTGTGGTGGGTACGTGCATGGTAAGAGACTAGGACACCTGGGGCACAGGTTTGTATGTGTGAAGCTGAGAAGCTATTTTTGGTCTCTCCTGGTCTCTCCTAGAGGATGGTGCTTTATTCTAGTTCCATGTAATCTTCAGTTCTCACCTCCCAATGAACAGTATTCCAAATATGAGGAGATAAGTTTCTGAATATACACATGTTCCTGAAACAGCTTGGCTCTCAAGACGCTGTCAGCCAGCACAGCACATCTTGGTCTCAAATTTAGTGCTGTGCCCACAGATTTCCTTCTAAGCACCCACCCGTGAGGAGGGAAGAGCCTTCTCTGCCCAAGTCCCCTGTAGAGACAGGAAATAATTCTATCTCATTTGTCGATTCCGTTTCAGTTCAGCAGCCATTTTCCACACAGCGACACAATTGGAAAGCAGTATCTCTTCTGGGAACTGAGATTCCATTTCAGGAGGAATTTCACTGTCTTTAGTCTCCATGTAACTCACCAGTGTATCTCTCAGGCTGAAAAACCAAGAAACAATAGACAGCGTTAAATAGTCATGTGACATAAGGAGACCATCAATGGTCAGTTTTTCAGTCATCACAGGACTAAAGTCCTTATTAAGGCCAGTAGTATTGAGAGTTAGCTTAAAGACAACTAACTGCTGAGTTACTGACCTGGCACTAGAATCTTGGGGTCAAGGTTCTAGTACATCCCTGCTGCCCCCTCCTTGGACTGCACATACTCTACAGGAAGGAGCTCCCCTTGATAAGGGCCCAGCCAGATGGTTCTAAGCACTCTAGTAATACGTCTGCTATATAAAAAACAAAGCCTCACCATTCAAATAAAGCTTGTATTCCAGTTCATGATTTGTATTAACAAAGATCATAAATTCTCTAGGAAGTGACCATCTTTCCCTACACTAAAAAGTCCAGTAAAGATTTCTTGAATGAGATCAAAGAATACAAATGTTAATAGGCATATGCCACATAGCATAATGGAGGAAAACAGCAATTATGAAGCCCTATGTCGGTGAGAAAATCTGGAATTTGATTATCTGTTTAGAAAAACAGTAAAGTGCAATTTCTACTTCAGACCACACACAAAAATGAATTGGTTAACAAAACAAATGTAATATATAAAACTATAAAGGAACAAGGAAAAAACATGGGAGAATATTTTATAACTTTGGTAGAAGACCTTTCAGTTCAGTTCAGTCCCTCAGTCGAGTCCGACTCTTTGCAACCCCGTGAATCGCAGCACACCAGGCCTCCCTGTCCATCACCAACTCCTGGAGTCCACCCAAACCCAGGTCCATCGAGTTGGTGATGCCATCCAACCATCTCATCCTTGGTCATCCCCTTCTCCTCCTGCCCTCAATCTTTCCCAGCATCAGGGTCTTTTCAAATGAGTCAGCTCTTAGCATCAGGTGGCCAAAGTATTGGAGTTTCAGCTTCAACATCAGTCCTACCAAGGAACACCCAGGACTGATCTCCTTTAGGATGGACTGGTTGGATCTCCTTGCAGTCCAAGGAACTCTCAAGAGTCTTCTCCAACACCACAGTTCAAAAGCAATAAGACCCTTAGAGGTATATTTTCCTAGAGTCTCTGTAGAAAAATTCTCTCAGATTTGGCTTCTTAAAATTAAAGACTGAGCTACAGCACGTGTAACATAACAGGTAAAATATTAAGAAAAAGACAAATAGCCCAAAAGAAAAAACAGCCAAAGTATATCAAGAGGCAATTCGGAGGAAGATATAAAAATGGCTGATAAATACGTTTAGCTTCACCAGTAAATAAGAAACTACTAGGAAAAATGAAATACCAATTTTGGCTCATTAGATGGATAGAAGTATAAAAGATGGATAATATCCAGTATGGGCATTCTTATACATTATACATTAATGTAGTTCTTTCTATCAAATTTAAAATGCACATCTCTCTGACATAGTAATTCTACTTGTCATATTGAGAATATATGACTCTTGCAATTGGTAATGGTAAATCATCAGGAAACCAAGTTCTGCATGAAGATTTTCATGTTGGTGGAAGATGTTGGAAGACATGGAAGAATGTTGTGTGCGCCTTGCTAGGCAAAGTGCGTGTGCTTGTGCTTGTGTGTCTACAAGTCCGTACCTCCACTTAGGGTTGAAATTCTCTGTGGCCTTGGGGTTTTTTAGCTTCAGGATCATCATGTCGTGAAGATCCAGGAGGAAAGCCTCCAGGCCAATATGATTCAGGAAGGTGTTGAGCAGCTTAGCATTTTCAGGGTTGAGATCAGCTTTGTACCTTGAATCAATTTCCCCAAATGGCTCCTGGAATGAAAGAAGAACAAGTGACACATGGAAGCCTGGGAAGGGAAAATGCGACTCCCTGGGTCCAGGCGGACAGGGAGAGGCCAGACTCACTTTTTCCTGTCGAAGCATCAGTTCAGACTTGTGGGCAGAGAGGATACGCCAGAGCGCAACGATGTGTTTTAACTGGCATCTATTGAAGGCCTGCAAGAGAGCAGAACTCCTGATTGGAGGCCCTGTTTTCATTCGGCCCTGCACCAATTCCACGTCCCTCACTGTGGAGGCCACCTCTGTTTCGTGTTCCCTGCTTCATCTCCAAGATGTCTCTGAAAGCCCTCTCCCACTCGTAGCATCTCAGGGTCCACCAGTGGCACGCAGTCTGCACGCACACCTCGGCAGACTTGTGGTTCTGAGATCCGTACATTCCAAGTACATCTCTGTGTCTCCTGTCAACTTGTTCTGTTTACACTGTAGACTGGCTGGGTGAGGGGGTATTCTCGCCTCCCCTCTTTTTCAGGGGTTGCATATATTGGTACCCCTGTGGGGTGGTATCCCAGTAGGAAGTGGGGAGATGATAGAGGGACAATGCTGATTTCCTTTGGAAGAGGCCAGACACGAGACCCACCTTTGAAACCAGTGAGGTCGGATCGCCCATCTTCAGCATGTCTTGGATATACACATTTAAGTGCATGTCTGGATCCCCACCAGCTGCGCTCAGAAACCCCAACATGACTTCTGTGGCAGACAGAGCTTCACAGGCGTCACTGTAGGACTGCAGTTGTCCTCTGATGGCAGTGATGGCCGCGTTGGGGAGGGGACACTAGAAAGTCAAAAGCAGGATAGGGTCCACAGTTGGGGCATGCTGTGCACTGCTACCCTGTAAGAGTCTTATCTTCATCACTGCCAAGGCCACGGAATGGGACAGGCTCTCTAATAACAGTAGTGGTCTGCACTTGGTGCTTCTTAAGTGAAGCAATATTCAGGTATATTACAGAAAGAGAGATAAACTCGTTGAATGCTCAAATCAACTTTGTGAGGATATGAATATGGACACACATACACATCACACAGATATACAGCCCCCACAAACACACACAACATGCATAAATCAGAAAAGCAGGAATAAGTAAGTCTCTGGACCTTTTGCCTCAGCATACACAGTCATGACATCATCTCTAAAATCTACAAGCACAAGACTTCAATCAGTTTATACTCAATGAGAAAACCTTTTGCTGGGACTTCCCTGGTGGTCCAGTGGTTAAGATTCTGCCTTGCAATGCAGGGGATGCGGGTTCTATCCCTGGTCTGGGAGCTAAGATGCCACATGCCACGGAGCAACTAAGCCCACGTACTGCAGCTACTGCCCCCATGCATTCAGGATCTCGTGCGCCACAGCTAGTGAGTCTGTGCCTTGCAATGAAAGTTCTCTCATGATGCAAAAAGGTCCCTCGTGGGGCAACTAAGACCCAACACAGCCAAAATAAAGAACTACTTTTTAAAAAGATTTATGACAAAAATAGAACTTCTACTGATTTGCTATCCTATTTACCCTCTGGAAAAAAAAAATCGCTGAACTTGGAACAGAGGGAGGCCCTGAAACTCTTTGGTGCTCACAGCAAATGCCCCGAGTAAAGGCAGAAGAGTCCTAATGTGGATGGAAACACTCTGGTAAGATGGAGGCACACGCAAATAAGTTTGATCATCACCTGTGGCATTTTGTTCTTGATGTCCATGAAGAGATGCTCATAGTTCCAGTCCCGTCTGTATACCAGAGTGGGTAATCCCTAAAGGGAGAAAGAAAAAGACTGGAAATGGAATCCACTGTGGAGGTTTCCATCAGATGACAATATATGCCTGAGCTGAGACTCAATGGTAGTCCCAGGGATTTCAGTGCATCACCTGGCAAAGCAGGCAGCTCCTTGTTGCCTCATGATGTGTGTGTTTAACCTGGAAGCTATGGAAACAGTGACACAGTGAGGAGCCCAGCCTGCCCGCCATGGCCAAGCAGACACTGTCACATAGTATTCTGTGGCCCTCGAGCCACCAGTGCAGGCAGGTCGCGAGGACATGGGCTGACACCCTGAGCACAGACCGTGAGCGAGGGGCACTCAGCTGACAGCGCAGAATGAATCAGGCTCGCGCTCGAACAGTTCACCGCCTAACTGCAGGCAGGGAGGGAGCATAAACAGAACGAAGTACCACACCTTTGACTGGACCTGGAAGCAACAAGCACAGCGCAGGCTGCATTCAGGGAAGGGAGAGTGATCCAGCCTGTGCGGTCATGGGATTCAATGCAGGGAAATGGTTGGAGAGATGCATTTCTGGATGTTAGAAATGTGGCCTAAAGAGCCTGAAGACAGGGACTGGTTGGGAGCTACCGCAGCAGTGGAGCTTAAGGACAGATGCTTTGAACTAGAGCAGCGGGCTGGTTGGTGAAACGGAGGCGCCTGATGGTAGAGATGACAGACTGTGTTTGCGGACTAAAGGAAAAGGGGAAAAACAATGAGGTTCAGTGTGGGTGGCTTGTGGTGCCATTAACTACGGCAGAGAAATCTGGACTAAGTCCATTGAGATCTGCAGTCACCCTTGGGGTACTGAGGTGTGGATTGGATGCACAGACGACTCTGCAGAGCCGTTGGCCCTGAATGCAGGTGTGGTCACAGATACTGGGAGTGTGGACGAAGGGTCCAGAGGATCCCTCCTCATTCTGAAATCGCTGTGATCAAAGCCACACTTGAGGCAACTTTTGCAAAACAGACACACAGACCACAGACATGTGGACCATGGACACGTGGGCCACGTCAATACAGCAGGTCAGCCTTGCCTTGAGGGTCAGCCTAGGCTTGCCCTGAAGGAAGCGGCTGATGATCTGGCGCTGGATCTTCTCCAGGTCAAACTCCTGCAGGGTCTCCCCGCCCTGCTCCACTTGGTACTGGCAGTTGGAGAGAATCAGTGGAATCAGGTCCCGCTCCACTTCGTAGCTAATGATGTGCAGGTCGGCAATCTCAGAGGCATCGACGGAGTAGCTGGGGACAGACAGACAGAGCTCAGGGTCCCAGTGAGGTGCACGTGGCCTGTCCGTGCAGAGCCAGCTCCTGTCTGACGTTGCCACAGGCTGTGCAGGTGCTGCTGCTGCTGCTGCTAAGTCGCTTCAGTCGTGTCTGACTCTGTGGGACCCCATAGACGGCAGCCCACCAGGCTCTGCCGTCCTTGGGATTCTCCAGGCAAGAACACTGGAGTGGGTTGCCATTTCCTTCTCCAATGTGCAGGTGAAGGGACACGCAAATCGGTGACACTTGTGAGTGTAGCTGAAGGGGTTTCTGTTTAAGAAAGACCTGAAGCCTGGCTTGCTGTCTCTAGGTCTGGTGACCCTATTTTCCTGTTTGCTCCCCCCAGAAACGACTTCCTGTGCTGAAAGAGCATCCCCTGCTGTCAGCCTGCATGCTTACCTGTTGTCTTCTTTGGAGAACTTCTCTACCGCATAGACAATTTCATTGTGCAAGCTAATCAAGTAGCTGACTAAGGCGGTGGAGCAGAGGCCCCGGCCCTGGCGGCGAGGCAGGATGACTTCCAAGTCAGTGTCCAGATCCAGGTCAGAGCTGCAGTAGTCTTTAGGGAGCTTGATCTCACCTTTAAACGACAGAGGGGCAGTCACCTCCCTGCTGTTTCTTTCATAGCCTCAGGACTAGGAGCCCACCATGGTGGGAAGGCGAGCAATGCAGAAGCCCCCTCAACAGAACAGAGCTGGGAACCAAGAGTGCTTCTGTCTCCCACGTCTCTTTTATGTGCTGACAAGTTTGGAATATTCTCAGCTCCTTTTTGATTTTATATACTTTACTTTGATTTTATAAAATTTATTTTGAATTTACAGGACTTTAGAGGACTGAGGGGTTGTTCTTTCTGATATGTTATTCACTCATCAGACACCCCCACAAGAGTCCAGCATTAGAGGCACAGAGGCACACAGCATGGTGCTGTGCACACACAGAAAAGGCAGAGTTCAGCTCAGCTCAGTTCAGCCGCTCAGTCGTGTCTGACTCTTTGCGAACCCATGGACGCCAGGCTTCCCTGTCCATCACCAACTCCCGAAGCTTGCTAGACTGGAGAGAACAGGCCTTCAGAGAGGTGCTCCTGTAATGTTTAGTATTAAAGGGGATTTGACTTACCATTGGTCTCCAGCGATCGCCTCAGCTTGTTCCATGTTGACAGAAAGATAGTGATTCTACTGAGGGCTAACTTCTTCAGCCCATCTAGCAAACGAAACACTTTTTAAGAACTCCAAGATAACACCTACTCCTATCTAGGTCAAACCAATAGAATTACTTGATCTTTGACCCCCACCTTCATATCATCACCAACACACTCTAAATGCTGTTTAAACTAAAGCTGTGTTTGAGGAACCAAAAAGAGAGAGTGAGATTCTGGACTGCTACAGCAAAAGCCTCTAATGTGTCCCAGGCATTCACAGCACCCACTGCTTCATGCTACAAGCTTAGAGTACAGAACACACATTAGCCCTGAACTGGAGCCCCTGAGTTGGACCAATTCTTTGTACCACAGGGGTAGTCCTGATGCCCTGTGAGAGCAGAGCCTTACCTGAATCGTGACTGCTAATGAAACTTCGGATGGATTTGTACTCAACTTCTGAAACATTCTGGAATCGTTTCACTAGATTCCTTTGCATCTCCAAAACCTCAGGCAAGAATTTCACCAGTCGCAGTTCTGCTTCCTAGAGAAGGGAAGAACACCGGGAACACTTTTTAACATATCTACATAATGATCCTGGGAAACAGACTTTGGGGCTGGCTCAGGCCATGTATTTGTAGTTTAATACAGTCAATGTGGAGAAGGCAATGGCACCCCACTCCAGTACTCTTGCCTGGAAAAATCCTATGGACAGAGGAGCCTGGTAGGCTGTAGTCCATGGGGTCACTAAGAGTTGGGAACGACTGAGCGACTTCACTTTCACTTTTCACTTTCATGCATTGGAGAAGGAAATGGCAACCCACTCCAGTATTCTTGCCTGGAGAATCCCAAGGACAGAGGAGCCTAGTGGGCTGCCATCTATAGGGTCACAGATTCGGACACGACTGAAGTGACTTAGCAGCAGCAGCAGCAGCAGCACGGTCAATGTGCCATTTTAGATGATAACACATCATAATACTTGCAAATGGGTTAATAGACCAAATCATTCTCTCAGCAAGTACCTAGCGACTGCTTACAATGTGTTGGCCAGTGTTCTACCCTCTAAGGGTCAAGAAGCAAACTTGTGTGGCTGACACATCAAATGTGTTGGCCAGACGCTGATGAAAGAAAACAGCCTCTTGGGCCCATGAGATGGGCTGGGTGTGGAGAGGCACTCCTGAGAACAAGAAGATGAAGCATATAGGCAATGATGCTTAGTGATGATCTGGTGTCATTCTGAAGACCTAAGACCTATGCTTCTTCAGTTTAATGGACCTGAGCACACCAGTGACAGATCAGAGTGTTATCATGATGGCCTTCCCACCGGGAATCCATTTTCTTTAACTGACCCACCAAAATTTCTGCATCATCTTACTTCTTGCTAGACTGCAAATACTGGTGCATGGAGGGAAATGATTAGAAAATCTGTTGTAGAAAATAAGAGTTCAAATGGATTAAAGTTAGGACAGTGTATAATTCTGGCTCTAAAATGTATAATGCACATGTTACTGTGTTACTGCTCTGTTTCCTTCAATCCTATCACCACCCTCCCTCTGAATGGTTCAGGAACAGAGAAAAATTTTTGTTTGATATTGGCTATCCATTCTCAACTAAAGTTTTTTCATTTAACAGACACTCATTTGGAGACTAACTGCTCCAGGCACTGGGGAATGAAGATGAACAGACAAAGGAAAGATTTTATTCTATTTTTTCTTACTGAGTGATTGGGAGAAACCCTCCTGGCCCTCAAGTACTTTACAGATTCCTACTAATTCCAATTCGTGTATATATTTCACCTGTGACTTTATGCTTCAAATGACTTATACAGATGGATATGTTTGGAGATCTCTGCTCTATCCCTGAGTCTTCTGCCAGAGACACTTTATTCAAAACTCAAAGTAGTTTAATGGCCGTCTCATTTTCAGGGCTGATCAGACTAAATGAGAGCAGGGCCTTCACATCTCCAGGGGACATGTAAGTGGCGGTCACAGCGAAGCAGCCTTACCTTCTGCAGGAACTTCCAGAGGATGGGCACTGATTCTTTGCCGTTCTTTTGCTCCACGATGTGCTGGAGGTACTCAATGGTGATCCTTTTCCTGCAGCTCCACATTTTAGAGCAGTGAACCATGCTATTCTTGGGCAGGTGGGGCAGGAAGGTCACTGGGTCACCATACACGATTTTGGCCACAGGGTTGGAGCTGATGCGCTCATCTTGGCTGATCTGAGCGTTCACTGCCAGGAGGGTTTTATCTAGATACTAGGTGAGGAAAGCGACATGGGATCTGGAAGTGAGATGCTACTTCAGATGGACTGGATACCTAGTGTGACCTTACCAGTGGGCTGATTTTGGAGGCTGCCCTCCTTGTTTTAGCCCGTAATCAAATAGTCACATTTCCTATCTTTATCATAATTTATATGTTCCTTATTTGCAGGTTTTTGTCTCTCCGAACAGAATGAGTCTCAGACACCTATATTTTATTACTATTATTTTGAATACTTGCTGATTTATATTTCCTGATGGGCTTAGTTACTCTCAGTAGCATTCTTATCTGACAGGGTTTATTTCTCTGCCTCTTGCTCACATGTTCTGCTATAAAAAGTAGTGGAGAGAAAAGGACTGCCGGCATTCTGGATTCCCAGTAATTCCCCAACTTGACATACTGGCCCGCCTCAGGAGGGGACAGGATGGGGGAGAGGGCAACAGGAGGGTGGGGTGACCAAATAGAAAACACCTAAATCTGTGACTTAGCCTAGGGTTTCTTTCTCTAAGGGACACTTGCAGAAGAGACAACAGACCGAGGGCTCAGCAGAGGCCACAGAAACCCCTTCCTGCACTTTCCCAGACAAAGTAGCCCCATAGCTACTCGTCACTTACCTCTAGTTCATGCAGAATAATAGTCTCAACTAGCTTTTCCCACCTGTTCCTCTCTTCTCTGGTTGACAATTCCGCATCAAAATCTGAAGAGCCTACAAAGAAAAATGTGTGTGTTACCCTAGAAACAAAAACCACAGCAGTCTGCCTAAATGCTAAAGAAATGTTCAATTGAAATAATGCTCCTTTTGGGAGCAGGGGCGCATATTTTTTCCAAAAGTAACCTGAACATTTAAAAATGTTTCCTGATGCTAAAACCAAACTTATGATCTTTGAGAAGATACTTCAAACTCTAAAATCTCTAAGCACATAATTATCATTTTAAGCTATTCTGAACAAAATTACTGAAAGAACCAATACTGTAAATCAGAAGCCCAGGGCCAAAATAACGGTAACCAGTGTCTCAACTGCTGCCACCTGGGCTTGAAGATGGAGCAGGACCCTGTGGGTGTCCATGTGGTGCAGAGAGCTGTAGAAACTGTCGGTGCGTGTCTAGAATTTGCTCACTTTGTCACTATGAATTTGGCTGAACTTACCTGGTGTGAAATCACACCAGAATGAAAGACTTAAAATCTGATTTTGCTAAATGGGTACATCTGTGCTGATGTTGGTTTATGGCAAAAAAAAAAAAAAAAAAAAAAAAAAAAGCTCCTGAAGTGGATTTTCTTGCCATATGGCAGAAGTTTCAATCGTTGTTGTTATTTTAAATAATATTTTCATTAGAGTGGTAATTTTAAAAGATTTTTGCAAATAAACAAAAAGAAAACAAAACTGATCTTAATTCCAGCACTCAGATAACCTTCTTATTAATTTGTCTTACAGACCTTTTCTTTCTGGGTGGATTTTAAGTTTTAAACTAGAAAAATTAGCTCAGTGATCATAATAGTTGTTAGCCTGTTTTTTAATGGAACAAATTGTGGACATGACATGTATTAAATCAAGCTGAAATGGGTCAGGACCCTATGGTAATTGGGCCACTCTTGTCCTCTGCCTGCCTTTGTCTGTGGAGAAACTTTAGCCAGAGAATAAGTTTAATCAGAGAAATGATAAAATACAGAAACAGAGGAAAACAGTCATCGGAGGCCAAATAATAATAATGTAGTCATTAAGCATAATCAAGGACCTTTAGTTCCTTCTTAAGGGTTATAGATAATATTCTGAGACATATTCTATGAGCTGTCTTATAGATACTGAAACCCCAGTTGGAGAAATTAACCACATGATGACCATACTGAGCCATGACATAAGCTGCCATAATTCTGAGAGTTGGCTTCAAAGAAATGGAAACAAATCTACCCTGCAACTGAAGATTAACTGTACAAGACAATCATGATGATGATAGTCAGACCATCGACGACCAATTTCAAGAGTACTGGCACAGCTGACTGTCCTGCTTCTGTATGTAGTCCCCTCCTTTCACTTATAAAAGCTTTCGCCTACTAGTTGTCAGAGAAGGGAGTCGGCCTTTGGTAAGACATCTACCAGCCATCCTCTTCCTTACCCCTGCCTGCTGCCCACTGCCGGCATGCTAAAAAAAGAAAACTTTTCTTTTCACCAAGTTGGCCTCTTTATGGCTTTTGGGTGGTGAGCTGCCAGACCCCACTTTTGGCAACAAGCCCACTACAGCATTTTTTAAGGAAAAGCAAATGCTGTCCTCCCCCACCCCCCACCAAAAAAATGGGACAGATGTACAATTGAAAGAAGCCAAGTTCCAAGCCCTTATCAAACATTAGTCTCTTTGATGTTTCTTTAACACACATCACCTCTTTTGAATGCCCTGTGTTCCCCATGAAGTGGCTGAACTACATTCAAGGCTGACTTTTGAAACTAAAGCCTCCCAAATACACTCACACCAGCAGGAGGTCAATGGAAAAGCCAGGCAGGTCCTCCCCTCCCCGACTCTCTGGAAAGTACACGTCTTCCTGCCTCCCCCTCATCTCCTTCTGGGGTCGAGGAGTGCCCTGCTTCCTTCCTCTCCTGGCTGTGCCCCACACCCTGGCCCCGTGCCCAGCTCCTCACTGTGGCCCTGCTCTCGGAGAAGGCGGCACAGGACGAGGTGCACCACGCTGGCGGTCTCGTCCGCGCTCCTCCCCAGCATGTTCATTAGCTGCTCCAGGTCTCTCTGGATGTGCTGCTGCAGAAACCTTTTTGGATCCGACACCGGAGGTTTGATGATGTTCATCAAGTCCTGTGGGGGCAAGGGGACAAAATGTTAAGCAAGGTCTTGTTTGTGGAGGGGATGGCAAGTTTAGGAGAGGTCAGGAGGGGTGAAGAGCCAGTTTCGAGCCAGAGGACAGTCTCTAGGAGGGATGTCAGTGAGATTCAAACAGCACAGGCGACAGAAAGCTGAGGAGCAGAAATGACTACAGTCTGAAAATCACTGTCTTCTATATTGTCAATGTGAAATAAAGAATTTTTAAAGCCTAAACTTTTTGCTCTCATAGTTAATTAACTGAGAGAAAACTCAGCATGTTCTTTCTTTCTTCCCCAGAGTCACAGAAAAGACACAGGTAAAATCATCGTTATTTTAGCCTCTCCAATCCCAGGTGTGGACCAGAGACACAGAGTTCATTAAAAACTGTCTTTACATAATCTGACAAGTAGTTCGCCTTACCACCATAGGCCACAGTGGGAAAATTAGGATATGTGAATTTTACATTGTGTTGTGCATTAGGTAACGCCCCTTATTTGAAATCCACAGAAAGTGGCTAGAACTTTCTATTTCATATTTTTCAACTATTTAAATGATTTACTAAACATTTTAAATGATTAAAAGTTAAAAGTCAAAGTACAAATTACAAGAGTGACAATTAAAAAAATTCAGACTAAAATGGTTTAAATAATGCTAAATTTTTATTTAAATTTTGATTGCAATTGAACATTTTAAAGTGTTTTTATATAAAACTTTTAATTCTAAATTCAATATCCATCCAAAATCTAAGTAAAGAATTGGTATCATATATGGTTAATTGAGTTCATCTTTATATCACCCTGTTGATTATCTTTTACAATGGTATCCTTCTTTTTTAAACTTCCAATGAGTTACATTTAGAATAAGCTTTACTCCTTTCATGGAAAAAAAAGGATTGGTATCAGGCTTCAACATGTTCCATCTGGACCTACATACACAGATAAACGTAGGTTAATGAGATTTGTTTTATATTGTAAAACATTCTTCATGTGTTACTATTGCCAGTACCATGCTAATTCATGAGAACCTCTTGAACCACAGATTGGAACTTCAAAGAGGTATAAGAAAATAGTTCCTTGTTTCTACTGGAAAAGGATACTTAGTTATCAGAGAAGCAATACATTCACACTCTCTGAAAGGGAAGAGTGGACAGATTCACTGATCTGTCTTTCCCCTTATCCAAGTACTTCTGTGCTCAGATCTTCCACACTTCCTAAGTAGTTTCTGCTTCTGATGTCAGTAAGGGCACAACAGAAACCTCTCAGCATGCAGACATAGGAAGTAGTCTTGTGTTTCAAGGGGCAAAATCAGAGAACTCTGGAGTGGAACAGGGTTAGTCACAATAAAACCAGCAGTACCCTTCAGAGCCTTCCCAGGAACTGGGTAGGGCTTTTTAGACAAAAGGATTCACTATAAAAAAAACTACCATAGAAACTAGTACATGATTGGGCAGTACAATGCTCTACCTGTGGACTCTGGGTGGCTCCCAGAACCATAGCCAGATGAGTGAGTAGCCGGAGGAGAAGGAAGACCACTGGGGACATCTGTCGGTCAGATACCACGGGCGCATCTCTGGGTGGTGGGTTTCCCAGCACGTGGCCAGTTTGAGTCCTGTCCATGGTGTTACTGGAAAGGATGAGAGAAGACAGGGTGAAGGCTGAAGAAGACCGTTTCTTCTGGCTCTGGGGGCGCACTTCAGAGTCTCAGGACCGAGAGACCAGGTTCACGGTCTTGAAGAAAATGATGCTGAAAGTTACTGATTGTAATAAGCCTAGACCACTTTTCCAAGTCTTTTTCTTTATAGACAGCCCCTTCTGGCTGACCAAAAGCCCACAACAGTGTAAAGTGGCTGTTTGTGAGACTAGTAGGGGGGGAAGAGGGGCAATATAATAGTAGGGGGTTTGAGGTACAAACTATTATGTATAAAATAAGCTACAAGGATATATTGTACAACACAGGCAATATAGCCAATATTTTATAACTATAAATGGAATATAGCCTTTAAAATCATGAATTATAATACTGCACACTTGTAACTTATATAGTATTGTACATCAACTTAGTATAAAAATAAAATAAGTCTTTCTGATAAGCAGCCCTGAGATGACCTCTAAAAATGGTTCAGCATTCACTTGACCCAAAAAACCCCACAAAATCATGCAAATCAAGATTCACTTTAAGAACATTGGTGAAACTGCCCCAGCCATTGAGGGTGTGCATATCCGAAAAGCCACCGAGTATCTGGAGGATGTCACTTTACAGAAGCAGTGTGTGCCATTCCACTGTTACAGTGGTGGAGCTGGTCGGTGTGCAAAGGACAAGCACTGGGGCTGAAGGCAGGGTCGGCGGCCCAAAAACAGTGCTGAATTTTTACTGCACATGCTCAAAAATGCAGAAGGTGATGCTGAACTGAAGGACTTAGATGTAGATTATCTTGCTTATCGAGCACAGCCAGGTGAACAAAACCCCACAGTGGGGCACAGGACTTACAGAGCTCAGGGTTGGATTAACCCCTCCATGAGCTCTCCCTGCCACACTGAGATAATCCTTTCTGAAAAAGAACAGACTGTTCCCAAACCAGAAGAGGAGGTTGCACAGAAGAAAAAGATATCCCAGAAGAAACTGAAGGAACAAAAACTTAAGGTATCGGAATAAATACTGCAAAAAATAAATGCAAATAAATAATAATAATAATGAAATAAAATCATTATCAAAACAAAACTGGCTGTTTGTGCTACTCCTGGGGCCATATGTCAGGATGGTGGTCTGGACTTGCTTCTTGCCCTGAATCAGCAGGGGAGTGGCAGGCAGGCAAAGGACAGAGTCTGGAGTAGCTGACATTAACATGGAAGTATATACACACTGGTTTCCTTTCCCACATTCAAAACTAGGATCCAATCTCTGCAAAGGATTTGGCATCACACCCAGATGGGAGGTGCAGTGTGATGGCTATGTTCAGCTGAAATGATACTGGAGATTCTAGGACATTCTAATAGTTTATGGAGATAACAGGTTAGAATATTTTAAACTGTAACAGCACCAAAATAGCTTGACTATAAGGTCAATGTAGAGAGGCCACACCTCCTATTAAGGGAGCATTTACAACCATACTTGTCTAATGAGCAAGTGTGGGATTATGAGATCCAGTTTTTAGCTGGATTCTGAAGTATTTGATAAGATTGACTAGGTCTCTTCTACTTTTCTCAAAAAAAAAAAAAAAGAGTAAGCTAAGAGTTTGTAAATGACAGACTTAAACTTCCCCCTGAATTTGGTCACCCTGTTTATGTCAAGCAATTTCTACAGGGGTTGTAACCAAGGTTCAACTGGAAGATATTTGAATTAAAAAGTATTAATATTAGCCAGTCAGAATGGCTGTGATCCAAAAGTCTACAAGCAATAAATGCTGGAGAGGGTGTGGAGAAAAGGGAACCCTCTTACACTGTTGGTGGGAATGCAAACTAGTACAGCCACTATGGAGAACAGTGTGGAGATTCCTTAAAAAACTGGAAATAAAACTACCTTATGATCCAGCAATCCCACTGCTGGGCATACACACTGAGGAAACCAGAAGGGAAAGAGACACGTGTACCCCAATGTTCATCGCAGCACTGTTTATAATAGCCAGGACATGGAAGGAACCTAGATGTCCATCAGCAGATGAATGGATAAGAAAGCTGTGGTACATATACACAATGGAGTATTACTCAGCCATTAAAAAGAATACATTTGAATCAGTTCTAATGAGGTGGATGAAACTGGAGCCTATTATACAGAGTGAAGTAAGCCAGAAAGAAAAACACCAATACAGTATACTAATGCATATATATGGAATTTAGAAAGATGGTAACAATAACCCTGTGTACTAGACAGCAAAAGAGACACTGATGTATAGAACAGTCTTATGGACTCTGTGGGAGAGGAAGAGGGTGGGAAGATTTGGGAGAATGGCATTGAAGCATGTATAATATCATGTATGAAACAAGTCACCAGTCCAGGTTCGATGCACGATACTGGATGCTTGGGGCTGGTGCACTGGGATGACCCAGAGGGATGGTATGGGGAGGGAGGAGGGAGGAGGGTTCAGGATGGGGAACACATGTATACCTGTGGCGGATTCATTTAGATACTTGGCAAAACTAACACAATACTGTAAAGTTTAAAAATAAAATTAAATTAAAAAAAAATAAAATAAAATGTATTACCCATAAAAAAACTATTAATATTAATAAGTATTAAGGTATGGTCTATTTTTGCATTAAAAGCCCAGTTAGCTAGTGACAGATCAAATGCCTCACTACTGAATGACCACAGAGACCTTGGCGTTGATATCCAACATGACCCAGATCCAAATGTGCTACTGTAATTGATAATATATTTAGTATTGATTTATCAGCTGGAATAGAAACAGCCGCAAAGCACATGGTTCGATTATTTATAAAGGAAATAGAAAATTGCATACTCGATAACACGAAATCCCTCCTTCGGTTTGTGATTAATCCCTCCAATTGGAGCACGACAGTCAATACAAAAGCTCTGTTGCATCGGCTTGCCACACTAGGAGAAACACAAATGTGACCCCAGATCAGTTTGGACAAATCCCAAAGTGAGCCCATACTTAGCACAGAAGGTAGTGGATGCCACTAGGATTGCTTCCTTCAGTGTATGTGTATGTCAGGTGGGGCTGCAGGAGCCCTGGGAGACAGGGCAGGCACTCCGTGCCAACTGTGGTGTGTGTGTGTGTGTTAGTCGCTCAGTTGTGTCCATCTCTTTGCGACCCCATGGACTATACCCACCAGGCTCCTCTGTCCAGGGGACCCTCCAGGCAAGAACACTGGAGTGGGTTGCCATTTCCTTCTTCAGCCAACTATGTTGTATGTGGGAAAATTTAGACTTTTTTAAGAGTAGAGGCTATTAAGTTTTATTCCCAAACAGACACTTTATAGACAAATATACAAAACTCAATCTTTTATTTTCACATTCATCACTGTTTTCCATTCATTCTCCGATGAGTTTAATGCTTCATTATCTGACACCAGGAATACTACAGTAGCTTCCAAACTGACGTCCTTAAATGGCATTCCTTAATGCCATTTAGACTTTTTTATTTTTAAACAATGTCACCATATGATTTACTACGTCCAAAGGTTCATTTTTCAAAATCAGATTGTGTGCTACTATAAATACACTAATAGTTTGTAACAAATCAAACCAGTATCAGATTTCTGGACCACAGAATTTCAGAACTGGGAGCAGTCTTAGGAAGAATCTATTTTAATCCCATTTCATGAATAATGAAGTGAGAAGCTCAGAAATATAAGGTGCGAAGCATGTATCCTCCATGCTGCTTATTTACTGTATTAAATAACATTTGTCTGTTTCAATTCAATAGCCTGTTCTGAGCATGTATAGATGACACTATGAATGGCCCTGGCTAGATGCTTTGGGACTCAGACATGAACAATACACGCATCTTCCCCTCACAGGCTTACAAGCCACGCATCTCCTTTTCCTACCCTTCGCTGTCTAGACCCTGTCTCCTTGCTGGGCTAGTAATCCAGCCTGCAGTCTAGTCAACACCTCGTCATCACAAAGACCTGTGTCGCTGACTCTGTACTTTAGTGGCCAGGAAGGACTGCCAGCATGGTTCCAGCCCTGCAGTTCGGTCTTTCAGGGGACCTTGAGCAACATCTGGAGGCAGTTTTATTTGTCACACTGGCGAGACAGGATACTACTGCCATCCGGTGAGTTGGGGCCAGGAATGCTTGTAAACCTGCAAGAATGCCCAGGCCAGCCCCACAATAAGGCCTTATGTCCACAGGGCTGAGGTCAAGAAACCCAGGCTGGCAAACCTTCATACGGTTTGGAGGTTTAGTCAGAATACCTAGTGAAAGTGAAAGTCACTCGGTCATGTCTGACTCTTTGCAACCCCATGGACTGCAGTCCATGGAATTCTCCAGGCCAGAATACTGGAGTGGGTAGCCCTTCCCTTCTCCAGAGGATCTTCCCAACCAAGGGATCAAACCCAGGTCTCCTGCACTGCAGGCAGGTTCTTTACCAGCTGAGCTGCAAGGGAAGCCCAAGAATACTGGAGAGGGTAGCCTATTCCTTCTCCAGCGGAGCTTCTCGACCCTGGAATTGAACTAGGGTCTCCTGCATTGCAGGTGGATTCTTTACCAACTGAGCTGTGAGGGAAGCCCCATATAACAGCTGTCAAAATGAGTCTGTGTTCTTTCCAAAGGTCCAGTCTCTCAATATCCTCCTCCCTCATGGGCCTCCTCTTTGGACCTGGAGGAGGAACACACGTTTTGAAGCACCCCCAAACCCTATCCCAAATACCAAGACTCACCTCTCCTACAGAGCACACGTGACCATTGGGACATGCTGTTGAAAGAACAGGACACAATGTTGGCTGGTGAGGCTTTGCCTAATGACCCACCATTAAAAGGGAAACCTAACTCCCTGCTTTCTGGTCTAACCAAATAATGACGTGGACTTGATGACCCAAGCATGTTACCAGAAATCTTAAACTCTGCTAGTTTACTAATAGATACTTGACACATACCAGGAGTTCAACTTGTAGCATTGAAAAATAGTGTCTGCATTTAATTTCACAAAGCAAAGAGAAACTAGATTATAGGCTCATACAAGGGGTTATTTTTGGAGGCAAAATGGATAGTATTTTATACCCTCCTATTTATTCTCTTTGATTTTTTTTCTTTTTGCTGTGAGCGGGTTTTATAACAACTTTTAAAACTACTTTTAAAAGATTATCTACTCAAGAAAATGGCAAAATTTACATCAGGTCATGGGTTATATTATTTCCTCCCTCAGTTCTATATTTCTAAAAGAACTATCTTTGTGTCAAAACCTTGGTTGTATTGTGAGCTGGCCCTAGACTGAGTTCCTGATGTGGTTCCCAGTGCCCCCTTCTCCCCCAAAACGGCATATTCCAGAAAACAGAAGTGCATCCAAAAGGACCCTTTCCCTGTGACTAAGAAAAAGAATGATCTGGTTCATCCACAGTCAGCAGGTACCAATTCCCGCAAACTGTTCATGTTCTGCAAAGGCACCCACAGCAGGAGGAGGCAGGCACCTTGGACCCTTCAGGCACAAACCCATGTACCCCCATTCTATACCAATGTTTTCTGTAGTTTTAGGTTGCTATTCAAAGCTCAGGAGTGGGATTCCACCACCGGCCACACTTACTGTACCACGTGACTCCTTCCAGACCCTTCCAATTCCTAGCTTGAGCCAGCAAGTCTTCAGGCATCGTTGGAAGAAAGGCATTCTGAAAAGTCAAAAAAGCAGAGCTGGCTTTAGCTTAGTGAACACATCGACTGGCCGTCGCTGCTCAGCAAGAGGCCTTGAGTAAGAACGTGACCTTGATTTTCTTTCTTCTCGACCCCAAAAGCTCTCTATGAAGAACACAGAACAGCTCTCTATGAAATGACAAAGGGCAAGGCAAGGTTTTCGCCATCACTGCGGACTAAAGCATCAAATGAGAAAGAGGAAGACGGCAAACATACAAGATAAACAGGTTCAACAGTTTCTGAGGTACCGGCTGGGTCTCTAAAGTTTTCCCTGTGAATGCAGAAGAAATCATATCCCAGTCTTACCACCATGAGGTGTGGGAAGAAGGCCAAATTCTTCAGGGGTCCTAAGACTTGGCTTTGTCCACAGAGAAGGACGGCTGCAGCATGAACAGCCATTTCTATTACTGTCCCTTCCAGGTTGCTGACCCCAGGACCTGTCCTCAGCAGGGGTAGTTCATTATTCACAAGGGATATTGCAAAAGCGCTGATATCAGGAGACAAGGTCTCATTTTTCCCAATGAATTTCTTCATAGCCTCACATTGCTGACAGGAAAAAAAAAATACATCAAATAAAAATATTCTATGAATAGCAGGAGAAAAACCAAAGGTTTTCTCTTATGTTAGTCATGCTTTTTGATACCAAAAACTTATCAAATATCTGCTTAAGAGGAATCCTCTGGTGGTCCAGTGTTAGGACTACCACTTTCACCACCGAGGACCCGAGTTTCAGTCCCTAGTTGGGGAACTGAGATCCCTCAAGACACAGGGCGCAGCCATAAATAAATAAATAAACAAAGTTAGTTGCATTAAAAAACTTTTAAATCAAGGTTAGAATGGCTAAATGATTACTGCCCGAAGGGGAATTATCCAGAGAAATCTCCTCCACGAACACAGAAACCACATATGCAAGCACTAGTTTTGATAATTCTGTTTTGGAAAACATTATTGTATGTTCTTTTTAAAGACAACTTTATTTTTATTTATTTATATTAAATTTATTTGGCTTCAATGGGTTTTAGTCATGGCATGTGGGATCTAGTTCCCTGACCAGGGATTGAACCCAGGCCCCTGCACTGGGAGTGCAGAGTCTTAGCCACTGGACCACCAGGGAAGTCCATAAATTATTTTTTTAACTGTAATTTTAATTGTTACTCTAAAAGCTTTGGGTGAAACAGAAATAGTTCCTCTTCATAAGAAGGCTGAAAACCTCCATCCAAGATTTTTAAAAATTATGGGCATAATTGGTGTACATGACTTTCTTTTAAAATAAATAAATATTTATTTGGTTGCGTCCAGTCTTAATTGTGATATGTGCGATCTATTTCCCTGACCAGAGATCAAACCTGGGCCCCCTGCATCGGGAGCGCAGAATCTTAGCCATTGGACCACCAGGGCAGTCCCAGTGTGTGTGAATTTTACCTCTATTCAAAAAGTCTGTTCAAGTCATGAGACTATGAACACAGCCCTGGAGGCTGATACTCACCTGTGGCTTAGGATGGAGGTCTGCATTGTGGGATCTGTACAAAGTAGCGACCTCTCTAAAAAGTGCTAACAGTAGGTAGACAGCCTTCTGACTTGTGGCGCTTCTACAGGCCTGAAAAAGCAAGGACATCAAGTGAGACTTTTCAAAGTTATACAGATATAGCTCAGGGCCAGACTCTCATGTGATCTGTATGTGAATAAAGAATGAGATCAGTACTAAAGCCTTGGAGACGGTGAAGGAGCCTTCCCAATACTGTAGGCACCTGGAACCCTATACCTCAGGACCATCTTCTGGGTAACAACCGTTCATAAATATTCTCACATTAAACACAATGCATATTTATCAAATAGCTTACAACAGAAGTAACAGAGATCACCATCTGTTCTCTTTCTGACTACTTCACTGGTCCTAGGAACTTTTCCTGAGCTGTTCTTTTCCTGGCAAACTGCCAGGATATTTATTTCTTCTTTTCCTGGCAAAGTGCCAGGGTAAACAAGGACTTAGAAAGGAAATAAGACCAGAAAAATGTAAAGATTAGGTTCTAAAACCCCCTGTCTATTAAAATAAATACATGCTTATGTCTCTATGGAAATTATGTAGCTATACAGATAGAGGTTTTGGTTCCAGTGCCATCACATCTAAGAGCAGAGGAATCCTGAATCAGCTTTTCAGCAGGGTCTCAAAGAAAGTAATGGACATAAATGAATCAGATAAGAGCTGCCGGTGGCCTCTTGCAAACCTACCAACCCAAATCAACCTCTGCTGCTTCCTTGTTTGCCAGGCGAGCTCACGAGGCCATGGACATAGGACTTCCAGTGTAGCATGTCACCCTCTGGGCCTCTCTAGACACTAACAAGACAAGACTTGGGCTGTGAGGGCCCACTGTGTACACAGAGCAGCCGCCAGCCTGGCCTACCTCCAGAGCAGTCTCAATGGCCAGGGGCTTGGATTCCAGAATGGCTTTGCCCACTGCATCTCGGACAGCCTTGTAGTCCTTCCCATGCACCAGATACCAATCCATCTGGCCTGGATGATCCCTCTGCAACCCCAAGAACACAGGGGTTAACCACAGTGGGTACAGTAGGGGAAATATTGAGCAAAGAACCTTCTTGATAGGTAAAGGAACCAGGCAATCACTGAAGGTTTAAGGGCAGTTGAACCAGGTTTCTGGGGTAGCATGGCAGCTCATTGCTGTTCGGGAGGCACCTGCTCCTCACTGGATGAAGAGTGGGCGGAAATCTAGGGGAGGTGATACTGTAGCTGCTTTCCCTCTGCACTCAGAGCAGAGCACCAAAGGACTTAAGCTTCAGTTGGGAGGAAAAAAAAAAAAAGTCAGGATTTTTAGTGCCATTTTTGTAACCCCAGGACAGTAAAATTCATTTCTGAGCACTAGGAAAGGACTACTGAGCAGTCCTGAAGCCAAAATGACTGCAACTCTGTCATCTAAGTCCTTTCTTGTGTTGCCTGCCGGGGATAAAAATGATTTATTTTGCATGATGAATGACTTTTAATCTGCTAAAGGCCTAAGCCACAGAAGCATTCTTTTGCTTTTCTTGTTTTGAACTCAATCAGAAGTGATGCTTACATATGCTCTTCAGGAAGATGACAAACCAGAAACACACACACCTATCTCCTAGGCAGATAATCACAAGCTGGATCAATCAATTGAAACCCAGAGACAGAGGATCAGACCAGACCAGATGCAAGCATTTTCTGGGATGGATGTGGGAGAAGGTCAGGGAGGAAAGGAGAAGCAGCAGCCCTCTTCCAGGGGTGGATGGGACAGGGGAGCTGAGACAGCACTGGGGCTGCCGGACTGCCCTTCTCACCTGCTGTGCGATGACTTCCTTAGGAAACACCCAGTGGGCCGGATGGCCCTCTTTGGAGAGGCTCTGCACAAACTCCATCCCCTGCTGGCTGGTGAGCTTCCTAACCAGGTACACTCGGTACCAGTCATTCTGGACCCGGGCACAGAAGCGCTCCACCTGCTGCAGGTAGCGATGCTTCTCCTCCGCCACCTCTGCAGAGCCAGTGAGAAAGGCCAAGTGATTGGTGAGGGTACTTGTCAGTTAACTGTCTGGAACAGAGGCTAGTAAAAGCTCTGCGCCTACCCTTTGGGAATTCACACTGAGAGAACTAATCTAGAAGAAAGGGGCCATGGTACAGACCAGTATTATTCTGAGAACCAGCTTCCCACACTTCCTGAATTTCTAAATCATGGGGGCTCCCAGCCTGTGGTCAAGAAAGGTTGGAAAGAAGACCTGCCTGAGCCGTCCTGAAGCTCGGCGAGGATCTCAGATGCCTTGTCAAGACAGAGGCGGATGCGGGCCATCTTCTGCAGGTGCTCCACTGAGGCCTCACCAGCAGGCCATCGGCCGCATCCCACTGGCTGGTATGTCGTAAGAAACTGGCCTTCCTCTCGCAGGTATTTCAATTCATCCCTTATGAAGAAAGCATTATTCTTCTCATGTATTGAATCCTAGGGAACATAGGACCAGAAAGAAAGGATATTATTCTTTTTTATTTACAACTCCCCCATCTCTGGAATTTCACCAGTGAGAATGAGATCTTGGTTAATGCAATAAGGATAAAGAACAGTGTTTTGGGTTTGAGTGTACATTTTTTGAATCATGGAAACTAATATCCCTTTTAATTTTAGTGTCCAGAAGGAGGGAAAAAGAAAAGCTATGATGAATTTTTTTTATCTATTCTAATTTTTCACATGTTTTTAACATTCTTGGAAGTAACTAACATATGAAGAGAATAAAAAATAAAAGTATTCATAGTCTTACCACCTGGAGACAGGCATGATCAACTTTAGTGGCATAATCTTTTATGCTTTTCTTCCCCCTGTGTCTATGCACCTAAATGCCAATATATTCAACTGCTGAGGGAAGAAGCAATGCTTTTGAAACTTTCTTTCCCCCTAATGGAGCAGGGCATCCATTAATGTTACCACCAAATTATATCTTGTAATTTTTCAGAAAAACACTATTTCATAGCATAAACCATGTGGTTCCATGAATTTGCAAATGAAAATGCATGGATGTGATAGCTTACCTCCAGACAGTTGCTAAAGAACATGTATAGTTCAGTTTTATCTTCAGTCAGGAACAGTTTATTTTCTAACTGGGACAAATAAGCCTGAATATACTCCTTCACGTCATGGAAGCTATGGCAGGATAAATAGTATACTTGGTTAGCTCAGGTCTGGAAACCCATTTTGTCAAAAAAAAATAAAAATAAAAAAGGTATGTATATATCTACCTACCTGCCTATTACTCATCCCTCCTTCCTGTATAATTATATATATATATATATATATATGTACACACACACACACACATACATAGAGGTGTATATATAGTTTGTAACATGATTTTATGAAGAATAATCTAGCATCAACTTGGAATGTGAAATTTCCTATTTTATAATAGACCAGCTGTTCTAAAACTTTTTGGCTTCAAGACTCCTTTACAGACTTAAAAATTATTGAAAAGCCCAGAGAGCTTTTGTTTCTGAAGGTTATATATATTGATATTTACAGTACTAGAAATTAAAACTGAAAAAATATAAAATATTTACCAGTTCATTTAAAACAACCAAACTAAACTCATTACACGTTAACACAAATAATATTAAAAAAACCTTTTCCAAAACGAAAGTTGATTAGTAAGAAGAGGGCCACTGTTTTTCATTCCTGCAAATCTCTTTAATGTCTGGCTTAACAGAAGTTCACTGGATTCTCAAATCTGCTTCTGATACTAATTGGTTGCACTATATTGAATTATATGAGGAAAGTATGGTCTCACACATTATGTAGTTAGAAAAAGGAGAAATATTTTAGTAGTCTTTTCAAGTAACTGTGGATATTCTTCTTTGACACTACATGAAAATTTAACAAATGATAATTTCTAAAGGTTAGTTGCACTGTGCCATCTGAAACCCTATCAATGTACTTTTCATAGTCAATTATCTTGAAATCAAACGATCCAACCTGCATTTAAATGGATTTCTTTTTGACCAGTGCATGATTCTGTGACATCAAGCATTAGTCTCTTAAAAAACACTGGTTCACTGAGCTATGCAGATCTTTCAAATGTTGATACATTTTTATTCTTTGATATATATTTTTAAAACCTCATATTCATTTAAAACCTCATATTCACCACCATTGTCATCAAAAAGTCTGTAAGTATTAGAAAACTGACAAACTCCCAGTGGAGGATAAATGTTTTCCAAAATTTTATTATATATTTTTTAATGTATTTATTTTTGGCTTCATCACACAGGCTGCAGCAACTTAGTTCCCTGACCCGGGAATAACCCTGGGCCCTCAGCAGTGAAAGCTGGAAGTTCTAACCACTGAATCCTCAGGGAATTTGCTCCAAAATTTTAATTTTTGCTTAAAAGCTTGAATTTTATCATTAGCAACAAAAACATCAATTTTCTTCCTTGATGTGACAGGCTCACCTCAGTTTGTTTTCAAGAAAACACCTGTCAAATGATCACATTTGAGTAAGTGTTGTTTGTCAGTCATTCTTCAAGCACAAGTGGTATTCCACAAAAAAGCAGCCAGATCAGCATGTAATTAAAAAACAGCTGGAGTGGTTTTCCTTGAGGTAACCTTGTACCTTGGTGTGTAGCTGGAGGCCTTGTGTGTACTTCTCATTATAACATAACATTAAGAAGTCATATCCTCAAGAGTGGAGATTTAGTGAAATTAATAATTTTTATAGCTTCATTAGGGACATTAAGTGAAACTGGCATCTTTAAAAACTACATGTGCACAGTGGTGACAGAAACACTGGCCACTAGCAGGGTTTTCCTTGTGCTAAGATGCTAGCAGCTTTACTCTTCATTCCTTTAGTAACATCATTGTGAATATCAACACATTAAAAAAGCCAGATACCATCTTAGTGTTACGTGCAGTCTCATCAACCTTGTCCCATGCGTGGGTCTTCCCAGAGAGCAGGTGCTTATGTTTTCATAAAGTATTTCTAAGTCCAGTCTGACTCATTTTTAAAAAAATATTTATTTATTTGGCTGGGCTGGTTCTTAGTTAAGTCCAACTCTGGTCAGATGCTAAGAATCTGCATGCAATGTAGGAGACCTAGATTTGATCCTTGGGTCAGGAAGATCCCCTGGAGAAGGGAAAGGCTACCCACTCCAGTATTCTTGCCTGGAGAATTCCATGGACAGAGGATCTGGGCGGGCTACAGTACATGAGGTCTTAGTTGTGGCACATTGGATCTAGTTCCCTGTCTAGGGATTGAACCCAGACACCCTGCATTGGGAGCACGGAATCTTAACCACTGGACCACCAGGGAAGGCCCCAGTCCAACTCATTCTTAATATACAAAAAGACTCAAACCACAAAAGACTGATAGAGCAAGTATTTCTCAACCCAGAGAGAATGACAATGCAGATTTTTAAATTGTGTTTTGCCGGTGCCAGCCGGCAAAGTCGATCAGGTCCCGAGAACGTGCACGGTGGGGCTGAGAAAGGAAACTAAAGCAAGAGAAATCTACAACAAAGATGGGGTCGAGAGGTTCAGACACGTCTCCACGAAGGGATGCAGTCTGACACCAACTTTATTCAGCATCTCATATTTATACAGAAGAGCGTGAGAAAGACAAGACAGTTAACATTTTCTTTGTTGACCTATACATCTTACAAACAGTCACAAGAAATCTTGAGAGCATGGGAATGGCACCCTGTTATTATTTCTTACATCAGATAACATTTCTCTGTGCATGAGAAGTTTGCACAGAACTCCAGGTGCCTGTAGTAAATAAGCGCCTAATCTCTGGGGTGGCGGGACAGAGAGCTATGTTTGCAAGCAAACCCTCAAGGACTGAGGCAGCTCCCAGAGCTGTGTCCTTTGGACAAAGGATCCCATTCTCACGGGCAGCTCCCCGCAGTGTTTTATGTTTCAACCTTTTTATTCCAAGATCAGTTCTATAAACTTTACTCTCTCTATATTTCAGAACAAAGTATTTATCTTTGAGTGTAGTTTGTACTCATGCTACTGTGTCTACACTATATGTCAAAGGGTTGGCATATTGAGCATACTATTCTCTTTCTTTAAGCAAAGAGATTCACATGTACAGATTTCACTCATTCACCAAAATTAATAAAAATCACAGAATAGCAAGAGGCTCTTTTCATATCTCAAGTCAACTCTTTCTATATATACCTTAAAGTCATTTTCAGGCTTCCAGTTCAAGATGGTGGGGTAGAAGGATATGTGCTCATCTCCTCTGAGAGAACCAAAATCACAACTAGCTGTTGAACAACCCTAGACAGGAGGATGCTGGAACCTAAAAAACAAAGATACCCCATATCCAAAGACAAAGAAGAAGCCACAGCAAGATGGTAGGAGGGCCACAATCATGATAAAATCAAATCCCAAACCTGTCAAGTGAGTGACCCACAACTGAAGAATATTAATACTGAGCGCAATCAGCAGATAATTGGATTAAAGTTTTACTGAACAAAGGCCCTGCCCACTTGCTACTGCTGCTAAGTTGCTTCAGTCGTGTCCGACTCTGTGCGACCCCAGAGACGGCAGCCCACCAGGCTCCCCCGTCCCTGGGATTCTCCAGGCAAGAACACTGGAGTGGGTTGCCATTTCCTTTTCCAATGCATGAAAGTGAAAAGTGAACGTGAAGTCGCTCAGTCGTGTCTGACTCTTAGCGACCCCATGGACTGCAGCCTACCAGGCTCCTCCGTCCATGGGATTTTCCAGACAAGAGTACTGGAGTGGGTTGCCACTGCCCACTAGAGCAAAACCCAAATTTTCCCACCAGCAGTTCCTCCCATCAGGAAGCTTACACAAGCCTCTTAGCATCCTCCATCAGAGGGCAGACAGAAGAAGCAAGAAGAACCACAATCCCACAAAGACAAAAACAAAACCACATTACAGAAAGGTAATCTGCATGAAAAAAGCAGAAAGTTATGTCCCAGATGAAGGGACAAGATAAAACCCCAGAAAAACAACTAAATGAAGTAGAGATAGGCAACCTTCCAGAAAAAAAATTTAGAATAATGATAGTGAAGATGATTCAGGATCTCGGGAAAAGAATGGAGGCAAAAATTGAGAAGATGCAAGAAATGATTACCAAAGACCTACAGAAACTAAAGAACAAACAAACAGATGAATAGTACACTAGAAGGAATCCATAGCAGAATAATGAAGGCAGAAGCACAAATAAATGACCTGGGGGACAAAATGGTGGAAATAACTATTGTAGAACAGAATATAGAAAAAAGAATGAGAAGAAATGAAAACAGCCTAAGAGACATCTGGGACAACATTAAGCTCACCAATCTTCACAATATAGGGCCCCAGAAAGAGGAGAGAGAGAAAGGACCTGAGAAAATATTAGAAGAGAAAAAACTGAAAACTTCCCAACATGGGAAAGAAAATAATCAACCAAGTGCAGGAAGCACAGAGAGTTCCAGGATAAACCCAAGGAGGAACACACCGAGATACATAGTAATCAAACTGACAAAAATCAAAGACAGAGATAAAATATTAAAAGCAACAAGGGACAAATGACAAATCCCATACAAGGGAACTCCCATCAGCCTATCTGCTAATTTCTCAACAGAAACTCTGCAAGCCAGAAGGGAATGGCATGACACATTTAAAGTGATCAAAGGGAAGAATCTACAACCAAGAATACTCTACTCAGCAAGACTTTCCTTCAGATGTGATGGAGAAATCAAAAGCTTTCCAGGCAAGTAAAGGTTGAGAGAATTTAGCACCAGCTTTACAACAAATGTTAAAGGCACGTCTCTAGGCAGAAAACTAGAAGGAAAGCCCTATCTACAGAAAATAAACCCAAAACAATTAAGAAAATGGTAATAGGATCATGGGTTAAATGCACCATTCAAAAGAAATAGACTGGCTGAACAGATGAAAACATGTGCATGTATGCACTTCCACTTACTACATCACTGTGCATGACCCCCCAAATTATATGCAATTATTTTATACTGTTAGGTTAATCCTGTTCTCATTTTGGCTTGCAATTGTAATTATCTTTTATTTCCTGTCTGGCTATTGGTTGTGAAAACTGATAAACATCTTTTACTATTGTGATTATGTAACTATTACTCCCTTAATACCGTTGTATAATGATTGGTCAACAGAAAATTAATAGAACCTTATATCACCAAAGCTAGGATCTAATAGAAAAACCTGTAATCAATTATTAAAATCCATATGCATATCAGAATTATCTTGGAATTTTTTGAAAAATACAAATGCCCAGGTATTGCTTTTTTTTTCCAGAGCTCCAGATATGTTTCTAATGAGCAGCCATGCTTAAAAACAACTGAACTATATGAGAATCTTCTACTTTTATCTAGTTTGTTCACTTTTTCTATTTCATATTAAGTGTTCCCATTTCATTTAGTTTATGTTTTCCAATTTCTCCATCTCTTCTTTTTTTTTTTTTGATGGTCTTTCACAAGCCTTTATCAAGCATAGGAGAAAAGCTTTTGTATACATATATATAAATATGTAACATATATATATTTTAGAAAACTTATGAATCTTTGCCTAACTAAAAAATTTATGGCATTTTAATTCCACTTGTTTGACTTAGTATGAATAGAATGCTAGATATCTAATTTTAAAAAACAGCTATGCAACAAGCAACAAAGGCTTACTGTATAGTGCAGGGAATTATAGTCAATATCTTCTTTTAATAACCTATAATGGAAAATAAATTCAAAAATAATATATATGTATATGTATAAACACATAAAAAAGAAGTCTACTTTTTGAAATTTGGTACTGTTTATCTTTTTGCCAGTTTTTCCAAATGTCTCATGGATATCTAACAACAGTGTATGAGATACAAAGTTTTAAATATACTTGTGTAGGATATGATTAATATAAATTAATTAAGTATAAATCCATTATATTTAAATTATTAATGACATCACTCAAGATGCTTCTATTCTTATCTTTTCTTCATTTGATAAAATATTCTCAGAGAAATGTTAATATGTCTCACTATGATTTTATATTTTTTCTTTTCCCTTGTATTTCTTCTATTTTTTACTTTATATACCTTTGTTTCTCTGTTGCTAAGGTGTCTAATGGCTTATGATGTCTATTTTCTTTATGAGTTGTACCTTTTATCATTAAAAATATTCATTGTTGTTTCAATTAAAATAAATTAACCAATTTTAAAAATAAAAAAACTAAAAAATAAAAACAAACCAAAAAAGGTCATTTTTAGGTATGGTAAGCTATTTGTTCTGTAAGAAAATGTATTTTAAAAATTTTTAGTTGAAAATCTTCCAGGAATTCTGTCTGAAAAGACTATTTCACAAATAATAGGGAGGGAAAGAAGCAAAATAAAATGTCTGTAGACAAGGCTACAGCAGATCCATGATTTAAATGTAAATCTAATCTCTATCTTGAGTCACCTTTCAGACATTTAAGTTAGAAATAGCTGTCTCTGTTGGAAATTTTTAATGGCATCTTGATTTTGCCATCACCTCAAGGTATACTCTCACAAGTCAGGACACAGGATGAGATATCAAGTATCTTCCAAAAGATGTCTTCTGAATACAGACCAGCTTTCTAAGAATTTTCGAAAATAGCATATGGGCTTCTCTGTACATTCATAGAATCAGAGAAACTTAAGAACAGAAGCAAAACTTAAAACAACATCAAGGGCAAGGCAGGTAAGTGGAGATTCTAAGTTACTGTCCAAAAAACCCCACAAAACTTTGTAGCTGTGGAACTGAAATGAGAACTTCAGATTCCTGACTCCCGATTTCCTGAACCCACACATCTCACAGCGCTCTGTCCCCTTCCCCCAAATCTGTCTTCTTCTTCCTAATCACGTGCTTGTGGGCATAATGAACTCATGCCCAGCATGTGAATATGCGAAGGATACAACCCATACAGATAAAGGAACCAGAGCATCTCTTGTTAAAGGAGTTTTCCCAGATCATGAGCTAGCTACCAGTTCTTCAAAGAATACTTTGCAGCAAAGAAAAAGCCACAAGGAGGAAATAAAGAAGTCATCGCGTTTCAGAGGCAACTCGATGTTCATGGTGCTCACCTGTACTTTAAAAGCAGTTTCAGTACCACTGAGCGGATCATGGGGGTCTTATCCACAACATCATCAAAAGGAGAAAGAGATTTTGTGTGTTCACAGCATCCTAAAACCAGAAAGAGAAACCAGAAAGATCATTGTTCACATCAGAGATAAAAAAATGAGATGAAGAACTGAATTTTTAACTCTATGGAAAGATAGCCACTCACGTTGGGGAGCCTCTCGATGGAGCTCCTTCTCTACAAACAGTAAGGACAGCAGGTCTTTGACCACTTCCTTCTGAGGTGGAGAATTGTCTTTGAAGCACATGGTAGAAACCAGGTCCACGAAGAAACTATTGCACATCTGCCGAAAGTGGGCATGTTTCTCAATGACCTCCCTTGGGAATGGTTAAAAACCGTGGTCAAAAGTCTTGTACAATGTGTTCCAGAGTTCCTCCCTACATAGTGCTTTGGGATTTGGATAGCAATTTTTAAATTAAAAGATGCAAGTATCTCCTTACATAGATTAGAATGAAACTGCAATAGACAGTACATAACTTGGCTCTTTTAAGAAACACTTTGATCATTTGGATCATCTAGCAATAGCCTTCATATCCTAAGAGTTTCTCAAAGATCCCATCCACTGTGCTTGTCTTGTGCTCCACTTTTAGGAGGCATCAGAAGGGAGGAAAATCAATGACCTGGGTTAATTTTAACTACTGCCCTGAAAGGTTCTTAGCCATACAAGAGTTAGTTTTATCCTTAGGATAAAACTTATCTTTATCCTTAGGATAGAACATGGATTGCATTTATACATCAAGAGGATAAACCAGTTGTATCTAAACTCCTTGGGTACTTGTGATGGCTTTAATTAGTTTACAACTTTCTGGTTTATTTCCTTTAAATTTTCTATCTCCCTAATCTGTACACACACATATCTTGGGGAGAGAATATTTTGAGATGCTAGGTGTTTTATAAAGGTACATAAATAATTAGTCATCTTTCTTAGGACACTTCTCTGCTTTCAGTTTTTCTAAGATTAGTAGTTATTTTTCTGAATACTGTATTTCCCAAAAAGGAAGTAAAAAAGAAGAAGCATTCTCAAGAGAAAGGGTGTTTTACCTGTGCTCCTGGGAAACAGTTGGACAGAAGGTGTTTGGTAAGTCAGTTAAACAACGGGGGCATCCCATCTGCCCTTGGGTGAGGTGAACTTCAATGCAGTGCAGGCAGAGTATATGGTCACAGGGCAGGCAAACAGGATCCTGTGCATCTCCTAGACAGATGGGGCATGGCTGAACCACAAACCTAGAAGCCAAGAAGGGCGATCAGTTCTAAAGCAGAGAACCCAGCCGTAAGAAGCAAAAAATACCAAAGGTTCTGAATTCTCTCTCCCTTGGAGATCCCAAATTCAAGAGCTCACCTACTGAGGCTCTTTGTCACTTGATCCTTACATTCACGAAGAGTAGTCATCACTGCGATGAAAGTCCTGTGGGTCTTGGTGTCAGAGTCCTCAAGTAGGCACTGAAGGAGAAGGGCAGTGGAGGGGGTGGGTGGAGCTAATTAGCAGTGAGGAAGGCAGGGAGCAGAAAGGCAACAAAGACAAGAAAACAGCCTACTGGAGGAGCTGCCCAGTTAGGGCTCTGGTATCTGCAGTTCAAGGCTTTTTTATTTGTTTAGCAGTTTCTTTAACTTTGAATGCCGTTTGTAACTATCCTGCTTTGGGTTGAAGGCCGATATTCTCAGCTTCTGGTTTTTCTCCTCTTCCTCCTTTTCTTTTAAGGTCTTAATGCCCCTTTCTATTATATTTCAAACTGTAATGATAATAAAATAACTATCTGTGTATCAACAAGTTTAAGTAATCTTAGCACTTTTTGAATATTTGCTTTATCAGTTTCTAAACAAATAAAATGTTACAGGTGCAGTTTCAACTCCAAAGTATATCCCTTTCTAATTATATATCTGCCCTTTTCCCCCAAAACCCTACCCTCAGCCCTGAAGAACACATTTCTAAATTCCCACTTTCACTAGATTTGCATGCATGCATAAAAACCTTGTTGTTGTTTTGAATATTGTAAACTTTGTATCAGGGACATCACATTGTACCTAAATGCCTGCAAATTGCATTTTTCATTGACAGAAGTAGATTCAGATCATTCATGTTAACTGCTGCATGGTATCTGTTGACAAATATACTGGTCATCTATTTTCCTGTTAATGAACATTTAGAATGTTCCCAAATTTCTTGCAATTTCCAACAATTCTGTATCCAACATTCTTTCATGTGTCAGTACAAATGGGAAAATTCTCTAGGATATGTATTTAGAAGTAGAAACACTGTTTTTTAGCAAAGGCATATCTTTAATGATATAAGACTGTGAGTTTAATGGATGTCCTTAGGGAATTTTCTGATTAGGCATGTTTACTGTAGATGTCTTTATATTATGTATGCCCTTGGACGTTATCTGCTGAAGGAGAGTGCCTTGCTCTTCCTAATCTGGCAAGGGTATCTTTTTACTGTTATAAATTTCCTCAAATGCTTTTCCAGAACCCATTGAAATAATCATTTAGAGTTTATCTTTAAATGTGTTATGGACTAGTTTATTTGGGGTTTTCTATAACATTTTATGAAACATAAATATTTTATTTTCAGAATATTTTATGAAAAAATCTGACAAACACACCAAATGACAAATTGTCCAAAAAACTTGTTCAGATTTTTTCATAAAGTGTTCTGAAAATAAAATATTTATGTTTCATAAAATGTTATAGAAAACCCCAAATAAACTAATCCATAACACATTTAAAGATAAACTCTAAATGATTATTTCAACAGGTTCTGGAAAAGCATTTGAGGAAATTTATAACAGTAAAAAGATACCCTTGCCAGATTAGGAAGAGCAAGGCACTCTCCTTCAGCACATAACACCCAAGGACATACATAATATAAAGACATCTACAGTAAACATGCCTAATCAGAAAATTCCCTTAGGACATCCATTAAACTCACTATCTTATATCATTAAAGAATGGCAGAATGTGGTCCACTGGAGAAGGGAATGGCAAACCATTTCAGTATTCTTGCCTTGAGAACCCCATGAACAGTTCAGTTCAGTTTAGTCACTCAGTCGTGTCCGACTCTTTGCGACCCCATGAATCACAGCACCCCAGGCCTCCCTGTCCATCACCAACTCCCTGAGTTCACCCAGACTCACGTCCGTCGAGTCAGTGATGCCATCCAGCCATCTCATCCTCTGTCGTCCCCTTCTCCTCCTGCCCTCAATCCCTCCCAGCATCAGAGTCTTTTCCAATGAGTCAACTCTTCGCATGAGGTGGCCAAAGTACTGGAGTTTCAGCTTTAGCATCATTCCTTCCAAAGAAATCCCAGGGCTGATCTCCTTCAGAATGGACTGGTTGGATCTCCTGGCAGTTCAAGGGACTCTCAAGAGTCTTCTCCAACACCACAGTTCAAAAGCATCAATCCTTTGGCACTCAGCTTTCTTCACAGTCCAACTCTCACATCCATACATGACCACAGGAAAAACCATAGCCTTGACTAAACGGACCTCTGTTGGCAAAGTAATGTCTCTGCTTTTTAATATGCTATCTAGGTTGGACATAACTTTCCTTCCAAGGAGTAAGCGTCTTTTAATTTCATGGCTGCAGTCACCATCTGAAGTGATTTTGGAGCCCCCAAAAATAAAGTCTGACACTGTTTCCACTGTTTCCCCATCTATTTCCCATAAAGTGATGGGACCAGATGCCATGATCTTCGTTTTCTGAATGTTGAGCTTTAAGCCAACTTTTTCACTCTCCTCTTTCACTTTCATCAAGAGACTTTTTAGTTCCTCTTCTCTTTCTGCCATAAGGGTGGTGTCATCTGCATATCTGAGGTTATTGATATTTCTCCTGGCAATCTTGATTCCAGCTTGTGCTTCTTCCAGCCCAGTGTTTCTTTTGATGTATACTCTGCATAGAAGTTAAATAAGCAGGGTGAGAATATACAGCCTTGACATACTCCTTTTCCTATTTGGAACCAATCTGTTGTTCCATGTCCAGTTCTAACTGTTGCTTCCTGACCTGCATACAGATTTCTCAAGAGGCAGGTCAGGTGGTCTGGTATCCCCATCTCTTTCAGAATTTCCCACAGTTTATTGTGATCCACACAGTCAAAGGCTTTGGCATAGTCAACAAAGCAGAAATATATGTTTTTCTGGAACTCTCTTGCTTTTTCCATGATCTGGCGGATGTTGGCAATTTGGTCTCTGGTTCTTCTGCCTTTTCTAAAACCAGCTTGAATATCAGGAAGTTCACGGTTCACATATTGCTGAAGCCTGGCTTGGAGAATTTTGAGCATTACTTTACTAGCGTGTGAGATGAGTGCAATTGTGCGGTAGTTTGAGCATTCTTTGGCATTGCCTTTCTTTGGGATTGGAATGAAAACTGACCTTTTCCAGTCCTGTGGCCACTGCTGAGTTTTCCAAATTTGCTGGCATACTGAGTGCAGCACTTTCACAGCATCATCTTTCAGGATTTGAAATAGCTCAACTGGAATTCCATCACCTCCACTGGCTTTGTTCGTAGTGATGCTTTCTAAGGCCCACTTGACTTCACATTCCAGGATGTCTGGCTCTAGGTCAGTGATCACACCATCATGATTATCTTGGTCATGAAGATCTTTTTTGTACAGTTCTTCTGTGTATTCTTGCCACCTCTTCTTTATATCTTCTGCTTCTGTTAGGTCCATACCTTTTAGTTCCCTGATCTCCTCCTGACGTGGACAACTGGCCAGAGTGCCCTGACCGGCCCCTACAGTGGATTGGTCTATAGAGAAGACAGCTGACCTGATCTCACCTTAAAATGATGCTCAAGCAGGAGAAACAACACTACACCAGGATGAGAAGATGACAACATTAGAGGTAGACAGCTTGCCCAAGATGCTCGACCCGATTTGTATGATCATTTATGTTTTCTTGACTTCTTAGACCTCTGCATGGAGAAGGCAATGGCACCCCACTCCAGTACTCTTGCCTGGAAAATCCCATGCATGGAGGCACCTGGTGGGCTGCAGTCCATGGGGTCGCTACGAGGCGGACACGACTGAGCGACTTCACTTTCACTTTCCACTTTCATGCATTGGAGGAGAAAATGGCAACCCACTCCAGTATTCTTGCCTGGAGAATCCCAGGGATGGGGGAGCCTGGTAAGGCTGCCGTCTATGGGGTCGCAGAGAGTCAGACACGACTGAAGTGACTTAGCAGCAGCAGTAGACCTCTGCATATAAATCAAATGCTTTTCTATCATAGGCCTGATTCTATGCTAGTTTTAGAAATCAATTCAATTGTTGGATTTGTGGCCAATTACCTGTGTCTAGTTCTGGGTTACCTTGCTAAATTTCTCTACTACAAAACTCTAACTGGTTGGCCCTGAGAAAATTTACTTAAAAAAAAATTATAGTCATATTCAGGTTACTGTGATATTACTAGATGGGATCCCCTCACTGGGCCAATTAATTATGCCTGCTCTGACGCTGGCCATAAATTTGAGCTTTTTTCTATTACTCAAGCTCATCAGAGCAACAAGAAAAGTTTCAGCAAAAGAGGAAAAAATCTCCCACAATTATGGGATGGATTTATATAGATGACACCAGGCTATGGTAATTTAGGTTTAAAGTCTCCTCTGTGTTGGAAACAATTAGATCATACTAAGGGCAGACACACTGAAACCATACTCACAGAAAACTAGTCAATCTAATCACACTAGGACCACAGTCTTGTCTAACTCAATGAAACTAAGCCATGCCCGTGGGGCAGCCCAAGATGGGTGGGTCATGGTGGAGAGATCTGACAGAATGTGGTCCACTGGAGAAGGGAATGGCAAACCACTTCAGTATTCTTGCCTTGAGAACCCCATGAACAGTATGAAAAGGCAAAATGATAGGATACTGAAAGAGAAACTCCCCAGGTCAGTAGGTGCCCAGTATGCTACTGGAGATCAGTGGAGAAATAACTCCAGAAAGAATGAAGGGATGGAGCCAAAGCAAAAACAATACCCAGTTGTGGATGTGACTGGTGATAGAAGCAAGGTTTGATGCTGTAAAGAGCAATATTGCATAGGAACCTGGAATGTCAGGTCCATGAATCAAGGCAAATTGGAAGTGGTCAAACAAGAGATGGCAAGAGTGAATGTAGACATTCTAGGAATCAGCGAACTGAAATGGACTGGAATGGGTGAATTTAACTCAGATGACCATTATATCTACTACTGCGGGCAGGAATCCTTCAGAAGAAATGGAGTAGCCATCATGGTCAACAAAAGAGTTCGAAATGCAGCACTTGGATGCAATCTCAAAAATGACAGAATGATCTCTGTTCGTTTCCAAGGCAAACCATTCAATATCACAGTAATCCAAGTCTATGCCCCAACCGGTAACGCTGAAGAAGCTGAAGTTGAATGGTTCCAGGAAGACCTACAAGACTACAAGAGCTAACACCCATAGGGGACTGGAATGCAAAAGTAGGAAGTCAAGAAACACCTGGAGTAACAGGCAAATTTGGCCTTGGAATACGGAATGAAGCAGGACAAAGACTAATAGAGTTTTGCCAAGAAAATGCACTGGTCATAACAAACACCCTCTTCCAACAACACAAGAGAAGACTCTACACATGGACATCACCAGATGGTCAACACCGAAATCAGATTGATTATGTTCTTTGCAGCCAAAGATGGAGAAGCTCTATACAGTCAACAAAAACAAGACCAGGAGCTGACTGTGGCTCAGATCATGAACTCCTTATTGCCAAATTCAGACTTAAATTGAAGAAAGTAGGGAAAACCACTAGACCATTCAGGTATGACCTAAATTAAATCCCTTATGATTATACAGTGGAAGTGAGAAATAGATTTAAGGGACTAGATCTGATAGAGTGCCTGATGAACTATGAACTGAGGTTCGTGACATTGTACAGGAGACAGGGATCAAGACCATCCCCATGGAAAAGAAGTGCAAAAAAGCAAAATGGCTGTCTGGGGAGGCCTTACAAATAGCTGTGAAAAGAAGAGAAGTGAAAAGCAAAGGAGAAAAGGAAAGATATAAGAATCTGAATGCAGAGTTCCAAAGAATAGCAAGAAGAGATAAGAAAGCCTTCCTTAGCGATCAATGCAAAGAAATAGAGGAAAACAACAGATTGGGAAAACTAGAGATCTCTTCAAGAAAATTAGAGATACCAAGGGAACATTTCATGCAAAGATGGGCTCGATAAAGGACAGAAATGGTATGGACCTAACAGAAGCAGAAGATATTAAGAAGAGGTGGCAAAAATATACAGAAGAACTGTACAAAAAAGATCTTCATGACCAAGATAATCATGATGGTGTGATCACTGACCTAGAGCCAGACATCCTGGAATGTGAAGTCAAGTGGGCCTTAGAAAGCATCACTACGAACAAAGCTAGTGGAGGTGATGGAATTCCAGTTGAGCTATTTCAAATCCTGAAAGACGATGCTGTGAAAGTGCTGCACTCAGTATGCCAGCAAATTTGGAAAACTCAGCAGTGGCCACAGGACTGGAAAAGGTCAGTTTTCATTCCAATCCCAAAGAAAGGCAATGCCAAAGAATGCTCAAACTACCGCACAATTGCACTCATCTCACACGCTAGTAAAGTAATGCTCAAAATTCTCCAAGCCAGGCTTCAGCAATATGTGAACCGTGAACTTCCTGATATTCAAGCTGGTTTTAGAAAAGGCAGAAGAACCAGAGACCAAATTGCCAACATCCGCCAGATCATGGAAAAAGCAAGAGAGTTCCAGAAAAACATATATTTCTGCTTTGTTGACTATGCCAAAGCCTTTGACTGTGTGGATCACAATAAACTGTGGGAAATTCTGAAAGAGATGGGGATACCAGACCACCTGACCTGCCTCTTGAGAAATCTGTATGCAGGTCAGGAAGCAACAGTTAGAACTGGACATGGAACAACAGATTGGTTCCAAATAGGAAAAGGAGTATGTCAAGGCTGTATATTCTCACCCTGCTTATTTAACTTCTATGCAGAGTACATCATGAGAAATGCTGGGCTGGAAGAAGCACAAGCTGGAATCAAGATTGCCAGGAGAAATATCAATAACCTCAGATATGCAGATGACACCACCCTTATGGCAGAAAGTGAAGAGGAACTAAAAAGTTTCTTGATGAAAGTGAAAGAGGAGAGTGAAAAAGTTGGCTTAAAGCTCAACATTCAGAAAACGAAGATCATGGCATCTGGTCCCATCACTTCATGGGAAATAGATGGGGAAACAGTGGAAACAGTGTCAGACTTTATTTTTGGGGGCTCCAAATTCACTGCAGATGGTGACTGCAGCCATGAAATTAAAAGATGCTTACTCCTTGGAAGGAAAGTTATGACCAACCTAGATAGCATATTAAAAAGCAGAGACATTACTTTGCCAACAGAGGTCCGTCTAGTCAAGGCTATGGTTTTTCCAGAGGTCATGTATGGATGTGAGAGTTGGACTGTGAAGAAAGCTGAGTGCCAAAGGATTGATGCTTTTGAACTGTGGTGTTGGAGAAGACTCTTGAGAGTCCCTTGGACTGCCAGGAGATCCAACCAGTCCATCCTAAAGGAGATCAGCCTTGGGATTTCTTTGGAAAGAATGATGCTAAAGCTGAAACTCCAGTTTTTTGGCCACCTCATGTGAAGAGTTGACTCATTGGAAAAGACTCTGGTGCTGGGAGGGATTGGGGGAAGGAGGAGAAGGGGATGACAGAGGATGAGATGGCTGGATGGCATCACTGAGTCGATGGACGTGAGTCTGGGTGAACTCAGGGAGTTGGTGATGGACAGGGAGGCCTGGCGTGCTGCGATTCATGGGCTGGCAAAGAGTCGGACACGACTGAGCGACTGAACTGAACTGAACTGAATAATGATTGAAGTTTATAGACCATGATTTTGAGTGTCCTTGAATTCTGAAGATTAGTTTTACTTTGAAATGATATGAGTTTCTAACACTCTGCAAATCTGTTAATCAAAAGATTCAAAAAAGGCAAAGAACTTTAGACATTTTCCAAAAAAGATTACAATAAGGAATAAGAATATGAAAAAAATGCTCAACATCACTAGTCATTAGGGAAATACAAATCAAAACCACAATGAGATATCACTTCACACCCATTAGGCGGGCTGTGATTTTTTTTAAAAAAATGGAAAATAGCAAGTTTTGGCATGGATGTGTAAATACTAGAGCCCTGGGGCATTGCTGGTAGGGATGTGAAATGGTGTGACAACTGTGGAAAATGGGATATTGATTCCTCAAAATGTCAAACATAGAATTGCCCTATGATGTAGCAATTCCATTCTTAAATGCAAACCCAAAAGAATTAAAGTAGTGACTCAAACAGGTACTTCTACACCCAGGATGACAGCAACACCATTTACAATCATCAAAAGGTGGAAACAACCCAAGCGCCCATCAATGGATGGCTGGATAAACAGAATGTGCTCTATCCATACAGTGGAATCTTAAAAAGGAAGAAAATTGACACCTGCTACAATGTGGATAAACCTTAAGAACATGAAATATGCCAGTCACAAAAAGACATTTCAAAGGCTGCACAGCAAAGCTACTGGCATTGCTTGTGTGAGGTTCCTGGTGGGCAGAGGCTATCTTCCCCGAGAGGCCACTGATGCTGAAAGGACGGTCGCTTTTTCTGAAGGGTACTATCCTGTGTGTCACCAACTTTATAAGGGTGTCGAGGGGCAGGGACATGGGTCTTCCTGTGCCCTTGGTCCCACCAACAGCACTGTTTGGAAGTCCACAAGTCCAGCGGCATTCTCCTGGTTCCCCGTCTTCCTGACCTTAGCAGGTCCCCTTGGGCCAGGCTGCTGGTCTGGTCTGGGGCCACTGGAGGCCTGGTTGGAGCCCACCCTTCAGTCCTCCCAAAGCTTTCCCAAGTGTACTTGCTGCATGAATAGTTCATTATCCTTCTAGGAATCCTAAATAACATATCCTGACAACACTCAGGAGAGGGTAAAAATTAAACACCAAAATTGTAATGGCTTATATGATGAAATCATTTTCCTTAGCACTTCTAGATAAAACTGTCAGAGCAGAAAGGGAAGGTACCACCCAACTGATAAAAGTTGGGTCATGCTTCGACTGTTCTTCATCTTACAAAGAGGCAGATCCATGCCTGACAAGCCAAGCCTCCGAACTCACCTTGTTCAGTAAGGAGACATAGTCGGTCACCAGCTCGAGCAGCTCAGGAATCTGACTCTCTGTCTCCAGCAGCACGTGCTCCACAAAGAGTGAGATGGAGAAAATGCGATTCCAGTGGGTTCTGTCAAGAGAGGGGTTCCCTCACTCAGCTCTGACAAAAAAACCTGAGACAGAAGGCAGAGGTGCAGGGAGGTAGTTCCAAGGCACAGGGGTTGAAACATAAGAGAAGGAGCAGGTGTGAAGGTAGATGAATTGGGTAGAAGCCCTTTTGGATGTTCTCCCTGACCTTCACCCACTTCTGTCTTTCTCCTCCCCACAGACTCCCAGCTCAGACAACTCAAGTTCCATGCCTCTGCCCACGTCTGGTGACTCCCACCTCGCCCTTAAAGGCCAGCCCAGGACTTGTCCTCTGGGAAGTCTACCCCGAGTGCATGCCCTTTCTCTGTCACCCTGCTGGGGTCCTCTGCAGCTGCTCCTTCTCCCGCAGGATCGTAATAATCCACTCACCTCTACATCACCCCCATCACTCTGTGCACTCCCTGAATGCTCAGTTCTCTCCTCTGTTTTTCTAGGATCATTGCAATGCCTGGTGTTTAAGTAGGCTTCCACAGATATTATAGAATGAATGAGGAAAGGCCCACTTCAAGTGATAGGAGCATCTGCCCTCTGTCTGATGTGCCTGGGCCTCTTGGGTCTCACCTGATGTCTCTGATGAGGGTTCTGGTCATCATCCCACAGTCCTGCACGTACCCTTCTGAGCAGAGGAGCTCCAGTGGCATGGAAAGATTCTTTACCGTCTGTAACCAAGCTTGGGGACTGGGCTTCAGGAGGTTTTCCGTCAGCATTTCAGCACAGGCCACTGCTGCCAACACATCCAGACTCTGGGGAGTAGAGAACAGATCTATGACTGACCAGTCTGTCCCCCAACCCCCATTGCACTGCTCTAAACAACCCCAGTTGTTCCTGTGTTCCAGGCTTGTAGCTTCCCATTTCATGGTCTTGGGATTCAGGAGGCATGAGTTAGATGCGTTCTAAATGAAGAACCACACTGATGTGTGTGCTGGTAAAGATGTCTCCCATTTGGAACAAGGCCAATAAGCTTTCCCTTCCCAGCGTGGTGGTGGGAGCATTCACTTCCTCCACTAGCTTGAGGAGGCCAAGCCGGGTTAAATGCATGAAATGTCCTCAAAAGGGGTCATACCATCTCACGTAAAGCCCAGCTGTGGTTCTGTGTGCCTTTTGTAAGGCTTAGTAAAATTGGGGGGTGGATAGTCAAGATCCTGGAGAAGTTCTGTAGCCGGCTTCTGAAATGGTGGTAGGCGAGGTGCACTGACAGTAAGGAGACCTCTTCCTCTGGCCTTCCTGCATTCAGCTGACTGACGCAGGACCACAGAGCCATCTGCAGAACCTGGGATGAAAAACAAGCTTTTACTCTATTATTTGTAAGCTATTTTTTAAGAAAGATACATTTTCCTTGTGGAAAATTGGAACTATTCAAAAATGACAAAAAAGAAAATTAAAAACCATGCACACTATTAATATCCCTTGTCTACATTTTGGTGTTGTCCTTCCTAGATATTTTTAGATCCATACCTCCTCTTCCTGTGGTCCCCAAATAGGGTCACAATGTATTCCTTTTTTTTTTTCCACTTTAGCGTCTAAGAATTTCTCTACCATGAGCACAACTGAAGAAAATCATATTTAATGGCTACACATTAACCAATCAGTTGACTGTATTTTAATTTGTCTAACTCTAATTTTAGACAACTAAATTGTTTCTAAATTTCCATTTTTAGAAATAAAAGTGAAAGGAACATTTCTGTGAATAAAATAATTGTCCACATCTCTGATTATTCAGATTTTGTAAAGTTCTCCATTCATCCCAACACAGTTTTCCAGAAGCACCATGCTGTTCACTGGCAATGGAGGAACTTCTGGCTGTTTTAAATACCAGTTTTGCCACATGGACAAGCAAAGATGGTATCTAAAAGTTATTCATGCTTTGTGGATTTACTAGTGAGGCTGAAAATTTTCCCAGTGTTTTCTGGACATCTATATAATTATTCCATTTTTAGTTAATTTATAACCTTCACTCATTTTTAAAAATTAGGGGATTTTCTTATTGATTTCTAAGAATACTTTATTAACCCTTAATCTTCTCGGTTATATGTTCTCAAATCTGTTAGTTTCCTTTTTTATCTATACTGAAGTTTGAAATCTTCAATATTTCCATTGAAATTTCATTTATTATTATTATTAACTTGCTGTGGTCTGTTGAATATTTACTTCATTTTCTTTAAGAAAAACTAAACATTTAAAAAGAAAATGTCCCAGGAAATTGGAGATCTTGTTCCTGTTACTAAAAACCCCTTGTTTTAGGGGTGCTGAGAGGTGGGCTAACCATCCAGCCCCAAGGGTTCTGAAGATGTGAGTGGCATTTTCTCACACCACTGTCCTCTTGGACCACATTCTGTTCCACAAACATTACAGCTCCAGCAGTTGAGGAAGAGTTCTCATGTTGGCATCTTGTCCATGATATACTAGCCTCGCCTAGACCCCGAGTCAGTACTTACATTTAACTGTTCCCAAGTGGACACTCTCATGGTCAAGAGAAGGAAGTCTTTCAGGTAGCAGTGAAGAACTTCTTGCTGCTGGTCTACTGTGAACTGAGCAAGAAAACTGCCCAGTGCAGTTTTCTGAAAGAGCTCCAGTAACTTCTCTGCCAGTCCTGTGGGGTAGGGCAGCGGGAGGTGGGGCGGGGAGGGAGACAGAGAATGCTTTGGGATAAGGATGTCGACCATGACTTCCCTTACCCATTGAATGCAGGGACACGGACATGGTTCTACTAAGGCCACCTTTTTATCATCATTTTTAATCAAAATGTTTTGTTATTATTTATCATTATGTTTTATTTTTTCAATTAATTATTTAATTTGAAGATTAATTACTTTACAATATTGTCATGGTGTTTTGCCTGTGGCAAAAAACATGAATTGGCCACAGGTATACATGTGTCCCCCGCATCCTGAACCCCTTTCCCACCTCCCTCCCCACCCTATCCTTCCCGGTTGTTTCAGAGCACTGGCTTTCAGTGCCCTGCTTCATGCATTGAATTTGCACTGGTCATCTATTTTACATATGGCAATACACATGTTTCAATGCTATCCTCTCAAATCATCCCACCCTCGCCTTCTCCCACTGAGTCCAAAAATCTGTTCTTTATATCTGTGTTTCCTTTGCTGCCCTGCATGTATGATCATCTGTACCATCTTTTTAAATTTCATATATATGTGTTAATACACAGTATTTGTCTTTCTCTTTCTGACTTACTTCACTCTGTATAGCAGGCTCCAGGTTCATCCACCTCATTAGAACTGACTCAAATGTGTTCATTTTTATAGCTGAGTAATATTCCGTTGTGTATATGTACCACAACTTCCTTAGCCACTTATCTGTCAATGGACATCTAGGTTGCTTTCATGTCCTAGCTATTGTAAATAGTGCTGTAGTGAATTGGGGTACATGTGTCTCTTTTAATTCTGGTTTCCTCAGGGTGTGTGCCCAGCAGTGGGATTGCTGGGTCATATGGCAATTCTATTCCTAGTTTTTTAAGGAATCTCCACTCTGTTCTCCATAATGGCTGTACCAGTTTGCATTCCTACCAACAGTATAAGAGGGTTCCCTTTTCTTCACACTCTGTCCAGCATTTATTGTTTGTTGACTTTTTGATGATCGTCATTCTGACCAGTGTGACATGATACCTCATCATGGTTTTGATCTGCATTTTTCTAATAATGAGTGAAGCTGAGCATCTTTTCATGTGTTTATTGTCCATCTGTACATCTTCTTTGGAGAAATGTCTTTAGGTCTTTTGCCCACTTTGTGATGGGGTTGTTCATTTTTCTGGTATTGAGCAGCATGAGCTGCTTGTATACTTTGGAGATTAATTCTTGGCCAGTTGTTTCATTTGCTATTATTTTCTCCCATTCTGAGGGATGTCTTTTCATCTTGCTTATAGTTTCCTTCATTGACCAAATGTTTTTAAGTTTAAATAGGTCCAATTTGTTTATTTTTGTTTTTATTTCCATTACTCTGGGGGGAGAGGGGTCATAGATCTTGCTGTGATTTATGTCAGAGAATGTTCTGCATATGTTTTCCTCTAGAAGTTTTATAGTTTCTGGTCTTACATTTAGGTCTTTAATCCACTTTGAGTTTATTTTTGTGTATGGTGTTAGAAAGTGTGCTAACTTTCTAGAAAAAGTGTTCATTCTTTTACACGTAGTTGACCAGCTTTCCCAGCACCACTTGTTGAAGAGACTGTATTTTCTCCATTGTATATTTTTGCCTCCTTTGTCAAAGATAAGGTGTCCATAGGTGTGTGGTTTTATCTCTGGGCTTTCTATTTTGTTCCATTGATCTATATTTCTGTCTTTGTGGCAGTACCATATTGTTTTGATGACTGTAGCTTTGTAGTATAGTCTGAAGTCAGGAAGGTTGATTCCTCCAGTTTCATTCTTTCTCAAGATTGCTTTGGCTATTTGGGGTCTTTTATGTTTCCATAGAAATTGTGAAATTATTTGTTCTAGTAGTTTGATAGGGATTGTGTTGAATATATAGATTGCTTTCGGTAGAATACTCATTTTCACTATGTTGATTATTCCAATCCAAGAACATGGTATATTGCTACGTCTATTTGTTTTATCTTTGATTTATTTCATCAGTGTTTTATAGTTTTCTGTATACAGGTCTTTTTTTGCCTCAGGTAAATTTATTCCTAAGTATTTTATTTTTGTTGTTGCAATGGTGAATGGGATCGTTTCCTTAATTTCTCTTTATGATTTTCATTGTTAGTGTATAGGAATGCAAGGGATTTCTGTGTATTAATTCTATAACCATGCAACTTTACTATATTCATTGATTAGCTCTAGTAAATTTCTGGTGACATCTTTATGGTTTTCTATATAGAGGATCATGTCATCTGGAAACAGTGAGAGTTTTACTTCTTTTCCAATCTGGATTCCTTTTATTTCTTTTTATTCTCTGGTTGCTGTGGCTAGGACTTGCAAAACTATGTTGAATAGTAGTGGTGAGAGTGGGCACCCTTGTCTTATTCCTCATTTTAGAGGAAATGCTTTCAATTTTTTGCCATTGAGGATAATGTTTGCTGTGTGTTTGTCATATATGGCTTTTATTCTGTTGCGGTATGTTCCCTCTATGCTTACTTTCTAGAGAGCTTTTATCATAAATGGGTGTTGAATTTTGTCAAGCCTTTCCCTGCATCTTTTGAAATAATCATATGGTTTTTATCTTTCAGTTTGTTAATATAGTGTACCACATTGATTGACTTGCAAATAATGAAAAATCCTTGCATCCCTGGAATAAAGCCCAGTTGATCTTGATGTATGATCTTTTTAATATGTTGTTGGATTCTTTTTGATAGAATTTTGTTGAGGATTTTTGCACCTTTGTTCATCAGTGATAATGGCCTGTAGCTTTCTTTTTTTCTGGTGTCTTTGTCTGGTTTTTGTATCAGGATGATGGTGGCCTCATAGAATGAGTTTGGGAGTTTCCCCTCCTCTGCACTTGTCTGGAAAAGTTTGAGTAGGATAGATGTTAGGTCTTCTCTAAATTTTTGGTAGAATTCACCTGTGAAGCCATCCGGTCCTGGGCTTTTGTTTGTTGGAAGATTTTCGATTACAGTTTCAATTTCTGTGCTTGTGATTGGTCTGTTCAAATTTTCTATTTCTTCCTGGTTCAATTTTGGAAGGTTATACTTTTCTAAGAATTTGTCCATTTCTTCCAAGTTGTCTATCTTATTGGCATATAGTTGCTGATAGTAGTCTCTTATGATCATTTGTATTTCTTTTTGTCTGTTGTAACTTCTCCATTTTCATTTCTAATTTTATTGATTTTTCTTGATGAATCTGGCTAACAATTTATCTATTTTGTTTATCTTTTCAAAGAACCAGCTTTTAGTTTTATTGATCTTTCCTATAATCTCCTTCATTTCTTTTTTGGTTATTTCTGCTCTGATTTTTAGGATTCCTTTCCTTCTACTAATTTTGGGGGTTTTAGTTCTTCTTTTCCTAGTTGCTTTAGGTGTAAAGTTAGATTGTTCATTTGATGTTTCTCTTGTTTCTTGAGGTAGACTTGTATTGCTATGAACTTCCCTCTTAGCACTGCTTTTACTGAATCCCATAAGTTTTGGGTTGTCATGCTTTCATTACCATTTTCTTTTTTTTTACATATTCTTATTTCCTTTGTGACTTCTTCAGTGACCTGTTGGTTATTTTAGAAGCATGTTGCTTAGCCTCCATATGTTTGTGTGTTTTTTTATAGTTTTTTTTTTCCTGAAGTTGATATCTAATCTTACAGCATTGTGATCAAAAAGATGCTTGAAAGTATTTCAATTTTTTAAAATTAACCAAGGCTAGATTTGTGGCCCAGGATGTGATCTATCCTGGAGAATGTCCCATGTTCATGTGAGAAAAATGTGAAATCCATTGTTTTTGGGTGCAATGCCCTGTAGGTGTCAATTAGATCTAATTGGTTCAATGCATCATTTAAAGTTTGTATTTCCTCGTTAATTTTCTGTCTGGATCATCTGTCCATTGGTGTGAGTGGGGTATTAAAGTCCCCAACTATTATTGTGCTACTGTCAATTTCCCCTTTAATATCTGTTGCTGCTGCTGCTGCTAAGTCACATCAGTCATGTCTAACTCTGTGCGACCCCACAGTCGGCAGCCCACCAGGCTCCTCTATCCCTGGGATTAATATCTGTTAGCATTTGCCTTATATACTGAGGTGCTCCTATGTTGAGTGAATATATATTTATAATTGTTATATCTTCTTCTTGGATTGGTTCCTTGATCCTTATGTAGTGGCCTTCTTTGTCTCTTATGACAGTCTTTATTTTAAAGTCTATTTTATCTGATATGAGTATTGCTACTCCCGCTTTCTTTGGGTCTCCATTTGTAAGAAATAACTTTTTTCCAGCCCCTCATTTTCAGTCTGTATGTGTCCTTAGGTTTGAGGTGGGTCTCTTGTAGGCAGCATATATAGTGGTCTTGTTTTGCATCCATCCAGTCAGTCTTCGTCTTTTGGTTGGAGCATTTAACCCTTAACATTTAAGGTAATTATTGATAAGTATGATCCCATTACCATTTACTTTATTGTTTGGGTTCATTTTTATAAATATTTTCTGTTTCCTGTATAGAGAAGATTCTTTAACATTTGTTGAAGAGCTGATTTGATGGTGCTAAATTCTCTCAGCTTTTGCTTGTCTGTAAAGCTTTTGATTTCTTCTACAAATCTGAATGAGATCCTTGTCAGGTAGAGTAATCTTGGTTGTAGGTTTTTCCCTTTCATCACTGTAAGTATATCCTGCCATTCCCTTCTGGCCTGCAGAGTTTCTATTGAAAGTTCAGCTGTTATCCTTATGGGGATCCCCTTGTAGGTTACTTGTTGCTCTTCCCTTGCTGCTTTCAATATTTGCTTTTTGTGTTTAATTTTTGTTAGTTTGATTAATATGTGTCTTGGCATGTTTCACCTCGAGTTTATTCTGTATGGGACTCTCTGGGCTTCTTGGACTTGGGTGGCTATTTCCTTCCCTATTTTAGGGAAGTTTTTTACTATTATCTCCTCAAATTTTATTTTCTCATGCCATTTCCTTTTGTATTCTTCTTCTGGGACATTTATGATTTGAATGTTGGGGCATTTACTATTGTCCCAGAGGTCTCTGAGGCTGTCCTCATTTCTTTTTATTCTTTTTTTATTTTTTCCACTCTGCTTCATTTATTTCCACCATTATATCTTCCAGCTCACTTATACTTTCTTCTGTAATCAATGCTTTTATCATCATTTCAGGACACTTTATAATTTTCCCAGTGGAATAACAGAAGCAAAGTAAGAAGGAATGTTCCATTTCAGCCATAAAAGCCTTGTTGTTTCTGTTCAGTCAGTAATTTGTGTTCCACTCTTTGTGACCCCATGGATGGCAGCGTGCCAGGCCTCCCTGTTCCTCACCATCTCCCAGAGTTTTCCCAAGTTCATTGAGTCGGTGATGCCATCCAACATCTCATCCGCTGTCACTCTTTCCTCCTCCTCCTCCATAAAAGCCTAGCCAGCTCCAAAGAGAACACAATCTGGGACAGGCTGATTTTATTTCTACCAAGTCATAATGTACCTCAGGAACCTGGGACCCAAATGAAACAGGAAAAAGTGGGTTGCCTTCCAGGACATGCAGTCAAATGCTGCTCAGAACAAAAAGATCTGACTTCTAGTGGAGGGGGCGCTGACCCCAAGTCTTGTGCTATCATAGAAAAGTAGGGTCAGTTAGGATATGGTGTGAAAGAGAGAAATACTCTCTCCTTGAGAGAGACTGCTTTGAGTTTGCTCAGAAACAATGGTAGTATATGTACTAGAAAAATAAGTTCATCTTCAAGAATTTTGACATGTATTTTTTAAAGAAATCTCTCCTTTTTAAAAAATAATTGAAATGTAATTGATGCACCAGTTTGGGCAAAGGTACTACTCTAATCCAGTCACTGGAAATTGCTGAGAAGGGCTCAGCTGGAGACATCTTGAATCCTGGTGCCTTAGCTGTCCAGAGAACTCAGAATGGGGGTGATGATCTATGACAAAGTAGTAGCGTCTCCTCCTGCCAGAACAAATCCCCTCCCACCATCAGTGGGCTCACCCTCATTTCCTGTGATATACTGAGTGTGGATCCACAGATCCTCCAGATAGTCATTGATTCTCCAGCTAAATGGGACATTATTGGATGTCTTCTCTGAGATGTTCATGTTGTTCTGCACCATGGTGTAGGATATCTTCCCTTTAGACCTGCAACCGGCCAAATAAGGACCAAGAATTAAGTGGTTAGTGAGATGGCACTCAAGACACAAGATGAGATCTATTTCTGATGCCAATTCCTCTCCATCTTCAAGTACTGGGGGCTTAGTGGGCTGCAAATACAGTCCCCTGGTCTACTGAACAGCTCATTTTTATGCAATAAAATAACTCAAGGATGATCTTATATCATCATTTGGTTTTACTCAAAACCAAAACAAACCAGGGCTGGAAAATTGCTTGAATTCTTGGGCAGAACCAGTCTGGTGGTGTCTGAACCCACCCTTGCCCTATACCTGTGCAGAGATTTGGAGCCCCCTGAAAGCCAAACAAGAAAGTTTTGGTTGGACAACTGAGCTTGAGGTAACACAAGATCAGGCCTAGGGACAGGCTTTGTGGTTCCTGCCTTTGGCAGGAGGAGTGGGAAAATCAACATAAACGCTCCCCTACATGCAGCTTCTCCAATGTAGACGAGTTAGAAGTGGGCCATTTTAACTGCAAAGGGTGCTCTGAGCACAAGGAAATGAGGAAAGTCAAGAATGGAACAAGAATTCTTCAGAACTTGCGTCAAATCTTTGTTACTGTATTGTCATGCCCTTCAGGCTACAAAAAGAGCCAACTTCAATGTGCTTCTAAAATCCATGCTTATATTTCATCAAACATCTCAGAGAGCCTATTAAGTTATAGGGTTTTTTTCTCTTCCCATGAAAAGAAAGTCTTCTATTCACCTTGTATCAATCGTCACAAGAGGAATGTTCAAGAGTTTAACATCACTGAAAATAAACATCCAAAGATCTCTCGCCCAGGACGGAGAGTGTGGGCTGACCAGCAGCTCAAGGTTGCCGTCCCTGTCCACACAGGAGATCACGCTCGCCAGGAGGGGAGTCACAGCGCCCTGGACCCGCTTCCAGAGGGTCTGCCTGTGTGTGGGAGAGAGAGAGGCAGGACCACTCAGGTTAGAGGGACCACAGACCACTCTGGGATGCCTGCATTCTCTTCATATTTTGTGCCTTCATGGCAGTAACAAAACATCTGCTCTACTATGCTCACACTACAGCTGTATTTTTCATATTTTTTACATAATTTTTGGAGAAGGGAATGGCAACCCACTCCAGTACTCTTGCCTAGAGAATCCCATGGACAGAGGAGCCTGGTGGGCTACAACAGTCCATGGGGTCACAAATAAAGAGTTGGACATGACTGAAGTAACTTAGTATGCACATAATTTTTAAGTACTAGGAGAGAGAATCACAAATTAAAATCAGCTTAGAGGCAGAACTGGAAAGGTCTTTAATACTACCTCTAATAAATTGGAATTAATTCACTGCAAAGGCCAAGTAGTATTTGTTTTATTTTGTTATAAACTTGTTTTCCAGAACAAGTCACCTAGGTTCTAAAAATAAAGAAAAGAATGACCAAATTCATTTGAAAAAAAATGTTATTTTAAGAAACAATATCTGTTGTGTATAGAATATAATAAAAAGAACAAAGTAAATTCATTCCAGGTCACATTAAACAAGAAAATATGTCTTTATTTAGAACTTAGTTTTCAGTGTTGAAGGTTATGTACACTAGATCTGAATATATGTATATATGTAAACTGAATATTTACATATATGTAAACTTAATTGCTTATATTAACTACAGTAAAGTTTGTTGCTACAATTATATTTATCATAAAAATAAACTTGATAAATTGTTTACAAATTCTCATGGTAAGGCCTAAGAAATCTACTACTTGGTAATTAATATTGGGGAGAAAAAGACATGCTCTGTTTAGAAAAGAAAAAAGAGAAATGGTGAGAAATTTTGCTCACCTTACCATACTCACTTTACCACCAAAGTAAAGAGAAATTTTACTTTTTAAAAATGATGAACCAGAAATATGCAGAAGACTGTGAGAGTGAAAGGCAAGAGCTGGCTGCAAGGAGACCTGGGGGAAGCTATACCTGGTCACATATGCAGAACCTGGATGCTGGAAAATCCCAAGTACAGTCATCCCTCCTTACCCATAGAGGGTTGGTTCCAGGACCCTTGCAGACACAAAATCTGAGGATGCTCAAGTCCCTTATATAATATGATGTAGCCTTTGTATATCCACATCGTCCCATACACTTTAAATCATCCAAAGATGAAAATTCTGAAAGAGATGGGAGTACCAGACCACCCTAGCTGTCTCCTGAGAAACTTGTATGCGGGTCAAGAAGCAACAGTTAGAACTGGACATGGAACAACTGACTGGTTTAAAACTGGGAATGGAGTAGGTCAAGGCTGTATATTGTCACCCTGCTTATTTAACTTATATGCAGAATACATCATCTGAAATGCTGGACTGGAGAATCACAAGCTGGAATCATGATTGCTAGGAGAAATATCAACCACCTCAGATATGCAGATGATATCATATCTAATGGCAGAAAGTGAAGAGGAACTAAACAGCCTCTTGATGAGGTTGAAAGAGGAGAGTGAAAAAGCTGGCTTGAAACTCAACATTCAAAAAGTTATGATCACAACATCTGGTCCCATCATTGCATGACAAATAGAAGGGGAAAATGTGGAAGCAGTGACAGATTTTATTCTCTTGGGCTCCAAAATCCCTGTGGATGGTGATTACAGTCATGAACTTAAAAGACACTTGCTCATTGAAAGGAAAGCTGTTACAAACCTAGACAGTGTATTAAAAAGCAGAGATATCACTTTGCCAACAAAGGTCCAAAAAAACTATGGTTTTGCCAGTAGTCATGTATTAACATGAGAACTGGACCATAAAGAAGGCTGAGCACTGAAGAATTGATGCTTTTGCCTTGTGGTGCTGGAGAAGACTCTTGAGAGTCCCTTGAACTGCAAGGAGATCAAACCAGTCAATCCTAATGGAAATCAACCCTGAATGTTCATTGGAAGGACTGATGCTGAACCTGAAGCTCCAATACATTGGCCACCTGATTCGAAGAGCTGACTCATTGGAAAAGACCCTGATGCTAGGAAAGATTGAAGGCAAAGGGAGAAGAGGGCGACAGAGAATGAGATGATAAGATAGCATCACCGACTCAATGGACATGAATTTGAGCAAACTCTAGGAGATGGAGAACAGAGGAGCCTGGCATGCTGCAGACCATGGGGTCGCAAAGAGTCAGACATGACTGAGTGACTGAAAAACAAGATTACTTATAACACCTAATAAAAAGTCTGCATAAATCATTGTAAATAAAATGTAAATGCTGTGCAGATAGTTGTTGAAATGTGGTGAATTCAAGCTTCAATTTTGGGAACTTTGTGGACTTTTTCTCCCCAAAATATTTTCTACCTACAGTTGGTTGACTCTGCAGATTTGGAACCTGCAGATACAGAGGACTGACTACATAAAGACTATCCCAATTTGGAATAATTCCAAGAAGGCAAATAATTGAAGTCCAAAACACATGGTCAGCGAGCAGTTAGCCTCCAAAGGCTTGTGAGAGTGGACCAGGAGGTTCCAGAGCTCCACCTGGACTCAGATGCTGGTCAGACCCTGTGGCAGCCCCTGTGTGAGAGGGAGAGAGTACGGACACAGCAAACAGCAGGGCAGTGACAAGTGGAGGACTCTTGCTGCTTTGAACACCCTATGAACACCAGCAAGTACAGGAAGTTCAGCAAATGAAGGGGTGTTGTCAAGGGTACACTGAAAATAAGGATTTTAAGAAGCATTATGTAAAGTCCAAACAAGGAACCAAGGGAAATGAAAATAACTCCAGGTCCAAGTCTGATTCTTCAGAAGGTACAACTGAGAAAGAAAAGAAAAATAATTACAGAAAAACATAGAAGCTGAAAAAACCTACAGTCACAAAACCAGTATCAATAAGCTTACATTGTCTATTTAATCCAAGATGTTCCCACATGCCCCTCCAGCCAACAGCAGGAAGGCAGCACGTCTCTGCCGAGGTCAAGCCTCTGGGTGAGTTTAATTTTCTCTCAGAGATAAAGAAACTGAAGGCCAGAGTGGTGAAGTCCCAGGTGTAAAACAACCTTGCAGGTGGGAGTGGGTGGCATCTTCCATTTGGGAAGCAGAGCCATCCCCCCAACCCCGGGCCACACTGGTTTTCCTAGGCTTGTCTTGAGAACAGCATCAGGGTTTGTAGATAAAGGACCATGAACCATCTATGAATACTCTGGGTTTTATTTTGGTAATTATCAAATAACTTCATATAGGAGGCCTAGGAAAGTAACTGTCTTCCCTCCCCTACATATTACCTTCTTAATTTATCACCTAAAATGGCACCATGTCTTTGATAATGGACATGCTGGTACAAGTTTACATCCAACAAGAACAGATGTTCTGGGTTTTCTTTGCTTTGTTTGTTGTTTGTTATTAAACAAACAACAAACAAAGCTATCCTAATAGCTTAGCTGTTAAAGAATCTGCCTGCAATGCAGGAGGCTCCAGTTCAATTCCTTGGTCAGGAAGATCCCATGGAGTAAGGAACAGCTACCCACTCCAGTATTCTGGCCTAGAGAATCCCATGGACTGTATAGTTCATGGGGTCACAAAGAGTTGGACATGACTAAGTGACTTTCACATTCATGAAAAATTTAAACACACACCAGAGTAGAGAAGAGTCAAGCAAACCCAATATAACTGCCACCCAGACCATGGCTTCTTTTCCTGGCGATACCTGAATGTGCCAGCCTCCTGCAGAGCGTCCTGATTGAAGGCCTCCCTCACCACCCAGTCCTTCACACTGTAGACGGAATTCTCTTCTTGCTTCTTTAAAAGGTCATAGAGTCGCATTTTGAAAGCCCGTAAGAAAGAGGCTGAGGAAAAGCAGAGCAGACATGCATTCAGCACATCCCTGGGCATGGAGCGGTAGGCTTGGCATCTCTGACCCATCCCAGCAGGAAGAGAAGCCCATCTCCTTTGGCCAGGCCGAGTCTACAGAAATCCCAGAGGCACGTGTAGATTGTCAGAGAGCCAGCTGCTTCTAGGAGCCATGGAGAGCTACAGCGGGGGGATGATTCATGGACCGAAGGAGAAGCCCAGGCTGGGGTGTGGACAAGAGGGGCTCCCACACCTCTGTACTCACCGTCTTCATCCAGGAGACTGAGAAGGATGGACACCCTCCGAACGCTGCGCTGACAGTCCTCGTTCTGGTCTCTGAGCATGCCCACGGCGCCCTGAATACAGCTTCTCAGCAGCCTGGTGGTGTCCAGGATCTGCATCTGTCAACAGACAATCAAGCCTTCCTTTTCTGCCACTTACACTTCAAGAAAAGCCAGGTGATGCCAGAGATGAGGTCCAGGCACTGGGTGCAGGGGCAGTTTTCCTCCTGCCCAAGCTCCCACCTCATGCCCTTGTCAAGTTCCCCTGAGAACCACTGTGAGGGAATTCCCTGGAGGTCCGGTGATTAGGACTTTGCACTTTCACTGCCAGGGGCCTAGGTTCAATCCCTGGTTAGGGAACTATTAATAAGACTCTACAAGCCATGTAGTGCAGCCAAACAAACAAACGAAAAACCCACTACAAGACAATTCTATGTGCCTGGGGACCCTGTCAGTGGTCAAGCAACAGAGAAAAACTGACCAGGGGACACCAGGAAAACCCAAGGTCAGATCTGCTGCTGGTGATTCACCTGCACTCACAGAGGCAGGGAGAGGAGTGCTGGGCTGAGCCCTGGCCAGCTGAGTCCACTCCTCGGACCCCTGGGTGCAAGTCTAAGGAAGGGGACCCTGCAGCCTGAGGGCTTAGAGTGAGAACTTACACCATTTTCTGGTCCGAAGGCTGGGCTGGCGTTCGTCTCAGGACTTTCTGTCTCCATTTCCACGTCTGCCACTTCCTTTGATGTGACCGCCTCAGTTTCCATCACCTCCTCACCATGTTCTTGGACTAGGCATTCCTCCTTCACTGCAAAGAAGTAAAACAATGGAGCTACTGTTCAGAGGTGGAAGTGGCAGTGGGGAGCACTGGCAACATCATGTGTTTTGTGTGCTGGGGATCTAACCACTAGGTTTCCCTGGCACCAGCCCCAGGAAGGGGCCCCAAAGGAGAGACCATCAGTCATACAGATCAGCCTCCATTCGCCCACTGGACGTGGTCCACCAGTGGCAACCTGAGTTTCCACCCTGGGCTCAGAAGGCTGATCTGAAAGCCAGGGTAAACAGAATCTGACATGTTCCACAAGCACCTGCAAATACCTTGTGGAAATATTGTCTTCTCCTGGCCTTGGAAGCAACAGACAGTGCCCTGGATTCAACAATTCTCAGTTCAGCAAATGTGTCTGGAGCCCTTGCCAAGGAGCAGGTGCTGGACTTGGGAGACAGTAGCCTGAGGACTGTCCTCGCAGCAGAGTGCATACCTCCTGGCTTCCGCTCCCACCATCCTACTTCCCTGAGGACCTTTTCTCCAGACTCACCCTTAGGGGGATCTTCTGGTTTAAACAGCTGGCTGATGGCCACATCCTGCAGTTTAGGTATGTCCAAAACCAGGACTGTGGATCCCCGGAGGTCGTCGATGTGCACAGAATGCCACAGCCCTGGGAAAACAAGCCCCAGAATCTTCCCTGTCTCCTCTGGTTTCTTCCTGTTAGTTTTAAGCAGGATACACCACTGTTCCGACATTTTAACACACTGTTGAATGAATGATTTGTATCCTAAAGTCTAATCTCTTGATTATACACAGGAATCATATAGATGTCATGCTGTAGATGTTAGAAACTTTAGCATAAAAATCAGTTATAAGAACTGAAATGACTAACTTATAAAAAAAAAGTATTTTAAGAAGGCTTGCTATTCTTTTATAAATTTATTATTAAATGCCATATCATAATTAATAGAGGGGTGTGAGACACTGGCAACGTTTGCCTCCCACTAACTATGACATTATTAAAGTAAATTTTATTTCCTATTTCTACAATACCAAATTTTATTACACAGGAGATTCCATGGAGATACTGTGGGATTAGGCTCAGACCATCACAACAAAGTGAATATTGCAATAAATTGAGTCACACAAGTTTTTTGATTTCCCAGTGCTTATAAAAGTTATGTATAAAATACTATACTGCATTTTGTTAACTAGCATTATGTCTCAAAAAACAATGTATATGCCTTAATGTAAAAAATACTGTATTGCACCACAAAAGAAACATAAAACAACCGAAACATACTATACTGCTAAAAAAATATTAACCTTCACCTAAGCCTTCAGCTAGTCATAGTAATAACATCACTATTCACAGGCATTACAATGATGATTATATTCACATATAATAATGAAAATATTTGAAATATTTAGAGAATTACCAAAATGTGACAGAGAGACAAGACCTAAGCTTTCAGAAAAATGGCACTGATAGAATTGACACAAACCTTCAATTTGTAAAAAAAAGAAAAAAGCAGTATCTGTGGAGTGCAATAAAGAAAGTGCAGTTAAACAAGATGTGTCTGTGTAATAAATATTGGGTGGCTCATTCCTCAGGAAGGAAAGAGAGAAAGAAAGAGAGATTTAAGATAGCATTTTCTGGCCCCAGAAGCAGGCATAAAGTATCCACACATTTATAATGATGTTAGTTGGAAATATCTCTCTGCATTATCCATATAGTAAAAGCAGAGGAACCAGAGATTAATCAAATGTTTAATCAACAAGTAATGAAAGGAAGTGCTGTACATTGGAGCAGCCAGTCCAAAGATGATCAATTATGTATTAATCAGCAGTAAGAAATCTAGTTGTATCTGAAACAAATATTGTTGAAATTGACATTAATGTTCTAATGTCATACTTTGTACATCACAGGACCAAATTAGAAATAACTTAAACATTATTATACAAACATATTCACTAATATTTTGGTCCTACCTCCATGGAATCCCATATAGGATGTTCCACTTCCCATCCGGGACAGTTTTGTAATGAAACAGACTAAGAGATAGTCCTTATTTCCTTGTATCTTGTTGATTTCATTTATTGCCGAATATCTATTTTAAAAACAAAGAAGCAAACAAATCAAAACAAAAATGAATAAAAGAAAATAATATATATATATATATATTGTAAAATGGGTGAATGGTGACTTTGCAGTGCTCATGTTCCACCTCATGATTTTTAGCTTTAAATAGATTTCACACCCTCATGCTTGTTATCTTCTCTTACAGGAGAATAGGGGCAAGACTTCTTTAAATAGGCTCATTTCTTTCCCCCATTCTTGTGTTGCTTTCTTTGAAATGGCATTTTTTAAAAGGTATCAGGAACCCTGTCTTATAATCCTTGATGGGTTTGCTCTGACGCTACTATGGGTAAGGGTAGTGGACTTTTCCATTTCAAGAAATAGAGGTCTGTGAACAGATAACCAATGGACAAAGACAACTATGATATGAAATATGGCTTCCAATGCTTTAGAAGGTCCAGAAATTTCTTTTACTTTAACATCAAGTAATAAGGGAATGTAGTTAATTCTAAAAGTATCAAATTTCTCCTGAAAGCATTTACGTACCATTATGGCCTTTAAACTTGCAATAAATTCGTAGAATGCAATTTAAAACAAATACTGACAAATCATGTCTGTTAACATCTGTTCCAAGCATACTCTTATATCCTGCTAATATTCTGTTACTTAATGCTTCTTGCAATTGGCTATTTTTGTGTTGTTATGAGCCTTTTCTCACTTTGTTTCTCTAGTCCACATTTAGGGAATTAAAAAAGAATAATTTTTAGTTTTATTTCTATGCTTATTCTGACATTATACAGTTTTCAGGGAAGAAATTCTTTAGGAGCACTTGAATAAATTTGGGGGTTCCTATGCAGTTTCTAAGAAAAATAACAAAAACATACTTTGCTGAGGCGATGAGCTGAGCACTGTGAATTTTGTCTTCAAATTCTGTTTGAATAATGAGGATATTATAACGGGCTATGTGAGCTAAGCAGTTTCTGAAAGAAAAAGGAAATTATTCAATTGAGTTTTCCATCCTAAAAATTGATGATAATATTCTCTAAAGTGGTGGGTAATATAAGGGGTATATAGAAAAGATGTTTGATTCTGAGCACGGAAAGGAGCAGGAGAGGAAGGCTGGGACTCTCACTGAACTTCCTTGAGGAATGAGTACTTGGTGTCAAACTGCTGCAGTGACAGGATGGTGAGTTTCGGAGCCCAGTCCTTTACTTCTGATTCTAAAAGTTCACAGTCATGACTGGTTAGCAATCTGGAGAACGTAGTGATCTGCAAAGGCAGGAAATGCAAGTCATTTACTGTGTAGCATGTCTGTTAGGTTAGATCCCAGAAACCTGAGGATGTTCAGCAAGTATCTTCTATGGGCTCCTCATTATGCAGCTGGCACACAGATAGAAAAAAATTTTAAACCCAGAGGAGTTTTCCAAAACAAGGCAGTGCTGAGGTAAACAGGATCTAAGGTATTGCAGAGAAGACTCATACTGTCCCTAAAAGTGAAAGTTAGTTGAACAGTCATGTCCGACTCTTTGTGATTCCATGGATTGTAGCCCGCCAGGCTCCTCTGTCCATGGAATTCTCCAGGCAAGAAAACTGGAGTGGGTTGCCATTTGCTTCTCCAGGGATCGAACTCCAGTCTTCTGCAAGGTAGGCAGATTGTTCACCAAAAGAGCTACTAAGATGCCTTTGAATCTTCTTCCTAGACTCCATTGCCTTTTCCTACTTTGGACCTCATTGAGAGTTCTGATGATACCTTAGAGCTAAGAAATGCCATTTCTCCTTTGAAATCTTATTTCATATTTTCCAATGGAGCTGGCCATTAGGGTCCTTTCCTTCCTACAGCTGTTAGCAGTTCTCCCCTGCCACTGGATCACACCACACAGTGCAACCCAGACACTCCTAAAGGCCATGCTGATATCCCGGGTCCTGAATTATTATCTCCAGGCTGGCCTTACCACTGTGCTTCTTATTCCTATATCCAACTGATGAGAGACTACCTAGATGTTACAGGAATATCAAAGCCCAAAGCAAATGAAATTAACCATTTCCTCAGCCAAACTTGTTACTCATAACTAGATTCTGATTAACCAAACTTCTGGTCAACCAAGGAAGAATCCAGGTGTTCATCCCCAGCTCCTCCATCTCCTAGAGATATCTCTGCCAATCTGCATACTTACTATGTCTCAATTTTACCCATCCATCCTCTACTTTGACTGAACTGGTACTGGAGCCTCCCTACTGGTCTATTTTTTCTGTGAATCTTGTATCAGGCTTTTTTCCCTCCCTCTCAGGCAGTGGGACACATTTCCACACACATTTCTCCATCTCCTCCTCTATAAGAGAAAGACAGAACTCCTGGGTGCCACTAATAAGACCCTCCATGAAGTCACTCCCACCATATCTCATCCCCATCTATCAGCACTTGCAGCCTTGAAATGAAAGCTTCATCAGTGATTAATTCCTGGTTTCCTGCACAGATAGGGTTTTTAAAACCTTGATATTCTTGTTCAAGTAGGGCCCTCTGCCTATAATACCTTCCCAATCATATTTTACAATCAGCTTGATGGTCATCTCTTAAGATGGGTTCATGTGACCACATATCCTGATCTGTGTTGCTCCTCTTTGCCTCTGTGTATAACACTATCATACGATATCAACCATACCCATTCATTAATGTCTTTCAACCTTACACTGTATGATGATCAAGGACAAGCCCTGTACCAATTCATCTCTATATCCCCAGAGTCCTTAGCACTACTCAGATGTGGTATTTCATCTGCTAAGATAAACCCTGTGCACAGCCCTGCACAAAAATGGGCACTCTAAAGTTAGTTAAACTGAGTATGTATAAATATGTAGGTCTCCTTGCACTTGCCATGAGAGGAACAAAAAGTCTAAACACCCTCATCTATGGTTCCTATACACTGAGCTTGCAAAAGAGCTTGAGTTCTTGATGCTAGGGAGTCAAGGACCCTGAGGTAAAAGAGGAAAAGGGTAAAATATATAATCACCTCTGTGAAGATGGCATGGTGTTTTGAATCCATTGTGCAAAGATGAGCTTGGAGGAAGTCTACAAAGGAGTTATGTTGTTGCTGATAACAGTATTCTTGCAACAAGGATTCTGTGAAGAGGCCTAATGCAGAAGCTTTCAGCCGAGCCACAGCATCAGGGGTGGCACAGTCCAGCAGCACTGACTTGGCCTGCTCAGAGACTTTCTGGTAGAGTTCATCAGTCAAGACCTCGTGCCCTAGCTGCTCTATGACCTGGAGCACCACAGAGGCACACGTGTCTGAGTGGTACCCAATGAAGACGTCAGAAGGGCTGTATTTGGGTCTGGCTAGAAACTGCTCAGCTTTCACATCTATAAACTTCTCCACCCAGACCTTGAGCTCTTCCACGATATTCTTCTGCCATTTCTCCAAAACAGTGTTGATGTCCAGATAGTGCTTCTCCAGCCGGTTAATGAGGGGGATGGGAAAATGTTTGTAGACGACATCTTTCTCCTCAATGACTATCAAGCGGAAGTCTGGGTGAACCCGACATTTGACCCGATGGGTCCCCAGACCAAGGTCCACATACTTCTGACCGCCGAGGTAGACGTAGTATTGATTGAGTGCATCGTAGAGGCTCTCATAGAGGTTCTGCAGGTTGAGCAGCACCACCATCTTGCCGGTTTCCATGCAGATCTTTACTCGGTTGATATTTCGGCAGATCTCGGTGTACTCCTGATCTTTGGGAAAACTGGATCCAAAAATAATCTCTGGTCGGTCTGTAATGAAGAACTTCTGCTGCAGAATCCGCAGGGCCACATAATTTCTGGTCAGCACAAGCAGGTAACGGGACTCAGAATCATCCAGCTCTCTGCCATGCATCTTCTGAAGATGGCCGTATATGTTCTGGTGGATCAGCTGCATGGTGCTGACTTCCTCTGTGTACTTTGCCTCCGGTATATTGGCTGAAAAAATGTCCAGGGCATGGATGTCGTCTTTGCCACTGAAGTTCCGAAGGATAGCATGTGCGATGTCTTGAGGGGAAGGCTCCTTATTGGAAGCTTTTGCTGCAGCAAAGACCATTTTGATGAGGCTGTAGTAGTCACGAAGCCCAAAGAATTCCTTGTCCTGACTCTTACACACTGTTTCGTAGGCTTTGGCAAAGGATGTGAAGTATCCTTGGATTTTTTCTTGGACGAGGGGCTCTGAAGCACAAATTCCCTTGGCGCTCTCAATGAGCTCTCCTTTGTTGGGGCTGCCACGCGACACAAATATACCCCGGTTCATCTTGGCAGGATCCAGGGCCCAGTTGGAAATGCCTATGAAGCCAACTTTTTTGTGGGGGGCAGGATCGTCTTCAATGCATCCATCTTCCAGCAATGGGTGTAGCACCTTCAGGGGCATTTTGGGTGAGTCTTCTGCTAGTCCAACCTCATCTAACACCACGACGGACACATACTGCTCAAGGTCCTTCCCCTGCTGGAAACGGGCACACTGCTTGAAGGTGCCTATGATGCCCTGTGGGGTGGAATGTGGACTACACTGGAATGACACCAGATGGACCTGCTTCAGGTTCTGGAAGAGATCCGAGTGTGCAGCCTGGCCTTGCATGGCATCTGCCACGATGGTCTTGGCAAGAGATTTGGAGCTGCCGGGCTTGCCCACCAGGAAGAGAGGAATCTTGAGCTCGATGCAGATAACCATCATGAAGACGTTCTCCTTCAAAGCCAAGTTCCTGGCGATCGTTTTCCTCAGAGATACACCATTCAGAAAAAGATCCTGGGTTCGTGTTATCTCATCCAGGATAACCCTGCTGTCATTATACGGTGCTGGAAAGAACCTGCAAATGGCTTTCCGATAAGATTCCTTCACCTCTAAAGAGGCATGGTAACATACCCCAACGGCAAGAACCAGGGACCAGAGGACAGGATCTCTCTCAAAGTCATTTTGGATGATCCCAGTCTCAGAGAGAAAGGAATCCAACTTAGACAAGAGCATCTCACTGTGGTCGTAAAACCATTTGAAAACTTTCACACAGCGTTCTACATCCCTGAGGCTGACAAAGCTGCATTCATTTTGTCTTTTCCTCATGAAACCCTGAGAGGCAGAAAGCACTTCCGTGATTACATGAGTCTCGCTCTGCACCATCTCAATGGACTTCACCAGTCTCTGGACAATCTGATGGATGTAGAGCTTTTCTGCAGAGTCATTCAATTGTCCAAAGTCCCACACCAGGGGGATCAGGCTCGGTGGCAGAGCGTGGACACGGTACACCAGCTGCCTCAAGGGAATGGAGCCAAGCCTCTCGGCCGTCTCTTCTGCACTAACCCTGTACCCCAAGCCGGCTGACTCCAGACGGCAGATCATCTCCTGGGTGTGCTTCCGGTAAGGGTTGCAGGCTGCAATGATATGCAAGCCAGAATTCTTAGCCAGGGGCTGGCCACCCACTGTGTGGTCACACAGGACCTCTTTGATGCAGCTTATGGCCTCTGTGGTGTTGGCTTCATCGAAGAACAAGATGGTGTCCAACTGATATTGGGCCTTATTGAAGTGGGCCAGCTCTTCAGCCTCCCTGACCTTGGAGTAGATCATGTCAGCAGTTGTTCCTCCGTGGACCTTGACCAACTTCATGGTTTCAGCATCGACACCCCCACGCCGCAGGTCACTAAGGAATTTAATGAGTCTGGTTTTCCCACAGCCGGTTTCTCCCATGATGATGACGGGGATGCCGCACCGGAAACGCATCTCAATGGCAAGGATCTTCAGCATATTGTCCGTTGTAAGCTCGTATGTTTCATCAGGGTCAGTGGCCCACTGGATACCCAATGCCAGGCACAGTTTTTCAAGTTTCTCATGCCTGGGCAGCTGGTCAAAGTCAACGTTGAAGGGCACCCTCTGAAGCAACAGTCCCTGGTACAGTTGCACTGTCATAACATCCTTCTTGATTACTTTTCCACTCAAGCGGTCTATGGCATCAACACCACCATTCTGGTTGGATTGAAAATGGAAACCTATGAACGTCATGGACATGTGGTCACTGTTGAAAAAAACGTATGGGTGGGGCTCCGACTCCCACCTCTTCCGGAGAGAGAAAGGGGCAAGGTCTTCTTCTTCTTCGATGTTGTCCGTGGTGACTGTGTACTTCCCTGGACTTTGGTCAGATGTGTGAAGTGTAGGTGTGGCGAAATCTCGGGCCATGAAGATCATGAAGGTGACCACAAAGTTCTTGAAGCCCACCAATGTGTCTTCAACAAGTCTGGGATCACAGAAGACAGAGGCCTCACAGTCTCTGAGCTGGTAGTTCAGGAACTGCGCAAAGTTCTGAAGCTCCAACCAGGATGGATTTATCACCCCACAGTAAAACAGGAGGTGTTGGATGCATTCGCCAGGGCTGCCCTCAACAGAGCCTTTTTGGTACTGGAATGTGTCTAGGTTTTCTTTCTGATGGAACCGTCTTAGGTATTGGTAAGGTCTCTGGAATATTTCACTACAGAATGCTCTCTGATCCATTCCTGGCTCTGCGCAGCTCTGTTGATGATCCAGCGCCATGTCAATCACTTCTTTGGGAGGCCTGCAGGTCACCTTGGGGAAGATGTCTAGAAAATTGAACTGGGGGACTAGTGTACTCTGGAAAGGAGAGACACAAATGAAATGAGTTATGGCTGAATTTCCTAAAAAATGCATTAGTGTTTTTATCCTCAACAAGGTCTAGACTGCATGGGCCTTTATGAAAAATCACTTTTCATGAAGGGATTTTTGTAGATTCCTCTTTGCATGTGGTGATACCTTTTGCATATTCAGGCATCGTATGAGCTGCTCTGTCAATCACAAGCCCTTTCCCACTCAACCTCTTAGAACTAAATATCTCCATCAAGTACATACATGTGTGTGTGTTTGTACATGTGTGTGAGCATGAACGTCTCTTTTGTTAAGAAATTGATATGATGCAAATCTCCTTCTCATGTTATCAGTCATTAAGAAAGATGGTGCTTCTCTTAGCAAATGAATTCTGAGCAAATGAACTCTACATTCTGAGCACCACTGGCACTTAACCCAGATACACAGCATTCATCCCAAAGAGAACAAAACAAATCTAAGATAGAACTAATTAATAAACACTATTACTATAACAAAAATTATTTTCTATTTAAAATAATTTCATTCCACTTATTACTTTAAAATAAGTTTAAAGATTTTTCTTTCCTAACACCACACTCAGCTACTTTGCTAAGGCAAAAGTGGGGAATCACAAACATGTATCAAATCCCCTGCCTCCAGAGTATCATGAGAGTACCCTGATACACACCAGATTTGAAGGCCACCGTGGCGGTGTCAAATTCCCTTCCAGGATTTCAACGATATATAAGTGGCATGGATTCCGAAGCCACATCTTCCCATTTACATCCATTAAGTATTGGAGAATGAGGAGTTTGAAAAGAAACACCCAAATTCCATTCCATACCTAAGGATAGAATCATGTAGGTCTGTAAATACTTACATGGAAGACACTAGTCTTCCCAACCCTAAAAACCCTCTTATACAGCTCTTTGATATGATGCTGCTGACTATCAATACATGTAGAAAGAAGAAAGTCTTTACACTGGGGATAGGGTGGGGCAGGATGTGGGAGCTGTGTCTATCCCCACGTGGCCCATCAGCTAGAACCTGAGGGCACTTACTGAAGAGGTCACGTCAAAGTGGAATATCACGGGTCTCCTCTGATACTGGGCATCTAGGAAAGGCAGAAGGGACCTCAGGACTTCATTCTCATTCACCTGAGGGTCAATCAATTGAATAACTTTTAGAGGCACTGTTTCTCCATTAAACTGCATTTTCAGCTGGCTGTGCAACCTCTTCACAAAGAGAGACCTTCCTGTTAACATGAACATATGAAAATTAGATGCCAGGGCTGCAGATCAAGAGTGAGAATGTCCAGAAAATCACTTTTCTTTGTACAAAATTAAAAACTGATGCAACCTAACATCAGCTTAAATACTTGAGCCCTCAATTTCCTTGCTGTTCCCCACCCAACAGCCCTGCTGCTTCCTGGGACTAAGGATGGAAGTCTGAGAATGGGGTCAGGACAGCAGAGCTCGCTTCATGGGGGAGAGGAGCGAGTGTTGCTGGACAGAAGGGAGTACCATTAAAGGGACGCAGTCAACAGAATGGAAATCATGATGGTGACTGAAGGTGGAGGCATCTGTTTTTTCTCAAGAGAGAGGAAATATACCTTGTCCTGATCAGGACCCTCATCAACCCCAAAGTAGTCAACTGACTTAAAAAAGAGAGAAAAAGAAAAAACAGCAGAGAAGTCAGTTTAAAGGAGAAAGATCGTTCAGCCAAGCTGGACAAGGTGAGAAAAGTGTCCCACTCCAGTGCAGGGCCTTATAACTTCAGGTGAGTCAATCCTCCAGGGACTTAGTTCCCCACCAGCAGAAGGGCTTATCTGAGCTCACCTCACTCCCCACTGGACAAGGAAGGGCCATCAGATGGTCCTGGGACCGGGGACTCAGCAGCCATTATTACCTACACCCGCTCTCTCCGAGGCTACGATCCCAACACACATGCGGTCCTGGAACACGGAGGCAGCTGACGGGGTCTCTTCTGGGACTCGGAAGTGGTGAGCCAGGTAGGCCTGGATGTCCTTGAGGGGCGCCTTGGGGGTGATGAGGACCTTGTGCTGGCTGAAGGCCGAGGGGAGATAGCAGTGCTCCTGCTCACAGTCACAGACCATCACGAGCCGGTAGTGCTCCCGGTGGGGCTGCGTGCACAGCCTCCGGAAGAGCGCCTCTGCCCGGTAGGCCACCTCGTAGCTCAGCTGGTCCGCATACAGCAGGCTGTAGACCCCAAGTCCCTGGTAGCCTGGAGTCAGGCAGCGACGCAGGAGCAATGCCACCTCCTCGAATGTCGTTTCTGGGGTGCAGAGCAGCACTTCATCGTAGGTGGGCAGAGGCTGGTGTGGGGTCTGCATGTAGATGGCCAGGGTGGCTGGCAGCACCTCAGAGTGGCCACAGAGGACAAGGTTGGGCTGACCCTCCTGTAGACCGTGGGAGAGCTCCCGCTGCACAGGGGGTCCAGCCATCCTCGCCAGGTGAGCCAGACAGTGGCCAAGGGCCTCCAGGTCCAGGCAGTGAGGCAGGAAGGCACGCATGCATGTCATTGAGCATTTCATGATGACCCTCAGCTTTTCCACCAGTCTGGACTCAGAGAAGGGCAACAGTGGCAAGTCTTCCACCATTGTTCTCTCCTGGTGGGTGTTGGCCATTCCACTGGGCCCCCTGAAGGCCTCTGAGACATCCCTTGGGGTGCAGTTGCCTTTGATGAAGGAGAGCATGGTGAGGGCAGCGTCACTGGGCGTCTCCCTCCCGAGCTCCAAGCCCAGGTAAACCAGCTGCTCAGCAGTGTAGTAGTTGAGGTAAAAGTGCTCAGCTCGCTTCTCTGCCATGAATCTCTCCCAGTGGCCCAGGAAGTCCTCCAGCTCCCGGCAGAGGGCTTCCAGCAGCTGGACAACTGGCCCGCCCTCCACCAGTGGGCTCACTAGCCTCAGACAGAAGTCCAGCCGAATGGAGGCATCCTTTAGGGGGGTGCAGTATACCTCGGCTGACCAGGCCCTGAACAGCATGTTTCCAGCAGAGTAAAGGTTTATGAAAGACTGGACAAGCCTCTGTACATTGCAGAACACCTATTGCAAATGGAAGCAGGAGGCAGATATCAGAGCTGACTGCAGTGAGAGGACACATAATCTAGAATAACACAAACAGATTTATAATTTGAAGGGCTGGGATTCATGTCCTCCATGGTTCACCGTGTGATCTCAAGCACTGATTAATCATGGAAGGTCTTCCTTCCTCATTTCCATAGTCTCTCTTTTAGGAAGCAATACATTGTACAGATAAAGGATATTGTTTATGAAGTATAAATGATAATTTATATTTCTTAATTCCCTTATGCTGGGAAAGATTGAAAGTAAAAGGAGAAGGTGGTCTCAGAGAATAAGATGGTTAGGTAGCATCACCAATTCAATGGACATGAATTTGAGTAAACTCTGGGAGATAGTTAAGGACAGGGTAGCCTGATGTGCTACAGTTCATGGGGTCCCAAACAGTTGGACATGACTTAGCGACTGAACAACAACAATCATAAAGTATAACTGAACTTTACAGAAAGAAATCTTATAATCAAAAGGAGAGACTGTTACATAAATTGATATGCCTTTATCATTGTGGTTACTATGGATTTTGATGAACAATGTCCATCTACATCTTTAAGTATTTGGGGATGCTTGCTGATATACAGAGTAAGTGGACATCTCTTTGGGTCATGAATTTGGAATACATGCAGTCTGCAAGATCCACTGACTCCACTCTCCATAGTTTTAAGAGCAGAGTGATTCCTTTGAATTACAAACTCAATCTCTTCTGACTTCCCAGGCACCTCAGCAGTGAGAGTGCTCAGCCCAAACAGATGCGATTAGGACACTTGCTCCAACGTAGATACAAATCCTTACCTCGGAAAATACCTCTACGACTTCAGCATTGCTGTGTTCTTTCTTGCCAGACATCAGCATCAATTTGTTCAAAAGCTCTTTCAGCTCTTCCGAAGAGTAGTCTCGCTTCTCCTTGTGGCCTTCCTGACCCTCGGGAAGGATTAAACGAAGAACTGTGTCTGGGGAAATCTGTGGAACAGGGCACAGTCAGAGGTCGATTTGGGGAGGCAGAAACCCCCTGATGAAAGCAGCCGTAAGAGCCTCCTGCAGCTGTGCCTGCGATGTGAGGCTCACCTTTTGGCCATCCGTGGGAGCCTTGATCACATAGATGCCTCTGCTGTTGATCGCTGTCGCCAGGGACAGGGACGAGAGCTCCACAGACCCATGACTCTCCTTCACTGTCTTCAGCCACTCGAGGTTCCGGGCGGAGTCACGCTGTCAGGACAGGAGAGAAAATGGGCCGAAGCTTAGGCGTGATCTTCTTCCTGCCACTCTCTCCACCTCTGCCTTCCAGGGACAGACGCCTCCTCCCCTTCTCTGGCCCAGTGCACCATCACCCACAGGGGAGGCGCCCCTCATCTGCTGCCCACCACTGCCACGGGCTTTGGCTCTCCCTCCTGGGTCACGCGCTGTTGCTGCAATGGCTGTTCCTCTGTGTTCCCACCCAGTGCCCTGGATATGTGGATGGGGAGCGACAGGCATGAACTCAGCTCTCTGTGAGAAGCGGCCTTCAGCCGGGCCCCTAACCGGGGATAATGCTGGCTGAAACAAGCACGTGAGCTCTGTGAGCTCCTGCCATTCCTCTTCCGCTCCTTCACCCCTAGTGGGGCCTCAGCCACCCTGTTACGCAAATTATGTATTATGAGCTTGCTGGTGCACCCTGCAACTGACCTGGTGCTGGTGGTATACTTACACTGAAGTATTTATTTTTTTCTGATTAAAAATGAATCTGTACCAACTGTGGAAAGTATGGAAAATACCAAAGTGTATAGAGAATTAAGTAACAATTACCACCATTCAGAGAAAAATACTGGTAACATTTTAGCTCATTTCCTTTGCATCTTTTCCCCTCTTATGTTTCCATAGTAGAGATCACCCATATTCTTGTTGTTTAGTGGCTAAGTTGTGTCTGATTCTTTCGTGACCCCATGGATATAGTCATCCAGGCTCCTCTTGCCCATGGGATTTTCCAGGCAAGAATACTAGAGTGGGTTGCCCTTTACTTCTCCAGGGGATCTTCCTGACCTAGGAATCGAATCTGAGTCTCTTGCATTACAGGAGGATTTTTTTTAACCTCTGAGACACCAAAGCAGCCCAGAGATCACTCTTAATTACATGCAATTTTGTATCCACTTTTCTAATATAATAGGACAAAGAAAGCATTTCCATATAGGATGAAAAGCTATTTTTAAACATCCTTTTAAATGGCTGCATTAAAAACCTGCCATGTAGATAGCAGAGTAAAAGGACATATACTTGTCTACTGTGTGAGCACCAAAATTGCAACTAGCTGTTGAACACCATCAACAGGAGGATGCTGGAACCCACCAAAAAAAGATACCCCACATCCAATGACAAAGAAGAAACTGCAGCAAGACAGTAGGAGGGGCACAATCACAATAAAATCAAATCCCAAAACCACAGACTGGAGAACAATAATACCATTGAAGTTCTTGCACTATTGTGAAGGTTCTGAACCCCATGTCAGGCTTCTCAGCCTGGAGATCCAACAAAGAGACTAGGAAGTCCCAGGGAATCTGGCTTTGAGGGCCAGGAGGATTTGACTATAGGCCTTCCAGAACACTGTGGGAACAGAAACTCCAATCTTTGAGGGCACAAACAAACTTTTGCATGCACCAATACCCAGAGGGAAGGAGCAGTGACCCCACAGAAGACTGAATCAAAACTATCTGCTAGTGTTGGAGGGCCTCCTGTGGAGGCATGAGATGGCAGGGGCTCACCATACAAACGGAGGCACTAGCTGGTCACCCTTGTCATAAAGCCTCTTAAGACTTCGCCATCAAAGTTAACCCTACCATAGACCCTGGGCTTCCCTAGTAGCTCAGCTGGTAAAGAATCTGCCTATAATGTGGGAGACCTGGGTTCGATCCCTGGGTTGGGAAGATCCACTGTAGAAGAAAATGGCAACCCACTCCAGTATTCTTGCCTAGAGAATCCCATGGATAGAGAAGCCTGATGGGCTACAGTCCCTGGAGTGAGAAAGAGTTGCTGACTAACTTTCACTTTCATAGACCCCAGGACTGGATTGCCTCAGGCCAAATAACTACCAGGGAGGGAGTGCAACCCCACCCATCAGCAGATAATTGGATTAAAGCTTTACTGAGCAAATCCCTGCCAACCAGAGCAAAACCAAGATTTTCCCATCGCTAGCCCCTCTCATTAAAAAGCTCACATAAGCCTCTTAGCCTCATCCATCAGAGGGCAAAACCATATTACAGAAAGTTAATCATGATGAAAAAGCAGAAAGTTGTGTCCCAGATGAAGAAACAAGATAAAATCCCAGAGAAACAACTAAATGAAGTAGAGACAGGCAACCTTCCAGAAAAAGAATTCAGAATAATGATAGTGAAGATGATTCAGGATCTCAGGAAAATAATGTAGGCAAATATCAAGAAGATGCAAGAAATGTTTACCAAAGACCTACAAGAACTAAAGAACAAACAAACAGAGATGAATAATGCACTAGAAGGAATCCATAGCAGGATAACTGAGGCAGAAGCACGAATAAATGACCTGGAGGACAGAACGGTGGAAATCACTATTGCAGAACAGAAAATAGAAAAAAAGAATGAAAAGAAATGAAGACAGCCTAAGACATCTGGGACAATATTAAATGCAACAACACTCTCCTTATAGGGGTCACAGAAGGAGAAGAGAGAGAGAAAGGACATGAGAAAATATTTGAAGAGATAATAGCTGAAAATCTGGGAAGCACAGATAGTCCCAGGAAGGATGAACCCAAGGCAGAACACACTGAGACACATTGTAATCAAACTGACAAAAATCAAACAGACATAAAATATTAAAAGCAACAAAGGAAAAACAGCAAATAACATAGAAGGGAACTCCCATCAGGCTATCAGCTGATTTCTCAACAGAAATTCTACAAGCCAGAAGGGAATGGCATGATATTTTTTAACTGATGAAAGGTAAGAAACTCCAACCAAGATTACTCTGCCCCGCAAGACTCGCCTTCAGATCTGATGGAGAAATCAAAAGCTTTCCAGGCAAGCAAAAGTTTAGAGAATTCAGCATCATGAAACCAGCTTTACAACAAATACTAAAGGAACTTCTTTTGGCAGGAAACACAAGAGAAGGAAAAGACCTACAGAAAATAAACCTAAAGCAATTCAGAAAATGGTCATAGGATCATCAGTTCAGTTCAGTCACTCAGTCATGTCCAACTCTTTGCAACTGCATGAACTGCAGCACGCAGGGCCTCCCTGTCCATCACCAACTCCTGGAGATCACTCAAACTCATGTCCATCGAGTCGGTGATGCCATCCAGCCATCTCATCCTCTGTTGTCCCCTTCTCCTCCTGCCCCCAATCCCTCCCAGCATCAGAGACTTTTCTAATGAGTCAGCTCTTCACATCAAGTGACCAAAGTTTAGGAGTTTCAGCTTTAGGTGAAATTTAGGTGTTCCTCCCAAAGAACACCCAAGACTGATCTCCCCTAGAATGGACTGGTTGGATCTCCTTGCAGTCCAAGGGACTCTCAAGAGTCTTCTCCAACACCACTGTTCAAAAGCATCAATTCTTTGGTGCTCAGCTTTCTTCACAGTCCAACTCTCCCATCCATACATGACCACTGGAAAAACCATAGCCTTGACTAGATGGACCTTTGTTGGCAAAGTAATGTCTCTGCTTTTGAATATGCTATCTAGGTTGGTCATAACTTTTCTTCCAAGGAGTAAGCATCTTTTAATTTCATGGCTGCAATCACCATCTACAGTGATTTTGGAGCCCAAAGAAATAAAGTCTGACACTGTTTCCACTGTTTCCCCATCTATTTCCCATGAAGTGATGGGACCAGATGCCATGATCTTCGTTTTCTGAATGTTGAGCTTTAAGCCAACTTTTTCACTCTCCACTTTCACTTTCATCAAGAAACTTTTTAGTTCCTCTTCACTTTCTGCCATAAGGGTGGTGTCATCTGCATATCTGAGGTTATTGATATTTCTCCCGGCAATCTTGATTCCAGCTTGTGCTTCTTCCAGCCCAGCATTTCTCATGATGTACTCTGCATATAATTTAAATAAGCAGGGTGACAATATACAGCCTTGACATACTCCTTTTCCTATTTGGAACCAGTCTGTTGTTTCATGTCCAGTTCTAACTGTTGCTTCCTGACCTGCATACAGGTTTCTCAAGAGGCAGGTCAGGTGATCTAGTATTCCCATCTCTTTCAGAATTTTCCACAGTTTATTGTGATCCACACAGTCAAAGGCTTTGGCATAGTCAATAAAGCAGAAGTAGATCTTTTTCTGGAACTCTCTTTCTCTTGCTTTTTCATGATCCAGCGGATGTTGGCAATTTGATCTCTGTTTCCTCTGCCTTTTCTAAAACCAGCTTGAACATCTGGAAGTTCATGGTTCACCTATTGCTGAAGCCTGGCTTGGAGAATTTTGAGCAATACTTCTACTAGCATGTGAGATGAGTGCAATTGTGCGGTAGTTTGAGCATTCTTTGGCATTGCCTTTCTTTGGGATTGGAATGAAAACTGACCTTTTCCAGTCCTGTGGCCACTGCTGAGTTTTCCAAATTTGCTGGCATATTGAGTGCAGCAGTTTCACAGCATCATCCTTCAGGCTTTGAAATAGCTCAACTGGAATTCCATCACCTCCACTAGCTTTGTTCATAGTGATGCTTTCTAAGGCCCACTTGACTTCACATTCCAGGATGTCTGGCTCTAGGTGAGTGATCACACCGTCGTGATTATCTTGGTCGTGAAGATCTTTTTTGTACAGTTCTTCTGTGTATTCTTGCCACCTCTTCTTAATATCTTCTGCTTCTATTAGGTCCATACCAATTTGTCCTTTATCGAGCCCATCTTTGCATGAAATGTTCCCTTGGTATCTCTAATTTTCTTGAAGAGATTTCTAGTCTTTCTACTTTTTCTATTTCATATTCAGTGTTTCCATTTCATTTAGTTTACGTTTTCCAATTTCTCCATCTCTTCTTTTTTTATTTATGTTCTTTCTCAAGCCTTTATCAAGTGCAGTAGAAAAGTTTTTGTATACATATGCTGTGCTATAGTCACTCAATCATGTCTAACTGTTTGTGACCCCATAGCCTGTAGCCAATCAGGCTCCTCTATGCCAGGCAAGAATACTGGAGTGGGTTGCTATGCCCTTGTCCAGGGGATCTTCCCAACCCAGGGATCAAACCCAGGTCTCCTGCATTGCAGGTGAATTCTTTATAGTTTGAGCCACCAGGGAAGTCCAAGAATACTGAAGTGGGTTAGCATATCCCTTCTCCAGGGGATCTTCCAGACCCAGAAATCGAACCAAAGTCTCCTTCATTGCAGGCGATTCTCTACCAGCTGAGCTACCAGGGAAGTCTTTTGTGTGTGTGTGTGTGTATGTGTGTGTGTGTGTGTGTGTGTATATATATATATATATATATATATGTTTTAGAAAACTTAAGATTTTTTGCCTACGTAAAAAATTATGACATTTTGATTCCACTTGTTTGGCTTAGTATGAATAGAATGTTAGATTTCTAATTAAAGAATAGATATGCAGCAAGCAACAAAAGTTTACTGTACAGCATAGGGAACCACAGTCAATATCTTATAATAACCTATGATGGAAAATAATTTCAAAAATAGCATATGTGTATTTGTATAACTGAATCACCTTGCTGTGTACCTGAAACACTGTATGTCAACTATACGTCAACTATATATATATATATATATACATTTAAAATGACAAACACACAAAAAACCCTGCCATGTGAGTGTGCAATATTTGCAATTGTGCCCCTAGTGTTTCTAAGTGATGCTTCACTAAACTTAACCTGCTTTGGAGCCAGAAATAAGACTCACCAGTTTCGTGGGCAGGTTGTGGTCATTATCCAGAGCCTTCCACAGATCTTTCAGGTGTTGCATGAACTCATCAAAACCCGCACTGGTGTCCAGATTATAGAGCAGGGGTGTGTAGCCTTGCACAGCATCATGGAAGCAAGCCACCCGGTCCACGTCAATGTCATTCTCCCCTGCAGAGATGGAGGCCAGGTCCACGAACACCTTCAGCTCGGTGATACCTGGGGCAGAAGAGGTAGATGAATGCAGGGCTACCCTGTGATGACAGGAGCCCCAAATCTGGAACAGTGCTCCTTACTGATGCTATAAGTGGATATTTAGTGGATTTTAGGGTTTTATCCATTTTTTGCTTTCAATAAGAACCTGAGGCCTTTTTCTTTTGCCATTTATGTTGATATTCTGACCAATACCTGACCTTACTGAATAGCATCAATGTCTGGGCATTATGCCAATAGGGATTTTGTGAGTCTTATTTCATGTAATCCACATTATATTGTCATTTAATTATAAAAAAAAAAAAAACAAGCTTAGATGGTACTAGAATTTCTCAGATAGCACTAATGGTTTAAAAAAAAAAAAAACAAAAAACAAAAAAAACCTGCCTGCCACTGCAGGAGATGCAAGAGAAAGGGTTCAATCCCTGGGTTGGGAAGATACCCTGGAGAAGGAAATGGGAACTCACTTCAATATTCTAGCCTGGAAAATTCTATGGGTTGAGAAGTCTGGCAGACTACAGTCACAAAGAGTCAGACATGATTGAGCAACTGAGCACACACACAATGTTGAGCTGGTAAAAAAAACATGTTGACAGTTATCTATAAAAAAAACTGCTGCTTGCTAATCAAAGCTGGGGCATTGCAATAACCTGAAGAGCCCACAGCTGAAAGCAGTGAGGCTGGGATGAGATAAGCACGCAGCCCATCCCCTGTCCCTTTACATCATGGCCACCCACCTTCCTTCTTTCCTGCCTCTTCCCTTCCTCCATGAATTAATTCTGCCCAAATCACCCAAACCACAGAGCTGAAAATACTGCCAAACCCATGCACAAAGACAAGTAGATGTGATTATGTCTAGACAAGGTTGCCTTGGCTTCTAGTAAAACTCAACAAGAAGAAAAAGCTAAAGGGACACAATTTTTAAGAAAATGATGCTGCCATTCACAGCAAGCATCCAGAGTGAGAGAGGAAAAAAGTAGCCAAGGAAATAGCTTTTACACCAGCAAATGAGTGATACTGTCTGGGTATAAATTCTATCCACAACAACTATGCACATCTCACACATTTACCTAAAGAATACAGATGAAAACTTGCTAAGAGACTAACTCTTAATATTTCAATCACTAAAAGGAAAGGAAAATTATGGGATGTTATCAGTTCAGTTCAGTTCAGTCACTCAGTCGTGTCTGACTCTGCGACCCCATGAATCGCAGCATGCCAGTCCTCCCTGTCCATCACCAACTCCTGGAGTTCACTCAGACTCATGTCCATCAAGTCAGTGATGCCATCCAGCCATCTCATCCTCTGTCATCCCCTTCTCCTCCTGCCCCCAATCCCTCCCAGCATCAGAGTCTTTTCCAATGAGTCAACTCTTTGCATGAGGTGGCCAAAGTACTGGAGTCTCAGCTTTAGCATCATTCCTTCCAAAGAAATCCCATGGCTGATCTCCTTCAGAATGGACTGGTTGGATCTTGTTGCAGTCTGGGAGCTAATTATCATTACAATGGTAATCATATGACAATACATAAATGGATCAAATCAATGTGCCATACACCCTAATTTTACACAATACTGTATGGTAAGTATATTTCAATTTAAAAAATGCAGAATGTGTCTCACAGTCCTTTACTCAGAACATGATCAAGGGAGTGACTGCCAATAAGTTTAGGAAGAACACCCTGCGAACCATCTAAATACTCTCCAGCCTTCTGGCCACCACAGTGTTGGACTGTACCTCTGAGAGCCTCCCGGACCCAACCGATGAACTCCTTCCTCTGAGACAGCTCCTTCAGACACTGACATCGGGTCTCACTGACATCCTGCAGTAGTTTTTTGGCATGGATAATGTGCTGGTTGATCTGGTTGAGGCTTTCATGGCAAATTTTGTCCAAGTCAGTCTAAGACAGTCATCAAAGAGAATTGTCAAAGACAGTCTGCAAGACAAGGCAGTATGTGGGCTAGAACTGGCTCCTGGACCCCCAAGAACAGCAGTGCTGACCATCCCAATAGTCCCTCCCAAAAATCATCCAGGACTGACATGTACATGAAGCTCTTATCCCAGATTGGACACTGTAGCCACCCTTGCTGTCCCCCCTTCATCCACTGTAACCACAATTCCTCTACATCTAGGGATTCTGCTAAGAAGAACCCAGCTAGGTGCATCTTATAAGTTTTCTTGTTTTCTAAGTAAAGAAGTGAAGGACCATGACAGTGACCTACTCAAGAACATGCTGCTGGGTTTCAAGCTTATGTAATTCCAAACTTTGGGCTAAATTTTAGTCATCATCACACCTGTCCATGCAATAATATAGATCACCATATACCTTAAAAATGCCCACCAAAAAAGTCAGAAGGCAAAAGACTCACTTCTTAATTGTAAAACAAATAACTTACCACATAACACGCCGAGTCAAGCCCTAGATGTGGAAAGCCAACAAAACAAATGGCTTTTTTTGCTTATGGAACCTAAAGAACTCAGGACACTCTTTACAAATACCTGATAACTAAAGAAGGATCATTGCCTTTTCCTAAATTCATGATCCTCCCGCTCTAAGGAAACCCTCATAAGCCAAAGAACGAACAGTCACACTATTGGTAAACAAAGGTAAAAACAAATATCTTGACATATTTGGGCATCAAATAATACAAATAACCCTGAGGAATCTGTGAACTCACCTTGCTCAGTTTTTAAAAGCAAGAAGCCCAGGATCCTTGCCACCCTTATGCCCAGGAGTCCCCAGTAAATAACTTACAAAGCTTTGTAAGGTGTGGAGAACACTGAAGTCACCAGTCAGGCCCAAATTCTCTTTGACCTCCAGGATGACCTTGGCTGAGTCGACAGCCTGATGCAGGTGATGGTATTCCTTGATCTGCTGGACTCGCTCCTTGATCCAATCCTTCTGGTCTCTGGGATCCAGAGCCCACATGATCTGGAGGTCTTCAGTTAGGTCGCTGTATTTATTCACAAAGTCCTTGAAGATAACATCGATTTCCCCAAAGGTGACCTCCCCTGACTTCAGATCCTGATACAGTTTTGTAAATCTTTTGAAACAAGGACAATACAAATATTCATATACCACCTCAGGCTGAAATATCTTCCTTTCCAAGTTCTCTCCTGGCTCACTCAGCTCCTGTGCGGCTTCTGCCCAGAAGATCTGGAAGATGTGACTGTGCTTTAGCAAATATGCTTTTTGGGCCATTTCTTGGACTTTGAGGCTCAGGTTATAATGTGTTGCCCACGTTGAGTCGATGGAGGTGGCTGACAAGCTCACTGTCACAACTTGGTTTAACTTTTTCCTACTGAGGTCTTCTGAATGTCTTTCAGCAATCTCTCCAAAATCCACTTTTGAAACCATAAGAGAATGTCAAGTCAAACTCTATTCACAATATCATTTTACTTTCCCAGTTTTCACTCCCCTTGCTGCTCTTAAGGTAATGCAAGTGAACACACTTAGTGCATTTGTTCTCAGTGAGCGTCCCTAAATCTCCACCCTCGCCTTGCTCATCAGTTTTCTTGACAAAGAAGGCTTTGCAATTTCTGGGTGAAGATGACAATTTGAAATCTGCACGTTTCCATTCCCTTCCCAAATCCTGCTGCAATGATAGAACTGAGATTGTTTTTCAAAAGCCATAAAGCAACAAGGCTGTAAGTATAGTAAAGGAGACCACAGCAACAAAACTTTGGAACTTGAAAAGCAGATGTGTTGAGGGTAAACAATGTTTCAAGCCCGAGAACTTGGGGTCTTAGCCCATAGTGGGAAATCCTGAGATTCTGCCAGGTGTCTGTCATCACAGAATTTCCCACATGCACAGACCCTGGCTGCAGACGCTGGAATTTGGGAGGTGGTGATGAAATAAGGAGGACTGGGCTGAAAGCCTGCATAACAAGTCATCAAACAGGCTCATTTTCATTCCAACCCATTCCATCAGCAGGCTGATGGCACTTCCTCCACCCTGGCATGCAACAGGTAATTTATATTCTAGAGAGGATAACACAGAGGGCTCTCTGGATTGGAGGCCTCAGATACACGGAAGAATAAAGGCATTTCCAGACACCTATCCATTGTCAGGAAGCTAACGGTTGGTATGTGCCACTAAATTTAAGAAGCCAGAAAGGAGAAGAGAGGACATAGGGAGTAAAAGGAAGGACTGGGGCTAGATATGCATCTTGGATGCTGAGAACCTCCAGCCCTCATTTCTGTCTTGACTTTTAGAGACCTGGCAGGCAGCCTGATATCTTCCAGGCAAGAGACTGGTGATCTGAGCAGCCCAAGAGAGAAGAGCTAAAAATACAGGCTATTTCAAAGCCTAGCCACCCCACCCTCAGAATCTGCCACCAGGGCGTTAGTCCCTTCTCTTAATATAAACAGATAAAAAAGAATTCTAGACAGAGGGGCAAAGGCTTAAACAGGAAAAATAGACATTAAAACATACCAAGAAATAAAAGCAATTTGGAGGAAAGAGAAAACTACTTAAGAAAAAGAAAACCTCTAAATCAAAAATATCAAATATCTTGGAAAGATATGATACTATAACCATGAACCAGAATAGGATAGTATGGAAAAGTGATCACAAAGCAAAAAGAGTTCTTGTAAATTAAATACAAGTAAGAAGAGAAAGTTAAAAATTTAATGGAAAGCATTGAAGGAAAATTGAGGAAATTGCTCAGAAAACAGAACAAAAAGCACAGACACTGAAAATAGGAGAGAAAATGTATGGAAGTTAGATGAATATTCCAGGAGGTCCAATATCCAACTGTGGATTCCAGCAAGAGAAAAGATAATCACTTAACTAACACAAGAAGTTTCCCCAGAACTCAAGAACTTGGATTTCTAGATTACAAAGACCCACTTAAGTATGCCCAGTACAGCAGATGGGAAACAGACCCATTCCAAGGAACATCATTATATTTCAGAATAAGGGGGACAAAAAAAAAATCTCAAGAGCTTCCAGGGAGAAAATATGTCATCCACAAAGGGTTAGAATCCCAACCGACTCTAAACAGTGACCCTGAGGAGAAAATGGAGCCACGAACCCCAAATCCTGAAAGAAAGATCTGCACCAAAAAACAGATCTCCTGTGAGGGCAGACGTTTTCAGATAGGCAAGAACTCCTGGGCCCCTTACTCAGGAGAAACAGAGTTTGTATTTCACTAAAACACAGGAGTGAGAGCAGGGAGACATGACACCCAGGATACAGATCCAGCAGAGAAGAGAGGCAAGATACCCCTAGGATAGCTTATCTCTGGTTTGGCGAGATTCTAGCTGAAAAAGCAAATGGATCTCCTTTTGAGGAAATTCAAACAGTTGGTAAAGAGTCTGGCATTGTACTAAAAAAAAAAAAACAAAAAAAAAAATACGTTGAAAACAAAACACAGGACAAGATAAGAATTTCAAATCTAGAGAAGACAGTTTGCACAAGAAATGGGAGAGAATCACGGTCTGTTTCATGGCTCAGGCGTGAAGAGTGCGTTTGCACAGATGTGACATTTAAACCCTGAGGACTGATCTAACTCAAATTATGATAAAATTGGAGGAAAGGAAGATAGGAAAGCCTATGTGATAAGACAGAAATTTGAACAATGAGATTTAAATCCTAATTTTCCATAAATGATAATGTTTAAACCTGAATATCAAGAAGCATGCTATTTTGAGCTATGTCAGTAGTTACCAAAAAGTTTTTAACGTTATTAAAAATTAACACATTAGAAAAAGCCTCCCCCCTGCAAGATAAAGGGCTGCTACTGTGGTATGTTTTTTTAAATCATTTTCTCCTTTGACCTTTCTCCCCTGGGGACCTTTCAATTTTGTTTATTTTAATGCTTAGAAATATTACCTTTTATCAGGTCTTTTACCCTCCCACACAACTTCAGAAGAGAGTCAACGTATGTCTTCTCTTTCTCTAGAGTGTCCAGTTCTTTCTTTCTCAGATTCAGAGTGTCTTCTTTCTCTTGGGCTGAAAGACCTTTATCCTCTGCGGGGAAAAAAGGAAAGGAACCCAGTAGAACAAATATCCATTTTGTAGCAAGCCATTTCTCAAACTGCCCATGAATATGCCCCACATGCTGGGCTATGTGGAGGGTGATGCCAGGGGCTGCATGCATGGCCACTCCAAGACATCCCCGTGTCAACAGCATGGAATAAAAACAACAAGTGCTCAATAAAAACAAGTGCTCTGATGTGGTCAGTATTTTATCACTTTTCCAATATTTTCCTGAAGATTAGAAGTTATCCCCTGTCAACTTTCTGGTGAGAAGAGCCACTCATCATAAAGACCACAAAGATCACCTCTCTATAAGACACACAGGCAAACACAGAAACTTTTCAGCTCCTAACCCCTTAGGAACTTGAAGTCACATCTCAACTTGATACTTACTTAAATGCCAGAGGTCAAGGAACTGATTCATGTGTTTTACAATCAGTTCCAATTGTCCAACTAAAATTGTTCCATTGATGAGGTCACTTGTAACTTTTGTGAACACAGAGTCCGCAGTGGCCATCAATTTCTTGCCTTCCTTGGTAATATTTGCTAATATTTTCTCATTGGTTCCTGACCAAGGTAAGAACAGAGTTAAAATGCTAGGCACCCCACTTCCTTCTCACATTATTGGATTTCCAGTAAATTTCCAATAAATTGCCCCAAATTCCATAGAATAAAGCAAAGTTATTCCATATTTCCAGATGTTTTTCTCACATTCCTCAATTCTGCTTCTCCCATGAGATTTACATCTCACCCAAATTCATCTCCCAAAGGACTTCCTTCTTCATGAAGAAGAGTGGCCAAAGTAAGTGAGGAGAATGACCAAAGGAAGCCAAGAGAATCACATTTCTCAGTTTTTAAAAATCTGTGCCCACTTTAGTATACCGAATATCTTTTTTAAAGTAGACATCATTGCCTTTAAAATTTCCCAATCTTGAGAACTCCTAGAGAAGAATAAACTTCATCAGGAATGCACTGATGTCCAGCAAGGGTTATCTACATGTCTTAAGGAGGCATCTTCACAGAGTATAAAAACAAGAAACATCAGTGATGTGTGAATGGACCACACATGACTGTGTGTGGATGACTATACACATGTGGATGACTATACACATGTTGGCTATCTTGAAAAATTATGAATGTGAATTTTAGGATAGATTTAGAGGGCGGAATTTTCCAATATACTTAGTTTAACGTCCAGAATTTTTCTCTTCCTGTAATATTAGGGTCATATACTAGGGTCATGCCATTAAAAGCAAATAGAGCAGTTTTATTCACAATTGAAAAATCTTAGCAGGATCCAATATGTCCTTCAGTAGGTGAATAGACATACAAACTGTGGTCCATTCACACAATGGAATAATATTCACTGGTAAAAAGAAGTGAGCTACAAAAAAGAAGCTTCAATGCATGTTGCTAAGTGAAAGAAACCAGTCTAAAAAGGCAACAGAGTGTGTGGTTCCAACCATATCACTTTCTGGAAACAGCAGAACTACTGAAGAGAGAAGAGGGGTGAACAGGTGGAACACAGAGGTTTTAAGGCAGTGAAACTATTCAGTGTGATATGGTAATAGTGGATGCACATCATTACATTTGTCAAACCCACCGAAAGCACCAGACTAAACTGTTAGGGGAAGTACACTGATTGAAACCGCCCACCCTGTCCAGGCACCATAGTAACCATTTGCATGAGTTGTTTTATGACAGGAGATCCTGATAAGGAATACAGAACTAATAAGCCACCACCAACCGGAAGAGTCTGGGAAAGGTCAAAAGGAGACACCACGTGTCCGTCCACTTCCCAGAATCCCTCCTGCTACCATCCACCTTGGCTGAGTGATGCGTGCGCCACCAGGAAAGACTGAATTAGAATGATTGGCCAAAGACCACCCGGAAACTAATCCCATCACCATAAAACCCAAGACTGCGAGCCACTTGGCAGAGCAGTTCTTCTGGGTTCCCTTACCCTACTGCTTTCCAGCCGGGTGCCCTTTCCCAATAAAATCTCTTGCTTTGTCAGCACGTGTCTCCTCGGACAATTCTTTTCCGAGTGTTAGGCAACAGCCCGCTCTTGGGGCCCTGTAGGGGGGCCTCCCCCTTCCTACAACAAAACTGTCATGTAAACATTAGTCTTTAGCTATTAATGTGATGTGGAATATTTCCTGCCATATCAATAAAGAAGGATGTCACAACCATTCTTTTTTTATTTTATTTTTAAACTTTACAATTTTGTATTAGTTTTGCCAAATATCAAAATGAATCTGCCATTCTTGATTCTAGCCCTCACAGTGTGAATTTCTGAGCCTGGAGGGTGCCCAGGAAGAACAATGCCAGCCATCTGGCAGCCATCAGCCACTGAGATGCATAAGAAAGTAATTATTTCAGTAAGCCCAGACTCTTGCATCTTCCTACACATAGAAAAGTGCTAAATTCCTTAACTTGAGATATCTGGTTTTCCTTAATTAACAATAATCTTTTGATGTTCAGACTACCTGTCCCTTGTTGCAAACTTTTATATAGCATGACTCCTACCCCTGCCTCCCTCCTTGAAGCAGTTTTCCCAGGGTTGCTTGAGAAGCTGTCTACTGGGCTTGAAGTCCTAAAAATTCCCATGGGGGGAAAAAAAACACACAACTTTCAACTCTTAGGTTGTGACTATTTTCTTTAGTTGGCATTAAAAACGTATCCATATTGGCTCATCAGTTAAAATCATCCTGCCACACTGAAGCAAAATATTAATAATACAGGAAATTTTGTGTGTGGAGCAGGTAAATATGGGAACACACTGTACTTTCTGCTCAATTCTTCTATCAACTTAAAGCTGTTCTAAAATATAAGATCTATTAATTTAAAAGACACAAATGTAATCTTTTCCTGAAGTAGGAAACAGAACAGGCTCCATCTTGAAAGCAGGACTCCATCTTGGGTTGGACTGTGGACTTTGAGCTATATGCCCAGTATCTAGGAAACGACCTACCAACTAGAAAACCAGACCCCCCTCACCCCCACCCCCACCCCTGCCCGATGGACGAGCCCCAGGGCTCATACCTAGACTCTCCACTGCCTAAAAGAATACCCTAATTATCTGTGTAACTGAATAGAATCATAAATTCTATTATGCTTATTGGGGTATGACCACAGGCCTATTGATAATTGTCCACTGTTAACTACCTAGGCTTAAGGCATAGAATCACGGGTTTAAGCATATCAATCACGGATTAACTTTGATTGTATCTTGCTTTTCCTTTGTTCAGACTAGTTTCAGGGAATTTGGGGAGGTGGGTTTGAGCACGTACACTTAGGGTATATAAGGTTTTCACAAAAACTGGTCGGGGTCCTTGGCTAAGAGGAGACTCTGCCTTGGGCCTGCTGGTGTAATAACCTGCACTCAATTATCTGCATTGTCTTTCTGAGTGAGTTTGTTTCCCAGAACGCATGGCTACAACATTCAGGTAAGTAGTTTTTAACCATTACATAGGAGTTCCACATCAATCTTTTTATTTTATCCCTGTGACAAGCCAGCATGGAAGGAACTTAGCTTTTTTTTAAGGCTGTCCCAGTACTTTGATGAAATTGAGCCTCAAAATAATCTTACATGTGGTGTTTTTCCACTAGATCTAATGACACACATAAGCCTGAATATAACATTTTCAGGGCAATACGCATCTCTCCCTCTTTGGTCACAAACCCTGGGGTTATGGAGGATCGGGATGGAAGAATCAGGCAGTACTTAGTTTTTGTTAAGGTCACCAGGTTTGGCTTGAACATTTATATGGATCTCAGAACAATATAGGTTTTAGATCCAGACACACTTGGGTTGGGGTTTTGGTTCTCAGACTTATTGGCAAGACCTTGGATAAGTCATATTATATTTTTTCACCTCAGTTTCTTCATCTGAGGATCCTCAGGAGCACTTCAAGGGTACAATATCAGCACAAAGATGGTGTCCTGCAGGTTTTGCATGAATGGTGGCTTTCAGTGTTAGTTCTTAATTATAATCCAAATGCTCTGAGCCTTCTGGGTCCTTCCATCCAAGTTGCTTCTTTTGGCAAATGTCAACCCAATCTAACTGACTAACAGGTCAAATATTTTGCCCCCAATCTTAAGTCAAGAGGTGCCAGTAGACAGAATAGATGTTCCCAGCACCCTCATGGACATACCACACAAATTGAAGAGATGCTTGATGTCTGGCCATATGAGCAGATGATTCAAAACCTCACCCACATCATCTACAAATTCCCCTCCACTTCTTGGCCAGGACTTAGTGATCACAGCAGACACGATGGTGTAACATTTTCGTGAGTTATTATAAGAGATTTCCTCAAGGACACTGGTTTGAGACTGTAAGAAAATGAATAAAGAGAGAGACATTTAGAAGATTTTTTGGTTAGTTTATTTTTGAATAACAGAAGTAAAATACTCATTATAATTATAAGAAATCTCTTATAATTAGTTATGCTGTCTTGTGCTTTGTTACCCAGTCTTGTCCGACTCTGTGTGACTCCCTGGACTGTAGCCCACCAGGTTCTGATGTCCATGGGGATTCTCCAAGCAAGAATACTAGAGTGTGTTGCCATGGCCTCCTCCAGGGATCTTCCCAACTCAGGAATCAAACCCAGGTCTCCCGCATTGCAGGAAGATTCTTCACAGTCTGAGCCACCAGGGAAGCCCATGAATATTGGAATGGGTAGCCTATCCCTTCTTCAGGGGATCTTCCTGACCCAGGAATCCAATTGGGGTCTCCTGCATTGCAGGCGATTCTTTACCAACTGAGTTACCAGGAAGGCCCATAAACAATGTCTCAAAAAAAACAAAAACAAAAACAACAAAAAAAAACACCCAGAAGAATAAATAAAATAAAAATACAAAATAAATTAAATTTCTGAGGGCATTTCCATTTTCCTATGCACTGTCTCCTTAAGAGATGAACACTGGGGTTGTGGAAACTGATACCCACAGACAAATACAGACACAATCTACAAGTCACACCCTTTTCTCTGGCTCAATACTATTTTTCTTGGGACTTTTACATTATGAAAAACATCAAACATAATATAAGTAAACCATTACTACTGGTATCTTTTGTATTTTTAACTGAAATTCTTTTAAAGCTGCCTACAAACAACACACATATTTTAATTCTTTTCCTAAGTAAACTGATAAAATCTTTTCAACTGTATGCATTTTTCTTCCATAATGCTTTGTTAACCCAACCCAGGGATGGAACCCAGGTCTCAAGCATTGCAGGCAAATTCTTTACCATCTGAGGCACCAGGGAAGCCCTTATTGCATGCTAAGCTAGTGTTATCAGCAAGCAATAAAACCAAGGGTGGGTGGGTGCCATTAATAACAACAGGGCATTTAGGAGGAGCAGCCCGCAAGATTGCTGGAGGTCACACATGAGCTGCTCTGTGTGGCATTTCAGAGTAGGTAGAGAGTACTGGATTTCAGGGTGGGGAGGGAGATGCCCAGAGCCCATACTTCGCATGGGTACAGGGTCTCAGAACCAGAGAAGTTAATAACCTTTGGCTGATGTCTGAAAGCAAGTGTGAACACAAATGCGGTTCCGAGTGGGAAAGGTTGTTCACCTGGCAGACCGAGCCCACGGCTTCAATGGCACACATCTCAAAGCATTTCACCACACTGTCTTCTGCACCTGCGGCACCCCAGTTAGTGTTGCAGAAGGCAGAAATCTGGAATAAAGGCATCTCCTGAAAGATGGAAGACAAGGGTGTGAGAGGTTAGGGCTGCTACACTCTCAGACCCTGTGCAATGAAAACACTCTAGTAATTTTCACTTTCCTAGTGTTGTATCTGGAGAAGGCAACGGCACCCCACTCCAGTACTCTTGCCTGGAAAATCCCATGGATGGAGGAGCCTGGTAGGCTGCAGTCCATGGGGTCACTAAGAGTTGGACACGACTGAGCGACTTCCCTTTCACTTTTCACTTTCACGCATTGGAGAAGGAAATGGCAACCCACTCCAGTGTTCTTGCCTGGAGAATCCCAGGGATGGGGGAGCCTGGTGGGCTTCCGTCTATGGGGTCGCACAGAGTCGGACATGACTGAAGTGACTTAGCAGTGTTGTATCAGCTCCCCATTTCCACGGCTGGCTTCTCATCCCACAAGAAGCATGTCCTCTGCTTCTAACCATTAGACTAAGAAGGCTAAAATTCAAATAAGACCAAAAAGGCTAAAATACCCACTTTGCAGAAAAAGCATCTTGCACAGCAGCTTGCCAAAAAGAGTAAATTTTTTAAAAAAGATTTTTGTCTTGCTTTTCTTTTCCTAAAAAGACCCATTTAATAATTACACATAAAACTCTCATATCGTCTTTTTTAAAACCTGAATTTTCTAGGGACACGGGCTTTAATTAAAATTGAGGAGCACTTTTATGTTTTTCCCATTTGTCACTGGGTATAGTAAGGTTCTTGTCACCAACAGGCCACTTAGAGGGACAGTACATAGAGTTAGTGTAGTGCCTATTAGAACTCTACCTATGCCAAGGGTTCCCCTGATGCCCAGACTCCATGCCCTTATTCTTTTCTGGGATATCATCTATGGTCAAACAACTAAGGCTAAATCAGAAACTGAGTCACCTGAACCCCATGCCCTGTCCACTCAAATGCAGTCATCACGTGTGTTTAACTGTTCCTCATGATCTGGTTTTACCAACTTCTGAAAAGAATACCCCTTAATTTTTGGTACCTGTTTGAGCCTCCCTTCCATGTCCCCCAGCAAGGATTCCTTCCAGCCATGCTCCACAGGGAAGTTTATTTCCACCAGTCGCCTCCAGACCTGCAAAAGCCACAAGTAAGGGACAGCCATTAAGACATCTAGTTGCCACAGTGGAATGCTATCAAAGAGCATAGCACTTCAAGGACATCTGGGTTCTGACTCATTTTGTCAATGATCCACTGTGTCACTGGTGAGTCAGGGCAACCCACATTAGCCTTAAAAAACAAAAGGTCCTGATTGGGCCAGGTCACTACTAATGGTCTACCACTGGTTTTTATCTAGAAAGGATTTCTCTCCTTTCAATTGAATTGTTTCAATTTCAAAAGATTACAAACTTAAGAGAAAGTTGCAATAACAGCACAAGGACTCCCATTCACCTTTAGCTAGACTCCCCAGTGTTTAAAGTGGCCGCTTTATCTCTTTTTTGTGCTCCCTGTAGTCTGTCTAGAAAAAGGCATTTTCTGTGCTGAACCACTCGAAAGAAGTTGCAGATATTATGCCCCTTGGCCCCTAAGTCCTGCCCAGTCATTACCAACACCACGGCCCTTCTGCTACACACAGAAGTACAAGGGTCATCCTGAGGCCTGTTCACTCGTTCACTCAGGTGTGACTTCTCTAGAATTGAACCCAGGTCTCCCACATAGCAGGCAAGCTCTTTACCATCTGAGCTACCAGGGAACCCCTAGGTAGTCAATTGTTTATATGTACCCCATCTTCCTCTCTAGGAAGTCTCCCTGTCCACATCCCCATTGTCCATTAGTCATCCGACAGCTTGGATCCAGGGTCCAACTGAGGGACACACGCTGCATTTAGCTGTTGTGTCTCCTTTCTAAAGGAGTTCTCCAGCCATTTTTTCTTCCTTTCTTTAATGATATTGACAATGTTTTTTCTTTTCCATTACAGTTGATATGGGATATTTAAAATAGTTCCCTGTGTTATACAATAGAAGCTTGCTGTTTATCCATTTTATATGTAGAAGTGTGTATCTGTTAATTCCCAACTCCTAATTTATCCTTCCCCACCCCCTCTTCCTTTTGGTAACCACAAATCTGTTCTCTATGTCTGTGAGTCTATCTCTGTTTCATAAATAAATCCATTTGTGTCATATTTTAGATTCCACACATATATATTTGTCTTACTTCGCTTAATATGATAGCCTCTAGGTCCAGCTATGTTGCTGCAAATGGCATTATTTCATTCTTTTTTTGGCTAAAAGAAAAGTGAATTTGCTCAGTCGTGTCCAACTCTTTGAGACCCCATGACTATAGCCTGTCAGGCTCCTCCATCCATGGGATTTTCCAAACAAGAATACTGGAGTGGATTGCCATTTACTTCTCCAGGGGATCTTCCCAACCTAAGGATCGAACCCAGGTCTCCCGCATTGCAGGCAGACTCTTTACCATCTGAGCTACCAGGGAAGCCCTTGGTAGATAATTGCTTATATGTACCCCACCTTTTTTATCCATTCATCTGTTGATGGACATTTAGGTTGCTTCCATGTCTGGGCTATTGTGCTGCTATGAACATAGAGGTACCTGTATCTTTCTGAATTTCGACTTTTCTCCAGGTGTATGCCTAGGTGTTAGACTGCTGGATCACATGGCAGATGTTGACAACTTTAAAAAGTTCAGGCTGGCTGTCTTTTGGACTGCCTCTCAATCTAAGCTGTCTCAACTCTTCCAGGATTAGATTCAGATTGCACTTGGGGAACAAGAACATTAAGAAGCTGAGCTGCACTGAAAATGTCCTTTTCATAAGTCAGGCAGGGTAGAAAGAGCAGCACCTTCCCCTGCTCACCTTCTCTCTTAGGGGTGCTGCTCCCCCTCGGAGACTCCCCCAAGGAGGCTGGGAGACTCTTTGCCAGGTCTGTCCCTTGAGAAACTGCTCACTCCTGGTACTAAAATGTAATCTGTGGTGGGTCCTCTGGGATGCCTTGTACCCTGACACTTTTTATCTGCTCATTTCAGCATTCCTGGATGAATCTTACCCGGAGTCAATCATTACTGCTGTGTCATGAATTGATGGGCATTTTGTGTGGTTATGTTTGTTTTTAAACATAAATCAATAAATCTTAATAAAACAGTACAAAAAGTTATTGCTATTGTTTCAAATTCCACATTACAATGAACCTTTGAGAAACTACCACTTATTGAGTTTTAATGTAATATCAAAGAAGTAAATTCATTAAAACCTATTTAAATGTATTTCTCTTTTGCAACTATGTATCTGCATGACACTAGATTTTCCTCATGTACAACAACAAATTGTCACAAATTGTAAGAGATTGAACATAGACCCAATATGAGAATCCAGTTGTCTTCCACTGAGGTCAATGTCAAAGTGACTTGCAAAAATGTAAAACAGTGCCATAATTCTCACTATTTTTTTTTTTTTTTGCTTTGGGAATTATCTTTTGTACAATTATGGTGTTTGATGGTTTTCTATTCCAATTGTTTCTTATACGTTTACTGGCCAGCATTCTTCTATAAAAAACTTATCTTTTCTCCTTTTTTTTTTCTGAACATATGTTTTATTTAAATGAATTATAATCCTCTCTTGGTCATTACTCATTTTGACGTTCAAATTGCCTCAGATTTGGCTAGTGGGAGCCCCTGCAGGTTAGTTTCTGTTTTCTATGTTGTAAAAATGGAATAATTTTAGATGTACAGAAATATTGCAAAGTATGGAGAGTTCCAGATATTCTCAGCCCAATTTCCCTGAGGACCAACACCTTGCAAAGCCATAGTATAGTTGGCAAAACTAAGAAATTAGCATTTATAGATTACCATGAAGAAAACCACTGACTGTATTTGATTTCCCCACTTTTTCCCACAATCACACTTTTGCCATCCAGGGTCTAACCTAGGATATCACCTTGGATCTAGTCCTGTCTCCTTGTGACATGTTACCACTCAACTTGAAGCAATTCTTTTAAAGCTTTCTTTTTTTATTTACTTTTGGCTGTGCTGAGTCCTTGTTGCTGCGCATGAGCTGTCTCTAATTGCAGAGAATGGGGGCTACTCTTTGGTTGTGGTGCGCAGGCTTCTCATTGCAGAGGCTTCTCTCATTGCGGAGTATGGGCTCCAGGCATGCAGGCTTCAGTAGATGTGCCACATGGGCCTAGTTGCCCCTTGGCATGTGGGATCGTCCCAAACCAGGAATTGACCATGTGTCCCCTGCATTGGCAGGCAGATTCTTAAGCACTGGACTACAGGAAAACCCTCAAGTACTTTTCCTTTAAGGCAATGCAAGGTATTCAAGGCTGGCCTTGCACTTCTTCAGTTCCACCTCTAGAATCTTCTGTTGTTTCCAGGGAGAATCTTTTTTTTTTTTTTTTTTGCGGGGGTGGGGGTGGGGCGGGGATTGTGGGGTGGGTATGGCATTTAGAAGCCATGGCTGGGTGTGCTCACAGACTTAGCTGTCATGATCTCTAGGCCTTTCACTGGTTGGAGTTAGGAACTGTTGTTGCTTTTTAAATCATGAACTCACAATATACGATGATCCTGTTAAAGTATCACTGGAAGGCAACAGCCTACTGAAGGCTGGTGCAGGGTCAGAGGGCCACTTGCTTGGTTTGCTTGTGGCACTTTCTAGACCTTTCTCCTGGAGCCAATAGTCTTTAGGCCCTTCCTCCTCCTCCCCAGCATAAGATTCTGTCCACATCTTGGTTTCTGGAAGCCCTCCCTGCCTCCCAACCTTTTGGGTCTGATTTCTAATTTCCTCACCTTCAGCTGCTGCTCGGCCCAGTTTCCCTTTCACGGAGGCCTTGCTCTCATCTTATTTTGTACTGTCAACATCATAACCTTGACCCATAGCCTCAGCACAGCATCAGACGCGAATGCCTTTCCCCACCGGCCACCATGTCCCAACAAGCTCTGTCTCCCCGTCACACCACCTCACCACTAGTGGGGGACCACAGTCCACCCGCCAGGGAGCCCATGCCCTCAGTCCTGTTAGGGGAGCAGCTGTCCTTTCTGCAGAGGAGACCCCTGTGTCCCCTGCACTGGACTGGCTTACCTCAATCTCCTCGTTGTAAGCAAAGGTGACCGGTGAACCAGCCTGGAACATGTTCTTTGTAAACATTTTCTGAAGCCAAGATCTTGTAGCAGCGAGGGTCCCCTGGAAGACTGTTTTTACTGAATTCTTCTTTCCAGTTTCATTTCCGGGCCCTCCTGCTGAATCCTGTCACCGCAAGAGAGAGACGGAGTTGAATCGACCCCACATGGCAGACCCAAAGGATCATCCAGATACTTCTCCACCCGCCTCTGTGGCTGACGCCACCTGAGCACCCAGCAGAGCCTGCACATTCACAGCACTTTCATTTCCCCAGCGTTTCAGGTTCACTCTGGGTGGACAGCATGGGGGTCAAGGTAGGAGAAGCATGGATGGCATGGATGCCCCCTCAAGTGACCCCAGGCAACTATAACAGAGGTGAAGCTGCCTCACCAACCAGTAGACCTCCGGGTCTCTGAGCGGAGAAAGACTGACAGACAAGGGAGAAGGGTGCACCGCAGGCTCAGAGCTTCCAGCAGCTCAGAGAGCCAAGCTTGTGTAGACCTTGTCCCTGAGTGACATGCTAGGGCCAGGAGGAAACCCACATCCCCATCCTGGAGCTCTTTCCTTGAGGTTCTCCCTTCATTCCATCTTCCTGAAAAGCCCAGTTACCCTGGGTTGACTGAAAATTTTCTCATTTCTTGAATACATTTTATCTAGAAGTTGGCACCTGCCTATGATGGTTTAAATAATATCTGAATAATACCTGCTTCAGGAGAAAGCAATCATCTTACCAATAATGCTTATTTTTTAAATGTTCCCTTGGTATTTTAAAGAAGAAAAACTAAAAGGAACAAAGTTAAAACATACACTTAATTATTTTGTATCACTAACATCAGAGTTTTGACTTGTCAAATGGTTAACAAATAAATGGTCGGTCTAAATAGGAAATCATCTATTAGCTTCATGCGGAAGCTCAAACTCAAGTGGGTGAAGACCACACAACAATGGGAAAAAATGAGCTGCAGACACATGCAACATCACAGATGGATCTCAGAAATGTCGTGCTAAGTGACGAAAGCCGGACACAAAGAGGAAAGAATTGAAAGACAGGTAACACTAACTTGTGGTGGTAGTAATCAGGAGAGTGCTTACCACTGGGAGGTGTGGAGGGAGGGGGACAGAACTCTGGATGGTTCTGTAGCTTGATGTGGGAGGTGGTGCTTGTGTGGAAAGGCTCTGAGGTGTGCACTGGGGTCTGTGGACCTTGCTACTGTATTTGAGTTTCAGTGAACAGGAAAAAAGCTCAGGTGGGAAAGATTAGGCATGAACATGCATTTCAGTGGGGAGATTCTTGCTTGAAGTCCTGGCCATTTGCAGGGCTCTTGAATTTACCCAGTCACAGCTAATACTCTACATTTTAATTCCTGCACTGCCTTCTTCCTCTCTTCTTCCCTCCAACACAAGCCCTGGTTCACCAAAACAGATGCACAGAACAAAACCCGGCATCAGGTATGTACTGACACACCTGATGGCGGAAACAGCCGCTCTGTCATTCCAGCAATCCTAGAATCAGCCTATCTCCTTTTTGAATAGAGGATGCCTCAGGTTCCATAGCTCTGCTGGGTATGGCGTTATGCATACATGTTCCACTTACCACTACAGGTTTAAGTATAACAATTCTGCAAACAATCTCAGCAGATAAGGCAGGCATCTCATAAAACGTGTGGGCTTTTGATATTCTGCAGGTAGTTTCGTGAAGTTTCAGGCACACAGTCAAGTAGGACTGTATCAAGGGCTCCTCAAGAATCCTAACCCACAAAGAGTTGAGAGAAATGAATGAAGTAATTGAGGAGGAATTAGAAAACAGTACCCATTATTCATGACAAGTTCCTTCCCTTTAAAACGCCCACAAGGAAGGCATGTACTTGATCCCATATAGGATAACATCCAGAACATTTCCATTTATTCTGAACTTGTGACTAAGATAAAAAGGAAAAAGAGAACTTTTGGTTTGCCTCTATGGTCTGAACTATTTTAACAAAAGCAAATTAAACTATTTCCAAGTGTATTCCTTTATTTGAAAAAATCTTAGGGATGTAAATTACCAAGGATTCAAATATCGTATAAATTTTTAAAAAATCAGAAAGATACAGGGAGGGAGAAAGAGAAAGAAATGACAGAAGTATATGTCCTGTCCATGAAATCTCTTTCAGTTCTGTGTGGACCTGTTTATTGGCTAATACATGACTAGAGCTGAGAGTTAGGGAGTCTGTCAGAAGGGGGTTTAGAAGGTGGCAAGAGAAAGGAATTACTGGGGCGATTCTGTAATACGCAGAATTAGATGGGGTCCATGAAGTCCGGGTGCTTAGTGTTAATGAAGATCTGACACTCCCACCTCCATCCTGAACACCCTAAGAATTCAGGTGACACGATCCTGGCAGTGCTCCGAGAATCTAAAAAATTACCTTCTCTCCCACTTGTACTTTTCTATTGTTCTGCATTTTCTACACCGTGCCTTCAGAGTGTCAGAGCTATTTGCAGAAACAAATAATTTCGGATAATTATGGAAAGCCACTTTTGATTTTTATAATCAACTTCCCTGACTTGAAAAAAAAAATTGAAGTTTAAATGTTGATGAGATGCAAGACATAAGCATGATTATGTAATATGATGGTGATCACTGAAAAATAAATGACAAAATACAAAGAAAAAAATGGAAATAAATCAAAACCTTATCAGCCTATATATATGCTTTTCTCTTTTCGAAAAAGTAGGATGATTACATTAATACCTTGGAAAAAGAAATGGAATATATATTAACTTATGACTTTACATTAATGACAGAAAATATGGGATAAAGCCAATCATAAGGGATAAACCTATATAAGAGAGACTGCATTTTACTTTTCTACTTACTTTCCCTGGTAAATGTCTAGGAGGTGCAACAGCATTTTAAAAGTATTCTCAATACTCTAGAGTTGGGAAAAAAAAGGAAGATTTAATCATGATGCCAACATCTTTGCTAAAACAGAAGCAAAAATCCAATATAATTAGGTATAATAATAATTTTCTTTCTATAAACAAGTTTAAGGGGCTCAAATACTAATCTTTTACAAATGAAACTCAGGATTTAAAATTATACCATTTTTTTCCACCCCCAAAATGGGAAAAGACAGATAGCAATTAGGAAGTGGACCAGCATGCCGGATAACTTCTAACCCTTCTCACATACCCAAGGCTATTGCTTTATTGAATTCATTTAATGAAACGGGATAAACTCAAGTAAATCAAACTTTTACCCCAAGAAATATTGACCACCCTCCACCCCCCCAACTAGGTCTCTTATTTCTAAGTGCTTTACCAGGTCAGGTTTTCAGAAAATAAGAATCACAACTTCTGACTGATTAGTTCTTGACCTGCTTTTGTTAAGCAAAGACTCAAGAGCCGATTCCAGACAACAAACCTGGAGGTTTCTGTTGGAGATTTCCTTAAGTCCTTCCAGATGGTACAAAGTCCCTAGAAGACAGTCCAGGACACGCAGAGGAGACTGACTCAGGTAATCGATGAGGTCTTCCATGTAAGAAGCCAGGTTACTCAGGGGAAGCAGACTGAACCAGGATCGGAATAGATACTCATCCACATTCAGCAAATGTCTGTTCTTTTTCATTAACTTGAGTAATTCTTTCCTATATAAGGGAAAATTGGAACAGAAAAAAAAGAGCAGCAGTGAGGTCCAAAAAACAGACGAAGTTAATTAAAATTTATCCAGAAGAGATCTAGAAAGTTCCAATTTAAAAAATAATTGAAATGCCACAAACTCAATCAAATGAGAAGTAAGCAATAATATATTAAGAATTCAGCAACAAGTATGAACTCTGAGGACATAATGCTCAGTGAAATCAGCCACTCATAAATGAACAAATAATATGATTATATATATACATACATCATACATATATATTTATATATATGTATACACACGTACACACCAGTTATTCTTTATCCATTCATTTGCTGACAGATGCTTAGGTTGTTTCCATATCTTGGCTATCATGAATGATGCTGCAATGAACATAGGGGTGCAGATATCTCTTTGAGATACTTATTTCCTTGGGAAATACACCAACAAGAAGGATTGCTGGATCATATGGCAGTTCTTTGTTTAAATTTTGATACTGTTTTGCATTGTGGCTGCAATGATTTGTGAACTAAGCTTGTCAATGTGTGAATAAGCAAGTGCCTGGATCAAACAACCTATGTGAACCCAGTCCAGAGAAGGTCTTTAAATTATTCTGTTCTGTAATACTGTCCTGAAGACTCAAAAAGATGGCAATGGGAAAGTATGGCAGAGTGCAACAGAAGTGACTACAAGAAACACATGGAAAAAGCATCACTGCATACTAAAAGTCACTTTTGCCTGAAAAACACAATCTTTAAGACCAATTTAATGTTTTTCATTTTCTCTCTCATCATCTAAATATCTTCTAGATAGTCAGTCTTCTAGTTAAATGTCCCTGGAAGGGCATTTAAATATATATATATATATATATATATATACACACACACACACACACACACACATATATATATATATAATTATATAATTAATTTTATTTTGGCTTTAATTTTAAAATGTTCCAATAATAGTGAGCAATCAATAACTTAATTTGGCTCACTCACTATTTCAATCCCTAAAAGTCTGTAGGCTAGATCCTATTGGATTGGGGAGGGGGATAGATGAGACTTGGAATAGTTTCTCTGGCAAAAGACAAAGTAAGTGGGGGATGTTATCTGTGCTTAGAACTAAGTGCTAGTATTAAATTTTTGTACTGAATTTGTATTTTCTATTAAATTTTTGTACTTAAATTTGATTTACCATTTTTCTTTTATGGATTGCGCTTTCTGTGTCTTCTCTAAGAAATATTTGCTTGACTCAAAATGGTACTTCACTGCCTAAAGATGTGTACCTACAATCTGCAAAACATACAGTGCTGTATGTTAACTATATCTCAATAAAACTGCAAGAAAAATAAATAAAAATTGTATCATTTGTGGCTGACTTTTAAGCATGTAAGCACCCAAATAATCACACTTGGATGAAACCTTGCAAATACATAGGCCAAAGTTTAACAACAATGATCATCTCTGTGGTTGCAGGCTATTTTTGTAGTTTTCCTATTCTTGCATGTTTAAAACTTTTTAAAGAAGTAATTTTAAGGGAAGTGATATGTTACCTCCATCACTAGAAGGAGGGGTAAGTGGACGCTGAAAGTCCACTGGAGATCTTGGAAGCACAGTTATGATTCTAAAATTTACATACACGAGTGCAGGTCTACAACTTACTGATCTGGCCTTGTTTCCCGAAACTCCAAGAAGGAGATGCCTTCAAGGGCTGCCCAGGTGTCCTCAGGTTGCACAACTAAGCCCTGGGCTGGCGGGGACAGGTCCATGCAGTGGTGCAACACAGGCAGGGCACACACCCAAAAGTCAACCTTTTTGTCCATGCATATTTGGCACAGGTTTACCAAGGATGCTCGCCAGCTAGAAAGGGAACAGAAATGGACATGAGCCCATTCTCCATGACAGTGGGAGAGACAGAAGTTCAGAGAGGCTTGTGATCTACAAAAGGTCCCTGGTGTCAGAGCTGGGACTTCAATTCAGGTCGTCTGGCAACAATAAACCTATATATGAAGCAATATTTTACATAAAAGTGGGGAGCCTATAAATAATACATGCCACGATCCTTACAATCACAAACGTGCGTGTTTCTCAAGACCTGGAAACACATGTACATTTGCCAGCTTTTCTTTTCTCTTTCAAAATGAACAGGATTTAACTGGGTGTTTAAAATTTGTAAAACCAGGAGGCAAGTGTTCATTAAGTCTGGCTGCTCAGAGAAGGCTACCCAATATCATTCTTGAATTCAATTCAAACAGCTGCAGAAAAAAGACCTGGGGATCTTCAGAGGGTTCTGGGGTGGTGTCTCCAACCAGTGAAGCCTAAGTGCCTTAGGACACAACACAGCCTCCACACTACTGGGGCTCCCCAGCCCAGCACAGTGGGCATGGCGGTGGCTCCTGGACTGGGAACAGCAGTAGCAGAGGCCATGGGGAGGTCATTCATGATGGTTCCACAAACATCCTTGAGTCCAGCTTCATTGTCTTACCACGACCCATGCATGCATGAAAGTCACTCAGTCGTGTCTGACTTTTTGCGACCCCATGGACTATACAGTCTATGGAATTCTCCAGGCAAGACTACTGGAGTGGGTTGCCTTTCCCTTCTCCAGGGGATATTTCCAACCCAGGGATTGAACCTGGGTCTCCCGCATTGTGGGCAGTTTCTTTACCAGTTGAGCCACAAGAGAACCCCCCCACCCCCCGCCCAAATACAGGCCCGCAGGGCTGAGACATGATACACCATAAACCTGCCCCAAAGCAAATATTCAATAGAATATGTAATAAAATGAAACATAGCACATAGACCAAAAAAGGCTAATGGGATAAACACTGAAATGGCAACAGTTCAGTTCAGTTGCTCAGTAGCGTCCAACTCTTTGCAACCCCAAGGACTGCAGCACACCAGGCTTCCCTGATCATTGCCAACTCCCAGTGCTTACTCAAACTCATGTCTATCGAGTTGGTGGTGCCATCCAACCATCTCATCCTCTGTCGCCCCCTTCTCTTCCTGCCTTCAATCTTTCCCAGCATCAGGGTATTTTCAAATGAGTCAGTTCTTCGCATCAAGTGGACAAAGTATTGGAGTTTCAGCTTCAGCATCAGACCTTTCAGTGAATATTCAGGACTGATTTCCTTTAGGATTGACTGGTTGGATCTCCTTGCAGTCCAAGGGACTCTCAAGAGTCTTTTCCAACACCACAGTTCAAAGCATCAATTCTTAGGCACTCAGCTTTCTTTATAGTCCAACTCTCACATCCATACATGACTACTGGAAAGACCGTAGGTTTGACTAGATGGACAATTGTTGGCAAAGTAATGTCTCTGCTTTTTACTATGCTGTCTAGGTTGGTCATAGCTTTTCTTCCAAGGAACAAGTGGCTTTTAATTTCATGGCTGCTTCACCATCTGCAGTGATTTTGGAGCCCCCAAAAATAAAGTTTCTCACTGTTTCCATTGTTTCCCCATCTATTTCCTATGAAGTAATGGGACCAGATGCCATGATCTTCATTTTCTGAATGTTGAGTTTTAAGCCAACGTTTTCACTCTCCTCTTTCACTTTCATCAAAAGGCTCTTTAGTTCTTCTTTGCTTTCTGTCATAAGGGTGGTGTCATCTCCATTTCTGAAGTTTTTTCTATTTCTCCAGGCAATCTTGATTCTAGCTTGTGCTTCATCCAGCCCAGCATTTCGCATGATGTACTCTTCATATGTTAAGTAAGCAGGATGACAATATACAGCCTTGACGTACTCCTTTTCCTATTTGGAACCATTTGTTCCATGTTCAGTTGTAACTGTTGCTTCTTGACCTGCATACAGATTTCTCAGGAGGCAGGTAAGGTGGTCTGGTATTTCCATCTCTTTAAAAATTTTCCACAGTGTGTTGTGATCCACACAGTCAAAGGTTTTGGCATAATCAATAAAGCAGATGTTTTTCTGGAACTCTCTTGCTTTTTCAATGATCCAACGGATGTTGGCAATTTGATCCCTGGTTCCTCTGCCTTTTCGAAATCCAATTTTGCTGGGAGCCAGCACAGGCGATCCCACCCATGACAAAGTCATGCAGAGGAGACCTGACAGGCAAGGTGGGTCAGGACTCGAGGGACTCCCCTGGACCTGCTCAAGCATCTACCCTGAAACCAAAATCTATCTGTCTACTGTTTACTATATTATGCCTTTCACCAACTCTTCTGACATTAACAGGGGGCTCTCACTGACCACCTTTCTCTGAAGAAAATCAACTTAGGGCTGTAGTTCATAAGTCTCCTGGGCTTGAAAGGAGTATTTCAATTTTAACCCCTCTGTTAACATTCTAGCTTGCTTAGCAGGTTTATCCATACTCTTGCAACTAACGCACATGATTGTTCACAACTTCCCAAACATGAAAGTCACGGGAAGCCTAAAACATTCTAAAAATCCTAATGGGCATAGAGCCCTTTAAGGGGTGAAAAATTATTAGATAATACTGGTGAAGGGCTTCATTGTTGAGCCAATGTTTGCTTCCAAGTTTTCTTATCCCTTACCCATTGTGTGCCTGGGAGTGCATTAGTTAATATAGTTAAAATGTAGAAAAACAAGTAGTAGCCTTGACAATAGCAACATAAGACCTTTGAGTTAATAAGTTCTTTCTTTGTTGTAACCCACTGCACCTTTGCTCCATAAGAATGTAACTTTATTTAGTACTTTCTGAGGGTGACACTGATTGGAAAAATAAAGAAAAAACACTTTAAAGGAAAAACAAGTTTTCTGATTGACCAACCTTTATCAGAAAAAGGTCATAAAATGTTAATAGGCCTCCAGGCCAGAAGATAATGTACATAATACAAGACCCTTGTAAATGGAAAGGTATGCAGAGAACATCCTGGTTTCGATAAGGGTTAAACAGATGTATTGTTGAGCTGACTCTACATGCCTCTACATCTTTCATTTCTAGAAATGTGTAACTCAGGGTATAAAAGCCCCTTTTGAAAATAAAGCTGTGGATCCCACTTCACCAGAGCTCTGGTCTCTGTGTCTTTCTTTCTCTTTCTCTCTCTCTCTCTTCTTTTTCAGGCTGACTCCCTGGAGCACAGAGGCCCTCTGAGTTCATTTTTTTTTGCCTGGGCTTCTAAGGCGCAATCGAGAAGGTGCTCTGCATCTTCAATCAGGGAAGAAGGCGCTCTGCGTCTTCACCCCATCAGGAGGGTGCCTGTGGCCTCCGTGAACAGAGCAAGTCCCGTGTCAGGGACTTTATTGACTTTCTGGGTAAACCAAGGAACATTAGCTTCTTTCTCTCTCCCTTATTCTTTCTCTTTATTTTTATTTTGACCCCGGACCACTAGGTCCCAATCCATTATAAGACCCGTGTCATCTCTCTCTCTTGCAGATGCTGTCCATCCTGAGGGTACCCTAGGATCCTGCTGGGGCTTGACCCCGGCACAATTTGAACATATGGAAGTTCATGGTTCACATACTGTTAAAGCCTGGCTTGGAGAATTTTGAACATTACTTTGCTAGCATGTGAAATTAGTGCAATTGTGCAGTAGTTTGAACATTTTTTGGCATTGCCTTTCTTTGGGACTGGAATGAAAACTGACCTTTTCCAGTCCTGTGGCCACTGCTGTGTTTTCCAAATTTGCTAGCATATTGAATGCAGCACTTTCACAGCATCATCTTTTAGGATTTGAAATAGCTCAACTGGAATTACATCATCTCCACTAGCTTTGTTTGTGGTGAAGCTTCTTAAGGACCACTTGACTTCACATTCCAGGATGTCTGGCTTTAGGTGAGTAATCACACCATTGTGGCTATCTGGGTCATGAAGATCTTTTTTGTATAGTTCTTCTGTGTATTCTTGCCACCTCTTCTAAATATCTTCTGCTTCTGTTAGATTCATACCATTTCTGTCCTTTATTGTGCTCATCTTTGCATTAAATGTTCAGAATGATCTCTGTTTATTTCCAAGCAAACCATTCAATATCACAGTAATCCAAGTCTATGCCCTAATCAGTAATGCTGAAGAAGCTGAAGTTGAACGGTTCTATGAAGACCTACAAGACCTTCTAGAACTATCTCCCAAAAAAGATGTCCTTTTCACTATAGGGGACTGAAATGCAAAAGTAGGAAGTCAAGAGATAACTGGAGTAACAGGCAAACTTGACCTTGGAGTATGAAAATGAAGCAGATCAAAGGCTAACAGTTTTGCCAAGAAAGCACACTGGTCATAGCAAACACCCTCTCCAACAACATAAGAGAAGACTCTACATATTGACATCACCAGATGGTCAATACCAAAATCATATTAATTATATTATTTGCAGCCAAAGATGGAGAAGCTCTATACAGTCAGCAAAAACAAGACCAGGAACTGACTGTGGCTCAGATTGTGAACTCCTTATAGCCAAATTCAGACTTAAATTGAAGAAAGTAAGGAAAACCACAAGACCACTCAGGTATGATATAAATCTAAACCCTTATGATTATAGAGTAGAAGAGACAAATAGATTTAAGGGATTAGATCTGACAAAGTACCTGAAGATCTATGGACAGAGGTTTGTGACATTGTACAGGAGGCAGTGATCAAGACCATCTGCAAGAAAAAGAAATGCAGAAAGGCAAAACGGTTGTCTGAGGAGGCCTTACAAGTAGCTGAGAAAAGAAGAGAAACTAAAGGCAAAGGAGAAAAGGAAAGATATACCCATCTGGATGCAGAGTTCCAAAGAATACCAAGGAGAGATAAGAAAGCCTTCCTCAGTGATCAATGCAAAGAAATAGAGGGAAACAGAGAATGGGAAAGACTAGAGATCTCTTCAAGAAAATTAGAGATACCAAGGGAACATTTCATGCAAAGAAATGACAACAGTGAGTGGTAGAATTATGGGTAGTTTTTATTTCTTGTATGCCTTCATCCATTCTATGACAAATACTTATTTTTATAATCACATAAAAACCAATAGAGAACTAGAAAATCTTTACACACACACATACAATACCTCTGAGATGTTTCAAGGATGTCTTTCAGGTCCTTGAGAAAGGTGCCTAGTGAATTGGTGTCCAAGCAGAGGAGGTGACAGAGTGAGGCCAGGTCTTTTTCCAGTAAGAGGAAGTTGAATTTTTCCACTAAGAAAAGGACAATCATGCCCATTCCCAATTTACTCTTCACTAGGCAGTCTTCAGGCAGAGGGCCCCCACCGGTTTCCAGAAATGGCGCCATTTTCTTTGTCACACACTCCCATAAATGCTTCTTCACCTGGTCCCAGGAGAAAAGGAAAACACACGACCATGGCGTTGAACCCACCAGAGGTGTCAGGACCTGCCTGTCACTGAGCTTCATTTCCTATCAGCTGGGTAGGGCCTGAGGAATGAGGGACAGGGAAGTCTCTGGGGAGGAGTCGCCCTCCACCTGCCTCCCCAGTAAACCCTGAGCATCCTCTTGCCCCAGGCCTTTGAGAGGTACCACCAGTGGTATATCCAGAGGCCTCAGCATGCTGGAGAGGATCTCAGATGGGGGTTTTAAGCCTTATAAGGTTTCACATGGCTCCAGGTATGTCTCAAAAATGCCTAAGCTATACCACTGAGCAGGTGAAGATGCAGTGAAGGAGGGTTCCAACCTTCTTCCCACTCTTCCCCAGGAGAGATAAGGAGGTGGGGCCAGTGGGCAGGGGGTGAGAGGGGAAGTGAGGAGATGGGACCAGTGGCAGAGGTGGATCTAGGTGAGCAGGTGGGAAGAGGACAAACTGAAGAGAACAGAGAATTCCCTAGACAGGGCACAAGGAGAAAGGGGACTGAAATAGCCTGACCCTCTCCACCAGAATATTAAAAAGCAGGCATCACTTTGCAGACAAAGGTCCATCTAGTCAAAGCTATAGTTTTTCCAGTAGTCATGTGCGGATTTCAGAGTTAGACCATAAAGAAAATTGAGCACCAAAGAATTAATGCTTTCAAACTGTGGTGCTAGAGAAGACTTTTGAGGGTCCTTTGGACAGCAAGGAGATCAAACCAGTCAACCCTAGAGGAAATAAATATTTCTGAATATTCACTGGAACGACTAATGCTGAAGCTAAAGCTTCAATAACTTGGCCACCTGATACAAAGAGCTGAGTTATTGGGAAAGGCCCTGGTGCTGGGAAAGATTGAGGGCAGGAGGAGAAGGGGACGACAGAGGATGAGATGGTTGGATGGCATCATCAACTCAATGGACATGAGCAAACTTTGGGACATAGTGAAGGACAGGGATGCCTGGTGTGCTGCAGTCCATAGGGTCGCAAAGAGTCAGACACGATTGAATGACTGAAAAACAACAATAATCCACCTGGTCCACTGAGTCAAGAGGTCATATGGCCACTAGGAAGTGGGGTGATGCTGAGCATCCAGGAAGTAGAAAAGAGAGCTGTTGCTGACACCCCTGAGACATGGTACCTCCTTCTCGTCATACTGTAGAGTACTCCACGGCTGTTCTTCTCCTTCATAAATCATGGGCACACGAATGACAGAATAGAGCTGCTGGAACTGGGTGAAAAATTTCATTAAATTGATGGCATTCCAGGTCTCAAGGATGCGAAAGATGCTGTCCAGCATGACTGCAGCCGCGATCTGCTTCCCTTTCACCAAGTCTCTCCTTGTACCATCTGTTATATGATTCATCAATTTCTGAAATGTCCCAGGGGGCTTCATATGAATTACATCATCATACTGATGCCAGTCTAAGAGTAAAGAGAATATTATACTTAGGGGCATTGAAACCCACTAGACCTGAACACTCCACCCTGGAAGGTTGATATTGACCAGAAGAAACAAGATGAAGGAGCCAAAAAGGGAAGAAAGACAGGAAAATTACAGAGTGTGGTAAACAGAAGGCAGCCAGCACTCACTCACTCTGGTACCCAGCCACAGACGAGCAACATGGGGCCTGACCCTGGAGGTAGCACCAATGTTTAGGACAAGTAACCTATACACTCCACAGTGAATTGAGTGAGGCCCAAGCTCACACCATTCATCTGCCCTGAGAATACTGAAATCATGTCTTTGTCAAACTAGACAGCTCAACACATTTGGTATGTTAGTTCCTTAGAAAATGACCACATGGAAGTAAAAAAATTCATACTGAAACTGCATCACTCACTAGGAATTGTGCATCATTTTGGTATGTTACTTGGTACAAGAGCTCCTTTCCTCTGTCCTGAGAACCATGGTGCCCACTCCATGAAGGATGGTACAGGTCACACAGCAGACAAAACAGCACTCAACATGGGGCAAGGGTTGAACACATGGCTTCTCTTATAACCAGCTGAAATATGAGTGCAGCCCTAGAAAGCCCAGGAAAATCAATTGCCAAATAATTCGAAGGCAAAGAGGTCAGTAAGACACCAGAGGGAACACAAGTGCATAAAAATAGCCATGAAAATCAGAAAGTCGAGCCTCTGAACAAGCCTCCTGCTCCTTGTTGCCCAGCCTTTTGTCTTTGCTGGAAGGCCCTGCTCACACATCCTTGCCCCATCCCAGCCCCGTCTGGCAATAACTAGGAATCACTGTTTGGATCTGACCTCAGGCATCAGCTCCTGTGGTTGCCTTCCCTGCTCCCTGTGCCTCTCACAGGTTGGGGGACACAATGGCTGTCTCTCAGTTTTATAAAAACTTTCTTCCAGAGAAAAGGTGGGTGAGAGATGCTGGGCTGGGACAGCCAGTGCCATGGAGATTGTTAGAGTGCCAGTCAGGGTCCTGGGCTAGGGACACCCTTGACCCCAGGACAGTGGGGCAGGGAGGGACATTAATGGTCTTGGTCTCAAGACTCTACTAGAAGAATAAAATATTTAAGTTCCAACCTCTTAGAGACAAGAGAGAAAAATTTTTAAAGTACGAAAAAGAACAAGAAAACAAAGTAGACAGAAGAGACATGATAATTAGTCAAAAGCGAGTCTCCCATTGACAGTCACAATTCATGCCAATGGGCTAAGTTCCTCCAAAATATGATCAGATTGAGAATTTCCCTGGTTGTCCAATGGTTAGGACTTCCCACTTCCACTGCAGGGACAAGGGTTTGATCCAAGGTCTGGGATCTAAGTTCCCACAAGCCACATAGCACAGGAAATAAAAAGATCAGAATTTCCAAGCAAATTTATTTTCGGAAGCTTTCTTAAGCATGATATTGTTTTAAATAATGTTTTTCAATAATTATATTTTGCAAGCTTAGAAAAAACATAAAAATGGACTGCAAGGAGATCCAACCAGTCCATCCTAAAGGCGACCAGTCCTGGGTGTTCATTGGAAGGACTGATGTTGAAGCTGAAACTCCAATACTTTGGCCACCTGATGTGAAGAGCTGACTCATTTGGAAAGACCCTGATGCTGGGAAAGATTGAGGGCAGGAGGAGAAGGGGACGACAGAGGATGAGATGGCTAGATGGCATCACCAACTCAATGGACCTGAGCTTGGGTGGACTCTGGGAGTTGGTGATGGACAGGGAGGCCTGGCGTGCTGTGGTCCATGGGGTTGCAAAGAGTTGAACACGACTGAGAGACTGAACTGAATACACTGAATACTGAATGGGAAAAACAACAACAACAACAAAAGCCCAGCAAAACAGGGATGTGGCTGGAACAGCCGAATCTGAGAGAAAGCAGCAGAGTTGGGACAAAAAGCAAAGATCCTGAGGTGGGGGTGAGGAATGCAGACACAGCAGACAGTTTCAGACAAAACACAGCACAAGGCAAAAGACACTGGAACAGACAGAGTGCCAGTGACGGCTGTTTCTGCCAGCAGCACACACATCTCCCCTCTGGTCTCCCTGCATCACGGGGCTGGAGCCCAGAATCTCCATTCTGCCTGCCTTGCAACAGTGGCTTCTACCAATGAGAGTGCTCACAGGAGGCTTAGAAGGAGGAAGAGGGGAAGGAAGACATCTCTCTGTTTATTGGGATTAATGAAAACTTCATGTATTTAACATAGATAAACCACCATCACACCAAATGGAGCAAATTACAAAACTTTCCTCAATCAACAAAATTCCAGTGCCTTCTAGACACTCCTCACAAATCACCTACATGGATGATGTCAGGGGCTGGGACATTTCCCCACCTGGGCTCAAGAAGTGACCTCCTGACCCTCATAAGCCACCAGAGTCCCTCCCTGGCCTTCCTAGCCCTTCTATCAATTAATATGACTCACCTCCTATCTACTTAAAACTCCTTATTTAACCTAACTGACCTGGTTTCATCTCCAAGGGAGTTCTAAGGTCAGCTTACCAACAAGACATCTAAATAGAAGAGCCTATATGGAGAAATAACCAAAGGGCCTGAGGGCCTTTGCAACAAGGAAGGAAAAGCTCTAACACTCATATTTTTCTAAGCTTGCAAAATATAATTATTGGAAAACACTATTTAAAACAATACCATGCTTAAGAAAGCTTCTAAAAACAAACTGACTTGGAAATTCTGAGTTACTCTTCAACTTAAAAATCTGTTTAATGAAACAGCTTATATAACTCAATATTTTTAAAAAGCCAATCAAAAAATGGGAGAAGACCTAAATAGATACTTATCCAAAGAAGACATACAGATGGCCAACAGGCACATGAAAAGATGCTCATCATCACTAATTATTAGAGAAATGCAAATCAAAACTACAATACTACAATAAGGTATCACTGCACACTGATCAGAATGGACATCATCCAAACGACACAAATACCAAATGCTGGAGAGGGTGTGGAGCAAAGGGAACCCTCCTATACAGTTGATGGGAATGTAAATTGGTACAGCCACCTTGGAAAACAGTATGGAGTTTCCTCAATAAAACTAAAAATAGAACTACAATATGATCCAGCAACACCAACAATCCCACTCCTGGGTGTATATCCAAAAAAAACAAGGACTTTATTTTGAAAAAAGACATGCCCCTCCATGTTCACTGTAGCATTATTTACAATAGCCAAGAAATGAAAGGAAACTAAGTGCCCATCAGCAGATGGATAGATAAAGAAGACATGGTATATATACCCAATGCACTGTTACTCAGCAATTTAAAAAATATTGCCATGTGCAGCAACTGGATGGATCTAGAGAATATCATATTAAGTAAGTCAGAGAAAGACAAATATTATAACACATATGTAGAATTAAAAAAAATAATGAATTTATAAAACTGACACACAGACAGAAAATAAAACATCATTACCAAAGGTAAAAGTGAGGGGGAAAGGATAAATTAGGAGTATAGGTTTAAAAGATACACACTACTAAATATAAATTAGAAAAGCGACAAGGATTTACTGTATAACACAGAGAACTATATTCAATATCTTGTAATAAGCCGTAATGGGAAAGAATCTGAGATATATATATGAATCTGATATATATATGTATAAAACTGAACCACTTTGTTGTAACCCTGAAAGTAACACAAAAATTAAAATATACCTCAATGAAAGAGAGAAAATGAAAGAAGGGAGGAAAAAAAGGAAAGAAAATGTTTTTAATGGACTTTAAAATGATTGTTTCTGTGTTAAAAAAAAAAAAAATCATCTCTATCTGATTTGACAGCTTAGGTACCAGGACCAACCAGGTAAATCTGAAGTGACTAAGGCAGTGCTTCCTAAGAGCAAATGGGACCTGTCATCCCAAATCACTACCACGTCTTCTGCAAATACTAGATCAACACCAACTATTGTTTGATGACAGGCCATCTAAAGCTTGGAAACAGTCAGTTTAGATCATCCAGCAAGTGAAAGGCAAAGTCAGAAAAATCATGGGACTCTGGGATCAGACCATATAGAAGAGTCTTGTAAAAGCAAACAAGTCAACACTTGTGCACATTGAAGAGAACATGACTCTAGTTTCTTCTCTGTCTCTTTGGGCCAGTTCAGAATAACTAAGCACCTACCCCATTGACCTCTATTGCTGTCAGCCCAACTGAAATCCCAGGCATGGATAGCATCAATGGCAAAGATCCCTCCAGATGACTCCAAACCCAGCCATCAAGTCACTCCCAGCTTTCAGTCCTGCCTAGCTGAGGCCCCAGACATTAGAGAGCAGAAACCACCCAGCCCTACTGTGCTCCATCCAAACTCCTAACCCACAGAAGTAATGGATATAATAAAACTGTTTTATGCACTCCCAAAAAACAAATAAGCAAAATAGAGTACCTGGTCTTGGTGACAGACTGGTCCATCTCTCTCAAAAGCTGACAGATCAATCTTTTTCAACAAGGATTTTAATTTTAATCTAATAGATATACATTCAGCTTTTGAGTCTAAAAACTTGATTATCCATTCTTTCTGAGGATACATGTAATGTTTATGACAGACCAGGAATTCAGCTACAAAGAAGATCTGAGGAGTTCCTAAGAGTAGAACCCATATAGACTCTCTCTATACAACACATGCACATGTATGCACACACCAAACAAACACTACACACACAATGCATACAGTGAGTGGAATAGAGCACAGAGAAAATAATTAGCTACAGACAAGAATAGACAGAGAAAAGGAGAATAAAGTGGTAGAAAGGAGAAAAAGTAAATAGAAGAGTGACAGTGATGACAGACAGCAGCGAGTGGTGAATCTGGCCCTTGATGGCTTCTGCTGGATGTCTTATTCATAGTTGCCATTTGGAAATCTGTTAAGGTCTTCTATCCTGTCTGGCAGCCCTGTTTCCCTTTCCCTTGCCCCTGCTTACTGCTGCCTCTCTATGCCCCAGTCCTGTCACTTCCCAGGCAGATCCACCTTCTCTTCTTTCCCTTAGAAAAAGTCCATTTCCTTGTTTACTCTTGTGAGTGGTTAACCTAAACTGATCAGAAACATGCTTCCAAGCTCAAGTTTAGGAAACATAGAGTGGGGAGGTAAGGCAGGGCCAATGCCAAGCAGAGAGGACCCACAGAAGTCAAGGAAAGCCTTTACTCCCCAGAGAGGCATGTCCAGTCTCAGAAGTTCTGATCAAGAGTCCAGACTTCAGCTTACCTCCAGAATCTAGAAGGGAAGATTTCACCTGCAGACAGCGGTTCACATACTCGCCTTTCTTTGGCTGATCTTTGTAGATGAACTCATACTCCTCAGAGCTCTTGCCTCTGCAGATGAGGTACTTGTAAGGAATGGGTTTATTCATGTGCTGCTTGGAAATTATGGTGCTGCCTTCAATGAGGGACCCATTCTCATGTAAGTCTCTGTGAATAAACAGGAGAGCAGCTAGTTGTCTGAAAATCCCCTCCCAGAAATTTTCATTCATCTCAAACACAAAATGAAGTACAGACCCAAAGCTATAAATACATGCTGACTGAGAAGATGCTTCTAGAACAAGGCTCTGTTTCCACGTGGAGACATAAAGAAGACCAAGATGAAGTATGACAAAGAAGTGCATTATAAGGAAGAGTTTTTTGAAATATTCATCTCCCAGAAGTTCTAACAATTAATCAACTTGATCAGAATTATGATTTCAATATATTTCAAAGACTGGACATTCTGTACATTTCCTTATGGGTCAACTGGGATATACTCACTTGCTGTAGTGCATCTCGCAAACATTATGACTCCATGCAGGCTTCCCGAATTCTTTTCCGCCCCTGACAAATACTTTGTGTTGGTGGGGGTTAAATTCGAAATGTTTAGAAATAATTGCATGGAAGTACACTGTGATTCCTTCTGCAGAGCTCAGCAGGCTGAGGGAAAGTCACATAGGAAAACACCAATTATATCTGGGTTTCTCTACTCCCTGCCCACACACACATGCAGGCACACATGTGCACACATGATCTTGTTTCTGGGCTGTGCACTAACACACACCCCAGCAAAGTGTAAGAGAGTCCACACTTCAGATAGACTGCCTACCATGTGGGTCCCCTTGTGGGTCTACGGTGGAGGAGGACAGTGGGCACAGGGTGGGGTGATCTCTGCCCAGCTCCAAAGAGCTGGGGTTGGTGGGAGGGGGTGACTGAGTACTCTGGGGCATGACTGCCTCTCTCCTGACTTCTGTAGGTTCCATGCTGTTCAGGTCCCCAGAGACCATGTGATGGAGCATTTCAACCAATCAAGAAACTGGGACAGGTGCCCCTCCCCTGCCTACCTCCTGAGCATTGCCCTTTGCCCTGCAAGTCAACAAAAAGGTAGCCTGGGAATCTCCTCTGGGGTGGCGTGGCCCTTTCTAGCCCCAGTGCTGGGTGGGGGCCAGGTCTGTGCCTCCCTTAGCCAGTTGCACCCACCTCTCCTTAGCTCGCTGTGTGCTCTGGTTCCTTTGCTCCTTCTCATTTTTCACAGGGGCTGCATTATTTCCATTATTCCCCTCTGGACTCTTCAGGTCCTTTGGCTTGGCTTTGACATTTTCACCTGTTTTCCCTCCAGGAACAGCAGTCTGATCCTTGGTTGCAATTTCCTGGAACAGGCAAATTCCCAACCTTTATACCAGGCTCCATGCTTGCCCCCAACACGGGATGCTTGTCACAGTTGCCAGACTGGTCACATCCCTTCCCTGCTCAGAACCTTCAAATGGCTTCTGGTCCACCCACCACAGGCTCCAAGGATTCCTGTCCCCAGCATCGTCAACCCCAGCCTCAACCCTGGCCTCTCTTCCGTTCACCTGCTCTTGGAAGAAGCAGCTTTCCTGCTGCCCCCTAAACAGGTCCACCACACTCTCCCTTGGGGTCTTTGCATGTCCCCAGATAGGCACATGGTTTGCCTGTCACTCTTTCAGTTCTCCTTGGAGAGGCCCTGACTGGCATCCGCCTCAGTACATTGCCCTACTTCTCTCCAGGGCACTTTGCACAGTCTGGCTTTGCATGTCTTTCTCCCCACTAGAATTTGAGCTCCCAAAGGCAGGACCTGGTCTCATTCATGGCTATACTCCCAGCACCTAACACATATTCACCAAATGATTAATCTGTGGAAGGAACTGGACTAAAAGGAGCAACCCATGGGATGGACAGCAAGGATGGGGAGGGTGTCCTGGAGAGCCGACAAGGCAGGCACGAGGCACTTTACTTGGTGGTGGTCTCGGGAAGCAGGGACGCTTGTGGGTGGCTCTTTTGTTTTCTGAGTCTTATTTTTAACATCTTTCTCAGCTCCTTTCACTGAAACAGCTGACTCAGCTGCAGCATCACTTGCCTAGAAGAAGTAAAGACCCCAAAACATCAGGGCCAAAATGACAAAGCGCACAGGGAAACTTGGACTCAGTGGCATAAGTGTCATCCTCTGCCACCAGCCCAGGAACAGGGGTCAGCAACTCAGGGTAGACTAATAGCCCCTTCCATAGCCCCCATCCCAGGAAGCAAGTCCCAGTGGATGCTCTTCCAAGACACTGAAGTGATATCAGAACTGCACTGCACAGCAAGGTGTTGAGACATGGCAGGCCAACCCTGGTTATCACTCCCCTAACTCACCCCAGAGGCAGGATCCCTGGCCTGATGCCTGATGGTCTGCAGATCTTTTCTGGGCTTGGAGGTGTCCATCTTTGGCTCAGGCAGCAGGAGCTCCTGGGCAGTATCCTTCTACCTAGGAGAGCCTTCACTGGCAGAAGTGGGGAGATCTTTACACTTGGAGGGGCTTCGGGAGTGGTGGTCATTCCCTTCTGGGAGGGCTCCTCCCAGAGTCTGGTCCTGAGGTGCTGGGCTGCTCAGAGACTCAGTGCCCGTGGCTGCTTCTGCCTCTCCTGCAGCCTCGCCTTGCAGAGGGTGGCCCATGGCCTCCAGCAGTATTTTGCCCACACTTGGAGACTGCCCTGGCTGGTGAGTGGTATTACCCTGCTGAGCTGGGCTTTGACATGGAGCTGTGTCCTGGAGCCCAGGGTTTACAAATGAACTCAGACTACAGGGCCCCAGTGAGGACGGGGACAAGGAATCCAGCTCTGCAGATGTGTAAGTGTTAGGGGAAGCACACTGACTGAAACCGCCCACCCTGGCCAGACACCATAGTAACCATTTGCATGAGTTTTACAACAGGAGGTCCTGGTAAGGAACATGGAACTAATAAGCCACCACCAACTGGAAGAGTTCAAGAAAGGTCAAAAGGAGACACCACATGTCCGACCACCTCCCAGAATCCTTCTCTCTGGCATCCATCTTGGCTGAACAAGGCATGTACCAACGAGGAAGGACTCTGAGTCAGATGATTGGCTAAAGACAACCAGGAAACTAATCTCATCCCCATAAAACCCAAGACTGAGAGCCACGTGGCAGAGCAGTCCTCCTCAGTTCCCTTACCCTACTGCCCTCCACCCAAGTGCCCTTTCCCAATAAAATCTTTTGCTTTGTCAGCACATGCATCTCCTCAGACAATTCATTTCCAAGTGTTAGACAAAAGCCCAGTTTCGGGTCCTGGAAGGGGTCCCCCTTCCTGCAACAGAAGCATTCTTCCAATTCCTTTTCTTCCTTTTACTCTTTCTGTGCTGCTAAACAGAAAAAGAGACACTAATTTTGTTTCTCAAGTTTACTATACTCTCACCAATGTTTTCCTTCAATTTCCTTTCAATTTCTGAAATACATCAAGCATAGCTCAACCAAACCACTGAGAGTGTTAACAGCCTCAGTAGAGAGGCCAGAGGTCCCCAAGCAGCAGGAGCAAATAAACTGCAAGTGGCAGACATTAATTTTTTTTTCCTTCTCTACACAAAATTAAAGGTTTCTTTTATTTCTGTGTTATCATGGCAACACCTGGATCAGCCTGAACTTAACTTTATCTCAAACTTTGAGCTAACCGAATGCATTTTTCTTAAGGAAATAATTCCTTCTACAATGTTAATGAACCATGTATTTGCTTGGAAATCTGCCTTTCTTCAAGATTCATGTCAATTGTTTCATGGCCTGGGATGTCATTATGGCCTCACCTAGTGCCAATGTTATCTCAAAATGCATGTTGTGGGTTAGGGGCCTGGTGCAACTCTCTCAGTTTTGAGGTATTTCTTTTCTTTAATTAGCAGCTTGCTAACAGGTATATAAATCCTTACTAAAAACTAGCAAGGGGGTCACTCTTTCTGCCCCCTTCTGATGTCTATGTCAGAAACTTTCTCTATCTCTTTTTATGCTGTAATAAAACTTTGCCACACAAAAGCTTCTAGTGATCAAATTCCTCTCCTCTGAAGGCCACGAATCCCAGCATCATTCACAGCTCGCAGAAGCAATCTTACCACCTTACAATGGCTATATCTGCCATTCCTTTATTTTGGAAAGAAACTGAACATGAAGTGAATCAGGGTGGTAAACAGAGTTGAGGCACAAGCTGGAAGCAGTGATGGTCACATGCTTTGTTTTGCTCAACCCAATCTGAGACGCTCATGTGAAATTCCTTCCAATGGGACGTCCCTGTGGGTGTGTGCTACAGTCATGTCCAACTCTTTGGGACCCTATGGACTATAGCCTGCTACGCTCCTCTGTCCAGGGGTTTCTCCAGGCAAGAATACTGGAGTGGGTTGCCATGCCCTCCTCCAGGAGTACTTCCCAACCCAGGAATCTAACCCACATCTCGTGTGTCTCCTGCATTGGTAGGCAGATTCTTTACCACTAGTGTTAGGGGAAGCACATTGATTGAAACCGCCCACCCTGGCCAGGTACCATAGTAACCATTTGCATGAGTTGTTTTATGACAGGAGATCCTGATAAGGAATAGGGAGCTAATAAACCACCACCAACCAGAAGAGTCCGGGAAAGGTCGAAAGGAGACACCGCATGTCCGTCCACTTCCCAGAATCCCTCCCACTAGCAACCACCTTGGCTGAGTGATGCGTGCGCCACCAGGAAAGACTCTGAATTAGAATGATTGGCCAAAGACCACCCGGAAAATCCCATCACCATAAAACCCGAGACTTCGAGCCATGCAGTAGAGCAGTTCTCCTGGGTTCCCTTACCCTACTGCTCTTCACCCAGGTGCCCTTTCCCAATAAAATCTCTTGCTTTGTCAGCAGATGTCTCTCTTTGGACAATTCTTTTCCGAGTGTTAGACAAGAGCCCAGTTTCGGGCCCTGGAAGGGGTCCCCCTTCCTGCAACACTAGCACACACTGGGAAGGCCATGTCCCTGTAAAGGTGGCTTTCAAATGTCAGAAAGCATGCAGAGGCCCCCACACTTTACACTCCTATTTGGTATTATGTACAAAATAGAGACGCAAAAATGAGCAGAAGTCTAACTTGTTCCTTCCTGCACTTGCACTGGCATATTATGCCTCTGCCTGCAGATGATCCTCACTCAAAGTCAAGAGTCCTCAGCTTCAGAATCAGAGACGAGCTTGTGAGAAGTAGGTGTGGCAGGCCCCTGCGAGGACCCCAAGGGGCTGGATGCCCTGCATGCATGGGGATCCTGCTTTGCTGCAAATATTGATTAGTTCATTAAGTGCCAGTAACCTGTGACCCTCACTGCCACTGAAGCCCAGTGTGGGCCTAGGGCTTGGCAACTCGCCCCTTGCCTGGGCTGAGTCTCTGGGAGAGGGAGATTGAAGACCTTGGGGTTTATCTGCACATGGGGTGGGGCAGCCTGGTTCTGGGTCAGTTTCCAGATTTTCTCCAAGAAATCTGACCAAAATTCCAGCCCATCTGCTTGAAACAAGCAGCATAGAGCACAGCCTGCCCTAAATGGCAATTTCCCAGTCTGACATCCACACCAGCTAACACTGTGGTAGAAAGAAGCTTAAGGAAGGTCATTCAAGGCAATCACACCCCCAACTTTCAGGGCATATATATCTCTGAAGATCTTGCCAACATACTGATGGTGACTCAGCACAATGGAGGGAACTTCAGGTTCTGCATTCCATGGTGCTGCTGCCAGTCCAGGCTTGCTCTGTGAGCACTACTACCAAGCAGCTCCCTACCCCTGACACCCGACTCTGATCTGACAGGTCTGGAGGCCTAGGCACCAGCATCTCCTTTAGCTATCCTGGTGGTCCTGACATGCAGCCTCACTGGGAACCACAGGGCAGACCATCAGGAAGCTGTGTGCAGACCCCACAACCCCAAGCCCTTTGCAGAGTCTCCTCCTTTTTGACTGCGAGGCTGGCTTAAATTAAGTTGCTTAGCTCTATGCTGATTTAACAAAAGGAACCTGGAACTCTGTCCTAAGCACAAGGAAAAAGAAAGGAAGACATGTTCTTCCCCCACAAACCTGATGTTTAGTGGGATAAAAAGACTAAAAACAAGTGGTTTTAGCATATTGGAAGGACGGGGAGGCTTCCCATGGAAGAGGTGCAGGTTGAGTCTGAAAGTCATTGAGAGACAAGAAGGCAGTTTCACGCAGTCCAAGGATTTCCGGGACATGTGCATCTGAACATGGTCAAAGCCATGGGCTGCCTTTGAGAGGGTAACAGGCAGAAAGGCCAGGAGTCTCCAAATGGAGGAAATTGGCTGCAAGTGTCAGACATTTTTTGTCTTAAGCAGCAGGAGGAGACAAACTAGTGTTAACTTTTTCCCCCCTTCTCTAGCAAAGAGTCAGACACGACTGAGCGACTGAACTGAACTGAACTGATACAAATTTAAAAGAGGCTTCTCTTAAAATTCTATGTTGCCATAATGACACCTGGTTCCACCTGAACTTAGCTTTTCTCAAACCTTGAGCTAACCAATGCATTTTTCTTATGGAAATGTTTGTCTTAAGCTATGTTAATGTACTATGTATTTACCCGAGACTGTCTTCAAGTCATTTCTGCCTAAAGGCTCAGAACCCACTTGACAATCCAGTATGTTATACTCATACATTGTTCTCCTAATCTATGTTATGAAACTATATATTTGTATGGAAATCTGCCTTTCTTCAAGATTCATGCCAATCGTTTAATGGCCCAGGATGACTCACCTGATGCCAAGATGATCTCAAAATGCATCTTGTGGGTGAGGGGCCTGGTGCCACTCTCTGAGTTTTGAGACATTTATTTTCTTTAATTAGTAGACTACTAGTAGCCATATAACATTGTCAACTACAAATTGGCACTTACCAAGAGCACTGCCAACTATTGAACAACAAAGGCGTTTGCCATCTGCCTCTACGGAGGTTGAACCCCATGCTGCTATAGCTGTTGACCTTCAACAACCCCTGAAGGTTGAAATAGAGGAAAACAACAGAATGGGAAAGACTACAGATCTCTTCAAGAAAATTAGAGATACCAAGGGAACATTTTATGCAAAGATGGGCATGATAAATGTCAGAAATGGTATAGACCTATCAGAAGCAGAAGATATTAAGAAGAGGTGGCAAGAATACACAGAAGAACTGTACAAAAAAGATCTTCACGACCAAGATAATCACGATGGAGTGATCACTCACCTAGAGCCAGACATCCTGGAATGTGAAGTCAAGTGGGCCTTAGAAAGCATCACTACGAACAAAGCTAGTGGAGGTGATGGAATTCCAGTTGAGCTATTCCAAAGCCTGAAAGATGATGCTGTGAAAGTGCTCCACTCAATATGCCAGCAAATTTGGAAAACTCAGCAGTAGCCACAGGACTGAAAAAGGTCAGTTTTCATTCCAATCCCAAAGAAAGGCAATGCCAAAGAATGCTCAAACTACTGCACAATTGCACTCATCTCACACACTAGTAAAGTAATGCTGAAAATTCTCCAGCCAGGCTTCAGCAATATGTGAACCGTGAACTTCCAGATGTTCAAGCTGGTTTTAGAAAAGGTAGAGGAACCAGAGATCAAATTGCAAACATCCGCTGGATCATGGAAAAAGCAACAGAGTTCCAGAAAAACATCTACTGCTTTATTGACTATGCCAAAGCCTTTGACTGTGTGGATCACAATAAACTGTGGAAAATTCTGAAAGAGATGGGAATACCAGACCACCTGACCTGCCTCTTGAAAAACCTGTATGCAGGTCAGGAAGCAACAGTTAGAACTGGACATGGAACAACAGACTAGTTCCAAATAAGAAAAGGAGTACGTCAAGGCTGTATATTGTCACCCTGCTTATTTAACTTCTATGCAGAGTACATCATGAGAAACGCTGGGCTGGAAGAAGCACAAGGTGGAATCAAGATTACCGGGAGAAATACCAATAACCTCAGATATGCAGATGACACCACCCTTATGGCAGAAAGTGAAGAGGAACTAAAAAGCCTCTTGATGAAAATGAAAGAGGAGAGTGAAAAAGTTGGCTTAAAGCTCAACATTCAGAAAACGAAGATCATGGCATCTGGTCCCATCACTTCATGGGAAATAGATGGGGAAACAGTGGAAACAGTGTCAGACTTTATTTTTGGGGGGCTCCAAAATCACTGTAGATGGTGATTGCAGCCATGAAATTAAAAGACGCTTGCTCCTTGGAAGAAAAGTTATGACCAACCTAGATAGCATATTCAAAAGCAGAGATATTACTTTGCCAACAAAGGTCCATCTAGTCAAGGCTACAGCTTTTCCAGTGGTCATGTATGGATGTGAGAGTTGGACTGTGAAGAAAGCTGAGCACCAAAGAATTGATACTTTCAAACTGTGGTGTTGGAGAAGACTCTTAAGAGTCCCCTGGACTGCAAGGAGATCCAACCAGTCCATCCTAAAGGAGACCAGTCCTGGGTGTTCATTGGAAGGACTGATGTTGAAGCTGAGACTCCAATACTTTGGCCACCTCATGCGAAGAGTTGACTCATTGGAAAAGACCCTGATGCTGGGAGGGATTGGGGGCAGGAGGAGAAGGGGGCAACCGAGGATGAGATGGCTGGATGGCATCACCAACTCTATGCACATGAGTTTGGGTGAACTCCGGGAGTTGGTGATGGACAGGGAGGCCTGGCGTGCAGCAATTCATGGGGTCGCAAAGAGTCAGATATGACTGAGCAACTGAACTAAACTGAACTGAACTGAACCCCTGAGGGAGTTCAGGGTGAAGTGAGGCACTCTGTGCTCCAGGGAATCTGGTGGGACAGGTCTTTAGACAGTTGGATGTTTTTATGAACAGATTTTATGATCTCAGTACTTGCATCTCCTCATATCTAGAGAAGCACTAAATCCCTTCATGGTAGTATCAGATCCTCATGACTAACAAAAAGCCTTTTGTAAAATGAGTGCTTCATGGTATTGAACTCCCCCTTCTCCAAAACCTTATATATTGTCTTTCCCCCACTGCCACTTTGGAGCAGTCTCTCAGAGCTATCTGAGATGCTGCCTCCCAGGCTGCACTCCTCATTTTGCCCCAAATAAAACTTAACTCACAACTCTCAAGCTGTACATCTTTTTTTAGTTAACAACATTCAGCTAAAAACTAGCAAGGGGAAAAAAAAAAAACCTAGCAAGGGGGCACTCTTTCTGCTCCCTTCTGATGTCTATGTCAGAACCTTTCTCTATTTCTTTTATACTTTAATAAAACTTTATTACACAAGAGCTCTGAGCGATCAAGCCTCGTCTCTAGCCCTGGATTGAATTCTTCTCCTCCGAGGCCAAGAATCCTGGCGTCTTTTGTGATTCAACAACAACCTTTTACCTTCTAGGCTGACCTGCCACCCAGAATCAAAGCTTATGCATAGACAGAGGACCCCACATGACTGGCCCTCACTGTCTGTCAACCTCATCCCACCCTAGTCCTGCCCTGGCCTCCAGCATCAATCCTGTTTTTTACTTTCTGTATTTTAGGATGTTTGGGCATTTGGGGGGACCTTGCTAGTCCTGGGCAGACTGCCCCTCCCAGGGTTAGCTAATACCCAGAGAGAGGTGGTGACTCTCCACAAGCACATCTTTCATCTGCCCATCAACCAACATGGAGCTCCTTCCCCTACCCCCAACTCCTTTATTAAACTCTCCCTACAAGCCAACATTTCCTGCTCTAAATCACCACAGGGCCAAGTACAGGACATCTAGACCAACCTACAGCCCAGAGTCCACCAAGAGCATTCACACTAGCCAATTCTGAACCTCCTCAAACCTGCCTGCCCTGTCCCACAAGGCAGGCTCAGGGCTACTTTCTCCCCTTGCTCCTTCTATCTCCCCTGCGGCTCTTCAGGCATGGCCCCTCCTCCTGAGAGCTGTAACTCTGGCCTCTCCTGTCATCGCTAATCACATAATCAGGGCGCCTCTGGCCTCAGGTTCCCTGTCTCCCCAGACATCTCCTTCACTTTGTCCTCTGCCCCACACCCCTCGACAGACCACCTGGATATCCCCGGTAGGAAAGCAAACCTTCGCAGCCCTGCACCTGCTTTATTTCCCTCTGTAGCAACCATCAACTAAACTTAGCTTTTATTTTCTCTTCCCTCCAGGAAGGAAGTCTCTATTTTCTTCACTGCTGTATCCACAGTGTCTAGAACAATCCCAGACCCCCTGTAGGTGCCTAAATGCTTCTACCTCATTATATAAATTCCTCAGAAAGTCCCCTGTCTCCCTGCAGCACCAGCATGTTCCCTCTGCTCCTGGGACCCCCCATCCTCCTCAGTTGGGTCTTTCTATGATCAGATTCATGAACAAAGGATTCTGACTTATGATTCATAATTTGTCTTTCCCTTCTTTGCCTCACCTTCTTCTCTTATCTCTATTTAATTGTGCTTTTTATAAACTGCTTCAAAATACTTAGAATAAGGTCTAGATTTTGTACAGTCAATTAGTTATCTCAACATACGTCTGGTAAGTTAGTTCTCTCAACACACATCTATGGGGCTGCTTGAGTGCCCGCCCTCCTCACAGTTTTATAGGCAGGGCTGGGATGCTGGCAGATCTCAAACCACTGGCACGCTTGCTATAACAAGGCTTGAGGCTAAAGTTTAAAGTTTTCCTTGACAAAAGTCAAGTTTAGATAGCCCTGTTACATATTTATTTATTCCCGATTATTGTGGTCTGTCATTTTGACCTCATTAGTAAGGAATATGTACACTAAAACTAAACATTCCTGACTGGGAATGCACACACAGACATGCACCCCCGATCTCTGGGTATGGGCAGTGGATGGAGGCTGTTGGGAGGAGTCCCCAAAAGTTCTAATGATGTCCATGTTGACGATGGATGGTTGTGGATGAGTATTCACTTAGTTAACCCTGCATCTATGTTATAAATACCCTTTAGAGTGGGTATGATATTTAACTAGGGCTTTCCTAGTAGCTCAGTAGTAAAGAATCCACCTGCTAATGCAGGAGACACAGGTTTGATCCTAGGGTCAGAAAGATCCCCTGCAGAAGGAAATGGCAACCCACTGCAGTATTCTTGCCTGGGAAATCCCATAAAAAGAGGAGCCTATTGGGCTACAGTCTACGAGGTTCCAAAGAATTGGGCACAACTTAGTAACTAAACAACAACAGTGTATAATTAAAACTTATAAATGAGTTTGACTTGGAAGGGATGTTAGGGAGATTTATGGGGACTGGAATGTCCTGTCTCTGGATCTGGTAGCAGTGACAAGGCTGTATATGCAACAGAATATTTAGGGGACTCTCCACTCCAGTACTCTTGCCTGGAAAATCCCATAGATGGAGGAGCCTGGTGGGCTACAGTCCATGGGGTCGCAAAGAGTCGGACAGGACTGAGCGACTTCACTTTCACTTTTCACTTTCATGCACTGGAGAAGAAAATGGCAACCCACTCCAGTGTTCTTGCCTGGAGAATCCCAGGGACAGGGGGAGCCTGGTATGCTGCCGTCTATGGGGTCGCAGAGAGTCGGACACGACTGAAGCGACTTAGCAGCAGCAGCAGCAGCACTGAAGACTTATGCATTTTGCCCCAAACCAATTATTGTTGTTTAGTCACTAAGTTGTGTCAGACCGTTTTGTGACACCCTGGGCTATAACCTGCCAGGCTCCTCTGAATGTGGGATTTCCCAGGCAAGAATACTGGAGTGGGTTTCCCTTTCTTTCTCCAGGAGATTTTCCCAACCCAGGGATCAAACCCTACTCTCCTTCATTGGCAGGGAGATTCTTTATCACTGTGCCACCTGGGAAGCCCAGAACCATTATACTTTGATCCAAAAGCTATGCTGTGCCAGCTGTAAATGCATACATAAAGGCAACTTCTATTCATTCTAAAAAATAATTGACTAGGAAAAAAAATAACAGTTTGCTACTTCTTAGGAGGAGGTATTGGTCAGAATAAACCTCTAGTTTTACAATGAGTGTCAGTTTGTTTTTCCATCAAAAAAAACCAAAGGCTTCCCACACAGGGAGAGCAGAGAATGGAGCTCGAGCAGGCCAGCCTCATTCACTCACCTGCATGCAGGGTCAGGAGCACATGGTGGGGCTGGCGGGGTTGGTGGGGTGCTGCACACCCTTAAGAGACAACTATGGCAGGAAGTAGGGGTAACAGGTGGGAATGCTAACTATTTAGGAAGTTAGTGAAGTTACTTAACAAAAGTTGAAGTGTTAGAGGCTAAGTGGGCCTGCATCTCTTGCCCAAAACACAGGGGTTCTCTGCCTTATTCTGAGCTGATAGCGTTAAGTACTTAGAATAGGAAACAGGAGTCCAGAATGGCAGTGTCTAAAAGACAAGGAAGGGAAAAGCCAGCGAAAATAGAACAAAGGAAGGTTCAAGGACTGGAGGGAGGACCTCAGGTAGAACAAACAGCACTCCTGGTTAGCCCAATTTACATAGCACAGGCCCAGGGGGAGGAAAAAACATGTAAAAAGAGGAGCCAAAGGGCCAGGGGTCTCCCTCTCTCCCGCTCAGGTGCTCTCTCTCTCTTCTCTTCTCTTCACGTCTCTTGGGTCGGCATGCCCTCACACCTCAATGATGTATTTTCCTTTATTTTCTAAATAAAACTGATCTGTCCGAGAGGTATAACACAGTCTGTCTGAGAGCCGAGAACTATAAAACGGACTGAGAGCTGTGACGTGCAGAGGGCTTTAACATCCGTCGCTTCAAATTTTTGTTGAGAAGAGACAGAACCAAGGAGATTACACTCCCCTGACATCTATGGTGCTGTGACTCGGGTTTAACCTAGCTGAAACAACCTTGCACGGCCCCCGCAAGGAGGAGGCCAAGCAGGGCAGGAGCCCAACTCAGCGAAAGCTCCCGCAGTAGAATTGAATGCGAAGAAAACCCAGTGCAAGGGAAAGAGGCTCATTGTGCTGGAAACTGGGACAGGGAAAAACGAACTCAGCAGAAAGCTCACGCAGCTCAGTCCCAGACACCAGAAGACCTCTGGTTAAGGTAGGAGGTCCTCGCTCCTATGGCTGGAGGGACATATGCCTAACGAAATCTTAATTCCTTTACAATCTCTCATTTCTTGTTTCCTTGAAACCCCACCCCCACCCCCGCGAACAGGCGGGTGGCCATGGGCGCAATTGAGGCGTTCTGGAGAGGCTACTCCTCAGCTATATCCCAAAGGCACTATCAGCTGAGCCCCAATAGCTGTTACCCAAGCCGGTGGGGGTTCTTCTGTCCTTAATCTTCTTTGTGTCAAGGATCAGGCCAACGAAAACTGTGAGCACAGGATTTTTTTAGCAGATTTTCCAGCTGGCTATGAAGGGGATTCCCTGGCACGTTTTTCCCACTGCTTTTTCCTCCCGTCCTTCATGTCCTCTCTCCCAGGACTTGAGCCTGGCCAAATCCCATCATGCCTGGCTTCAGGACCTAATGAAGCTCAGGCTTTGATGTCTCATTGCAAAAATTCAGTGAGAGACACAGCAATAGGTAAGAGGTGGATTTGTTAGGATTCAGAGAGAAGCACACTCTTCAGGGTGTGGGCCATTGCAGTGGGCAAGGGCTTTGGCCATGGAATGAGGCCTGGCTAGGTTTTGTGAGCTGGGTGAATTCATATGCTAATGAGTGGGAGGATCATCCAAACCATTGTGGAACCACCCACTCCTCCATCTTTTGACAGTGGCTTGGAGCTGTCCTGCCACCTCTGGGTGTGTCATTTAGCTTACAGATTGGGGATTAAGATTTACTTGAATTTGACTTATCATCTTGGTTAAATCAAAAACGGATTGATTTTAATCAGTTTATGTTATGCCCTTGCACTATGTCATTCTTTCAAAAGTTGTGCCCTGCCCACCCCCTTCCCTCCTGTTTCAAGCTCTTTTCCTGAGCCCCATCCAGACCCACAATGTTGCCTCTACAATCTTCTGGAGGGACAACCAGAAAATAGCTGGCCCTTCGGAGGGAAACACTGTATAATATCCAATCCCTCTAGATATTCAGGCCTTCATCTTCCATGTTTCCTACAACATGTCCAACATCAGCATCTCTCAGTGAACCTGCTAGGGCAGGCGACAGGCACACAATGCCTGCTAGAAGTCCATCAGTTGGCATCCCTTCAAAGGCAGCTGGGCTTCCAGGGATAATGTTTGCCACTTTGGGAGTTTGCCATGCAGGCCAGTTAGGCCCAAACCCTTACCACTCTTCTCCTAAAGTTGCAAACATACCCCTGGGTCAAATCTCTACTCTACTTTTATGGAACATCTGGTCTGTTGCCTCTTAACAAATTTGTTCTTAAGCCAATTACTAACTCCTACAACCAGGACCCTGCCCCCCTTGTAGGCAACATTGGTCTACCCAGTCTATTATTAAAACACTTTAATGCCCCAACTGGGCCAGATAACCCACTCCTTTGTCATTACTTCTGTTATTACCTTAAGTGGGTCTATGACAATGAAATGTTTACCATTGGAGGCACCCTAACCTGCTCTTATGGAGGACTAGGGGAGGAAATAAGTGACTTACAAACCCTTAGATCAATAAGAGGATAAGGTTTATGACTGTTTTACTGTTTCCCAATCTCAGGGCACAGGCTTGGATTGCTTTACATCATAGTATCTATTCCTGTCTGCCATGAACAAACTGGCAATGAGTTAAAATTACAACCCCTTAATCCTCCCCAGCACTGGTCATGCTGGAGACCTTGGGGATGCCCAACTCCAGTCCAGGGATCCCAGGAGGTCAACCTACCTTGACCTGCCTAGAGATCTGGTCCTCGATAGCTTGTCACACCTCAACCTGCTTGGGGATCCGCCAGTCCAGGGGCCCCAGGAGGTCATCACACCTCGACCTGCCCAGGGACCCAGTTCTTGGGAGGCCAGCCTGCCTCATCCTGCCTGGGGATCTGCACCCTGACCCGGGGACGCCTGGCTCTCAGGTTGCAACAGTATTGGGTAGGATAAGCTTCAGAAAGACTCACCCATAAGGAAGTCCACCCATGGAAACAGAAGGAAGCCTATTACCTGTGGGACTGCGCCCAGTCTCAGCAATAACTCAGGAGCCCAATTTGAACCCCATTGCCTTTCTGGAAAGGCTAAAAGAGGTGCTCCAAAAGTTTATCAATTTGGACTTAGACTCTTACAAGGGACAGGTAATTTTAAAGGACAAATTCCTGTCCCAATGTGCATCAGATATCAGAATAAAGTTACAACAGCTACAGCAGCAGGACCCTGCTTCCTCTTTAGATGAGATGGTCCAGACAGCTACCAATACCTTTTATAACAGAGAACAGGACAAGGGGGCCAAGGCCCAGGAGAGGGAGAAAAGGAAAGAGACAAGGCATGCCCAGATGCTGGCCGCCCTCCAGGGAAGCCCTATGGCAAACCCTGAGTACTTGAAGGACAAGGCAGGAGGCAAATGCCTAATCTGTAGACAGGCAGGACATTGGGCCAAAGAGTGTCCAAACCATGACAAGTCTCCTAAAATGGCTTTCTATAAATGCCATCAACAGGGACACAGCATGGTACTCTGCCCTCAGGACCAAAGAGCCTCAAGGTCAAGTGCCAAGCCTTCCCTCACGATGGTCCAACAGGACTGAAGCAGGCCCACTTCAGCTAGCCCACTTGTCACAGATAACTATCACAGGGCTGGAGCCAAGGGTGCAACTGGGTGTGGCAGGTAGACCTGAGAATTTCTTGGTTGACACAGGGGCTACCTACTCTATCCTACTCCAGAGCCTTCTCCTCCCAAACCTGTACCATTTTGGGTGCTACAGGAAAAACAATTACAAAAAGACTCACCTGAGCACTTTGTTGCTAGGATGTTCGAATACTTTCCCACCAGTTTCTAGTGGTCCCTGACTGTCCTCTTCCCTTATTGGGAAGAAATCTCTGCCTTCGAAACCTTGCAGCTATTGCAGTCCTGATAAAAGATGCTTTAAAACTCTCTTTTGAGGGCAAACTATTTTTACCAGCCACCAAATGAAACAACTCCTAAATGGGAGAGGCCATTTATGGATGCCGGATCAAAGAGTCCTCAGATATCAAGTAGTGCTGATGGAAAATCCAGGGCTCACTATATCCCCTTGTGAGGTTCTTAACCCAGCCACCCTCCTCCTGCCTGCCCCTGAGGGCTCTCTTCCCTTTCACTCTTGCCTAGAAATCTTGGACCACTGGACAAAACCCTGAGAGGGATTATCAGAGGATCCTCTGACCAGTCCTGAGAATATCTGGTACACTGATGGAAGCAGCTTTGTCTTGGATGGAAAAAGAAGAGCTGGATATGCAGTAGTCTCCAATTTTGAGACCACAGAGACTAAGACTTTGCCACCAGATACTTCAGCCCAATTAGCTGAGCTCATAGCCCTGACTTGAGCTTTAGATCTGGGAAAAAGAAAAAGAATAGCCATTTACACTGACTCCAAGTAAGCCTTTCTGGTGCTTCATGCATATGCTGCTATTTGGAAAGAAAGGGGCCACTTGACCACCCGAGGGTCCCCAATCAAATATGGTAATCAAATTCTTAGACTCTTGGAGGCAGTCCATCTGCCTACTGAGGTTTCAGTCTCCCACTGTAAAGGACACCAAAAAGGGAGCACGGAAGTGGCACGAGGGAACCAAGCAGCTGATCAGGCAGCTAGGAGAGCAGCATTACAGAACAATGACCTAATACGGGTTGCCACCTTAGTTCCACAGACTAATTTGCCAGAAACTCCTTCATATACTGAAGGTGAGACTCTTAAAGTTAAGAGTGAGGGCTTTCAAGAAGATCATATGGGGTGGTTCCAAAAGGAGGGACTCCTTTGTCTGCCTGGAAACCTCCAATGGAAGTTGGTTAACTCCTTACATGCCACCACTCATTTAGGGGAAAAGGCCCTCCAAAGATCACTAGAAAGTCCTTCAGAAGAACAGGCCTCCAAACGATTATAAAGCAAGTGGTCTCCTCTTGTCCCACTTGCCAATTAAACAACCCCCAAGGAGCTCAAAGACCCCCCAGCTGGTCCAGCCAGTCCAATGACATAGGGCCTATTCAGAAGAGGACTGGCAGATGGACTTCACCCAGATGCCAGTTTCTCAAAGGTATACATACCTATTAGTCATGGTAGATACATTCACAGGATGGATTAAAGGCTTTCCCACCCAGACTGAGAAGGCTGAGGAGGTGGTAAAAAAACTGCTCCATGTAATCATTCTGAGATTTGGTCTTCCGAGGTCATTACAAAGTGACAATGGGACATCATTTACTTCTAAGGTCACCCAATGGGTGTCTAAAGCATTGGGCATTACTTATTATCTCCATTGTACCTGGAGGCCTCAGTCTTCAGGAAAAGTAGAAAGAGCCAACCAATTCTTAAAATCAGTGATAAAAAAATAACCCAGGAGAACTCCCTGGGATGGAAGGAGGTTTTACCAATAGCTCTCCTCCGCACCCGTATTGCCCCTAAGGAACAGGTTGGTCATAGTCCTTATGAAATGCTATATGGGAGACCTTTTGTTTATGTCAGTGACCTCTTCCTAGATCCAGAGGCTCAGACCCTCCAGTCTTATACCATGGCCATTGGGCAATTCCAACAGGATATACACTTGTGGGGTGTGAACCAGGACCCAAAAGATTCTAAGGAGTCACCACTATATACTCCAGGAGCTCAAGTCCTAATTAAAGTCTGGAAAGATGGGTCCCCAAAGGCTCAACTCCAGCCCACATGGAAGGGCCCTTACCCTGTAATACTTTCTACCCCCCCAGCAGCCAAGGTACCAGGACATGACTCCTTCAATCGCTACTCACGAGTCAAGCCATGGAAGGAAACAGAAGAGGACACTCAATATACCTGTGAGCCCCTGGGAGATCTCAGACACCTATTCAGAACTACCAGTGAGTGCCATTCTAATGAACACCCCCAAAATCTAGTTTCTGGGGATAAGATTTCTCAGGATAGCTCTAAAGAGCCAACACAGCTTGGCGGAGATTATACTCCAAAACAGACAGGAGATAGATCTTCTGATCTCTGAACAAGGAGGGACTTGAGCCATCCTGACAATGGGAATTTGGAGTTGGCTAATGCCCCTACTAGTCCTTGTTATGCCATATTGATGCTGTTTATGATTGTTTCATGTATTATCAATTGTCTAACCCACTTTGTCTCTGCCCAGGTCAACATGCTACAACATGCAGTGCCAGTTAAACAAGGATAAATACAACGACAGCTGACCATGGAAAATATCACTCACCCTTAGATGGACACCGCTGTAAGGACTCTGAGGCCTGAGACTAGCAAGAGGGGGAGGCCCAATGCCCCTCGCTGTCCCAGTTCAGCAGGAAGTAGCCAGAAAGAACTTGACCCCCCTATTCCCAAAGAATTGGGCCTCCCATCTCTTGAGGGGGGAATGTTAGGTAGTTAGACTAGGAAACAGGAGTCCAGAATGGCGGTGGCTAAAAGACAAGGAAGGGAAAAGCCCGCAAAAATAGAACAAAGGAAGGTTCGAGGACCAGAGTGAGGACGTCGGGTAGAACAAACAGCACTCTTGGCTAGCCCAATTTACATAGGGCAGGCCCAGGGGGAGGAAAAAACATATAAAAAGAGGAGCCAAAGGGCTGGGGGTCTCTCTCTCTCCTGCTCACGCGTGCTTGCTCTGTTTCTCTCTCTTCTCTTTGCGTCTTTTGGGTCCGCATGCCCTCACGCCTCAAGAATGTATTTTCCTTTATTTTCTAAATAAAACTGATCTGTCTGAGAGCTGTAACACAGTCTGTCCGAGAGCCAAGAACTATAAAACGGACTATCTGAGAGCTGTGACACGCCAATGGCTTTAATGTCCATCGCTTCAAATTTTTCTTGAGACAGAACCAAGAAGGTTACACTCCTCTGACAACAGTGATAGGGATAGAGCAGGACTGTTAAATAGTTTATAATTCACCCTAGGGGATTAAAGACAAAAAAGAAATTTCTAGGGAATTTGGGAAACTGTTGTAGGCTAATGACCACTCAAGGAAAGAATGCAGCAACCTAGAAACAATCTACGCTACCTTGAAGGAAAACCAAGCATCCAAGTACCAGGCATACTCAAGCCACAAGTCCTGATAAATAAAACACAAGACAGTGGATAAGGGGTCTGAAACTTGTTACATGAAGTCAGCAAGTTAGTGGTCCTTGAAGAGGAGCATTTCTGCATGTAGCCAAGATAGGAACATAGGTGAAAGGGGCAAGAGACTAGGTGAAAGAGGACATTATACTGAAACTTACTGAGCCCATATTTGTTCTTAATGCCGCCAGACAGGCCAGTAAATTGGGAGACAAGTTGTTGGAGCAAGGAATAACAATTTTAATCGGAAAGCTAGCAGACCCAGAAGATGGCAGACTAGTATCTCAAAAAACCATCTTCAGTTCAGTTCAGTTGCTCAGTCGTGTCCGACTCTTTGCGACCCCATGAATCGCAGCACGCCAGGCCTCCCTGTCCATCACCAACTCCCGGAGTTCACTCAGACTCACGTCCATTGAGTCGGTGAGGTCATCCAGCCATCTAATCCTCTATCGTCCCCTTCTCCTCCTGCCCCCAATCCCTCCCAGCATCAGTCTTTTCCAATGAGTCAACACTTCGCATGAAGTGGCCAAAGTGTTGGAGTGTCAGCTTTAGCATCATTCCTTCCAAAGAACACCCAGGACCGATCTCCCTTAGAATGGACTGGTTGGATCTCCTTGCAGTCCAAGGGACTCTCAAGAGTCTTCTCCAACACCACTGTTCAAAAGCATCAATTCTTAGGCGCTCAGCTTTCTTCACAGTCCAACTCTCACATCCATACATGACCACTGGAAAAACCATAGCCTTGACTAGACGGACTTTTGTTGGCAAAGTAATGTCTCTGTTTTTGAATATGCTATCTAGGTTGGTCATAACTTTTCTTCCAAGGAGCAAGCGTCTTTTAATTTCATGGCTGCAATCACCATCTACAGTGATTTTGGAGCCCCCCAAAAATAAAGTCTGACACTGTTTCCACTGTTTCCCCATCTATTTCCCATGAAGTGATGGGACCAGATGCCATGATCTTCGTTTTCTGAATGTTGAGCTTTAAGCCAACTTTTTCACTCTCCTCTTTCACTTTCATCAAGAAACTTTTTAGTTCCTCTTCACTTTCTGCCATAAGGGTGGTGTCATCTGCATATCTGAGGTTATTGATATTTCTGCCAGCAATCTTGATTCCAGCTTGTGCTTCTTCCAGCCCAGCATTTCTCATGATGTACTCTGCATATAAGTTAAATAAGCAGGGTGACAATATACAGCCTTGACGTACTCCTTTTCTTATTTGGAACCAGTCTGTTGTTCCATATCCAGTTCTAACTGTTGTTTCCTGACCTGCATACAGGTTTCTCAAGAGGCAGATCAAGTCGTCTGGTATTCCCATCTCTTTCAGAATTTTCCACAGTTTATTGTGATCCACACAGTCAAAGGCTTTGGCATAGTCAATAAAACAGAAATAGATGTTTTTTTCTGGAACTCTCTTGCTTTTCCAATGATCCAGCGGATGTTGGCAATTTAATCTCTGGTTCCCCTACCTTTTCTAAAACCAGCTTGAACATCTGGAAGTTCACGGTTCACATATTGCTGAAGCCTGGCTTGGAGAATTTTGAGCATTACTTTAGTAGCGTGTGAGATGAGTGCAATTGTGCAGTAGTTTGAGCATTCTTTGGCATTGCCTTTCTTTGGGATTGGAATGAAAACTGACCTTTTCCAGTCCTGTGGCCACTACCGTCTTACCTGAGTCCAAATTTGGGCTCCTTTTATACACAAAAGAAGGATGGGGAATAGCCACTGTGGCACCAACAAATGGCAGGGCCACTAAAGGTCACTGGTTGACAGATGCTCACTAACAGTCACTTGTTTGGGGGAGGGGCCCACTGTGGCACCGACCAATGGCTGAGCAGGACCACCAGTGTTCACTGGTTGACAGTTGCTAGCTTCAGGGGAGAGGCCAATTGTGGTGCCAACTAATGGCTGAGCAGTTGCTATAGCTTCTGCTACCTAATTGCTATTACACCCTGAGTAGAAAGGTGCTTCCCTGGTGGCTCAGTGGTAAAGAATCTGCCTACCAATGCAGAAGACTCAGATTTGATCCCTGGGTCAGGAAGATTCCCTGGAGCAGGAAATGGCAACCCACTCCAGTATTTTTGCCTGGGAAATTCCATGAACAAGGTAAGTTGGACATGACTTAGAGACTAAACAACACAACAGAAAGGTGTGACTCCAGAAAGTGGCCAGGTCTGAAAAAGTACCAGACCGCTCTCCAACATTGTCCTCCAGCTCTGAGTGGAGAGAGGCATGTAAGCAGTGGAGACTTCGGTGACCATGCAAAGGCAGTTCGATGTCCCTGTTACTAGGATCACTGTCTGAGGCAGTGGCCACCATGGGCTCAGCCCACTGCTGGCTTCACTGGTCAGTTGATGACCAATGAGGTGGCCTGGGAACTGGTGTTCCTAGAGCAAAGTTCTTGTTTGCCTGCTTGTACAGTGGGTGGGTGACAGGCTAGGTGTGGTATGCTGGGAAGGGAGAAGGGAAGGGCCCATCATGCTTGACGTTTGGGTTAAGGAGTCCACTATTACAAAATTTGAGGTGAATTACCATATTTTAGTGTCTGTTACCACCCTTTTGCTAACATGTGCATTAAAAGCCCATCCTAGTCAGGGCCAGGTATCCAGCCTGGTTCCATCCTCTCCAAGCAGGACGCTGAGGACAGGACTGAGTTGACACTGGAAGGAAACCACAGGGTCAGTAGGCACCTTCAACCCAACTCTTTGGCTCCATCCTGTGCTTCTCTTCATTGCAGCAGAGAGCAGGGCAGTTATTTCAGGGGGAGAATGAATCCATTCAAAATCCATTCAGAATGCATTTAGAAGCAAGAAACAGCAAAGCTACCCAGTCAGTCAGGATCAAAGGGCCACCACAGAAAGGACAGGCAAGGACAGGAGCTCCCCATGGCCCCATAACCCCAACACGCCTGCATCTACCCCAAGAATGCCAGGTGAAGAACCCACTCAGTGCCTGGGGACGAGGTGGGACAAGTGGCCTGGGTCCTGGTTCTGGCCTTTTCCCTTGGTCCCTGTTGCCATCCACCATTGTTAGAATGTGACATCATCAAACACAGGCCCTTCCAACAACATGCACACCGTTTTCTACTAGGATTATGTAGGGACTGACAACAGTCACAAAAGTCCTCATGAGCTAATCACCAGAAAAACCCCCAGCATTCCTTTGTTCACTGCAGCTGGCTTCCCCTCTTGTGTAGCTGGCTAATTATGCATTCAGGCTTTTGTTTTTAAATCCCCTTCTCTGACAATGTTGTTCAGTTGCCAATTTGTGTCCGACTCTGAGATCCCAAGGACTGCAGCACGTCAGGCCTCCCTGTCCCTCACCATCTCCCAGAATTTTAGCAAGTTCATGTCCATTAAATAGGTGACGCCATCCAACCAAACATCTCATCCTCTGTCGCCCTCTTCTCCTTCTGCCTTCAATCTTTTCCCGCATCAGGGTCTTTTCCAATGAGTCAGTTGTTTGCAGTACTACACAGTTTTCTTATATTGAGGTGAAAATCATAACATAGCCTAAAATTAACCACCTTAAGGCACACAACTCAGTGGCATTTAGAGATGTATAACCATCACTTCCATCTAATTTATTCTGTCCCTCCAGAAGGAATCCCGTACCCAGGAGCTCCGGGCACTTGCATGGTTTTCTCTAGATTCCTCACCAATCCTGAGAGCTGTTTCAAAATCTTATTCTCCTAGAAGAACCTTCTCTGGCTTTTCATCCCATGCTCTGGCACATCTGCTGCTGTTCCCAGCTGGAAACTTCCACCTGGTGGGGGGTGGGGGGGCAAATCTTTCCATCTGCCTTCAGTGAATTTGAGGATCACCTTCTGCATGGCTGCTTTTCCACCATTAGAGAGTTAGTTTCAAATAAGGTGCAAAAAAGGCAACTGCCCTGTGTCACTTCTTCTAGGAACCCCAGATGGGTCACAACAGACAAATACACTTCCTTGGGGGCAGGTCTGCTGGATCCCCTCTGGGACTGGGAGCCCACAGCAGAAACTCAAAACCAGGCTGTCATCCTCAGACCACCCACATGTGGAAGAGGAGGGCATGGCTGATTACAGCACCTTAAAGTTCTCCTACCAGGTTAAGCCCCTTTATCTTGATACTGCAATCATTTGGTTACTGCTGAGAAATGGAATATTTCCTGCCATATCAGTAAATAAGGATGTCACAGTTATCAGCCATCGCAGCCCTCCAGTGTGAGCTGGTGAGCCCCGAGGAAACTCAGGATGAAAAATAATACCTGCCATCTAGCAACCATCAAACTGCAGCCATCAGACTGCAACCACTCCCTATGGGGAGTCTGAACAAACTCAGGATGTGAAAACACAGGATACTGGCCCCAGATAGCTGGGGTATGTATCAAAGGATGATTTCAGTGAGTCTAGGCTCTTGCATCTTCCCATACATAAAAAAGCACTAAATTCCTTAACTTGACACAGTAATCTTTTGATGTTCCCAACTACCTGCCCTTTGTTGCAAAATTCCTTTATATCCTAGTTCCCCTCTCGCTTCCTCAGAGAAGTTTCTCAAAGCTATCAGAAAAGGTGTCTCCCGGGCTGCAGTCATTTCCCCCCAAATAAAACTTAACTCATAACTCTCGCACTGTGCAAATTTTTCAACACTGCAAACCTTGGACTATTTTCCAGAGTTCCAGTAAACTTTATTCTTACAGTTCTGTTCATTTTGGAGGGTGTTTCTCTGAGGCGACAGGCCCTTGGAATTTCCTTCTTTGCCATTTTTGCTGACATCACTCTACTATATATTGTTCTTTTATTTTTATTTATCTGTCTAATTTGATTATAAAAATTCCCTCACATCTTGAGTCTTTGACAGAAATAACAGTTGGAGGTCACACTACTTTCTGCTGTAAGGATAAGACAAATGACACTCCCCAGGGTAAAATATTCAGGTGGACTCCAACTTTTGGCCATAAAACACTAAGCCTGTGATAAAATCCTGATGTTATTTTCCTACAATGGCAGCAGAATAGCAGAAAAGCAGGGCAAAGGGCAACTGCCTCACTGTGGGTCCCTCTATATTACTCTCACCTGATGTGAGAAACCTGCCCCATTGCTGCAAATGCTGACTTTTAATCAATTCTTCAGTTCAATAGGCTTAATATAAAAATTTGCAGCTCTTAATTTTGACTGTTTGATTTCAGAGGAAGAACAGTTATATGTTTAATGGCCATTTCTATCTTCTCTATTGTGGACTATATTGATTGCTGCCCTGTCTTTCTATTGGGTTGGTTACTATTTTCTACTTTATTTCTAAGAGCTTTTGATATATTGAGATAGCTCACTCTTTGCTAAAAAAAAATTCTTATGTAAATACAAACCTTTTTATATATTTGTAAATACATACAAATATGTAAATACATATGTTTTCTAAACTGTTTGCCCTTTATTTGTGCTTATCATATGAGGTTTTTAATGCTTTTAGGACTTTTTCTGGAGTCAAATATACCAATCTTTTGTTTGTATTTTTCCCTTTGCCTTAATTATTAAAAAATCTTCCCCATCCGTGGATCAGATAAATATTTACATATATATTCTCTACCTGTTTTTTTTGTTCATTTGTTTTAATTTTTTAAATTTATTTTAATTGGAGGCTAATTACTTGACAATATTGTAGTGGTTTTTGCCATACATTGACATGAATCGGCCATGGGTGTACATGTGACCCCATCCTGAACCCCCCTCCTACTTCTCTCAGGGTCATCCCAGTGCACTGGCCCTGAGCACCCTGTGTCATGCATCAAACCCGGACTGGCAATCTACTTCACATATGGTAATATACATGTTTCAATGCTATTCTCTCAAATCATCCCACCCTCGCCTTCTCCCACAGAGTCCAAAAGGCTGTTCTTTACATCTGTGTCTTTTTGCTGTCTCGCATATAGGGTCATCGTTACCATCTTTCTAAATTCCATATATATGTGTTAATATACTGTATTGGCGGAGAAGGCAATGACACCCCACTCCAGTACTGTTGCTTGGAAAATCCCATGGACAGAGGAGCCTGTTAGGCTGCAATCCATGGGGTTGCTAAGAGTCGGACACGACTGAGTGACTTCACTTTCACTTTTCACTTTCATGCATTGGAGAAGGAAATGGCAACCCACTCCAGTGTTCTTGCCTGGAGAATCCCAGGGATGGGGGAGCCTGGTGGGCTTCCGTCTATGGGGTTGCATAGAGTTGGACACGACTGAAGTGACTTAGCATAGCATACTGTATTGGTGTTTTTTCTTTCTGACTTACTTCACTTTGTATAATAGGCTCCAGTTTCATCTACCTCATTAGAACTGATTCAAATGCATTCTTTTTAATAGCTGAGTAATAATATTCCATTGTGTATATGTACCACAGCTTTCTTATTCATTCATCTGCCGATGGACATCTAGGTTTCTTTCATGCCCTCTCTATCTGTTTTGTACACATTAGGGCCTGTTTCTGGGTTGCTTATTCTAGTACATCGACTCCTCCCAGGACTCACAGTTTTAATAACTGGCTTTGAAACTTGTTGCTGTTCATCTAACACAGCAAGTCCCACCCAAGGCTTTTTTTTAAAAAGCAACTTTCCTGGTGGTTCTTGCCCATGTTTTCTTCCAGAGGAACCTTAAACTTACTCACTCAAGGTTTTTAAAATGCCCCAATTTCACAGGGCTCAATTCTATTTGCAATCACAGTGTCATACATATTTCCTAATGGTAAGTAAGTGGTAAGAGTTTACCCACAATTTCAGTGACCCACACAGCCCAGGCTTGGAGCTGGTCATCCTGCTATGTACAGAATTATTGTCCAAGGGGAAGAATACACTCACATACACACATCACATTGGCTTCTCTGGTGATTCAGGTGGTAAAGAATCTGCCTGCAATGCGGGAGACCTGGGTTTGATCCCTGGGTTGGGAAGACTTCTTGGAGGAGGGCACAGCAACCCATTCCAGTATTCTTGTCTGGAGAATCCCCATGCAAAGGAGCCTGGCAGTCTGCAGTCCATGGGGTTGCAAAGAGTCAGACACGACTGAGCAACTAAGCACAGCTGACACATCACAACTACCACACACACACATCGTTTACCACACACATGCTCTCATACAAGTGCACACACACATACTACATAACACATACACTCACACATGTGCACATACTCAGGTATGCACACACTGCATACATGCTGGGCTGCAACACTGCCAGCTGTAGTACCTCCCATACCACCCAACCACAAGGAACAGCAGAGGACTAGACAGGAAACCAGCCCCAACCAGGCAGAGAGACAACGACCCTCTCAGTCCTCCGGGAAACCTGGGACTAGACCCAGCTGCCTAGGTCTGGACAGGCTGGACTTCAGCATGCAGAGCTCTCATCATTTTCCCTGAATCTGTCCAGGTAACTCTCTGCAAGCCTCACCTGGGCTCCTGCCTGGTGACTCACTCAGAGGACATTCAGGGTCTGACACTTATAGGGAGACAAGACAGCTCAGCTTCCTGTTTGAGGAAGAGTGTCTTGGCAGCTGGTGTGCATTTCCTGAGCACCCCACTTTCCCCAGAGTCTGGGGGCACCTTAGGGAATTTCCTGGTCCATGCAAAACACCCAGGGCAGAGACAGACACCCATGTGGCAGAAGCTCAGACACCCAGACCCAGCCCAGCCACAGCATCTGGGAGACACTACATGCTGGATCTGGTGGGAGAAAAAAGAAGGGGGGATGGGAAAACAGAGACCCTGCATGAATCAGGCATAGAAGGGGCAGGTCTGCCAAAGCCCAGCTTGCAGGAGTCAACAGACTGGGCAGCAGTGAAGTGAAGCTGTCCTAGAGAAGATGCTGTGGGGACATGCGGGAACTTGTTCAGCCACTGATGAAACCATAGAAGGAAACAGTATCTTTGCAGAGCACAGGGATGGGCAGAACCACACCACCCAGACTCTTTCCCCAGGGGCCAGGCACTCACTTGCTTGGTTTGCCAGGAGGCTTCCAAACAAGGCTCATCTGGATTATCTTGCCAATCACCTGAGCCCAGGGGCAAGGAAGAACTGCTGTCCTCTCTCAGCTCTGGTCCACACTCCTTTGCTCCTTCTGGGGCTGATGCCTCCTCGAGGTTGCTTTGAGAATCTACAAAGGCAGATACACATGGGTCACATCTTGAAAAACAAGTGAACGTCATGAAGAAGAACTTGGGCTCCTTCCATGAGAACTGTTCATGATTAGACCTCTCCCCACTCGAAGTGCTGCCCTGGCTGTGGTGAACCAAGCCTGGTACAATTTCAGCTTCTGGTGGGCGAATGACCACACAGAACATGCAGGTGTTAGTTGCTTGGTTGTGTCTGAATCTTTGAGACCCTTGGACTGTACCCAGCCAGGCTTCTCTGTTCATGGAATTCTCCAGGCAAGTTTTCTTGGGACTTCCCTGGTGGCTCAGAAGATAAAGAATCTGCCAGCAATGCAGGAGACTCCATTACGATTCCTGGGTCGGGAAGATGATCTGTAGAAGGGAATGGCTATCCATTCCTTGAAAACTGGTGCGAGAGAGGGACCCAGAAACCCAGGCCCAGCTCAGCAAGAGAGTGCAGTTCAGCACCTCCTGGTGTCCCTCTGCATCAGCACAGCCCCAGACTCTGCCATTTCAGAGGTACTTCAAACTCTACAGAACTTTAGTATGGAACTGCCACCAGTTCCCTTATCCGATATTGTTCCAAACATTACTGGTTTTTAATCTGTGTTTTTCCAAATATAAGGAAATATTTCCTCTTAATTATAGTTATGACACACCAGAAAGTTAAAAGTAATAGATAAGTATGGGAACTGGGATTAAAATCCTGAGTCTAATTACAATTAGATAACAGGGCTAAGGGATTTCATCAGGTTCAAATAATTATAGATAAAAAAGAAAAGAGAACTGTTCATTTACTAAAGATTCTAAGGAAAACTCCTTGCTCAAGGCTGATCATTTCCAGTCCACGATCATCCTTCATCATTCCTGTTCAGCAGAAGTAGCTAAGAAATGTCATTGCCTTTTCCCACAAGACTGTGGAATAGATTTTGACAGTGGGGAATTGTAATAGTGAATAACAAATCAGACTCCATATTAGATCTGTTTCTTTTAATTTTTAACCTTTGCATTCCATTGCTTTTGCCACAAGTTAATTACTAACAGGATATTGCCAATCGCTTATTCAAATATACATAATGGCCCATCTTAAGGAACCCCCATGCCTGAATGTTAAAATACCTACGCTCAGCTCATAGGGAACATTCAGACCCAGGCTACTTGTGAATGGCTGCAGGAAAGAAGAAATGAACTCATCCCCTCCCGAGTCTTGATAAAACCAGAAGATATTTGCAAAAAAACAACTTATGACCTATATTACCTGTTTTACAAAATTGTTTTTTCTGTATTAACAAATGTGGGTGAGCCTCTGATAAAATGATAATATATATGAATAGTTCCATATGAGATCAATGATTGGAATAGTGTAACTCTAACCACGGTAAGAAGCAACAGGAGGGAATATTTTCCTGAACCATAAAAGACAAGTAAGACAGGTGATCTGGAGGCTTTTGGCTATTGTTGATAAGGCCAAGTCCAATGAAAGCACATTAAATGGCCAATGAAATCTTTTTGAGATCTGGGAATAAGCATTCCTAGCACTATAGGATGAAATTGTCATGAAATGCCCCCAAAACCATGGTCAAACTTATGACCATGAAGGGGCCTTGCCAACTAAAAATTCACACTTGCCATCTATTTCTACAAGGATTAAATCATGAGCCACTGTAGCTGCTGACCTTCAACATGCCCTGAAAGGAGTTCAGGGTAAAGAATGAGACACTCTGTGCTCTGGGAAAAACTGGCAGAACAGGCCTTCAAATAGCTAGATATTTTCAGATTTATGAGTCCCAATTCTTGCATCTTATATCTAGAAAATCATTAAAATCACTAACAGTGACTTCTGTTGGCCATTGAGTAGACAAATGCATTTGGAAGTAAAAATGGAATAGCTATGTCAGACTCAGATACCACCAGCCATTCTCAAAGCAGTGTCTGCTGTAATTACAAGAGAGCAGGACCCTGTCGGTGCCTCTGTTAAGTTTTGTGATTAACCTTCTTATCTGAACCTTTATTCTTTTTCTTGTTCAAAACTTGTTCTCAAGATTGAGGAGTATCAAAAGAAAAGGGGGAAATTGTAACCAAGCAGGACCCTATACACCTTTCCTAGGACAGGCCTCCCTCATTTCCTCTGCTTTAGCTCCTCTCTAAAGTATCTAAAGAACAACAGCATTTGATGCACATTTCCTGAGTTGTTTTACACATGTGAAACCCCCTCAGTACATGGAAGATGTTAACTACTTGTTGACTTTGAACACATAGATCCAGGCTTCCTGGAGCCTAAGTAGTGATAATATTAACACCCGTGGTGCCACTCTGTTCCCTCACCATCAGCCAGTCAGAATAGTGCACAAGCTGATCACATACCCTGTGACCCCCTTCCCTGACCTGACTTTTAAAAATGCTTTCCCCAATATCTGTGGATAATTCATGTTGATGTATGGCAGAGATCAACACACTATTATAAAGCAATTATTCTCCAATTAAAAAAAAATCTTTTCCCAAAGGTTTCTGGGAGTTTGGGGCCTTTTAAGGCATGCAACACTCATTTCCTGGCATGGCCCTGCAATAAACCTTTCTCTGCTACAAACTCTGATTTTTAAGTTTGTTTGACCCCACTGTGCCCTAACACCAGCCCTGCTCAAGTTTCAGAGGAACAGGCCCCAACTGTGGCCCAGAGGGAGCCGAGAATTCAGGATGTCCAGAGTTCAAGAGCTGGGTGGTCCAACAGACTTACAAGTAACAGAATGGTAGAGATAACCACTTCAGCAGCTCCACCCAAGCCTCCAAGTTCCATATCTGTAAATGAGACTTTGCTGGAGTGTAAGTTAAGCAGAGAAGTAAGTAGGCAGAACTATACAAAAGAAGGTCTTAATGAACTGGATAACCACTATGGTGAGATCACTCACCTAAGCCAGACATCCTCAAGTATGAAGTTAAGTGGGCCTTAGGAAGCATCACTACGAACAAGCTAGTACAGGTGATAGAATTCAAGCTGAGCTATTTAAAATCCTAAAAGATGGTACTCTTAAAGTGCTCCACTTAATATGTCAGCAAACATGGAAAACTCAGCAGTGGCCACAGTACTGGAAAAGGTCAGTTTTCATTTCAATCCCAAAGAAGAGCAATGCCAAAGAATGTTCAAACTACCACAGAGTTGTGCTCATTTCACATACTAGCAAGGTTATGCTCAAAATTCTTCGAGCTAGGCTTCAGCAGTACATGAACCAAGAACTTCCAGATGTATAAGATGAGCTTAGAAAAGGCAGAAGAACCAGAAATCAAATTGCCAATATTCGTTGGATTATAGAAATGCAAGACAATTCCAGATAAACATCTACTTCCGTTTCATTGGCTACACTAAAGTCTTTGACTGTGGATCACAATAAGCTGTGGAAAATTCCTAAAGAGATGGGAATACCAGACCACCTTACCTGCCCCCTGAGAAACCTGTATGCGGAACAAGAAGCAACAGTTATAACCAACAGGTACAACTGACTGGTTCAAAACTGGGAAAGTAGTATGGCAAAGCTGAATATTATCACTCTGCCTATTTAATGTATACGCAAAGTACATCATGCAAAATACTGGGCTGGAAGAATCACAAGTTGCGATCAAGATTGCGGGAAGAAATAAAAACAACTTGAGATATGCAGATGATACCACTCTAATGGCAGATGCTGAAGCTGAAGCTCCAACACTTTGGCCCAGTGATGCAAAGAGCCGACTCATTGGAAAAGACCCTGATGCTGGGAAAGATTGACGCCAAGAAGAGAAGCGGGCGACAGAGGATGAGATGGTTAGATAGTATCACCGGCTCAGTGGACATGAATTTGAGCAAACTCCAGGAGATAGTGGAGGACAGAGGAGCCTGGAGTGCTGCAGTCTATGGGGTCACAAAGAGTCAGACATGCCTTAGCAACTGAACAACAACAGGTAGGCAGGAAGCAGGTGGGGATCAGAAGCAGGAAATTGGCAGTCTCACAATTCAATACATGGGTCCTCAGCCCTACTGTGTGCCCCACACTGAGTGACCAGGGCCCAGCTCCTACCCCACCCCAGCCCCAGGAACAAGTAAGGGACTACCCCCAGTGACCCAGCCCTAAAGACAATGGCCCTGTCCAGCACTCTCTGTGCTCACAGAGCATAAGCGGGCAGCCCAGAAGCCAGCCAGCTCCCAATAGCTCTCAAAGCATTTGACCCTGAAACTGGCAGAGATGCCAAGCATCTTGGAGGTTTAGCCTGTCCACCTTGGTAGTGACACAGCCTGGCTAATGGCTGGGGACTTGCGGGTGACATCTGACTAGGCCGAGGTAGATAGCTACCTTACCTGCTCTCCCCACCCGCCTGGACAGGCAAGACCCTAGAAGGTGACCAGGTGTTCTCAGACAGGCTTTTTTTCCCCCCTGTTATGTTGGAAAACATACCAGCTGCTCTCAGCAGCCCTGTGAAAGCCCCTTGCACAAAATTAAAGTGGGTGAAGAAGGAGTGAGATTTTCTATTCTCCCTCCTAACTTGGGATAAAGCAGTGAACAAGAAAGCAAAGGTCTCTGAAGACCCACCATGGTGTCATGCAGGTGCTACTGGGACAAACAGCCTGGGGAAGTGCAGTTCGGAGTGAGGAGGGCATAGTTTTGAACTGGGTGCTCAGAGTGGGCCTCTGTAGAGAGGGAGACAGTTGAGCAAAGATTGGAAGGAAGGATGGGGGAAGCTGTGCTGCCTTCTAAGAAAAGGTGTGTTCCAGGCAGAAAGACCAGGCAGTGGAAAGGTCCTGTGGTCAGAGCATGCCTAGTATGTACTAGGAGGAGCAGGGAGACAATTCAAGGTCCCAGACACCAAGAGAATCAAGAATTCACTGGAGTCAGCAGATGAGGCCCACCTGACATGGTTCCTCCTTCATGAACCCACTGGCCACTCCTTACCAGGAAAGGTCCTGTGCAAGGTGCGGGAACCCCTCCCCCACCAAGGGGGCCTGGGATGCCATTTCTATGCAGTATCCTCTGAAATCCTCTAAGACCTCTCTGCTCAGACCAACACTTTCTATTCCCAATGTAACAGGGAAAAACAAAATGTGACTCCATTTGGACCTGTTTCTTTTACTTGAACCTTTGCTTTCCATTTCTTTTATTACTACAATCACTAAAAGATGCTGTTTATAGCTATAAAGGTAAATAATGAACTGCCTTCGGAAATTCTGCCCCTCTGTCTGAAATTTAAACTGAAGTGCCTTTGTTCAGCTCACAGGGAAACACTCAGACCCTGTCCACCTGTGAATGGCTGCAGAAAAGAGTAAATTAACACACTCCCTCCCTGAGACTGGCCAAACCAGGGGATATTTTGCAAGATTTAAGGCTTTTTTACTTTACTTCCTCACCTCCTTCCCCTCACTGTTCTATAAAGAAAGAAAACCCTGATAAGATGGTGCTCTAGTACTCTAGTTCTCCATCTTCTTGGTGGCCCAGCTTTTAGAATCCAGTCACTATTCCTTGATTCCACACTGTGTCTCCCAATTTATTGGCCTGTTGAGTGGAGAGCAGACTAAGCTTGGACTCAGTAACACCAACAGTAATGGGAAACCTTGAATTCTCTCCAAGAAACAAAATTGAAATTGTTTAAAAAGTGACAGATGCTTCCAGCAAAGGACCAGATAAAACTGTGTTTCTAAGAAAAATGTTTCCTCCAGAAACAGTTCTTTAGTCATAGAAGACCTGCTAACCTGGGCTGCCTGCTGGCCAAGGTCTCCATTCTAGGGATGGAAGTGGGACTGAGCTAACTGCCCTCCCCACCACCTGCATCAGGCTCCCAGCCCCATCAGGGCCTTACCTGGTACTCCTTCGGGGGCTGCAGGAAGCAGCCTCTGTCCACACTCACTGCAGAACTTTGGGGCTTCCTCTTTGGAGATATGCCGGCAGAAAGGACACTCCATACCTCCAGGGAGAGGAATTCCTGGGTCTGGCATGCCTCTGCTGATCTAGAATCAAGAGTCCTGAGGCTGCCAGCTTTATACGCTGCCAACATGTCACATGACCACAGCCTTGCTTCAGTTTCATTTGTTGGGAAAGTGAAATTGTGGTGGCCCAATTCTCCCTGCTCAGTTGAAACCCACTGCTGATCTGATATGATCACTGCTCCCAAGGTGCTCCAGCCTGCCTCATCCCAACCTCGCCTTCCAACTGCCTCCTGATCCGAGGCCCTTGTGGCCTCAGCACCTACTTCCTTTTCTGCTGCCCCCACCAGGCTTGCCCCTCCTGGCCTCCGGAGTTCTATCACTCTGTGAATCTAAAAATTGTCTTGCCCAGCTGAGACTGGGAGCCAGTTCAGCTGAGTCAAGTGAGTGGAGACTAAGGGCAGTGGGGGAGCAGGCAGACACAGCTTAAGCAAAATCTTGAGATTAAACATGAGGCAGGGGTACTGAGGCAGGAGATAGATAGGCTCCAGTTTAGACACTTACAACCGGCCTCCTGTTTACATTCATGGGGCAAGAAAAAGTGGACTTCAGGCTGACAGGGTAACAGGCAGGAAGGCTAGGGGTCTCCAGATGGAGGAAATAGGCTGTAAATGTTAGACATTTTTTATCTCTTTCTTAAGCGGCAGGAGGAAACAACTACAAGTGTCAGATATTTTTCCCTTCTCTGCTGCTGCTGCTAAGTCACTTCAGTCGTGTCCGACTCTGTGCGACCCCATAGAAGGCAGCCTACCAGGTTCCCCTGTCCCCGGGATTCTCCAGGCAAGAACACTGAAGTGGGTTGCCATTTTCCTTCTCTATACAAAATTAAAAGGAGGTTTCCTTTCAAATTCTGTGTTGCCATGACAACACCTGGTTCCAACTGAACTTAACTTTTCTCAAACCTTGAGCTAGTTCAGTTCAGTTCAGTCACTCAGTCATGTCCAACTATTTGCGACCCCATGGACTGCAGCATGCCAGGCTTCCGTGTCCATCACCAACTAACTCCCAGAGTTTACTCAAATTCATGTCCATTCAGTCAGTGATGCCAACCAACCATCTCATCCTCTGTCGGCCCCTTCTCTTCCTGCCTTCAATCTTTCCCAGCACCAGGATCTTTTCCAATGAGTCAGTTCTTCTCATCAGGTAGCCCAAGTATTGCAGTTTCGGCTTCAGCATCAGTCCTTCCAGTGAATATTCAGGACTGATTTCCTTTACAATTGACTGGTTGGTTCTCCTTGCAGTCCAAAGGACTCTCAAGAGTCTTCTCCAACACCACAGTTCAAAAGCATCAATTCTTTGGTGCTCAGCTTTCTTTATAGTTCAACTCTCACATCCATACATGACCACTGGAAAAACCATACCTTGACTAGACGGACCTTTGTTGGCAAAGTAATGTCTGCTTTTTAATATGCTGTCTAGGTCAGTCATAGCTTTTCTTCCAAGGAGCAAGCATCTTTTAATTTCATGGCTGCAGTCACCATCTGCAGTGATTTTTGAGCCCAAGAAAATAAATTCTCTTACTGTTTCCATTGTTTCCCCATCTATTTGCCATGAAGTGATAGGACCAGATGCCATGATCTTATTCTTCTGAATGTTTTAAGCCAACTTTTTCACTCTCTTCTTTCACTTTCATCAAGAGGCTCTTTAGTTCTTCTTCGCTTTCTGCCATAAGGGTGGTGTCATCTGCATATCTGAGGTTATTGACATTTCTCCTGGAAATCTTTATTCTTGTGCTTCATCTAGTCTGGCATTTTGCATGATGTAGTCTGCATATGAGTTACAGGGCAACAATATACAGCCTTGATGTACTCGTTTCTCAATTTGGAACCAATCCATTGTTCCATGTCCAGTTCTAACTGTTGCTTCTTGACCTGCATACAGATTTCTCAGGAGGCAGGCAAGGTGGTCTGGTATTCCCATCTCTTTAAAAATTTTCCACAGTTTGTTGTGATCCACACAGTCAAAGGGTTTGGAGTAGTCAACAAAGCAGAAGTAGATGTTTTTCTGGCACTCTCTTGCTTTTTCAATGATCTAACGGATGTTGGATCCATAGCAATTAGATCTCTGGTTCCTCTTCCTTTTCTAAATCCAGCTTGAACATCTGGTTCACATACTGCTGAAGCCTGGCTTGGAGAATTTTGAGCATTCCTTTGCTAGCATGTGAGACGAGTGCAATTGTGCAGTAGTTTGAACATTTTTTGGCATTGCCTTTCTTTGGGATTGGAATGAAAACTGACCTTTTCCAGTCCTGTGGCCACTGTTGTGTTTTCCAAATTTGCTGGCATATTGAATGCAATACTTTCACGGCATCATCCTTTAGAATTTGAAATAGCTCAACTGGAATTCCATCACCTCCACTAGCTTTGTTCATAGTGATGCTTCCTAAGGCCCACTTGACTGTTTTCCTGGATGTCTGGCTCTAGGTGAGTGATCACACCATCGAGGTTATCTGGATCATGAAGATCTTTTTTGTATAGTTCTGTGTATTGTTGCCTCCTCTTCTTAATATCTTCTGCTTCTAGGTCCATACCATTCCTGTGCTTTATTGTGCCCATCTTTGCATGAAATTTTCCCTTGGTACCTCTAATTTTCTTGAAGAGATCTCCAGTTAACCTAGAGCTAACCAATGTGTTTTCTTATGGAAATGTTTTTCTTAAGCTGTGTTAATGAACTATGTATTTACCCTAGACTCTATCTTTCTTCAAGTTGGTTCTGCCTAAGACTCAGAACTGATTTGACAAACCAGTATGTTTTACTCATGCAAATGTTCTCTTAACCTATGTTAATGAAACTATGTATTTGCTTGGAAACCTGTCTTTCTTCAAGATTCATGTCAATCATTTTATGACCCGGGATGACTCACAATGTGCCAATGTTATCTCAAAATGCGTGTTGTGTGTGAGGAGGCGGGTGCCACTCTGAGTTTTGGTCTCTAATTAGCAGCCTGCTGATAGGTATATAACATTCTGCTAAAGATTAGCAGGGGAACACTTTTTTTGCCCCTCTTCTGATGTCTATGTCAGAAGCTTTCTCTATCTCTTTTATACTTTAATGAAACTTTATTACACAAAAGCTCTGAGAGATCAAGTCTCGTTACTGGCCCCAGATTGAATTCCTCTAATCTTGATGTCTTTCATGACTCAGCAACAACCTTTCAAGGCTGGACACTTAAAATTAGCCTCCTGTTTGCACTTCTTGAGACAGGAGATAGGTAGGCTCTAGGTTAGACATTTACAATCAGCCTCCTATTTTCTCTCCTAAATGGAAGGAACTACAGAGACATGGTGGGCTTCCCAGGTGGCTCTAGTGGTAAAGAACCCTCCAGCCAATGTAGGAGACGTAAGAGACATGGGTTCAATCCCTTGATCAGGAAGATCCCCTGGATTAGGAAATGGCAACCCACTCAATATTCTTGCCTGGAGAATCCCATGGACAGAGGAGCCTGAAGGCCTATAGTCCATGGGGTCACAAAGAGTCAGACATGACCAAAGTGACTTAGCATGCACACACAAACAGAGACAGGATAAATACTCAAGTTTTGTCTCTTGTGGATGCCTTAAGATAATAGCTGTGGCAAGAAAACAGAGGGACAAAACCCTGGAGATCAGGAGATCTCCACTTCTGCCTTCCTTGGGGCAAGAGAGACATTACACATGCACAGCAAGGCTCTTTGGGGGTCAAAAATCAGGGGACTACACCAGGCCATAATGAGTCTTGTTTCTCCCAGACACCTTTGTGTCAAGTTCCATTTTGGCTGAGAGGTGCATGCTCATCCAAGGGGAGATTCTTTAGACAAATGATCCAGGGGAGCTAAAACAAGATGATTGGCCAGAGGGGAGACAAAGACCCAGAAAACTACCCTCTCATAAAGGATTTAAACTTCCCAAATGTGCAACTGTCTGAGTTCGCCTGTGTGTCTTTCCATATGTACTTTGCTTTTCCAAAAAACTGTTTACTTTTCTTATTGCCTTCTGTCTCCTCACCTGAATTCTTTCTTGACAAGGCAGGCAAGAACTGGGGATCCAGGCCCTAGCCTCTGGCCTCTGTGGTCTGGTGGTTAGGATTCAATGTTCTCACCTATCACCCACAAGCCGGGTTTGTTTCCTGGTCAGGGAACCAAGATTCTGCTTCTAGCTACTGCTTGCTGCTGCTTATTGCAAGCTGCCTCTTATCACTGTGTGTGTCCAAAATCAGTATGTGCTTCATGCCCCAGGTAAGGGACTCAGACTCTCTGCCTCACTGCAGAAACGCTGGCAGCAAATCACTGAGTCAGAGCATGGTGAAGGAACCAGTCTGCACAGGGCAGCCCATGGCTACAGGGCTGGCAGTCAGGACTTCTAATAACAGGGCCAGTGGTTAAGATTCCTAATAACAGGAATTGCCATCTACTAAGCCTGCACTCTTCTCATGGACCACCTGGCCCTCCAAACACCCTCTGTGGGGGTGGCAGCAAACCAAGGTCAGGGTCATGACAAAGTCAGTACTCAGGCCAAGAATCTCCAGCCTCCGGAGACCACTTAGTTCATCCATGGTGAGAGTGGAAACAGGTGTCTTGGCTCTTGGTGCACAAAGATCCACCAGCCACCCTTTTCTTCTGGCTTCAGACCCAAAAATTTTGATGGATCAGTGGCCAAGTCAGCTCCTTCCTCAGCTGGGAGGGCAAGCAGAGGGCCCCCATTAGACAGCAACTCCCTGCTCCAGCCCTGCTGCCGGCCCCTGCAGCCCCTACATTTCATTCTCATTCTCACTTTACCTGTGGCATAGATGACAGTCTGCCACCAACAGCTTGGTCTCCTATGATGGTGGGCTCTGGTGGGGGGAGGGCAGGACTGAAAGCACTCGGTGTGTGTGGTTATCCTCAGGGCATGGTCCCCATCTTCCCTCTCCTCCTCCAAATGCCCCCTGAAGCAGTCACCACTGTAGCCTGGGCACTCTCTCACTAAAAGACTCTCAATGAGGGCTTCCTTGGTGGTCTAGCGGTTAAGAATGCAGCTAATGCAGGGGACACAAGTTCTATTCATGGTCCAGGAAGATCCCATATGTCTGACACAGAGCAACTAAGCCTGTGCTCCACAGCTACTGAGCCAGTGCTCTAGAGCCTGGGACCCACAGCTACTGAAGTCCACCTGCCCTAGAGCAAGGAGAGAAGCCACTGCAAAAAAGAAGCCCTGCATACTACAATGAAGAGTAGTCTCTACTTGCTGCAACTAGAGAAAGTAGGCACACAGTATTGAAGACCCAGAGCAGGCAAATATTTAAAAAAAAAAAACAACACTCTCAATGACTCTCCAGGGCCCAGTCCTCTCTCCTAAGGTGCATTCCCTCTGTCCAAAGCTCTGCTTCCACACAGACCAGAAAACTCACAGCAGGGATCAGAGTTCCTCACGTAAGTGTCCTGTTGTTTCTCCCCAGCACCAGGGGCTTATGGGTTATGGCAGATACCAACACTTCTCTATGCACTCAGTTTCCTGACTTTTCTTCCCCTTTTTACCAGCCACATCTCCCCAACCACCACCAAATAAAACCAGGTGAAGGCTCCCATCTTACACTTCCCCATTCTCAGCCCTCCCTGGCTTGGGTGGTGTCCAGGACTTTACAGACCCAGCAGCCAGCCCTGAGGAGCACCAAGGACACAAGGCTGGTCCTCAGCCAAGCTTCAAGCCATTCAGTTGCAAAAAGGTGGAGGTCACCAACCCTATCTGATCAGGGTCTTGTGTGGATTAAGTGAGCACAGCGGCCCACACCCAGCCCTCTGTTGGTCCCTGATAACCGAAAGGCCACCGTCACAGTCTGTCTATGCACCTGCTCCCTTCTGTGTCTCAGTTTTCTCATCTGTCAGGCTCTGGTCCAGCCTCCTAGGGCTGTTGAACAACAACTATTATGGTGAAAACTGGTGTTCCAGCCCCAGGCAAAGGGCTTGATGTACATCATCTTATTTACTCTTCACTCTTCTCTCCCCTCTCAATGAGCACCCACCAGAAAGCATTTGTGAGGGGCCTAGCACAGGCCCATGTGATGCTACAAATGCCAGTCAGGAAGAGTGTCATTTTTACATCAAAAGGGCCCAGGGCACCCACCTATCTCTCCAACAAACTCTTCCTTTCCCACACCCTGTGGTCACACCTTATTTCTGAGGTAGGAGATAGATGGGCTCCCGGTTAGAGATTTATATTGGCTTTCTGTTTACATTTCATAGGCCATGAGGAAGTGGCCTTCAGGCTGGATACTTACAACTGTTAATATATCCTGAGACAAGAGATATGTGGGCTCCAGCTAAGGCATTTACAGTCAGATTTCTGATTGCCCTCTGAAATGGAAGAAACAACAGAAACAGGGTAAATAGGCAGTTTTATCTCTTGTAAATACATTAAAGTAATAGTCATGGCAATAGTCAAGGAAACTGTCACTCAAAGACAAAGAGGGGCAAAATTCTATTTGAGTAAAGGATAAGGGATCTCCGCTCCCCTCTCTTTTGGGACAAGGGAGACACTACACATGCACAGAAAGGCTCCTTGGGGGTCAAAAAGTCAGGGGATAATGCCAGTCCATATTGAGTCTTGCTCCTTCCAGAAGCCTTCACTTCAAGATTCATTTTGGCTGAGGAGTACATGCACTCAGAGGGGAGGGTCACTGGATAGGTCAGGTGTGGCAAAAGAAACCAGTTAATTGACTAAAGGATGCTGTAAAGAGCAATATTGCATAGGAACCTGGAATGTCAGGTCCATGAATCAAGGCAAATTGGAAGTGGTCAAACATAAGATGGCAAGAGTGAACGTCGAAATTCTAGGAATCAGCTAACTAAAATGGACTGCAATGGGTGAATTAAATTCAGATGACCATTATATCTACTACTGCGGGCAGGGATCCCTTAGAAGAAATGGAGTAGCCATCATGGTCAACAAAAGAGTCCGAAATGCAGTACTTGGATGCAATCTCAAAAACAACAGAATGATCTCTGTTCATTTCCAAGGCAAACCATTCAATATCACAGTAATCCAAGTCTATGCCCCAACCAGTAATGCTAAAGAAGCTGAAGTTGAACGGTTCTATGAACACCTACAAGACCTTTTAGAGCTAACACCCAAAGAAGATGTCCTTTTCATTATAGGGGACTGGAATGCAAAAGTAGGAAGTCAAGAAACACGTGGAGTAACAGGCAAATTTGGCCTTGGAATACGAAATGAAGCAGGGCAAAGGCCTTTTTTTGCCAAGAGAATGCACTGATCATAGCAAACACCCTCTTCCAACAACACAAGAGAAGACTCTACACATGGACATCACCAGATGGTCAACATCGAAATCAGATTGATTATATTCTTTGCAGCAAATATGGAGAAGCTCTATACAGTCAGCAAAAACAAGACTGGGAGCTGACTGTGGCTCAGATCATGAACTCCTTATTGCCAAATTCAGACTTAAACTGAAAAAAGTAGGGAAAACCACTAGACCATTCAGGTATGACCTAAATCAAATCCCTTATGATTATACAGTAGAAGGGAGAAATAGATTTAAGGGCCTAGATAGACAGAGTGCCTGATGAACTATGGATGGAGGTTTGTGACATTGTACAGGAGATAGGGATCAAGACCATCCCCATGGAAAAGAAATGCAAAAAAGCAAAATGGCTGTCTGGGGAGGCCTTACAAATAGCTGTGAAAAGAAGAAAAGTGAAAAGCAAAGGAGAAAAGGAAAGATATAAGCATCTGAATGCAGAGTTCCAAAGAATAGCAAGGAGAGATAAAAAAGCCTTCCTCAGTGATCAATGCAAAGAAATAGAGGAAAACAACAGAATGGGAAAGACTAGAGATCTCTTCAAGAAAATCAGAGATACCAAAGGAACATTTCATGCAAAGATGAGTTCGATAAAGGACAGAAATGGTATGGACCTAACAGAAGCAGAAGATATTAAGAAGAGGTGGCAAGAATACACAGAAGAACTGTACAAAAAAAAGCTTCATGACCAAGATAATGGCAATGGTGTGATCACTCACATAGAGCCAGACATCCTGGGATGTGAAGTCAAGTGGGCCTTAGAAAGCATCACTATGAACAAAGCTAGTGGAGGTGATGGAATTCCAGTTGAGCTATTTCAAAGCCTGAAAGATGATGCTGTGAAAGTGCTCCACTCAATATGCCAGCAAATTTGGAAAACTCAGCAGTGGCCACAGGACTGGAAAAGGTCAGTTTTCATTCCAATCCCAAAGAAAGGCAATGCCAAAAAATGTTCAAACTACAGCACAATTGCGCTCATCTCACACACTAGTAAAGTAATGCTGAAAATTCTCCAGCCAGGCTTCAGCAATATGTGAATCATGAACTTCCAGATGTTCAAGCTGGTTTTAGAAAAGGCAGAGGAACCAGAGATCAAATTGCCAACATCCGCTGGATCATGGAAAAAGCAAGAGAGTTCCAGAAAAACATCTACTTTAGCTTTATCGACTATGCCAAAGCCTTTGACTGTGTGGATCACAATAAACTGTGGAAAATTCTGAAAGAGATGGGAATACCAGACCACTTGATCTGCCTCTTGAGAAACCTGTATGCAGGTCAGGAAGCAACAGTTAGAACTGAACATGGAACAACAGACTGGTTTCAAATAAGAAAAGGAGTACGTCAAGGCCGTATATTGTCACCCTGCTTATTTAACTTATATGCAGAGTACATCATGAGAAACGCTGGGCTGGAAGAAACACAAGCTGGAATCAAGATTGCTGGGAGAAATATCAATAACCTCAGATATGCAGATGACACCACCCTTATGGCAGAAAGTGAAGAGGAACTAAAAAGCCTCTTGATGGAAGTGAAAGAGGAGAGTGAAAAAGTTGGCTTAAAGCTCAACATTCAGAAAACTAAGATCATGGCATCTGATCCCATCACTTCATGGGAAATAGATGGGGAAACAGTGGAAACAGTGTCAGACTTTATTTTGGGGGGCTCCAATATCACTCAGATGGTGATTGCAGCCATGAAATTAAAAGACGCTTACTCCTTGGAAGGAAAGTTATGACCAACCTAGATAGCATATTCAAAAGCAGAGACATTACTTTGCCAACAAAGGTTCGTCTAGTCAAGGCTATGGTTTTTCCTGTGGTCATGTATGGATGTGAGAGTTGAACTGTGAAGAAAGCTGAGGGCCGAAGAATTGATGCTTTTGAACTGTGGTGTTGGAGAAGACTCTTGAGAGTCCCTTGGACTGCAAGGAGATCCAACCAGTCCATTCTGAAGGAGATCAGCCCTGGGATTTCTTTGGAAGGAATGATGCTAAAGCTGAAACTCCAACACTTTGGCCACCTCATGTGAAGAGTTGACTCATTGGAAAAGACTCTGATGCTGGGAGGGATTGGGGGCAGGAGGAGAAGGGGACGACAGAGGATGAGATGGCTGGATGGCATCACTGACTGGATGGACGTGAGTCTGAGTGAACTCCGGGAGTTGGTGATGGACAGGGAGGCCTGGCGTGCTGCGATTCATGGGGTCGCAAAGAGTCGGACACGAGCGACTGAACTGAACTGAACTGAAGTCCATATCAATGCAATAAATGTATGCATTGAAACATACAATTTTTTTTTTTAACCTCATTGGGTTTTAGTTGTGGCACTAGGGCACTTTATTGTTGCTAACAGGCTTCCTTATAGTTGTGGTGCTTGGGCTCAGTAGTTGTGGTGTGAGCTTAGTTCACCCCATGGCATGTGGGGCTTTATTTCCCTGACCAGGGATCCAACCTGCATTCCTAGAATTGGAAGGCAGGCTCTTAACCTCTGGACCACAATGGAAGTCTCCCACACAATTTTTAAAAATACAAAATAGTATAACAATAAATAGTATGTAAGTACAATGTATGATCAAACATAATTAGAAAATAAGACAGAAAACAACAAAATACAAGGACAGTGGTAGGTGCAGTTTACTCTGTGAGGCTGAGGCAGGCACAGACAGATCAACTGGGTGGAGGAGGATGGTGGGGTGGTAGGATGAAGGAAGAAGGGGACAAGGAAGCCAGAGTACTTGATGAACAGTTTCAGATGGCATCACCTGCCACTTTGTCCCTAAAAGATGGTGCTCTGGACATTGCTGGTTTCAGTCTGGACATCTCCAGATGCTCTGGTCCAGTGTTCACAAAGGGACTGGCTTCTCCCTGTAGAAGATCTGCTTGTGGAAAGTTTGCTAGTCATTATTCCCCAGGTCAGCTGCATGGCAGGGGAGCCCCTGGACTTAGCCCCACAGCCCACCTGGCAAAACCCAGTGTAGAGTATCTTCCTGATCCCTTAGATATTGGATCATTTGAAATTTCCTCAATCTTGTAACCACCAGCATTTGTAGAATGGATTCGGTTGGGCCCCAAACATACTTTGGGGCTGGTCTTGCTCCTTGCCTGCTTATCTGATAATCCTAGGGTCGTCTGTAGGCAGGATGCTCCAGGGCACAGTTTGCTGGGAGGGTAAGTGTGGTAAGAGGCTGGAACAAGGGACATTATGGGGGAAGGTAGGCCAGGGACGTGGTTCTGCCCCGCTGGGCTGCACAACTCCACGGCCCTGTTCCAGATGAAAACATCCAGATGTCTCAAAGCAGGGCCTGTGTGACAGAGCAGGCTGAACATAACACCCACAGTAAATCCAGAGCCGTGAAGAACAACAGGGGCTTGTATTTCCTAGGTGCGTTTTGTATCTATTTCCCAGCCTGCCTTCAGATCTGCCTTTCAGCTGTTTTTCCCCATGGAAAGACAGGAGTGAGACCTGCAGTTAAGTTTCTCATGGAACAGCCTTTGGAGTTCCGCTTGGTTACGGCGAAGTTTGACTGATGAAAGTCAGTTTTCTGGGCCTGGGTATTCTTGCCTGAGGATCATGTTCTTTGGACCGCATGGAGTAAAACCTGTCCCAGGGTCAGGTGTTTCCCAAGTTAAAACAGTGAGGCCCAAAAATTTGGTCCTGGGTCCAGCACGAAATTAGTTCACCCACCTTGGGCTGGCAAGGCCTGCCCAGACAGAAGAACAGCCCATAAGGAACCATGGTTCCTTTCTTATTTAGGGAGGTAGGAGGGGCAGAAGTAAGAGGAACACAATGAAATAACTTCATGGCTCCCATGATGGCACCTCCCTGTACCTGTGTCTCTGTCTTCTCTTCTTATTAGGACGCCATTCAAGTCCAGTATGACATCATCTGAACTTAGTTAAATACATCAGCAAAGATCCTATTTCCAAATAAGGTCACAATCACAGGTGCCTATGATTAAGAATGTAACTCTTTGTAGGGGACACAATTCTGTCCCCTACAGGCACCAGCTCCATGGGCTTTGCCAGAAGTCTCTAGAAGATTCAGCCATCAGCACTGCACAAAGATTCATAAGATTTAAATGAACTTGGGTCCTTTCAGAGGATTAAAATTATTTTAAAAGGTGGGGAGGGAAAAACAGGCTTTTTGCCAAAGTCAGCAGCAGAATTTACAAAGGTAGATAAATCTATGCAAAACATATTTTATAAAAATAATCATACTTGGAGGCAGCAAAGCATTTGCTATTCACCTCCAGGTTAGCCCAGGTTAGCTCTGCTCCAGGTTGACTTGATCTTTATTTTTTTTCCTCTCTGGGAGGCTTACAGGATCCCAGTTTTCTGACCAGGGATTGAACCCAGGCCATGGCAGTGAAAACATCAAGTCCTAGGTACTGGACTGCCAGGGAATCCCCAGGTAGATTTTATCTCAAAAAAGACATAGGTCCCTGCCCCACTCCAGCACTAACGGGGAAGCCCACCGCTCCCAACCCCTATTAGCTCACAGAGCACCCTCAACATCCACTGCCCACTGGGTGTGGAGCCTGCAGGGATGTGGCTACAGAGCCCTAATCTGCCACCTTTGGGTCTGGTGGCACCGAGAGCATTGCTCCTGGACACCATGAGGCTGTAGAGTGGGCATGACAGACCAGTCACACCAGATCCCCAGCATTGTTTCATTTTTGAGTAAATGAATTACTGGGGCTTGGGCAAGACGTGATTGCTGGCATTGCAGCCTGAGTCCTAAATCATTCTCCTTCTTCCTCCTGTCCAACTTCCCTCCATCATCAGAGTTCTGCATCGAGCAGCTTCCTTCCGAGGTCTGTTCCCCCATAACTGAATTTGTTTTTTATTCCAAAACTCAATTTTAATAAAGCCAGACCTTGAGGGTGAGCTGCCTGACCTGCACTAGACACTCAGTTCATGTGGGAGAGGGTGAAAACAGAGGAGGGTCAAGCAAATAGAATTTGAGGAGGTTCGATTCATGACAGCAGCGACTACTTCTTAATTGTCTATTACATATATACCCCAAGGCTCCCCTCTCCTCTTCAATTTAACCTGTGCAACAAGCCTTTGGAAGATGTGGAAATGAAGGATCAGAGAGAGTAGACAAGTTACCCAAAGTCATGCATTGAGAAATCAGGACAGCCTGGGATCAAAGTCAGTAAGTACCCTTTGTGCCCGCCCACACCATGCTGCCTCCTCAGTCATGACTTTCAGAGTTTCTTGCCATTATCTGCAGAGTTCCAGTAGAGACAGACACAGGCACAGGCTCCGGAGAATGTGAGGCTTCCTAACCATTTTAGATTTGAACATTCTAAACCCACATCATCAGATACAGTGGTCAGGTGGCATTGAGCACTCTACATGTGGCTGGTTTGAGCTGAGATGTGCTGTGATGGTACAGGTCACACCAGGTTTCAAAGATTTAGTATGAGAAAAGTAATATAAAATATTTCATTGGTAAATTTTACATAGATTTCATGTGGCGCTAGGGCACTAGTGATAAAGAACCAGCCTGCCAATGCAGGAGACGTAAGAGACGCAGGTTCCCTCTCTGGGTCGGGACAACCCCCTGGAGGAGGAAATGGCACTCCATTCCAGTATTCTTGCTGGGAGAATCCCATGGACAGAGAAACCTGGTGGGCTACAGTCCATGGGATCACAAGGAGACACTACTGAGTGTCTGAGCATGTTGGAAATACTTATTTTAGATAAATAAGAGGTATGTTAATTTCACCTGCTTCTTTTTACATGTTTTAGTATGGCTACTTGAAATGTTAAAATGGCCCAGGTGGCTCACATGGGGGCTTCACTACTGTACTGCTCTCTGGCATCATTTGTTGGACAGCGCTGTCCTACATCACCATCATCTGTGTAGTCAGGGCCCCATCAGCTACTATAACAAGCGGGCATTCAGACCCTACTTCTGGCCCACATCATGGTGCTGGCTGGGGCTCGGCTCAGCTCAGCCAGGTGCCCTCCTTCACTCCATTGACCGAAACTCTGCCACTCACAATATGTGGCTTCCACAGGGCCCCTAGATCATCTCCATGCCAGCCAGCCAGAAAAAGGGAAAGTGCTTGTAGGAAGGAGAATGGGAGGCCAGGTTGAAATGGCACACACACTCCCCATGAACTGTGTTGGTCTGCTAGGGCTGCTGTGCCAAAGTGCCACAAACGGGACAGCTTTTTTTTTTCCGATATATTATCTTGGCCATGCTGCACAGCATGTGGCATCTTAGTTCCCCAACCAGGGATAGAAACCGCACCTCTTGCTTTGGAAGCATGAAGTCTTAACCAGCGGACCGCCAGGAAGTCCTGGAGCAGCTTAAACAACAGAACTTGACTGTCTCACAGTCTATGGGTCATAAGTCTGAGATCAAGGTATCAACAGGAAGAATCTGTTCTAGGCCTGCCGCCTGGATACTGGTGGTTTGGTGATGGCTGGCATTCTTGGCTTGTAGAAGCATCACCCCAATCTCTGCCTTCATGTTCACATCGTGGTCTCCCTGTGTATGCATGTCTGTACCAAACCTCCCCACCCCTGTTTTCTTTAGCCGTGCTGCACGGTTTGCAGGATCTCAGTTCCCTGACCAGGAATTGAACCTGAGCCACAGTGGTGAAAGTCCGGAACCCTATCCACTAGGCAACCCTCCCCTTTTTTTAAGGACACAGCCATATTGGATTAGGGCCCACCCTACTGCAAGTATGAACTCATTTTAACTAAATACATTTGCAAAGACCCTATTTCCAAGTAAGGGCTTCCCAGGTGGCACTAGTGGTCAAGAATGCACCCATCAATGCAAGAGACGCAAGAGATGTAGTTCCCATTCTTGGGTCAGGAAGATCCCCTGGAGGAGTAAAGGGCAACCCATTCCAGTACTTATGCCTGAAAAATTCCATGTACAAGAGAAGCCTGGCGGGCTACAGTTGATGTGGTTGCAGAGTCGGACACGACTGAACACACAGTACAGCTAATTTCCAAATAAGGTCCCATCCTGGGTACTGGGGGTTAGGACGCGATGTGCATTTTGTGAGGCAGGGGACACAGTTCAACCCACAACAGACACTATTGACTTGATCTTAGTCACGTGGCCACACTCACTACAGGTGAGGCAGGAAACTGCAGTGGTGTTGGTGATGTCACCACACAGTCAACGGTGAAAGTCAAAGTGAAGTCGCTCCATCGTGTCAGACTCTTTGAGACCCCATGGACTGTAGCCCACCGGACTCCTCTGGCCATGGGCTTTCCAGGCAAGAATACTGGAGTGGGTTGCCATTTCCTACTCCAGGGGATCTTCCCAACCCAGGGATCAAACCTGGGTCTCCTACACTGCAGGCAGATTCTTTACTGTCTGAGCCACCAGGGAAGCCCTATAATTTTCCATATGTCAATGCAATGTTCTCTGAAACATTAAACCATACAAATATTGTTTCTTATCTACCCAAGGAGGGAACACTGCCATGAGCTTGATCTTTATCCTTCCAGGACTTTACAAAGTCTCATACATGTATCATAGAATTGTTTACAGAGTGTACTCACACAAATGGTTATCTCAAGATTGGTATCACTCTGCAACTTGCTTTTTCCACTCAAAAATCTGTTAGTATCCACACCACCTTGTTCCTTTAACTACCATGTGCCTTCCACAGTTTTCATGTTCCGTGGTCAAGACTTAGGTTGCTTTCATTTTCCAAAATTGCCAATGAGGTTGTGATAAACATCCTTGGCCTGCTTCCCGGGAGATGGGCTCGTGTTTCGCTAGAGTGGCTTCTGAGAATTGGAGCTGCTGAGTTACAGATAGTGAGGGTTTCCAATGAAATTGTTCCCACCCCAGTATATCAATTTGCCCAGCCCTGTGAATTGGATGATCTCTGGGTTCCAGAATAGGTGGGCTCAGTACGTGGGCACAGGCCCAAAAGGGACCACACCTCCATCCCAGCTTTGGGCAAATGTGGTCCAGTGGGCAGCTTCAAGACACGCTTGCCTTACCCTAGACAGGAGAGGTTGGGGGAGAATGGATACATGTATATGCATGGCTGAGTCCCTTTGCTGTTTACCCGAAACTATCACATTGTTTGTTAATCGGCTATACCAATACAAAATAAAAATTTTGTTGGTTTTTTTTAAGACAGCTGGCCTTGTAGAAAAAGATAAACTGCCTAAGCTAAGGAAAGGTGCTGTGTGGCTAGGGGTCAACCATTTAGCTGGCTGGTCAGGGGCCTAGAAGGAGAAACACCAGAAGATGGAGGACAAGGAATCTGAAAAGACTTGTGTACTGTGAGCAGGCCTGGACTCTCACTCTGCTCAGACACTGGCCACGATGGCCTGGGCAGAACACTGGCGGCTCTAGGGCACCCCATCCAGGGCCATCGCACTGTGAGTTCTTTCTCAAACAGAGTCCAGGGGCATAACCTCCTTCAGCTGAGATTTACCGATAAAAATGATGGAAGTCAAATTCCAAACAGGCGTGTCTAGAGGGTTTGCTAAGTAAATTACGACGCATCTATGGAATAAGATACCATGGAGCCATTGATCATCATGTCTTCTCCATTTATTATCACAACGAATAATTCACAGCAATGACCGCATGAAAATGTAGGTCACAGAGCACCACGGATGAAATGATCCCATTTACATGACTGTAAACACACATCCACATGCTAAGTACACACATGTACGTGTACAGTGGAGGTCAGAGGTCAGGAGCTATCGCCAAAGTGGATGGGGGAGGGGAAGATTTCCTGTAGTTTTTACAATAAGCATGTATGGATTCTACAAAAACACCAAAGCTATCAGTTTTTTAAATTTAGAAAACACAACAAAGTTACTTTCCACAGACACTTTTAAGTCTTTTGGCAAACCTTGGTTTTCCTCTCAACAACAGCACAGCCGCCGCCATCAAGAAGGGAACCCACCTGAGAGATGCCCGCCCTCCCCGTTTCCCCCAAAATCCAGGAAGGCGCTGGGGCGAGAAGAGGGCTCCTCTCCTAGACCACGCTGAAATCCCCGCCCTTTCCTTTCTCACCTGGTCTGCCATTCTAGAAGGCTCTCTCCTAACCACTCTTTTAAAAAGAGTTCACATACAGGGAAGAGCAGGGAGGTACCTTTTCGGTCACCTCAGAGGAAGGGGTGAGTCCTACCTGTGGACTCCACACCATTGCCCTCCTCCTCCTCCGGGTCACCTGCCCAGGTTTTTCAGATCCATCTGCAAGGCGGCATCCGGCATCACAGTGACAAGAACCTTACGGGAGACCCTCTGATGTCGGGCGCCCCTTGGCAGCCCACTCAGGCCTTCAGCAGGGCAATCTTGTGTTCCGGAACAGAGTCTTCGCTGCCATTGTAGGGCTGGGTCCCTGGTTCTTGCTTCAGATATTTCTCTGCAGAAAACACAAGGTTTTCAAACACTAAAAAGGCGAAGTGAGGATGGGTCAGTTCAAGGAATGGGATTAAAGGCTGGCATTCTGGGGGACCTTGAATGCAGAGAGTTAAGGTCCCTGGGCTGGTGCCCCCAGCCCTGGGCTGGTTTCACCTAAGTCTCCATCATCATCCTCACCACTCTCGGTGCCATGATAACCCTCCTTATTGCCAGGCGGGTTCCTTGGCATGGCTGGGCCTAACCTGCTTATCCAGCTCCTGCGGATCAGCTTCTGGCTGCTTCTAGCAGCAACATGGATGAATCTCACAGATACGAGGTTGAGCTAAGGAAGCCAGACACAGAATCCCACTACACGAAGTTCTAAGACAGGCTATGCTGACTGATGGTAGAAGAAATCAGAGCAGCACTTACTCCCAGTGGCAGTCAGGGGAATGAGGGAAATTTCTGGAATGATGGAGATGATCTCCACCCTAACTGGACAACCACTGCATTCATCTATCAGGACTCAAACTCATACTTAGCATCTGTGCATTTCACTGTTTGTGAACTATGCCTCACATACAATCCTAAAAGATAAAACCCCAGAGTAGAAAGGCCCCCTGACAACCTGCCCACTGTCTCACTCTAGTCGGAGTGCGCCCCACTCTCAGACTCAAGCCCTGACCCTCCTGTCTCCCAGGGTTGCAGTCCTGCTGTCCTGGCCCCCAGGGTGTGGGCAGCTGGGCTGCTGCGGCTCTGTGCTGACTGGCTGCGCTCACCTGCTTCTTCCAGGGTGCAGAAGTACAGGACTCCCTTCAGGTCAGCAGACAGCAGGACACGAAGGACAGGGACCTGCGGGGCAGATGAGCACTGACTTCAGGCGGGAGCGCTGCCGCCCCAGCACGCCACGCCATGGGCTGCCTCACAGCTCCGCGAGAGGAACCTGTCTTAAGGGAATACTCTCTGGGGGACAACAAGACGAGTGCTCTGCAAGCACAGGTTATAACGGAAGCGAGCAGAGCTCTGCAGCCTGAGGCCACAAGACAGAAGCCCGGCTACCTTCCTCACTGTGTCGCTGGGCAAGTCACTCAGCTTCTTTTAGCCTCGGTAGCCTCATCTTGACACGGGGAAGGTGACAACACAGCCCTCACCAGGCTACTTCCAGAGCAGGTGCCAATACCCACCTGCAGGCCAATGAGGGCAAGGGTGGCACCCCGCTTGTGGAAGTCCTCCAGGAGCTCCCCAAGCCCCAGCACCACCGTGTAGTCGATGCTGCAGATGTGGGTGCAGTCCAGGGCCACGGAGCGCGGCGGGGATGCTGGAGGGAGAAGAGAGGTCACACCAGGTGCAGGCCACCACAGGAGGCCCTGGCCAGGGGCCTGAGGCCATGCGAGACCATCAGGAGCACGTCCCCAGTGTGAATGGGAAAGGGAAAGGACAAGGACCCGAGCCATTAGCTGTTTGGGGGCAGCAGCAACTGTTTCCTTCACACGGCAGACAAACAAGCCCCTTTCTCCCCTAAATATCAACTCCCAGAAGCAGTGTGCCCTTAGGGACACATGGTGGGGACCTGCCACCCTTAGTGCATGCAGACGGCGGGGGTGGGGGTTTCACTGGACACAACTCTGAAATGCCCGAGACCTCCTGGACCCAAGGGCAGGTGAGCTCCTTCCTGACAGTCGAGAGCAGGATCTGGGGTTCAGCAGGAGCCAGGCTGGGTGCAGAGAAGGTGGTGGGGAGCTGGGGATGACCACAGCCCACGTGGCCACGTACTTTCCAGAGCCCGGCTCAGCAATGCCTCTCGGAGGGTCTCGATTGCAGGGAAGTGCAGGCCACTCGCCGGCTGCAGGACTAGCATTGGACCCTCTGACACCTGGGGACAGCAGGGGAAAGCCAGTGAGCCCTGGAGGCCAATTCAATAGGGCAGCTCTGCCAGGCTTAGGGTGGATGCAGAGTGCAGAGCTGGCGGGAGCCCCCACCCATGGCCCCATGCACCACAGGAGAACAGCGTGCGGTTAATGCAGGAGGGTCACACCATCCACCAGGTGAAAGGTCACTCGGCAGTGCCTCGGGCCACAATCACACCGAGAGCCAAAGTGTAAGACAGTGGGATCAAGGGGTCCACCCCATGGCATACTTCACCCCACTGGGCCCCCTGAGGCTGGTGGGCCCCCCTCAGGGAGGCAGATGGGCTACCTGTATTTTGGGTCTGGCCACAGAGTGCAGGAGAATCAGCACAGAAACCAGGGTGCCTGCCAGGATGCCGTACTGGACTTCCCAGAAGCAGAGCAGGAACGTCACGCAGAGGGGCAACAGGTCCAGCCCTGGGAGAGGGGGTCCAGCTGAGAGGGGGACCCTCCTCGGCGAGTTCAGCTCCTGGCTACCTGAGCCCTCCTATGAGGATGCCTCAGGTATGGCTTTCATGTAACAAGTAAAGGTGTCTTGGACCCCAAGCAGCCCCCAAGGGTCCACCTCTCCCTGCAAGAACTTGGGAACTGATGCTGCTGATAGGCCATGTCAGCTCAAGGGTGTCAGAGGCAGGAAGTCCCTCCCTGTCTGGCTCACCTGGCCCCCGGCCCCTGGAACGAGGCCACAGTGGGCACTTCTCAGGGGACCAAGGATAAAGGGATGCAGAAGTCATGTAAATCCCTCAACTCCTTTGAGAAACAAAACAGAGTAAAAACTTGTTATAGTAAATGAACTGCAGGTTCAGGGGACCTGGAGCTGCAATGATGGTGGAGAAGGGAGGCTGTGACGTGGGCCCTGCTGGTCACCCCAAAGCCCCCGCCTTGCCCCAACTGGGCTGGTGCGGGCAGCGGCTGACAGCAGGGGCAGGATCATTGATAAACCTCAGGGCCGACAGACAAGAGACACATACTCTTCACTCGCCAGAGCGTCCTCACGATCTTGGTGTCGAACAGGGGGACCACAGCCATGATAATGACGGCAGCCAGGGCAGACTTGGGGATATAGTAGAAGAGCGAGGTCAGGTAGTCCAGCGACAGCAGCACCAGGGCTCCTGTGGGCGTGTGGGGGCGCCATGACCTTGTGGCCCTGCCGCCCCGACTCCCACCCAGCAAGGAGCCTGTCTGGGGGCACAGAGCTGGGCGCCAGAGCCAACAGCACCCACACTCAGGGTTCCTTCCTCTCCTTTCCTCCCATCTCACTGCCGTGGACACAGGAGAACACAGTGTGTGTGCTCGAGGGGTGCTCACCCGTCATCAGGCCCCCCGCTGGGGTGCACACTCCCGACTGGGCATTCACAGCCGTCCTGGGAGGTGAGAGAAACCCATCAGTGGCTGTCAGTTGGACCAGGAGAGCAGCTGAGGTCCACACAGCTAAGGCTGGTCTCCAGGAATGGGGGCTCCCGTGGCGGGAGGGGTGGGGGGGTGGGAAACGGGAGCCCTCGGCAACATCGCCACCTAGTGGAGAGACTTAAGACACTGGCGCACTGGGTCCTCTCACCAAGGGAGACTCCTGGGCCTTCTCAACCCCAAATAACAGATGGGCATGTCTGAGAGAGGCCTGATTGTAAATCCAAATGTCCAACGCTGTAATTGTGCTCGATATCAGGGGGCACAAAATATGACCTTAAATAAACAGGTTCGCAACCCACTTATGCCAACAAGCGCATATAAAAAGTTAACTTGAAAATTGGTTAGAGGTTTTACTTCATGAATGCTAGTATAGCACCTACCAAGTGACCAGAGATTTTCTTTAAACTCCCTAAATAATTTTCTGAGACAGACAGGGCTGTCATGACTCTACAGACAGAGAGGTTGAGATGTGTGAGGTTGGGCCATGTGCCCTGTGCCCCCTCAACATGGTGGTCTGGGGTATCAGGAAGGTTTAGTGCTCAGATAGGGTTGGGTTGGGTTCTGGGACTTTGCCTGAGGGCTGGGCACTGATGCCTCCTCTTCTGTTTCCAGCCATGGGCCTCTCTCCCACCCTGCCCTCCTGCTTTTTGGGGGTCCATATGGTGACCCCACCTGACAGTCTGCCCTTTCTTCAGGCAGAGCTGCAGTCTTTCCCGCCCCCACTATCTTTCAGGAATTAACTCGAGCAACAAGATGCCAGGAGCATTTCCATGCATGGGCATGAGCATGCTCAGTCACTTCAGTCATGCCGACCCTTTGCGACCCTATGGACTGTAGCCCACCAGGCTTCTCTGTCCATGGGATTCTCCAGGCAAGGAATACTGGAGTGGGCTGCCATGCCCTCCTTCAGGAGATCTTCCAGACCCAGGACTGAACCCATGTCTCCTATGTCTCCTGCACGGGCAGGCAGGTTCTTTACCCCTAGCTATCACCTGGGAAGCCCCCAACACTGTACTGTTGTAAAAGAAAGCCAGCCGAAGAGGTGGGAAGCAGATGGGAGTCCCTCATCCTGCATCTGTGTGAACTCTGCCAGAGCTGACCGACGGGGAGAAGACAGATAGGGAGAACCATGAAAACGGCCTCAGGACATGGGAAGGACCCCGCAGGGGAGCCGGTTCTTCAAGTCGGAAGAAGACCTTTTGTCCCAGGCTGGGACCTCCCTGGAGACACAGAGAGGGAGCATGTGGTCACTCACCGTCCAAAGCTGCCTGTGACCGGGTAGGAGGAGAAGAGGGAGCCCAGGATGTTGGTTAAGCCTAGGGAGAAAACAGAAGGAAAAGGTTCATGCAGGGGAAGGACCATGAAACAGAGAGGAAAAGGAGATGTAAAGGAAGGACACAGAAACCAAACAGAAACAGAAGACAGGAGGTGAGAGGCTCTACCCAGGGGGGCACCCTGTATCGGGTTATCCCTCCCTCTAGGAAGGACAAAACAAACCACGATCTCTGCCAGTGTGCTGAGGTTGACTCCAGCTATGAAGCAATTCTGACCCTGGCCTTGCCTGTGTGAGTTAGATATGTCTTTTCCTGTGTATAACAGAACAAGGAATCCCACTGCCCAGAAGTGGGGCGGTGGCTGAATAGGGCAAGTGTGCACAGGCCCAAAGTGCCCAGTCCTGCTGGGGTCCCTCATGGTCTGAGTTCCTTCAAAGCCACACTCCTTTCATGAGATGACCAGCCAGAATGAAGCCTTGGATTAACCTGTACTGGACACACCCGTGCCCGGAGCCTGGCTGGGAACTCAGAATGGAGTTAATCAGCCCACATTCATCACCACTGGATTGTCAGCAGCCCCCTCAGTCAGTGGCCTTCACAAAGATGACCAGTCTCCTTGGTCCCGCAAAACCCACAGCAAGTCCATAGGTTCAAGGCCTGCTCTCAAGATAGCGCAGATGGCACTCAAGATACAGCCCTCCACAGTCAGGAAGGCTGGGGCCAACTTGAGTCCTAACTCATCCACAGGGTGGAGCAAAGGCAGCCAAGATCCTGTAGGATCAGCAGGCTTACCTGAGATCTTACCTGGCCACATTCCTCAGCCATCTGATCCTCGCCCTGGAAAGCCCCTACCCCCAGCCCAAGAGGAACATTCCAGGTGTTTCTCGACCCAGAACAGGCCACAGCCCTCAGGGTCAGGTACACAGCAGGTGCTCAACGAGCTGCAGTCAGACTGGACACGAGATGTCGGAACCCTACTCCTAGCGATTAAACTGAACCACCTGAGATGGATGCAAGGGCCCCACCAAGGCCAGCTGTGCACCCTGCGCGTCAACACCACCACCACCCACACCCCGAGAGCGGCCCGCTGCTGGAGTCTTACCGATGGCCAGCAGCTCCTGGTTGGAGTTAATTCGGTAATTATTTTGAGAAGCTAAAGAGAATGGACAAAACATTGTTACTAGATATATATCATTGGGAAAATGTTTGTGAAACGGTAAAACAGGATACCAGTTTCTCCTTACAGCACTATGTTTCATAAATATAAGGTATAAACACAGATAAAATATATCCATATATGCAAAGGTATATGTGTCTCTGTGTTTACAAAAAAACCAACAAAGAGTAGAAAGACATAGAGTGAAATGCTACCAGCAGTTAACTGGGGTAGTGAGGGAGATTATAAGTGATTCATCTTTTCTTTATCCATTTCTGAACTGCCAATATTTTGTGCAACAAATATTGCTTTTATAAGGGAAGGATGTTTTAAACTAAAAGCTCTCTGGTTACAGGTCACGATGACTAGAGAGTCTCAGATGAGGCCTAGAGAGATGAACAGAAGATTTAGGGGGAAACCATGGAGGAGCATTAATCTTAAGACAGCAGTTGGCAAACTTTCTGTAAAGTGCCAGATCGTCAATACTTTAGTTCTGTTTTAATATTTATTTATTTGGCAACATCAGGTCTTAGTTGTGGCACATGGGATCTTCTGTTGCAGCGCACAGAATCTCTAGTTGCAGAGTGTGGGTTTAGTTGCCCTGTGGCATGTGGGATCTTAGTTCCCAACCCAGGGATCGAACTCATGTCCCCTGTATTGCAAGGCAGACTTTTAACCACTGGACTACCAGGGAAGTCCTCAATACTTTATGTTTTTTTTTCTTTTTTTTTAATCAAAAGAGTTTTTTAATGCTTTAGGTTTTGAGGATCACACCCTCTGTCACGCTGCTCAGCTCCCCACTGTAACACAAAGTACCCACACACCATGAAACAACTGAGCAAGAGACCACCTTAAAGTAAAACCTTATTTGTGAACTCAAATAGGAATTTCATACACTTTTCATGTGTCCCCAAATCCTAATCTTCTTTAGATTTTTTTTCAAACATTTAAAATGCAAAAGCTATTCTTAGGTGATGGGCAGCCAGCAGTGGTTTACTAAGCCTTGATTTAAAAGTGCAATGAGCTTTGCAAATGAGCACAGAAGTCAGCGGACTTGAAAAGAAAACAGAGTTTTCTAAGTAATAAACAAGATGAGTAACAGTTGTCACGTGCAGATTCCAAGATATGCCCCTCCAAATTTAAAAAAAAAAAGGATCAGAAAAATAAAAACTAAACAAGAAAGATGTGAGCTGAACAGCTTACAAACTGAAATGCAGTGTGGTCTTGAGCGATTGTTGGTGTTTGCAAAGGAAAACCCCTTAGAATGAACACTACTTTAGAGTCTCCTTGGAATGGTCTAAGGATCCAGATGCTGGAACTTCAGGGAAAGAAACAGAATCCTGGCACAACCTGGGCTGAGCAGTAAACACAGTTTAGGTAGTCATAATAACATACATGTCATATATTTGAATTTTAACCTTTAGAGTCAAATTAGATCCAAACAAAGACTTAACCCTGTTATAGAACGGAAAGAGCACGTCATCCTCATGGACAACACAGAGCACAGTCCAAGAACCTAAGACAGACAGAACCTAAGACAGACAGACATGTGAAGGGTTTGGCAGCCCCAGCTCAGGCAGAGGGAATCAGTATTGAGCGGCGAGCATATAAGTAGATTAACATTTCCCAGCCTCTGAGGGGGTGAGGAGCGGACAGACCAGCTGTGTTCAGACACCTGGAAAGGGTACCTTGTTAAATTTTTAGGAATTTTGCTAATAGGTTATCAAATACAGCCATTATTACCAATTAAATGAAAACTTTAAATTAAATCAATTACATTAAAAACAAAGATAATACTTAAAATGTGTCCGTTCTTAATGTTCTTTACCTTTCATTATGACCAATGAAATTACTTAGCTGTATGCATACAATAGATAGTGACTATTTCATATGTCATCACAAGACCTGAATGTTCAGACTCCACATTCAGCTTGAGACTAGCTGTCAGCGGAAGGGTGTATACTACACACAGAAAGTTCAACTGACAAAGGCTCAATGCAGGACCTTTTATGTCCAGAGAGCGGACTGTCAAATATTTCCAGCCACTGGAAGAGATTTTTCATTGACAATCCATTTTCACTAATTTTTTTCAAAAAACATAAACATGTGTTACTTGGATAAAAATTCAAAGTTTTAAAAATCAGAGCAGATAAAAGCAAGCAGGAGAGCAGGCAAGCAAGGCAGGCTGAGCTCCGGGTTGAGGTGCCAGGGAGGGCGTGGGTGGTGAGCATCTTACCAAAGGATTTGGCCACTGCGATGCTCTCCAGGAGACCCATCAGGGGTACCACGACCAGCCCGGCCCCCATTCCCTGAGAGAGGAGAGAGGGGTGGTGAGTGACCCTCCGGGGAAGGACAGAACAGGTCTGACCAGGCAGTGACCTGATAAGGCAAGCACTGGCTTGTCCACGTCTGACGGAAGCAAACATAACTCTAGCAGCAGGGCTGTGAACTCCCACTGCAAGGAGCAAGACACGGAGCAGAACACAACAAATTCCTGCTCTGCCAGCGCCCATGATGGCAGAAACACCCCTGGGCTCAAGGCGGAAAAAATACCCGCCGTGTCCCTTGAGGCTGTGCCTAATCAGGAAGTCATTCACACCTGTACCAAAGACGCACCTTTCTGAGGATGCAGCAGTCTGAGCTGAGGTCAGAGCTGCCCAACACTAAGCTGATGCATCAGGAGATAGAACCAGGGCCAGGGGCACTGCAGCCTTGGCCAAACTGGCTGGGTTCCGTCTCTACCTACCTGTACCATCTCGGTGAAGGAGATTGTCCCATTGGCAGTGGTCACTGAGAAGGGGGGGATGTGGGCATCGGGGAGTCCCTCAGGTGTCTTCCCAGTTAGAACAAAAGGCTGGTATCCGGTCACCTGGAAGGAGTATGCGACCAAGGCAGCAAAGGAGACCACCAGGGCATTGCGAGCTAGGATAGACGGTGAGAATGAAGGACATTAGCAGGATAAGGAGGCTCATCTCCAGAGAAAATTATAATCCTACATATGTATGTACATACAAAGTTTGTTCTCTGACAATAATGGAGTTACATTAGAAATCAGTAGTAAAATACTAATTAGAAAATCACCAAATATTTGGAAACTAACTCCTAAAAGGCTCCTGGTTCAAAGGAGAAATGAAATAATCCACTCCTAAATAATCCACAATCCAAAGGAGATGTCAAAATGGCAATTAGAAAGCATTTAGAACGAAATGAAAGTGAAACTATAACCTATCAAAATTGTGGGCTGCAGCTAAACCAGTGCTGAACAGGGAAATTTATTATCCTGAACACTGTATTAGAGAAGAAGGCAGGACTCAAAAACCTCAGCTTCTGCCTTAAGATTTTGAAAAGGAAAGGTATACTTAAGATCAGCCAATGCAAGGAAATAATAAATATCAGAGTAGAATCAATGAACTAGACAAAAGCAATGGAGAGATCAATGTTGAGAGAATAGAGAGAATCAAAAGTTCTGTGAGATAAATAAAACCAATGAACTTCTAGATTAGTTGATAAGGAAAAAGGGCAAGTTACCTGGGAGCAAGTCCTCACTCTGCCTCATCCTTCCTACGTGACCTTGAGAAGTCTTATTTGGTTTGTCTGTTTTATCTTTCAGAGCCTTACTTCCATCACTGGCAAAACAGGAAAAATAATATCCTATCCTCAAGGCTGTGATGAGAATCAAAAGAAGTGATGTTTGTGAAGTGCTTTCCAAGAGTCTGCATTTCCAACAAGTTTCCAAGCTGCTCTGAGCCCACACTTTCAGTGTCAAACTTCTAGACAATAGAACCTGTTTTCATTATCTTACAGATGACTATACTAAAGTGCATAAAATTTTGAAAACAACTCATGCAAGTGCCAAGTGGCTAAGCTAGGACTTGAAGCCAGGAGTTTTTATTTTTTCTTAAACAGCTTTTTTTTTTTTTTTTTTAAGTTACCTATAGATGGCTGGAGGAATACAGAAAAAGGTATCTTAGAAGCTCAGAGAGTTTTTTTTTATTTTTTGGCCACACCTTGCAGCATGCAAAATCATAGTTGCCGAATCAGGAACCGAACCTGTGCACCCTGCAGTTTCCACTGAATCACCAGGTAAGTCCCCAGGAATTTTCAATATAAACCCAGTGCTCTTCCACCCTCCCCACCATCTGGAGTGCTCAACATTTAACCATGGCCTTCAGGCTGCAGAACAGGGTCTGGTGAGTGACTCCAGGGACCAAGAAGCAGCTGGAGAATCTGGAAGTGACTCAAGGGCTAAGAATCTAGCTACCCCTTCTTACATGTCTGGATTTCATTGCTGCCAAGGAGTAGGTCCAAGTGGGGTGATTTCTGTTCCCTTCAGCTCTGGGAAGGCTCACTAGATATCAGCACTTCTTGCTTTGCTATACTTGCATTCTATCTCGGTGTCACCTACTGGTACCTCAGTGGAGAGATTTCTATTGACATCCCACTCCCATCCCTCACCCCCTCTACCCACAGATGGCCCTTCAACCAGCCAATGGTTTCATGAACTCTCATCTGGCAGCCTTTCATTTCAGTCTTTCTTTATAGATCCTCTGGTTGATTCCAGGCCCAAAGCAAAAACTTGACCCTCTGAAGTGAAGTGAAAATCTCGCAGTCATGTCTAACTCTTTGTGACCCCATGGACTATACAGTCCATGGAATTCTCCAGGCCAGAATACTGGAGTGGGTAGCCTTTCTCTTCTCCAGGGGATCTTACCCAGGTCTCCCACATTGCAGGCAGATTCTTTCCAGCTGAGCCACAAGAGAAGCCCAAGAATACTGCAGTGGATAGCCTATCCCTTTTCCAGCAGATCTTCCTGACCCAGGAATCAAACCGGGGTCTCTTGCACTGCAGGTGGATTCTTTAGCAACTGAGCGATTAGGAAAGCCCTTACCCTCTGCAGCTGCAGAGGGACAAGTTTGTCTCAGTGGAACTAGTTTTCTCCCCCAGAGACCTGCCAGGGTTTCTCAGCCTTCACACTGCTGTTTTGGGTCAGATCATTCTTTGCCACGGGCGACTGTACATTGCAGGATGTTTAGCGATGTCCCTGGTCTCCACCCATCACATGCCAGAAACAGCTCTGCCCCACAGGGCTAACCAAATATGTCTCTGGACATTGGCAAAAGTCCCACAGGTCGGGGGCAGGGGCATGATGTACAAAGTCATTCCTGGCTGAGAACTTCTGCTGCTAAACCAGTTTCCAGGTTGGCTGCATATCAGAACCACCTAGTGAGTGACGTGAGAATCTCAAGGGGTGGGATTCCAGTTCCTGGGGTGACTACAACGTGAGCCCAGGTTATTCAAGACAGCTGTGGAAGTGCTCCCTCGGCTGGAAGGCTCCCTCACCTGTGGTGGCAGTCCAAACCAGCCCATGGCTGAGCCGCACTCCGGTGGGCATCTCAGGATGGACAGGAGGCACGTGGTCCCGCATCAGCTTCAGCACCAGCAGCAGCACCATGCAGACCAGCCCCAGCACTGCATCGCCCACCCTGCAGATGGACACCGGTCACCACCCAACCCCACCGACAGCACTGGCCTTCTGGCCTTTGGCTGCTGGAAAGTTTTCTCTCTCGAATGCTCTTTTTCCTAAGAAATCTGTGTCCCTATTTCACTTCAGATCTTTATTCAAAACTTTTTAGGTATGCAGGCCCTAGGGGTTGAGGGCCAGATCACAGTGGTAGTTGCACTACCACTCCCAGTTTCAGTTTGTAGCTCTCTGGGCTACAAATGCCTCGTTGGTTCCAGAAGACTCACTTCTGACCAGTCCATCTCCATCTCCACTGCCTGCTGTGACCCCCACCAGGTATATCCTATTGGCCGGGAACCTCAGCAGCAGATGGGAAGACGACGAGGGTCACAGGGTTTCTCCCCTACTCCCTCCAAGTAGCTCCCCCTACAGCTCCCTCCAGGTCATTTCTTCCTCTTGCCTCTCCAGTCAGGGAAGGGTCCTGACCTGTGGCCAGGAGCATCTCCTGTTTGTTCCTTTAACCCACTGGCCCTCTGGGAGACGCAGCTCCACCTGAGGGAGGTGCTTGCTGAGGGAACCACCTCTACCTGCCGTCCATCCCTTGGGTACCTGCATATGTGCTGGCCTCGGCCTCTCCCTGCCCTACGTCCTCCTCTTCACTGAACTATGAATTCTTTGAGTGACAGACTGCCTGCCTTCCCTTTCGTGGTCTCTTCTTACTTCGACCATCTGAGAAAGCCCTGCATGGGGTCACACTGACCGGCGCACTGGAATGACTGGAGCAGAGCTTCTCAAGCTTCAATCAATATGCTGGCCAATCACCTGGGGCTCTTGTCAACCTGACCAATTCAGCAGGTCTAGGCAGGCCAGTGTGTGTATATCTTACCAGCTGCCAGGTGATGCCAACGGTCCTGCTCATGGGGCCCCTGTTTAAGCAGCAGGGCCCCAGAGGACTGGAATAAATGCCACCTGGGAGTGGAAATGGGGAGGGGACTGGGAGGGGGTCTACAAGGAAGAGCTTACTAATACAGGGAGTAAAAACTCAGCCGACCGGGTACCTGGTCTCTCCGATGTTGTGGAAAGTGTAATACACTTGCAGGAAAAACTGCCTGGGGATGTGCTGCAGTCCCAGCAGGTTCTGTTCAAAGAGAGATTGTGGTTAGACAACCTTCTGCGAGGCCTCTCCCTTGCAGCATCGTAATACCGCTCTAGCTGGAGTCCCCTACCCCTAAGCGCCCTTCCTGAGGGAAAACACTTGCTGGCTCTACCGGGCTTATCTAAGTCCATTTCCAAAGCCCCCCACGGGCAGATGAAAGTCATCCCTCCCCAAGGGAGAGGGGACGCAGAGGGTATGTTACAATGTTCACGTTGTTTCAGGCCTTTGCAAATTATTTTCGTGTCCGAGGAAAATCAGCATGGGCGACCTCAAGGCAAGGAAACCGGTTCAACAAGTGCCCTGGTTAAGGGTCCAGGGTCGGGAGTCCTGGGGCCCAGACCCGCCCGCGCAGACCCAGCAGCCTGAGGCCGGCGGTCTCGTCCATCACCTAGCGGCCCGCCCTCCACAGCACTGGCCCCGTCGCCATTGGCCCGAGACCGCGTCCGTCACTTGGAGGCCCGCCTCCCTGGGCACCGCCCCCTACCGGAAGTAAAAATCTGCGCAGGCAGGCTGAACCGCGCAGGTGGGGCCGCGGGGCCCCTACCAAATCAGCAGTCCTCGTCAGGGAGAAGGGGCGCCGCTCTGTGTTTTAGTTCTTTATCTGGCTGGGATCAGAAGGCGCAGTCGAGCCAGACTCCCAGGGTGGTCAGGCTCCAAGGACCCCAAAACCCGCTATGCACACAGCCATTGAAGGGGAAGGACACTGAGGAGGGTGGACACAGAGAGGAGTCTCTGTCCTGGGCAGGGGACTCCTGTTTGGGCAGGTCAAGAGGAACCCCACCCAACCCAGCCTAAAGGCTCTCAGAGGGCTGTCATGATGTAGTCAAGGTTTTGAAGACAGGGCCTAGGGTTGTCGAATAGGAATGTGTAAAGCAGCTGCCCTCTCACTGTGTTATGAAAAAAAGAGCATTCTTGACACTAAAAATGAAGGATAATGTTTCCAGAATAAAGGACACAGCATCCCACGAAACAGCATTTGCCAAGCTTATCCTGACATATGTGTGTACATAATCTATTCTTTGAATTTACCCACATTGTTCTAGGCTGTTTCCTCCCCTGTAAATGGAGATAATGATAAGCTTACCTCCCAGAGGACTTGTGAGAACTAAATGCAGGGTGCATTCAGTCCCACACCCAAATGGGTCAGCTACCCTAGTCTCTCTCACATGTACCCCTCTGGGGCTTTGTGTTTTCACTTTCTTGCTTGGCCTCCATCCTTGAAGACTGTCACCGGCCAGACTGAAGCGGAGCCTGACTATGGGAATCACACCATGGAGAGCCTGGTGTGTGCATGTGTCTATTGCCCTGAATCTCTCTGATTCAGCTCAGTTTCATTCTGCTCAGCACAGCTCGGGACAGCCACGTTGGGAGTAAAACAGTCCCTGCCCTCCAGGCACTCAGAACCCAGTGGAAGGAGAACAAATGATATCCTCAGATGACCAATGATTACTGATTCCAATATTTGCCACAGATGTTTAAATGGAAACATAAAGGAGCATGATACTTGACAAACACTGAATGAGAAGTTGGGGGTGGGGAGACATAAAAATGAAATAACCTAGCTAAATTAGCTTGGAGGAGCAATCTGCTTGTCAAAATTTTGGCAGTATGCTTGTGATCTGTGAAGACCTGATGGCTTAGTGTATATTTGAGGCTGCAGAACTCTGTGAGGTGAACCAAGCACTTAGGCATGAAAACTCTTGACAAGTGTGGGGGCTGTCATTACTGGTTCCCCAAATTACCTGTGGTAGAACTTGGCCATCACTTAAGATCTCCCCCAAAGGATGATTTTATTAATGGAGACTCAGGTCAGCACCACAGGCTCTGGACCCTCAAAGAGCAGGTTTGACAGGCCCACACATATCAGGACACGGCCTCAGTCCTGTTAGCCGGTAGGTGCCCCAGGGCCAACTAGTGTGCCTACCTTGATCTGCCCGAAGCCGATGATGATGGCAGCAGCCGAGGTGAAACCTTTAATGACGGGACAGGAGATGAAGTCCAGCAGGAGCCCTGGACAGCCAAGAGGGAACACCATGCTGGTCCCAGCCCTACTGGCTCAACGTGGGCTGGGAGAGGTGAGGGTTGGACTAGAGCTAAAGACTAGTAGAGGGCATGCCCTGTTTGGGCTGGTTTGGAGAACAGGAGAGACTATGGACTGAGCCCCAGAGCACTTCTCCAAGTGTCCTGGCTGAGCATAATAGGGAAGGGCTGAGAGTTATCCTTCCTTAGACACACACACACACACACACATGCACACACACACACACTGGGATAGCCCTTGAAATGCAAATAAGGAACTGCTGAAGGCATGGAATCCCCAGGAGGAGAACTGTAGCCCCCCACCCTCATGGCAGGAAAGCCTGAAAGTCTTACCTAAGCGCAGGAACCCCATGCCTAACTGGATGCAGCCCGACAGAAAGGCCAGCAGCACAGCATACGCAGGCTCGTGGAAGGTGTAGAAGGAGACCAGGAGGGACATGATGGCCGTGGGGCCCAGAGTCACATCTCGGGAGGTACCCAGAAAGAAATATACGAAGCACCCCATGAAGGCAGAGTAGAGGCCATACTGTTGGGCAGAAAGAGCAATGAATACCCAGGAGGCTCATGGCACACCCCCAGGGGTCCCTGGCATAGCTGACTGAGCAGAGGAATCTGTGTTGTTTGTTGTGTATTCTGGGCACAGCAGTGTATACAAGCAGGGCAAACTGCTTACCCTCTGTTATCCAAGGTTGTGGACCTACAGTGATTAGGGGCCTCTTTTCTACCCACACCCACCTGGGGCCTAGTGTTCTTATGTCTGAGTCTGTGAGCCTGAGAAAGGGTTCTTAAAGCCAGGGTGAGTCATCTCGCTGGCCCCATCAGGCCATCCAGAACTAGCTTGGTGCCTGTGACAAGAAGGGTTACAGGGGCACGTGTCTGCCCAAGGGCCATCACATGCTCTAGGTTATAAAACAAGGCTTTGTCGGACTGGAGCCCAGGGTGCTCCCTTGTCTGGAGGGGATACTATGCATTTCTACTTTGCTCCTGGACGAGCACTAAGGTCTGGAGTGGGGTCAGGCTGAGGGGAAAGGAGGGGAGGGGGGGCAGCCATCTCACCTGGGGAGGGAGTCCAGCCACCTCGGCGTAGGCCAGTGCCTGGGGAATGACTGTGAGCCCGACTGAGATCCCAGCAATGAAGTCCATCTTCAGGGCGTACCAGGTGTAGTCAGGCAGCCAGCCCAGGAAAGGCAGCCACTTCTGCATGGTCTCAGTGGACCAGCAGCAGGACATAGGGGCAAAGCCCTTGGGTGGCTTCATAGGAGACATAGGAGGCGACATGTCTGGAGCGGGAGTAGGACACAGACCAGCAATCAGTGTCTGGGCTTCAGAAAACCCAGCAATAAGGGAGGAGGGGGTTGCCCAGAGACATCAAGAGATGCGCCACCGGTCTACTCCCACGTAGGGGGTGGAGCCAGACGGGTTAAATCTCCCCCACACCTTGCTAATCTGAGACAGGAAACCAACATCTTAGGTAGAGGAGCCCCCAATAGAAGGCACAGTGCCCACTCCTCACCGACTGCTCTCCCTGAACCCCACCTGCCCAGACCCTAGGTGCCTTCTCTTCCGCCATCAACTCTGGCCCGAGGGGGAAAAAAAAAAAGATTTCTCAATGAGAAGCCTAAATACTAATGAGACTCAAGGTTTCGCTTCCCAGGAAAATTTATTTCCTTTTTTATTTCCCCCTCTCCCTGGAAATTTAACGGGGAGCAGTGCAGAGAAAAGCAGGTCCATGGTGACAGCCACAGCTGTCCGGCGAGTGGGAGGGGTGACTAGACGTGCGAGCGTCCTGAGATTTTCCAAGTGCGCATCATGGAAGGCTCCACCCACTACGGCAGACTGCGGCGCTGTGGTGGGGGGGCTCCCATCCCAAGGCTGCGCCTCACCCCAACCCCCACCTGTGGCGTTTCATCTTTAGAGGCGCCCTAGGTATTCTAGTAGGTTCTGAACGAACGTCAGCGGCTCCCCCACTAATTCGGGTCGCGCATTCTCTGGCGCCCCTGGCGCGCAAAGTCCCTCCTGGAGCCCCTGGCGCAAAGCCCGTCTCAGCCCACCCCCTACTCCCGGTCCCCACGAGGATGTTACGGACAGAACCTGCCCCCCACCCCCAAAGCCTCTTGCCCCGGACGCTGGGGTCTAAGGCGGGGGGATTCCACGCCGGCTGACCGTCTGTGGTCTGCTAGCCCCAGCAAGACGGAGGGTGTAGGGGACCTGGTGGGGATGAAGTGGGTGGGAGCGGGGTCCCCGCAGGAGGCGCCCGCACTCTCGGACCCCACGTCGCCCCCCGAGTCGGCAGCCCACCACCGATCCCGACCGGTACCCGGGCGGCTCGCTCACCCGGTCCCGGTCCCAGGCCCCGCCGCCGTCCGCCGCTCACTCACCGGACGCCACAGCTCCGGGTCTCCGGTTGTCTCCGCAGCTCCGGGTTTCCCGTCGTCTCCGCAGCGGGTCTGCAGAAACCGGAGAGGGAGAGGGAGCGGGAGCGGGGGCGGGTCCTGGGCGGGCCTGGTGTACACGTGACCGAGGCTGGGGCGGGGCGGCTCTGGTGCTCACGTGACCGGGGCGGGGAGCCGGGGCGGGGAGCCGGGGCGGGGAGCCGGGGCGGGGAGCCGGGGCGGGGGCCAGGCTGGAGCCGTCACCATGCGAAGCTCTGGGCAGGGCTGCTGGGTGCTGCTGATCTCCGTGGGTCTCTGTTGTGTGCACTGGGCGCGCCCCCGGAACGTGCTGCTGATCCTCGGTAAGTGTTGACCCGCTGGCACCCCTGGTACTGCCCTCCACCGCCGCCGGTTGGCTCTCCCAGAAGCGGCCAGTGCTAACTCTCAGTGCCCTGCAGCCCCCATTTCCATTCATTCCCCGTCTCCTTTATTTGCTGGCCCCAGACTTTTTGTGGTCAGCTCCTTGGAGAGGCAGGCAGAGGCGGCCCTGCCCACTGGAGGGTCTGGAGGTATCAGCACCAGCATTCACACTCCTCTCCTGACCCGAGTTCTGATCCTGTACCCCGGAGCAGCCCGGGCTAGCCCTGCGGTCTCCGCCTCCGCAGGGGAGGCTGGGCGGTTTTCCAGAGATTACGGAGTGGATGCCAGAAGAGGGGCTGGTGCCCAAGGCCCCAAAGACCAGCCAGGGTGCCCTAGGGCTCATCTTCTCTCCAGCAGTGATAACCTCCTGTTTGCCCTTCCTCTTTCAGACCCCAGAGCGCTGTAGCTCAGCTCTCCTCCTCCTGGCTGAAGAGAGCAGCCCCCTACCCACCTTCTCCACTAGCCCCCACCACCCTGAAACCCGAAGTTCCTCTAGCGCCCTGCTGTTCACGAGACTTCCTGTTTGGGTAGCCAGGGCCCAGCTCTCACAAGACAACCCGATTCTTTCCGCTTTTGAGGTCTGGCTGTCTGCCAGGGTCTCGCTTTCTGATTAACATTGTGGTCTTGGGCAGGCCCTTCAGCTAATTGTAACACAAACAGCCCTGCACTGAGGGACTCCCTTCAGCTCCCCCACTCCTAGGGGCATGGGCAGAGAACCTGCTTGTTGATCCATATTCTCATGCATGTCTTCAGAACCCAGGACTGCATGGGCATCCCTGCCTGGATCTCAGGCCTACCTGAGTTTTCTCTCTGCCTCCTAACATGTTCACCCACTTTTCATACATGTCTGGTGGCATTCTTACTCAAGTAACAGGCCTGCTGAATATCATGCCCACCTGGGAATCACACCTGCTAGGTATCACACCTGCCTGGGTATCATAACCGCCTAGCCATCACTGGCCCAGGCCACTGCAACAGGACCCAGGTCTTTCTCCCCTATGCTGCTCCTTCTGAGCCCAGCCCACTATGTCCTTTGTTTTCCATCTTCCTCAGCGGACGACGGAGGCTTTGAGAGTGGCGCCTACAACAACAGCGCCATCTCTACCCCTCACCTGGATGCCTTGGCCCGCCGGAGTCTTGTCTTCCGCAATGCCTTCACCTCTGTCAGCAGCTGCTCACCCAGCCGCGCCAGCCTCCTCACTGGCCTGCCCCAGGTGAGGGCGGCAGGGAGGCAGAAGGAGGGAGTGCCCCAATGCCTCTGCTGCTGAGAACACTTCCCTTGTCTCCCTGGGCATTGTCCACCTTCCCCCCATCACCCCCAGCCAAATAGTCCAAGTGCAGCCCTGCTCCACCACTCTGTGACTGTGAGCAATCACTTACCTCTGTGAGCCTCAGTCTCTTTGCCTGTAAGATGGGGTCATGATAATAGCTCACTCCTGGGATTACTGTAGGATTGGCCAAGTTAACACCCTATGTGTAAAGCTCATAGTAAGATGCCTGGCAGGTATTTGCTCAACCCAGTGTTCATTCTTGTCATGATATTGTCCCAGGAGCTTGTGTGACAGTAAAAGCTGCCATTTAAGGCACTTACTCTATTTTTATTGAGCCGACACATATATATAAAAGTTTACTATTTTAACTGTTTTAAGGGTACAGCTCAGTGGCATTAAGTACATTTACATTGTTATGTAACCATCACCACCATCCAGGACGCTTTTATCACCCCAAACTGAAACTCTGTCCCCATTAAACAGTAATTCCTTCCCACTGCACCACCAGCCGCAACCACGAGTCAACTTTCTGTCTCTGTGAATTTGGTTATTCTTGGTACCTCACGTAAGTGGAATCACGCAGCATTTGCCTTTTTGTGACTGGCTGGTTTCACTCAGCGTAATGTCCCAGAGCTTCACCTGAGTAGTGGCACGTGTCAGTAACTCACTGCTTTTCAAGGCTGAGTAATGTTCCATTGTGTGATAGAGCATATTTTGTCTATTGATTCATCTGTTAATGGACACTTGGGTTGATTCCACCTTTGGCTGTTGGAATAATGCTACTGTGAACCAGGTGTCCATGGGCACTTAACTCTTAATGTGTTACCTCACAACATTATTTTATGGGAGCACAGCTGTGGTCTGTGCGTTTCTTTCTGAGAGCCTGAGCCAGTGAGGAGAAGGCCTACATAAAGAGGAGACAGTGACCGGAACACAGAAGCTTGCTGAAAGGTTAATCAGGCAGCTGTAGGCCATGCTCACCTCTGGACAGTAGGCTGCAGGAATAAGGACAGGGATTTACCTACTTGTATCTCTATAGTGTGAGTTTGTAACATGTATGACAATTTCTTTCATGCTATAAAATGGCTTGCTGGGATGGCTTTCACTCAATAGTATGTGGTCTTGATAGAAAAATCGGAAAGTATAGATATGCAAAAAGAAGAAAATAAAGGCTACTCCTAATTTTGTTATACATCCTCCCAGTCTGTTGTATTTCCTGGGAAATACAAAGTCCCAAAGTCCCATGGGAAGGACCTGTGGGCCTGTTCGGCGGGGAGTAAGAGACGGAGAAAACCTCTCCGAGGACACTAAATCAGGGGCCTGTGAAGGGCCAGGTTGGTGAGCCTGGGAGAGCAGGAGTGTTGCAGTGGGGGACGGAGGGCAGGGGTGGTAGGACCAGGTGGCATCCTGCATCACAGCATCTCTGCTTGCAGCATCAGAATGGAATGTACGGCCTGCACCAGGATGTCCACCACTTCAACTCTTTCGACCGGGTGCAGAGCCTGCCGCTGCTGCTGGGCCAAGCTGGCATTCACACAGGTGAGGGGCTTCGTGTGGCCCCAGGGGCAAGAGAGCAACTTCCCATCCTGCCCCAGAGATCCTGACTGGGCTTTGGGCACATGAGAACAAGGGTTCTGCTGCCCTCCTGGAGGCCATAGCAAGACACAGGGTCTGGGGAGCAGAGCAGGGGGCAGAAGGGAATGGGAGACCAAAGGGGCTCTGAACAGGCCTGTCTCTCTGGCTCCAGGCATCATTGGGAAGAAGCACGTGGGGCCGGAGATGGTGTATCCATTTGACTTTGCATACACGGAGGAGAATGGCTCTGTCCTCCAGGTCGGGCGGAACATCACTAGAATTAAACTGCTGGTCCGGAAATTCCTGCAGACTCGGGGTGACAGGTGCGCAGAGAGTCCCACCCCCTTACTGCCCTCACCTAGCCAGACCTCTGGGCACTTAATACTAGATGCGGCTCCCAGAATCTTTGGTTGGGATTCTTGGAGTCCTCAGACAGCTGGGGTGTGGGTGGGGGAGAAGATTCCAGATACTCAAGTTGATCTGGTCAGAGGAAGAGGAGACATGGGGAACCTGAGGTGGCACAGATCACAGGTTATCAGTTGTAGGGGAGTAGGCAAAGCTGAGGGGTGTTCCTTCCTGAAGGATGAGGCTCCCCAGGGTAGAAGTAGGGTGATGGTCAGCCATCTGACCTTGACCTCAACACTCAAGCCCATCCCTCCACCTGCAGGCCTTTTTTCCTCTATGTTGCCTTCCATGACCCCCACCGCTGCGGGCACTCCCAGCCACAGTATGGGGCGTTCTGTGAGAAGTTTGGCAATGGGGAGAGTGGCATGGGGCGAATTCCAGACTGGACCCCCCAGACCTACAACCCGAAGGATGTGCAGGTAGGAGGGTCCCTCTCCACGTTTTCAAGAACTACTTTTCTTCTTCCACTTTGTAAATCGGGGGACCTGTGCCCCTCCGGTGGGTTTGCAGCCCTGGCCCCACGTGTGTAAGAAGAGATTCTCTGACTCTTTGGAGCCAGGTCCCCATCCATGGGATGGCAGAGAAAAGGGAAAAGACATGGATGATGTTCCCAGAAGCATGGTTCTTCTGGATTAATCCATTTAGGAAGGAAGATGATTTCGGGCCCTGGGAGCAGGGCTGGCACCTATATCTCCCACCCCAATTTAAGGACTGACCACTCTGTCTCCTCCCCCAACCTGTCTGTTCTAACCTTGACTTCCCACCCACCTGCCCCATCTCAGGTGCCTTACTTCGTCCCTGACACCCCAGCCGCCCGAGCCGACCTGGCCGCTCAGTACACCACCATTGGCCGGATGGACCAAGGTGGGTTCAGGGAGCCCAGGCGATGGGATAGGGCACATCTCAGGCTCCCGTCTTAGGCCAGAAGCCAGAAGTCACAATGTTGCAGGGTTGTGTTTCCTTAGGGGGCCTCTTAGGGAGAGTTCTTCTTGCCTCTTCCAGCTTCCTATGGCCCCAAGTGTTCCTTGGCTTGTGGCTGCTTCACTCTGATCTCTGCCTCTGTTATCATGTCTTCCTCCCGTGTCTTCTCTTTAGCCTTTGTTCCTCCTCTTTATATAAAGACACTCATCACTTGATTTAAGGACTGCTTAGGTACTTTAGGATTATGTCATCTTGAGATCCTTGACTTAGGATCTGCTGGGCAGGAGGCCTGGCTGGTGGGAAGGAAGGCAGGGGTGACTAAAGGAATCGATGGTGCAGGGTCTGATGAAGAAATGCAGGAGTGCACACACGTTCCCATGACGGCGCATCTGTCTGTGTCTGAGCTCTGCTCTCCCCTCCACACCCTGCAGGGATTGGACTCGTGCTCCAGGAGCTGCGTGGAGCAGGTGTCCTGAATGATACCCTGGTCATCTTCACGTCCGACAATGGGATCCCCTTCCCCAGTGGCAGGACCAACCTGTACTGGCCAGGCACTGCAGAGCCCATGCTGGTATCGTCTCCAGAGCATCCAAAACGCTGGGGCCAGGTCAGTGAGGCCTACGTGAGCCTCTTAGGTAAGACTCTGCATCCCATACAGCAGGGATTGGGTGGCGGGGGGGTATGGGGGAGGAAGTGAATGTTTAGTGGGACCACAATGTCCAGATGTTGCTTCTTACCCACTACCTTATGTAGTTGCCACTCCAGTGAGAAAGTGGTGGTCACCCCCATTCTGCAGTTGCAAAAATGGGGCTCAGAGACGTAAATGAAGAAGCCCAAGGTCACACAGCTTGTAAGCACCAAACTTGGATTCTAGTTTGGGTCTCACTGCCTTCACGCCTGTCATTTTTCCACTGGACCATTAGGGAGCATCAGTCACCTGGTGCACTTGCTAGGATCCAAATATCCCACTGCATAGAGTCTGATTCAGTAGGTCTGGGATGGTGTCCAAGAATTTGCATTTCTGATAAGTTTCCAGGTGATTCTGATGCGCCTTGAACCCACTTTGAGGGGTCAGGGCAGTAACATGCTTGGGCCCCCATGGCTCAGGGCACACATCTCCCTTTGGCTCCAAGGTCAGGGAGTGTTAGGGCTGCAACACAGAGCAGGAATAGGTCCCTAGGGGCCTTCCTCACAGATTTTAGAATTCTGGGTATCACCGAATTGGGGCCTCCTGTTATATTGAAGGCATCATAGCCTGGAGGGTGATGCAGCAGCGATGGGTTGACCCATAGCAGCTTCTCCCTGTTGGTGATTTGATGTGCGAGGCGGCCCACCAGCTTCCAGAGTGGTTTGGATTCACCCTTTCCAGGGGGCTGGACCTAGTGCCCTGGAGGGCCCGCCCTGCTGAGATGCCATCTCCTTTCCAGATCTCACGCCCACCATCTTGGATTGGTTCTCCATCCCCTACCCTAGCTATGCCATCTTTGGCACAAAGACCGTCCAGCTCACTGGGCGGTCCCTCCTCCCAGTGCTGGAGGCAGAAGCCCTCTGGACCACGGTCTTCGGCAGCCAGAGCTACCACGAGGTCACCATGGCCTACCCCATGCGCTCCGTGCACCACCAGAACTTCCACCTGGTGCACAACCTCCACTTCAAGATGCCCTTCCCCATCGACCAGGACTTCTACGTCTCGCCGACCTTTCAGGATCTGCTGAATCGCACCACAGCCGGCCAGCCCACGGGCTGGTATAAGGACCTGCATCAGTACTACTACCGGGAGCGCTGGGAGCTCTATGACAGGAACCAGGACCCCCACGAGACCCACAACCTGGCTGCCGACCCCCGCTACGCCCAGGTTCTGGAACTGCTTCAGACCCAGCTGGTCAAGTGGCAGTGGGAGACCCATGACCCTTGGGTGTGTGCTCCAGATGGGGTGCTGGAGGAGAAACTGGCTCCCCAGTGCCGGCCACTCCACAACGAACTGTGAGGCCCTTCCTGCCCCTACAGTAGGGGGCCTGCTGTCCTGAGTCTGAGCCGCGTCCCGGCACATGAATTCCTGAGGGGTACCCAAGATGCTGCAGTATCCCCAACCTGTGACACATGAGGATGGTCTGGGGACCTGCAGGGAGAAAAGGGGTTGGGACATGGGGCTTAAGACCCTCTTGGTTCTTTGGAAACCAGACATTCTTGTGCCCCTCACCTGAGAGGAGATGGGTTTCCATATGCCACGAGGGTGGTGGGTGGGTGCAGACCACACTCAGTGTGGGGACAGCATCTGTCAATCCTGGTCTGGACAGGGAGCCTCTGAAGGACCTTTGGGCTTTCTTCTTCCTTCACTTTGCCCACAGTCAGGCTCCCAACCCCTGGGCTGGTTTTCTGTGAGATTGCTGATTCTTGGCAGGCTCCTTGAGTGATGGGTTTCATCCTGGGGTCTGTATGGGCAGAGCTTACCCTTCTTTTTGAGAGGGTCCCGGGATGAAGATGCCACTGCTGAAGGCATGAAACTGCCCTATTCACTGGGTAAATCCTGGATGAACATGAGTCTGTAGCACAGACAGCACTCGTGGAGTGCTTCAGACCTTCCCTGCCTCCGCCCACCTGGGAGCAGAAGCTCTGCCTGGGAAAGCCCAGAAAAGGGGTGTTCTCTCAAGTGGATGGGCTCCTGTCGTCCTTCCCACCCTTATCATCTCCATCCTGCGGAACATGGGAGGGAAGCCACTGGCCTGAGCATTTTGTAAAAGCTTTTTATTTTAGTAAAATATATCAAAGTTCATTTTCTGAATTTGTTCATGACACAGGGGCCATCAGCAAGGCCTCTACTCTGTCCACACGACCTTCCTTTGCTCATCCGTGATGGCCAGGCGGACGCAGCCGAGCAGGGCATCCAGGTCACTCCAGCTTTCGGGGGCCAGGCTGCTATATAGACAGGGCACTTTATCCAGCTCAGCCTCCTCCTGCCTGGCGGCCTCCAGGAGCTGGTCCTCTGCGGTACCTAGCCGCTGCAGAGCCTTCCTGCAGGGCCAGAGATGGGAGGGTGGCTTAGGGAGAGTCTTGCACCTGTCTCCCAGCACAGAGCCCCAGAAATCAGCTGCCAGCTTGGAATTCTAGGGGCCTGGATGGACCGATGATGCAACAGCTGTCTAGATGCCCTAGACATGGGTGGCCTGATTTGAGGTAACCCAGCCCCTCATGAAGAAAATACAATTGGGGCCCTAGATGATGTTGCATTAATGGAAGGTGGTTGGAAGGTGGTCTAGTTTACAACTTCAGATCTCAAATTATAAAGGGAGCAGTAGGACGTCTGGGTTTGTCCCAGTTATGAACCAAGTAGTGTTTTTCAGTCTCTGTCCTCACCCAACATGGTTGGACTGTTAACTGTACCCCAGGAAACGTATGGACTTAGCCGAGGTCAGGTTCTAGGGTCTCACCTTACTGTCCTCTGGGTTACTCCTGGGGGCTGGCTGCAGGACCTTTGTCCTGGATGTTGCGGGGGAACTGCTCTGTGACATTCTGGGGCTGGCACAGGGTGAGATCCTGGAAACCCCGACACAGGCTCCGGACATGTTCACCGTGGGCCTCACGGGGAGTTCCAGCGCCTGTTCAAACCCCACCACCGGCCCCCAGGGGTGCACCTACTTGAATTTCTTTGCCACCTTCTCATTGATGGAGACATGGATAATGATGGGGAAGATCTCCATCCTGTGCAGGACAGAGACACTGTCCAGCTGGATGTCCAGGAGGGCGTGGGTGTTCTGGGGGGCGTGGGGAGAGAAGTGAGCCTTAGACTCAGAGGACACGAGGGGAGCCCACACTCAGGGGAAACATGGAGAGAAGCATACAGGCAGGACTGAAGTTTGCAAAGGAGATGGGGAAAGAATTTGGGCATGTCCCTTTGTATATGAGCTGTTTCCTGTACAGTTTTAAAAGTTTCCATCCATTTGACTTTTCACTTCTGAATTAAAAATCAGAGGCCACTGGGATTGAGGGAGGCTTTGTGTGGAGCTCAAACCCTAGGAGTCGGTGGCTCCATCAGCCTCTTCGGGGGTTAGAAGGAGACGGGGCCATTGGGCCTCTGGATCACAGCTGTTCCTAACTGCTTTGTATCAACAGAAAATTTTATCATTCTCAGTGAGCTTTTCATATATTTGTCTGAACCTTAAAACATGGAGTGTTATCTCCATTTTATTCATTCATTTAACATGTTTATTAAACATTTGTGTCAAGGAAACAGATTCAGGAAAGTTAAGTCTTGCTCAAGGTCACATGGACCTCACATGGCAGAAACAGGGTTTGATCTTTCTGTGATGGAGCCAGAGATGAGCTAAGCACCAATCCTGGGTGCTCCAGGGGTCCCTGGAGGTTGGCCCTTCCTGCCTTCTCCCCCCGCCCTCCTCTGGAGATGGAGTTCCTCCCAACCCCCACCCAACCCCTTACCTTTCCCATGAGGGACTCAACTGCCCTGCGGGTGACACAGTAGAGGCCACCGGATGCCTCTCTTTCCTGGATGATGTCCCCTCTCTGACTGGAGGTGTCATACTCCTCCTGGCTCAAGTACTCTGAAGGTGACAGTTGATGGGGATGTCACACACCCAGCTGCTCCCTCAAGAGCCCGTGCTGAACACCCCCCACCCCCGCAGACCCCTGTGAGCCCTAGGGAAAGCTCTTGCTAGGGTTTCCTCTTTATAAACCTGACCCTGCTCTCTCTGCTTGGAGGAGTCTGTGCCCTGCACATTCACCCTAAACTCAGACATAGCAGGTGCCCAGTCAATGCCAGGATGTGGGTGGATGGATGGAAGGTTGGGTGGAAGGAAGGATGGAGGAAAAGAAGGAAGGATAGACAGATGTAGATAAACCCCTCTCCCATCACTTCCCAAGCCCCAAACTTACATATGCAACTTCTTACACCCAGAAATTCCTTCAAGCCCTTAAATCAGTGGTTCTCAACCAGGGGCAATTTCGCCCCCAAGGGACACTTGGCAATGTCTGGAGACATTTCTGACTGTCACAGCTTTGGGGGAGGGGCTCTGCTCCTGGCATCGAGTGGGTTGAGGCCCAGGTATGTTACCCATCTGTGATGCACAGGACAGCCCACAATAGAGAAGGACCCTGAATGTCATGCCCAGGCTGAGAACTCCTGCCCTGTATAAACATGTTAGAACACACCCCTACTTTTCCCTTCTTCCTGAATAGCACCCACTCTCCCAAGTGAGAATCGCATGTGCCATCTTGCTAGCTTCCACCCTCCAGAGCACCACCAGACCCTGCAGACAGCTCTTGGGACTACCCTCTCTTCCCTGCTGTGGCTTTGCTGTACCACCTCTGGCCCCGAGGGTTCCAGTGGTCTTTAGCTTCTCCAATCTGTCTTCTATTCTGCTTTCAAAACAGGCATTCAAAAATCAGGCCTGATCCCATCCCCTAGCCCACGGCACTTCCAGGCACCTACGGCCTCCTCCCCGTCCTACCTCAGCACTTTGCACATTCCGCAAGGCAGCCTGGACTGCCTTGTTCTGCTCACAAACGCCTGCCTGTCATCCCCACCCTCACCCCTACCCCTCTCCAAAGAATTCCCCTCTGGGCCACTTGTGGAGCTTAGACAAGTCAGCCTGCCACGTGTTTAGGTGTCTGTCTCCAGAGGCGCAGACTAGACACCCAGGGCCTGCAACCCTCTGCACAGAGCCTGACACACAGCCGGTGCTCACTGGAGGAACTGTGTGGCCCACACTTGCTCCCCTCTGTCTCCTCTGTGAACTCCAGGAGAAAAGAACAGTGCCCTGTTCACCCTCACGTTGTAGCCCGACTCTCTGGGGCAGCCACCAACCAGGAATGGTGGACGGAAGAAAGTGCCAAGGAGCTAACTCCTGCCCTCCAGCCAGCTGAGCCACCTTTCCTGCAGAGCAGGGCCACTAGGACCCAGGATTCCCACTGGCCAGTTCATCTCCATGGCTCTATATTGAGTGGCTTTGGGTAGGTGGATGGAGCCCTTTGGTTGTATGACTCCACGAAGTACAAACCTAGCTGCCAGCAGAGCTGTGCTTTGCCCCACCCCTCCCCCATCCCAAATCCATGTCCATCTGAAACCTCAGATTTTCACCTTATTTGGAAATAAGATCTTTGCAGATGCTGTTAGTTAAGAGGAGGTTGTACTGGAGTAGGGTGGTCTGAAATTCAATGACTGGCTCCTTATAAGAAAGTAATGTGAAGGCAGAGGGACACACAGATGAGGAGGCAGAGATCAGAGTGTTAGAGTCACAAGCCACCATCAGCCACCAGAGCAGGCAGAGGCAGGAAGGATGCCCTCCACCGCAGCCTTTGGAGAAAGGGCAGCCTGTGGAGACATCTTAACTTCAGACTTCCAGCCTTCAGAACACTAAGAGAATACATCTTTGCTGTTTTAAGCCCCCTGGTTTATGGTCCTTTATTTTGGCCACTCCTCTGTCATCCACCCCCTTGAAAGCAGATACAGCATTCTGCCAAGGCCTCGCCCCGCACCTGACAGTCAGGTGGGACTCCCAGGTGAGAGCGTACCTGCTGGGCATTTCTTAAACCCTTGGAAGAGGCACAGCTTCTCAATCAGGATCTTCCCGACCACCCTGGGCACGAAGAGCACGGGCCGGGGCCGGCTGGGCCTGTGGGGGTGCACCAGGGTGTAGGGCACCAGGGTGAAGCAGCTCTCGGTCCAAAAGCACAAGGTGGAGGGGTCTGTGGGAGGAAGGAGCCGCAAGTGGGCCGGGCGCCGGGCTGCAGCAGCCCCCGCCCCCAGGATGGCCTGTGTCTGCTTTGCTCGCTGCTGCAGCCCAGCCCCTGCAGTAACGTGGGTACACCGGGCTCCTGCACGATGCACCATGGCCTCCACACCTGCCCTGGCTGGTTTCTTTGTACTTGCTGATTAGATGTCCTGCTTCTCTAGGATCACCTTTATGGGCTGCAGCTTAAACTCTTTTCCCTGTTTGGCTCACAGGGAGGATAGAAAACCTGAGTTTATCCTTCCAAACAGTCTGGAAGCTTCCTGTGTCTTCTTCCTTAGCCTCATCCTCAGGGACACATGATCCCAGTCCTTCCCTCCCTCCCTCCCTCCTCTCCTGGTCATTTCAGTAATATTAGATGCAGGTTGGATTGGGAGGATCCCCTGGAAGAGGGCATGGCAACCCACTCCAGTTTTCTTGCCTGTGGACTGAGGAGCCTGGGGGCCATAGAGTCGCAAAGAGTCAGACATGACTGAAGTGACTAAGGACACAGGCACTCAAAGCACTTTTCAGGAAAATAAACTCAAAACGGTTTACCTTTCTCTAAATTCACTTCTGCTTATCTCAACACACAGTTTTACCTGCGCGGGGGTCTATGCTGTGCTGGCCCCTGTCACAACCACTGCCCCCTACCCCAACTGCTATATTCCCTGGGGCTTTTAAAAACGGCAGCTGTCTGAGGGCCCACTGGTTTGTGGAGTGTTGGGCATTTGGAGAGTATTTAGACTTTACTATTCTAAAAGGACTGCTGTCCAGATGACTGTACCAGCGGCTTCGGACCATCTTTTGGGGTAGTTACGGAGGTAGGAGCATCAGTTAAAGGTCACTAAGAGTGTATAACAACTGCTTTCCAGAAGGGCACATAGACATCCATCATGATTCTTAGAACAGATTCTGGCCTAGATGAGTGGTGGTATCCTGACCAAGCTGCCCAACCACTGTGGCCCCTGAAGACCCTCCACCAGCTCCACCCACCTCACCTTCTACCCGGCTCGGGTCCGACTGGCTCCCTTCAAAGCTTGACCACAGAGGGCTGGCCTTGGTTCTGTCCATACTGACAATGCGGACCAACTTCTGGGCTCCCCCAGACGACTGCTGGATGAGGGAGAAGGAACGTCATACAGTGCTGGGGGCCTGCCCCCCCCCAAATTCAGGGTGATCTCTGGCCCCAGGCTGCGCCCACCAAACAATCAGGAGGCCCAGGCCCCATGGCAGGGGATGGGAGATGAGGGGTGGCCAAAGAGGGTCCTCAGGCTGAGCCCTCCCTAGGGAAGGCAGGGAGTGGGAGGCAGGAAGGAAGAGTAGGGTTCCCCCAGGCTAGCCCTGCCACGATCCCGGGGGCTGCCCTAGTGCCTTGCTCAGGGGCAGCTGAGTGTTCTATGTCAGGGCAACCTAATGGTGCCCAGCCTCAGTGGGGAATAAGAATGGGGTACACATAGTGGGCAAATGGGGTGACCTGGGAGCAAGAGGCAGGGAGCATACCCAATATATCTGCACACAATAGATCTTGCAGGCTGGGCAGTATGCAGACCCAAGTGAAGGTTTGAACAGCATGGAAGAGACACACCAGGTCAGCCCGTCTCAGGTCAGCAGCCTACACTCTCCACGTGGGACCCTCAGTCAGTGCCCACAGTTTTCCAGCCCACCCCAGGGAGGGCTGTGATTTTGCAGATGGAAGGAGGGGTTGACTGGGCCCCTCCCTCAGGATGATGTATCAGAGTTGAGAGAGAAGGAAGACCAGTCGGGGGAGAGACAGAGCTCACCCAAGGGGGACCCCCTGTCTAGGACCTGGACTGACCGGGTGAGCTCCCCACCTCACCTTGCGGGTCACGGTGCTCTGATGAGCCATGTCCTGGAGGAGGGCGATGAGCAGCTGCTGAGCCCTGTGTGGAGGAGAACAATCCCAGCCCAGCTGCAGGGAGGGCTGGACGGGAGAGGTGGGCCCCTGCACAGTGCTCTGGGACATCCCCACTTCCCCCACCACGGTCATTCACCCCAGCAGCCCAGTAGTCCCCTGGTGTTCTTAAATACCTGCAGAGCCCCAGCCCGCCCCTGGAGATGCTAACTGAATTGTTCTGAGGGAGGGTCCAGGCAACACAGTCTGAGTGGGGTGGAGGCCACCACTCCAGGACCTCACTAGTCCCAGTGTGGTCTGAGGATTTCAGCCTGGCATCACCCAGAGAGGGCCTGGAAATGCAGAGTCTCAGGCCTCTCCCTGCATCTGCTGAGTCTGATCTCCAGGTGGCAGAATTTGCAGTGAGGCTTGAGAGGAGCTGGACAAGACACCATGCTTGGTGCCTTACGGTTGATCTACTATAGAACGTGATTCTGAGCAGGGGAACTGTTGCTCCCAGGGAGGGTGACTGGCTGTCCCAGTTGGCCTGGGACTGAGGGGGTTCCCCAGGACATGGGGCTTTCTGATAGTCCTGGACACACCTGCACGATGGGTCACTTTCCCCCAGGGGACACTGGCAATGTCTGGAGAGATTTTAGGTTGTCAGCACTAGCAGGGGTGGGGTGCCAGGGGCACTACTGGCATCCAGGGGGTGGAGGCTGAGATGCTGCTCAGCATTCCAAAGTGCCCAGGACGGCCCCCCACAACAAACGATGAGCCAGCCCCAAATGTCCATAGTGCTGAGGATGAGAAACTGGTCCCACATACCCTAGAATGCTCTAGGACTCAGGTCCATCCCTTTTCACAAAGGAAGCCCATCTAAGCAGTGAACCTGGTGGGTCGCACATTGGAGATTCCACTTCTTGGAGGTGCCCCACCCCATATCCCTGGGCAGTGAAGGGAGCCTCGGGAAGGCTGTTTCTCCAGGGCAGGAGGGGACCTCCTGGCTAAGCAAGGCCAGGCAGTGTCCCCTCCCCTCCCCCGGGTAGGTTCCCGGGCTCTCTCTCGGGTGTGGGAGGCCAGGACGACTGCTCACCGTGTGTAGTTGGGGATGGTGCCATGCTTGGTGCCCTTGGTGCTGTAGGGGCCAACACGGTGGGCGTGCCAGCAGCTGCTGCCCTGGAACAGGGTGTCTGTGACATGCAGGATGTCGTTGCAGCGCACCTGAAGCTCTCCCTCCGCCCGCCCCTCCAGGGCCAGATTGACCCGGATGTAGAAGGAGTCCCCTGACGTGGCCACTTTGGCCTCCAGGTCCTGGACCAGCTTCTTATAACCTGATCAAAGAGGACATGGGAACAGGTAAGCCCAGAGCCGTGACGCCCCGTGAGGACAGTTCTGCTTTGGGGTCCACTGTGGACTTGGGGCGCAGCCTAGCTCTGCAGTGAGCTGGGAGTGTTGGCGTTGGTGGCCTCTGGGGGAGGGTGGAGAGGATAGGGGAGTATGTACCCTCCATGTTGACCTTCACTGACAGACAGCAGAAGCCATTCACCCTCTGGAGAAGTCCAACGGCCCGCTCCAGGGTCATGCCCTCCAGGACAGCCTTGGACGAGGGCTCAGTTGCCTCGTAATCCACCTGATGGAAGATCATGAGGGTTACTTCTGTTGACCAGGTTTCTGCAGCTGCGGTCTGAGTGCAGGCATGTGCCCTGCAGGAGACTCACTGCTTCCCAGACACCCATCTGCCCCTATCAGAGCCCTGTGTCAGGACACCCTGATGCAGGGTCTCCAGGCTACACACATTCCCACCCCGGATCAGGTACTTAGATCGCCACTCGGCGCCTAGTTTCCGCTCTCCAACATGCTCCATTCTAGAGCATTCTGGAGCAGAGTCCTCAGCTTGGGACTGAGGACATTTGGGGCTGTCCTGGGCCCTGGAGGATGTTTTGCACCTTCTCTGACCTCCACCCACCAGATGCCAGGGCACCCCTCATGTCACCCTTCCCCAGCTGTGAAATCCACAGGGCTCTTATCCACTCTTATCCATTTGTTCCCAGTGTTGTTTTGGTTTAGGAGAGTAGATATGTTTACAATGAGAAAAACAGAGATGTTTTTAATGCTATTAGAACGGAATTGGCCCCATTCAAGTATCAGGACTGTCTCATAAAGGGGATCTGTTGCTTTAACCACAATGTGAGCTGACAATTGAGAATCTCACCAGGACTGTTAGAAGTGTGACGAAGGGCTTTTGTGTTGGGTGGGCTGATGCTTACGTCAGGAGCTCTGTGTGTGATCATTCGAGACAGAGGAGAACTCAGCTCAGCCCATGGACAGTGGGGAGAAGCCGTGGGGTCCATGGAATCCTGATTGATGGTACAGCCCCTCCCCCTCTCAGCCCTACACCCCCTTTACACCCCCCTACCCTGGAAGGAATTGGTGATGCCTGTTTTTCAAATTTCCTGCTAATCTTAAAAGGCCTGATGCTTAATATTTCTGCTTTTGTTGTTGCTGCTGTTCAGTTGCCAAGTCGTGTCTGACTCTTTGTGACCCCATGGACTACAGCACGCCAGGCTTTGCTATCCCTCACCATCTCCTGGAGTTTGCCCAAGTTCATGTCCATTGAATCAGTGATGTTTTTAGGTAACATCAAAGTGACCTCCCTGTCCATGTGCTCACTTAATAATAATTAAGTTGTACATTTTTGTTTTCTGCAGTTTAATGGATATTTTATAGTAAAAAAAAATTTTTTATGTCCCCAAGGGTTAAAATTGTGAATTTTAGTATGTGTATTTTAACACATACACATGAAGTGACAGTAAGATTATTACAATTAAAAAAAAAAAATAAAGCCCACATCAGAATCTTTCGTAATCTCTATCAGAAGATTCCTGGGCCAAGATTGCTTCATCCCCAAAGCCCGCTCAGCTGGTGCATAGTCCAGCCTTCAACAGCTTGTAGGTCACCCTCGAGTTCAAGGATGTCAGGGTGGAGAAGGGCACAGGGTTTTGATGAGAGTCACCAGGACTGTCTCTCTAATCATTGTGTTACTCTGTTTTATGTCAGCCCAAGAAAAGAGCGTGGACCAACCCAGTAATCCATTTTTGTCAAGTTGAATCCATGGCTACCTGGGTTACCTGCCCCTCACGCTGACCCTACCCTCAAGAGGATGCTGGGGGCTCGAGGGGCCGGTGCCACACTCACCATGACAATCTGGGTGCCGGAGCGCAAAGCCATCTCATCTGCCGCAGAGCCCGGGGTGACCCGATGAATGAAGATGCCCGTGAGGTTCCCGCCAATAACACTTATCTGCTCCAGCAGCGAATCCCCCTGGAAGGCCAGCACGGTGACCTGGCTCAGGATCTTGCGGGCCGGCCTCCGCCTCACTGGGAAGCAGCTGCAGGAAGGGAGGGGCCGGAGCTTAGGTGTCCTTGAGCAGGAGCTTGGGTCTCCCCCTGTGTCCCCTCTAGTCCCAGCATTCTGGAATTCTCCTTCCCAGGCCTCAAACAGGCTGACGGTGAGAACACAGTCCTCACTCTGCTCTGCCACCTGCTGGTCCCAGCCCTCTGCTCACCTGGCGGAGAGATAGAGGTCCCCAGAAGACGGCTGCAGACTGTTCTCAGATTCAGGGAGGTCTAGGAGGAAGCCAGGGGCTCAGGTATGGAGCTGGGCCAGCCCTCAAGGTCACCCCACTTCTGAAGGAGTTTTGGCTCACCCGTGCAACCTCAGTGTCACCTCCGCCCCTGCCGCAGGCACCCCCCTACTTGTTCTGTGTTTTGCTGAGGCTGAACCTTCTCTTGCCCCTCCCTTCCTTGATGCCCAGAACCTTGATTCACCTCCGCTAAAATAGGGGAGGCTGGTGGGGAGATGCATTTGTCAGGGTTTAATCTACATTGTGTCCTTTTGCAGTATTTGAGTTGCTAGCATTTTACAAAATAGGGAATCTGGAATCTGGATTTCTGTCTTCACTTGAGAAATCAAATCTGGCATAACTCTGGGCCTGTATTTCTGTGTGGCAGCCACCACTGGCACTGGTCATTGGCTGCCTCCTGACTCCCGGGGCACCCTGCTCCCAAGCTGGCCACAGCAGGACTCTGAGTTGGCAATCTGCAGGGCTAAATATCCTCAGAGTCTCCCCAAGGCCTATATTTTAATATGTAGCCTGTGAGGCAGATGGGCTGCCCCCAGCCCAGGTGTCAGCCTCCCTGCACGTAAGGCTGCCCTTCTTGCCTCCTGAGCTGCTCAGAGAACCAGTGGGCTCTCAGACAGCTAGTGGTCGCCAGTTGCAGGCAGCTTGTGCCCAGCTCACAGATAAACATACACTCGTGCTCACATTCAAAGCCAAGTGAAATTATACACTCCCAATGTATTTGAGGTCAAAAGTAAATAAACCAGGACTTGATGCACAGTCATGACAAAAGGGAAAAAAAAAGCATTGACTCATCCTGTTTGTGATCTCACATCCAGGCTGGTTATATCTGGGGTGGAGCCTCTGTTATAAATAAAAATGGCAATGAATTTGTAAGAGGCAAGGTTTCTGGTCACATGACCCACAGAAAGCCTAGGCCATCAGTCCTAAAGGGGCTGCCAGGCGACAGCGTGGGGATACACGCACTCCCTGGAGGCCGTGAGGTGAAATTCAGACAAGATGCTAAGCTCCTGCTCTGTGCAAGGCCCAAGGCGGGGGGCAAGGCCCGTGAGGGGCCTGTGCCTTGAGAAGGAGACAGGACCAGTTAAGTGACAAATATGAGGAATAAGCCACAGGAGAAATGGGAATGTCTCAGGTACCAGCATGCGGCAGAAATGTTCCCAGCAGGCACCTCAGCGAGGAGCAGCGAGGATGGAAGCCAGTTGCCCTCTGGTATCACTGGGAGGCCCAAGTGTCCGTGGATCAGAGCAGGGAAGGACAGAGAGAGGACGTGTGTGTCTGGAGCTATCTGAACTTTATGCTGAGCTGGACGTGGAGGTGAACGCAACTCCTTTAGCCTCCAGGTGAAAACAAAAGGAAAGTCAGTAAACACAGCACATCTGGACACTGGTTTGAACTGCCAGGCTGTCTGGATTTTCCCAGAAGCTCAGGTTAGGGCAGTAGTCAGGTTCACTCCTCTCTGCCCCTCCCCTGGGGTGTCTCACCTGCCTCCCTGAAAATCCCTGTCTTCTCCTTCCTGGCTCTGCCAGCCCAGCCAGGGGTGGTGGGGTGGCTGCAGAGGTTTGGGGGTACACTCACCTGCCCGGTCTACAATCTCAAAATCCAAGTCTGCATTGCTCTTCTTAGCACCCAGGGAGCCTCCCTGGTCCACCTCCAGGATATCTGGGCAGCCGCTGCAAAGCATAAGAAGATGGAAGTCAATGTCCCAGGGAGCCATGGGCAGCTGGAGCCACCTGATCCTGTCCACAGCCCCACTCTACCTGGAAGAGCATGGGTCTTCCCAGAAGTCCTCTGTGGCCCGCTTGCACAGGGATTGCTGGCTGGGAGGCGCAGGGCTGCTGGAGCGGAAGCTGTCCACCAGCTCTCGGCTGGATGTGGCACTCAGGTCAGACCAGAGCTGGGACTGGGGGAGGACACAGCAGAAGTCACCATGGGGTTCTCACGGGGATCCCCTAGGACACTATCCCTGTTGCCTCTACTGTGTAGAGTGTAATGATAATAAGCCACAGCCTCCCACTGACAGGGTAGAGGAGGCAAGAGGAGGGGAAGGAGGAGCAAAGAGCCAAGCCACATTAATTGAGCACCTACTCTGTGTTGGGTACTCTATTAGCTACTTCTAGATTTTACGTTGCTTAGTTCTTTATTTTTTAAGTTTTTTGTCCACCCTTTCACATATGGAATCTTAGTCCCTGACTAGGGATTGAGTCCACACCCCTCTGCAGTGGAAGTGAAGAATCTTAACCACTGGACCACCAAGGAAGTCACCTGTATCACTTAGTTCTTAATGATAAATCTATCTGGTGGTTAGCATTGTCCCACTTTGGAGTGTCCCAGGTGGTGCTAGTGGTAAGTAATTTGCCTGCCAATGCAGGAGACATAAGAGATACAGGTTTGATCCCTGGGCCGGGAAGATCCCCTGGAGAAGGAAATGGCAATCTATTCCAGTATCCTTGCCTGGTGAATCCCATAGACAGAGGGGTCTGGTGGGCTACAGTCCACGGGGGTCACACAGAGTCAGATGTGACTGAGCATCTGAGCACACGCACTGTCCCACTTTACATATAAAGCAACCGAGGCCAGAGAGGCTAAGTTGCTGGCTAGTGAGGGTCACGTGCTGACTGGGTGGAAACATGCAAGATGCAGAGCGTGGAACTGGAGGAAGCAGGTGAAATATGTAGATCCAGGTGCAGCTCCCCTGTTCACTTGATAAGCCTTTCTTGAACATCTTTAAGCGTCTCCTACATGTCAGACCCTCTTCTGTCCTGATAGACGAGGTCTGGTCCAGCCCCAGCAGTGGTGGAGGCACCGGCCGTACCTCAGAGGAGCTGCCGTTGCTGTCATCCCGCGGGCAGAGGGCAAACATACGCACCAGCCGCTGCTTCCCCTTCGGACAGGGCTCCCTGGCCCCCACCTCCTGCTTGGGCTGCCAAAGACCCAGACAGGCTGGTTAATTCAGGGAATATCCTAGGTTGCTCTTGGAGTTTCTACCGAGTCGCAGCCCCTGTATCTCCAGCTTCCTGAGTGGTTTCCTTTCCTGGGCTTCAAGGCAAAACATTTATGTCCCCTTCTCCCAGCCTGGGACACCTGGCACTGTGGGAGCTGGCCACCAATGGGACATGCAACAACAAGCTTGGTGACCGCATTTTATCCCCTTTGGATAATACATGTTATTCTCTCCTGGTTATACAAATGATAGATACTATATGTATATCTATAGATACTCCACAAAGAACATTGGTGGGGAAGAATAGGCCAATTAGAGAAGAAAGTAAAATTGACCTATCCTCCCACACTCAGAAATAGAGCAGCCAGCAGTTTGCTATCTATTCGTCAGTCTCTTTTCCATGCGTATGTATATATTTTTTAACATGTTTGATGTGGCAAGTGGGGGAGGGAAGAATGGCTGGGACCCCTGCTTAGGGAGGGGAGGGTCTGGCTGTGCTTCCCAGGTGTCCCTGGGCACCTCTAGAGTCTTGCCCACCCACCAGGGTGTCTGGAACTGGAGCTGCTGCCAAGACCATAATTAGAGGTTTTACAGTAATTTTAGTTCTTTGAGAATGCAGCTTCCTTCATTTCTATCACTCAGCTCTCAGGTAGTTTACTTTCAAGCATCCCAGGAAGACATCAGCCACTAGACCAAGTGACTACCTGCACAGCTTCCTAAGCTTGCTTTCTTCATTGAGCGCCGCACATTCCAGGTTCCAGAACCTTCCACCAAGCTAACCCTTCTATGACTTGCATAGTATTAGCATGAAAAAAAAATGAAGAAGCAGACTCAGCCTGCCCCACTGGATACCGTCAACCTTTGATCACACTTCACCTCACAGGAGCCAGCATTGTGGACAGAGATGAATCCGGTGGTGCCAGTGGGCCCATGTGGCTGGCTCCGGTCTGCCCCAACACCCTGCATCCTCCCCCCAGCAGCGCTCACCCCCAGTGATGACTCGGCCTGCACCTGCAGCCGCTGGACCTGCTGGCGCAGCTCGCAGACCTGGTCCATCAGCTCAAACACCTTCCTGCGGAGGGCGTCTTTCTCGGTCAGGTTCTGAGAAATCTCCATCTGGGCTCCATCCCTCGCCAAGTAGGCCTGGGAGCCGAGATGGAAGACAGAAAGGATCAATGTCCAGAGGATAAAGAGGGTGTGTTGCAGGAGTCCAGCCAGAGAAAGCCCCTGTTTCTGGCCTGTGTTTACCCTGGACTCTCTGGTGTGCAACACACACAGCTTGTTCTGTGGCTTACCACCATTTATGATTCATGTAAAAGTGAGCAGTTTCAGTAACAGTCAATAAGGGGGTGCACACAAACACCTCCTGCTAGAAATGAAAGGAGGGAAGATGATGTACAGCAGGCATGGCAACAGGTAACAGTGGCGGGGAGCTGAGAAACACCCTGGGGATCAAGGAGAGAGACCCCAAGTCTGGAACTTGCTGCCATTGAGGTCAGGTGACCTGGCTGGCCAACAATAAGCCACACCCAGAGTGGCCTTCCCGACCCTCCTGAGACCCCTCGGGGACTGCACCTTTGGTCCTCGGAGCCCCTCAGCCCGGCACCCAGGCCAGCCCCTCACTCCTCCCGGGTACCTGGTCTCGTTCCTTCTGCAGCTCGACCACTTGGCTCTGCAGGGCGTTCATCTTCTCCTTGTAGATTTCACAGTCCACCTTGGTTTTCTGGAACTGGAGCAGGGTCTGCTCCTTCTCTTCCCAGTACTGGACAGAGGGGGACAAACATGGCCCACGGAGGTCAGTGACTCTGAGGGTAGGGCTGAGGATGGGGGTGGGGGAGCCTTGGGGAGAAGTGAGGGAGGTGGTTCTCGAGAAGAAATAAGGTGAATTAATGCTCATTTCTTAAGTGCTAGATTTCAGGTGCATCTAGAGTTACTGTGTTGATTATATTTTAATTTGATCATCAAAATATGCATGGGTCCTGCATGTCAAATTGTGTTTTGTTTATTCCATGTCCCAAAGGGCATACCTATTTTCCCTCTGCCCACCTCATTCTCTTCCACTGTCTCCTTTCTCTCGTCCTCCCCTTGCCTTTTAGAGCAACTAAATAAATCCCTGGCTCTCACCCTGGGGCCCCCACGCACTGGAAATCACTCTGTGTTTTAATCGCTTGTTTGCCTGACCTATTTTCTCATCACCCCACAAAGTGGACGTGGCCTTTAGCATTGGATTCTGAGTTGGTGTCCAGTCTAGTTTGACAAAGGAATAAGCGAACAGGCCAATGCATTTCTTGGGCAAAGTTGGTTTTAAGCTCAGTATGGATTAAAGAATTTGCTTCCTGATCCAGGCAGCCCGGCCCCTAAACACGGCCCAGCAGCGTCACCTGCTTTCGCTGTCTCTCAGCGGCCACTGCCCGCTCCCTCAGAGAGTGGATGCGGTCCACCAGCTCCTGCCTGCTCTCCAAGGCCTCGTCCAGATTCTGCTCCAGAATGTCCTTCTCCGCCTGGCACAAAGAGATGTCAGCCCAGGGACCCTGACCTCCCCGAAGGCCCCAGGGAAACATCCCCATCATCTCGTCCCCAGGACAGGAGGCAGGAAGCTTCGAGTCTGGGTGTGGGGACGGATTTAGCTTTATTACTGCACCTCAGGCAGGAAAAAAGGCAAGGTCAGCAATCAAAATGGGGAACATGCATTTCAGCTCCACGTGAGCACGGCTAGGAGACAAAGTACAGGAAGCTGAAAGCCTCTGAGGTAGTATAGCGCCTCCTTCTTTTAGGCAGTTTCAGCCTGCTCCCAATAGATCCAAAGGCAGAGGCTTCCAGGAGGGCGAATATCAAGGGCTGAGGCATTCCCTCTTCACGCTCACTTTTATGAACGATGGCACAGTTCAGGCCGGGTGACCCACACCCCATGAATGTCTGTCAAAGGGCTAGTTCAAAAAATAGATATTTATTGATCGAAAGGGACTGGAGAGGAGAGGCAGATGATTTGCATAATTTCAGGGTGCTGGCGACACGAACTTCTCTGCATCTTACAGTTCCCCACTCCCCTGTGCCTGCCTGAGCGGGATGGTGGAATATTTTGCAGGCAGAAAGCTCCCCTGCTTCCATAACCTTAAAGCTAATCTCATCAATTATAATCAGCCTCCATTTACTCCAAAACAACTTAGCAGCAGCAAACGAACTAAGACTTTTGAATACGTGCACAATAGCTTTCAATTTTGCCAGCATACGGGGTCTGGAAAGAACAGGAAGGAGGGATGTGAGAAGGGGTGGTGAGGACGAGTCACTAGGTTTCATCTCACCCAGACCTTAGCTACACCTCAGTGGAACCACCTGTCAGAAATCCCACAGTCTGGAGGCCACAGGCCAAGGCCAGTGACACTACCTGCTGGCCACCAGGGAAGGAAGCTGAGCCTTGGGGGGAGACCAGGGCAGGAAGTTGAGCCCTGGGGGCACCAGGACCCACCAGGCTGAAGGTCAGGGAGCGGAGCCTCTCATTCTCCTCCTTCAGGCGGCTCAGCTCCTCGTCTCCAGGCTCCAGGTCGCTGGCCATCTTCAGGGACCGCTCTCGAAATTCCCGCTCACAGGAAGAAGACATCTTCTCTCGCTGAAGCTCTTGCTTCATCAGATACAGCTGCCAGAGAGGAGAAGGAGGAGGAGAAGGTCACTGCTGTTTCTCCACTAGACCAGGAGCCGGGTGTGGTCCTCAGCCTTTCTCCTTAGTGATGATGCTTTTCATACTCAAAAAGGTCCCTCTCCCAAGATTTCAAAATCCATAAAGGGTTTTACCTAACGAATAGTCCCTGTAGGATGATAAAAGCATTTTAGCTTTATCTTACTGGGAGGTGTAGGGGTTAAATCACTGAGCTGAGGTCCCCAGGAACAGAGAAAGGAGCCCTTGCCATCGGCTCTTGGATCTGACAGCCAGTGCAGCCAGGGATGAATGGCCACTAAGCCTCCTCCAGCATGGCCCTGCTTCTCCGCCTTTCCAACATTCCACTAAACATGTCAGGTGAAGTGGGCGGCAGCAAGAAGAAACCCCGGGGGATCTGCTGGAATTAGAGGTTTGGGTGTGCACTCATGATTTCTAAACTCTGTGCATGTGTGTTTCTATGCATACCTGCATGCATATGTGCCTATGCATGTCTGTAGGTGTATGTACTTGGGTATCTATGTGCATGTTTCCTAGTCCTCTCTGCTAAAACGGCTGAGGAGCAAAGACACCCCAGTAGCAATGAGCACACCTAGAGCCCAGTGGTCACTAAAAGGAACTGGGGCCCCTTGAAGAAATGGTTGACTTTGGAGCTGAGGTGGAGTGGGTATGAGATGATCCTGGAATATCTTGTGGTGATGCAAAGAAAGTCAGTGCTAAGAAAACTCGACAGCATGTCATGTCCCAGGACACAACATATTGAAGGGGTTCCCACGGTCAAATCTAGGACACCTTGAGCACCAAACTAAAGACAACAACATGTTACAGATTATTGGAGATAGGAATCCACGCATCTGTGCCAATAACAGATGCACAAGTGGGGAAAGGAAAGGCTCCCTCTCACAGTCAGGATGCTGAGGGCCAACTGGTCACCAGGGGGAGCACTGGAGATGGGGCTCATCATTTTGCAGCCACCAGAGTAAAGATGTGCTCAGGCAAGAATCACTGGTCAGGCTAAGTCCAGGGGGAGGTGTCAACATGAAGCTACGGTGCTTGCTGGCCTTAAAACACCTCTCCCATACCCCCCAGCTGCAGGGAGTAATAGTAAGAGTACTTTGGCAATTTTGGTACAATACCTGATCCTGGACTAGAGGGAAAATGCCATAAAGAATGTACTTTAGGTCAACTATAAAACTGGAACACTACAGTAGATTTAAGGATTATATGACTATAATTTTATGAAGTTGGCAACTGCACCAAATTATTTAAGAGAATATCCTATTTTTAGGAAATATACATCAAAATGTTTGGGGGAAAAAGGACCATGATGCGTTCAACTCAAGTAGTTCAGGAAAAAGTGTGTGTACGCATGGGGAGAAAAAGAGAGAGAGCACAGTGATAAAGAAAAGGTATGTGGATGTATTTGTATGTTTATCTGTATGTTTTTGGGTAAATTCAAAATTCTTTCTAAATAAAATTTAGAAAACTAAAATCAAACAATGCCACAGTTAAAAGCAAATGCCAAAATGACAAGGAATGACTATCTTCCATAAAGAACTCTTGTAGATCTATAAGAAGATACAATAATTATCCCCAACAGAAATATGAGTAAAAGACTGTTGGGGTCTGAGGGGGCTTCACTAGTAACATTCCTGTTCTCCCATCTGTATCCAGGACCAGCTGAGAAAGATAAAGGAGGAGACAATAGAAGTCCCCTTGGTTACTGATGCAGTTGGAGGGGAGCAGGGCTGGGTGGTTCCACTATTCCCTAACAGCCACCACTCCCAGAATAGCCAGACAGTCCCCCAGAGGTAGGACGGGGAGGAGGGCTCCCCATCATGGGCACTTCACAGACCAGGTGATTGCAGGGCAGGGTGGATTTGAGACCACATAGCCTATTCGAGGGGACCCTGGTGGAGAAGTTTCCTGCAGGGGTGTTGCAGGGAGTGGGAGTAGGGGGTTCCAGGAGATAGGCCAGCAAGTGCGAAGGCCCATAGTGGGGAGCAGCAGATCAGGATGGGCACCCCGAGCTGTTACCTCTTCCTGCAGGCTGCGGCAGCGCGTGGTGGCCAGCTCCTTCTCCTGCAGCGCGTTGCTGTAGTGCAGCGAGAGACTCAGCATCTCATCCTTCAGCTTCAGCACCTCGTGGAAGTGGGTGCTGACCTCACGCTTCATGCGGCTGTGGTCGGCCTCCAGTTGACGCAGGCCCTCAGCGCGGGCCTTGGCCTGGTCCAGGCGCTCCTGCAGCTGCTGGCACTGCCGCAGCAGTGCCTCCTTCTGCCCCTTTTCCTGGCTCAGCTCCTCCTGCAGGCTCCCAATGGCCCCAGCCAGGCACTCGGTCAGCTTGGACGTCTCCATGAGCCCTGAGGGACAGGGCAGGTAGGCCAAGGGCTCCTCGTCCTGCAGGGTCTTTCTTCCTGCGCCCACACTCTCAAGCAGGGCCCCCACCCTAATCTGTGGGTCACCGTAAATGCTTCCAGGCTCAACAGGACTCGATATTTCAGTTAAATAAATAGCTTGACAGGTGATTTCTGTCCCCATTCTTGGCTTCCCTGTGGGACCTGGCTGTTTAAACCTAACTCCCCATCCCCTGCCACCATCAGCTGAACCTTGCTCGATGTTCATTCTCATGTCATCCTGAGGAAAACATAACAAAGAACACGAATCTGTATAACAGAACCCTGAATCCCATAAATAGGGGCTGTGATGACAAATAGGCTGAAACACTTGCTTACCAACAGTTTTGAGTGATGTTGCCCTGCCCCTTCAAATACCTAAATCTCTCAACAGCTCCTCTAGAGAAGCCTAAAATGACTCAGTTAATGAACAAGACCTCGTCTCCCACCTGGCCGGTATAAATCTTGACTTAGCAGCTCCTCTCTTTTTTCCCACCATCGGCCCCTCCCAAGAGCCAGAGCTGGGCAGGACTGGGCAGGACCGAGTGGGAACCGATTCCCTTCTGCCTCAAGCACCTCAAGGTAAAGGTTTTCTAGGAAAGGACACACTTCCTCTTTGCCTGCGCCTCGCAGATGCAGGTTCCATGACCTGTGAGGGGTCTGCTCTTGGTGTTGGATAGTTAGAAACAAAGCTTTTCATTTATAACCCAAGGTCATGGGCTCTGCCTACCCACCCCGACTAGGGCTAGTGTTTGTGTGTGGGGGTCTCCTCACCCCCCACAGTCTGGGGGGTGTGGTTGGAGCACAGAAACAGGAATGTCTGCCCAGTTTGGAACAGCCTACAGTCAAGGAGGGACACCTCCTCACCCCTGGTTATATCACCAGATCTCACCACTGAAGTTTGTGAAGTCCACGCTGGGCTGCAGCCCGGTGACCAAGGTGTAAACATCAGGGTTGTGGAACTTCAGGCTCTCCAGGAAGGCAATGGCCCCATTCTTGCCTCGAGTCTTTAGCAAATCCAGCAAGTACCCTTGGGAGAGAGAACAGTCTTAGCTAGCCAGGTACTGGCTGGGCTTTCCATGAAGGAAGCAGAGTACAGCAGGGTGGCGGTCATCCTTGCACATCTAGGAATCAGGAGGTCAAAGCAGTTTTCCAGGGTCAATTTACTACTTCCATGATGGTGGTCAGACTCGAAAGGGGTCAGGCTGATATTTGTTGAGGAACTGCTACAACCCAAGTGCTAAGAGTTGAGAATAAAAGACTCAAAGGGATAATCGTTGCTCTCCAGACCTCTCCCAGGTGTGTTGTGGACACATGCAGACACACATGTACAAAGCAGGTGGGAGGAAAGAAGCAAATAGCAGTGCCCAGGGTCCGGTCCTAGAGAGGCTCGGGCCTTCCGAGCCCACCTACATCCCATCACTCTCAGCTTGAATTAATTTCTCCCCTATGTAATGGTCATTAGGCAACAGGCACAAATAGTATCATATTGATAGCTACCACTTACTGCCTGTTTTTGAAGGCCCAGGCTTTGAGATGAGTATCTGATAAAGAGTAACTCATTCCATTCTCCTAACACCTTCATATGATGAAGCTTTCCTGTTTTTGAACGAATAAACACAGCTAGTCAGACAATCAGAATCAGCTCCAAAGACATCTGGAGTGGGTTGAGTTGTGGCCCCCAAAGTTATGTCCACTTGGAAACTGCCAATGGGACCTTGTTCAGAAAAGGTTTTGCAGATGTAATTAAGGTAAGGATCTCAAGAGGAGGTCCTCCTGAGTTATGCAGGTAGGCCATAAATCCAATCACAAACATTCTTAGACAAAAAAGGAAAAGACAGAAAGAAGGACATGTGATGATAGAGGCAGAGAGTGCAGTGATGTAGCCACAAACCAAGGATGCTGGGGCCACCAGAAGCAGAAAAAGGCAATGGTTTTCTCCCCTAGAGCCTTCAGAGGGAGTTCAGCCCTTCTGACACCTTGATTTCAGGCTTTTGGCCTCCACAGTGTGAAAGAAGATGCTTCTGCAGTTTTAAGCCACCCAGTTTGTGGTCATCTGTGGTGGCATTTCTGGGGCACTAACCCAGTCCCATGACCTGACCTCAGGTCACCTCAAGGTCCTTCACCCCCTGCCCTCACACAGGCCTTTCCAGCACCACCTGCACCAAGCCGGCTCTGCAGTGGGCTGGGACACAGGTCCTCACCGACTCTCATGGCCGTGTTGTTGAACCTGGGGCTGTGCAGCACCTCCTCCTCGTCCAGCTGGTCCAGCACCTTGGCCTGGCGCAGGTAGGGGGTGAGACGGCTGGGGAAGATGCTGCGTACAATCCTGCAGCGGTGGTCCTCCATCATCTCCCACAGCACCTCCTCGTCCAGGGAGGTCAGCGAGGAGTCCGTGCGGCACAGCTCTGCCATGGCCCGGCCTCAGCACCCTGGATGGGAAGGGTGGCCACGGAGGGCTGGGGTCAGAGAGACACAGCTTCCTGTCCAGGAGGTCTTTCCATCCAAACCCTCTTCCCCAAGTCAGCAGTAGGGAGGAAATGACCAATTCAGAGAGGTCATGACACTCGCTCTGGCCCAGGTGTCCTGTGACCAGCAGGAGGATGCTGTCCATCCTTATTGTTGATATCAAGTCAATCCCTCAACCAGGAGCAGAGCAAGCAGAACGGGGTTTCTTTTGAATTCAGGAGACTGGATTTGCCTTTAAATCTCAGGAAGCTGCCCCTGGCCTGGGGAATGGGTGTACTGAATGAGGGTGACATTACAAACCATACGGACGGGGCTTTCCCTGGCGGTTCAGTGGTTAAGACTCTGTGCTCCCAATGCAGGGGGCCCAGGTTCAATCCCTGGTCAGGGAACTAGATCCCACGTGCTACAACTAAAGATCCTGCATACTACAGCTAAGACCTGGTACAGCCAAATAAATAAAAAATAAAATAAAAATCTGTCTCATTGAAAAAACAAAACAAACCAGATGGATCTAGAACATGCATTCTTAATAGGTGTGACAGAGCCCCCAAGGGGTCAGAAATCGATTCTTGAGCAAAAATTCTTACTCTTCTGTGTACTAGAGTGGGTTGCCGTTTCCTCCTACAGGGAATCTTTCTGACCCAGGGATCGAACCCAGGTCTCTTATGTCTCTTGCTTTGGCAGGCAAGTTCTTTACCACTAGCGCCACCTGGGAAGCCCATATAAAGCACAGATGTGCATAAACAGACAGTATATCTGTGAGGTTAATATCTCATGAAAGGGTGATTGGGGAAAGGGGAGACACAATCGCATCCAAGCACAAGACCTTGTGTTAAGAGGACCTCAGAGGACCCCCTGCCCAGACTGCCAGCCACAGAACCCACTCCAGATGCTCCCTGCTTTGTAATGAGTCACCTCCACAGGTGTGCCCTCACCTGAGCCCCTCTCCTCCCTCCAACCCTGGCACAAAGTCACTAGCCCACTGATACATCTAAACAAGATGCTTTTAACCTGCAGCCTGTTTTAAGCATCCTAAAAAAGTCCTGCAAATGATTTAAAATATCCATATACCAGTCACACAGATTCAACCCATCTTAACACTTTGTACCGGGTCTCCTTTTTAAGGACACACAGTTAGAGACAGCCCAGTTCTGTTGTCTCCAGGTCCTGTCCCTTGCTGTCTTCCCACAGGTAACTTCTGGACCATGTGATGCATATGAGTGTGTCCAAAATAACACAGGGCATCTTGTCATGTGCCCCCGGGAACCCCATAAACAGTGTGGTACTGGGCATGGCTCTACACTCGGCCTGTTTATTTTTGTTGTTGTTTATTTTTGCCATACCATGTGGCTTGTGGGATCTTAGTTCCCCCACCAGGGATCAGATCCAGGTCCACGGCAGTGACAGCCCAAGTCTTAACCACTGGATAGCCAAGGAAGTTCCTCAGCCTGTTTTTTGAGGTTTAGCAAATGGATACATGCAGCTTGATCTATTTTTAAACTGTGTACTGAATTCAATTATACTAAGAAACCACAGTCGGTGCTCCTGTGGATTGGCCTTAGGTTGTTTTGCCTTTTTCTCCAACACACGCAATGCCACAGTGATTGTCCATGTACATCATCTTGAGCACAGGCGGGGGAGTTTCTCTCAGACCTGAGAATTCCTATGATTTGGTTCTTTTCATTTGGAATGGCAAGGTGGAGCAGCTGGAGTCAAATACCTGTATTTTAAAAAAAGCTTTTGGCTGTACCACACGACATGTGGGATCTTAGTTTCCCGATCAGGGATTGAACCTGTCCCCCTGCTTGGAAACTCAGAGTCTTAACCACTGGACCACCAAGGCAATCCCTCAAATACCTCTTTAAGAGGTCTATATACGAAAAATGCTTGAAAACTACAGCAAATCAACCCTTGTAAACTAAGAAAACAAGGAGATGGTCACTGGAGGGTCCTGTCCCCATGGACAGCCCCCTGCAGTCCACGAGAGGGGCCCCATCTTTAGCGAGGACTCACCAAAAACTGCTCACATTCGTTTTTGCAGGCACTCCTCGCCGTGGGATGGGATCCCGGGTCCTCTCTGAGGCCAGGTGTGGTGCCAGCAGGACGGGGCTGGGCGAGAAAAGCCTGAAAACCCGTGCGAAGATGATCTCATAACTATCTCAAGCCGCATGACTTGCACAGAAACTGAGTTTCGGCACCAAAGACTAATGCAAGGGGGGAGAAAAGCAAACTGTTCCAGGAAACAATTCGACAGATCTTTGATCCCTATCGTCTGCTCAGGAACTATAAAAGCTTCCTTGGGGCTTGGAAGCAGGCTTGCAGAAGGAAAGTGAGCTTTGAACCCTAGGAGACCAAGGAGAATGCGCAGGTGCCATAGTCACACAGTGTGTCTTTGTCACCATGGGGCCAGACTCCACTGATACCCTTCCCCTAAGTCTTGCACTCAGAAGGAGCGATCTGCCGACAGTTGTGGGTGGGAAAAGGGCATGGGGATCTCACTGGTTGAGGAAGAAGAGGGAGCAAGCCAAGAATAGGAGTCCTGCCCTTAGGTGGTTCATTCCTGGTTTCTTCAGGGAACAGTTGACGGATGCTTAGGAATCAGGGTTTTATAGGTTGAACTGTGTCCATGAGTCAGGGTTTTATATGTTGAAGTCCTCACTCCCAGTACCTGTGAATGTGGTTTTATTTGGAAATCATGGCAGATGTGATCAAGATAAAGTTGTTAGGGTGGGGCCTTGAATCCCTTATGACTTGCAGCTGCTGCTGCTGCTAAGTCACTTCAGTCATGTCCGACTCTGTGCGACCCCATAGACGGCAGCCCACCAGGCTCCCCTGTCCCTGGGGTTCTCCAAGCAAGAACACTGGAGTGAGTTGCCATTTCCTTCTCCAATGTATGAAAGTGAAAAGTGAAAGTAAAGTCGCTCAGTCGTATCCGACTCTTCGTGACCCCATGGACTGCAGCCTACCAGGCTCCTCCATCCATGGGATTTTCCAGGCAAGAGTACTGGAGTGGGGTGCCACTGCCTTCACCCTTATGACTTAGTGACCTTATAAGAAGAGAAGCAATCCAGAGATAGACTTACAGGGAGAAGTCATGTGACAACCAAGGCAGAGATCAGAGTGATGTTTATAGAAGCCAAGGGTCACCAAGGATTGCAAGCAATACCTGAGGCTCAGAGAAAGGCATTGAGCAGATTCTCCCTGAGACCTTCAGATGGAGTCTGGACCTGCTGGCACCTGGATTTTGAATTTCTGGTTTTCAGAACTCAGGGCAAATACATTTCTGTCATTTTAAGCCATGCGGTGTGGTAATTTATTATGGCAGCCTTGGAAAACTAATACATATGTACAAAGGGAATTTGGAAACTGGCTCAAGTCCTGGAGTGCCCGGCCATGTCCAAGCAGTCAACTACACACTTGAATGGAAGGCTCACGAGCTCCTGGGATCTCTACCCAGTAGAAGTCTGCATCCCTTTGGTGTGGCCTTTCAAATCGGGATGACCTACCTTGCGTCAGGACCAGCTGTGCAATCCACAGAGCCCAGTACAAAATGAAAATATGGGCCCCTAGTTTTAAAAGTTTCCAGAAGTTCTAGACAGTGACAGCAGAGCGTTAGACCAAGCACAGGGTCCTAGGGACAGGTTACATCCATGAAACTGGCCCTGATTTGCATGATCAAGGGGTCTCCAGGCCCTCATTATGTAATTTATGCCTAAATTCCTATCTCACCCAAGTGATTCTTTTGTGATGATCAATGCCCTTCTGTGAGGTTCTCTTTTAGATGTCACTGGGGAAATAAGCATTCACTTCTTGGCACCTAGAGGTGGGTGGGTCTGTCAAGAGATGGAGGGCCAAATGAGACGCACCTTCTCCATGGATGCCAGACTGGTGACCTGGGGCCAGGGCAGGCTTCTAACTGGTCAACCACCCAAGGACCCAGGACAGAGGATCAATTCCAGGAGCAGTCCTTCCCAGCCCCATCCAGCCCTGCCTCAAAAGGCCATAGTCTTTGTTTTCTCAGGCCCTGCCTATCCTTCTGGAAACCAGGTGTGGCAGCAATAATATACCAGGTGCCCAGCCCCAGTGCTTGCCCAAAAGAGGCTGAACCTGCAGGCACCTGACAGCCCTTCGCCCCAGCCAAGCACCCATCCCCTGCTCCGGAGGCCCCGATCCAGCTGAGTGTGTCTGCCCTCAGCCGATTTGTGTTCCCTGCCGGCCTCCTCTGTTCCACCCGTGTGTGCATGCTTAGTTGCTTTAGTCATGTCCAACTCATTGTGACCCCATGGACGGTAGCCCAACAGGCTGCTCTGTCCATGGGATTTCCCAGGCAAGAATACTGGAGCGGGTTGCCATGCCCTCCTCCAGGGAATCTTCCTGACCCAGAGATCAAAGCTGTGTCTCTTGCATCTCCTGCATTGGCAGCATTGGCAGATTCTTTACCACCAGCGCCACCTAGGAAGCCCCCCATTCCACCCCTACACTGGCTCAGTCCAGAATTCCGTTCCCCTCAGTCAACCCCACTACCACCAGGACTGTGTTACACGGGTGCCAGGGTGCCTAGGCAAGGGGTTCCCCTTGTGCCTTTTCAGATGACAACCTCGTGAGTGCTGCAGCTCTCACCGTGTGCAGTGCAAAGGCTCTGGGTCAGATTCCACACATAGAACCAGTCCAAATGGGAAAGGTGCTAAATGAAGAAACTCACAATCTCTCTTCGAGAACCTTGCAAAGTGAGTCAAAAAATGTAAACAAACAAACAAGAGCAACAAAAAACCCACAGCCACAAAATACAAACAACAGAAAAGTAAACAAGTTTCTCCCCAAAGTTTTGAGAAATGTCGGAATATCAGATGAGCCCCAAAATGGATGAAGTGTTGCCAAGAGGCTCAGGACTGCCAGTGACAGAACCGCATCTCCACGGAAACATGTAGATTTTAAATAAAGTCTCTACCTTGTCATGGTTTTTGTAATCTCTTAACTTTAGCAGGAATTTTTAAAGAAGTAATTGTTCTTGGAAATGTTTATATTGCATTTAGCAATTCAACCATAATCTTAAATGTAAGTAAAGCTAAAATTTTGCTTTTAAAACAGGTGGGGACTTCCCTGGTGGTTCAGTGGTTAGGATTTTGCCTTCTCATGCAACAGGTTCAGGTTCAATTCCTGGTCAGGAAGCTAAGATCCCACATGCCTCATGGCCAAAAAACCAAAACATAAAACAGAAGCAATATTGTAGCAAATTCAATAAACACTTTAAAAATGGTCCACATTAAAAAAAATGTGTAACATTGTCAGTAATGTTTATGGTCTCATGTTTATGGAATGAGGTCAGTGCGTCTGTCTCTCTAGCAGTCCCTCAATCTATATTTTAATTCATCCATCCATCTAATCTGTCCATCTTTCTCTCATTTGGTGTGTGTGTGTGTGTGTGTGTGTGTGTGTGCACGCGCACATACGTGCACTCAAATGTGTAGGAGAGAAAGAGAGAGAGAAAGATGGAGAGAGAGAAATACAAAGAGACAGAGAGACAGAAACAGAGAAACACAGAAAAAGACAGAGAAAGAGAGCAGGTAGATTTTGGAATGCTGTTCACTGATACTATTTGTGGTGGTAGAATTTTAGGAAATCAATTTTTTTAATTGATTAAACTTTTTAGAATGAGTGAGCCTAGGTTCAATAAAAACCATAAACTCATTGTTTCAGAAAATAATCAATTCAGTTGATCAAACAGAGAAGGAAATTATCACAGATAAGGTGCCCATCAGCCCCAGAGCACCCGGGACACTTCTTGCCTAAACGTGATTATTCATGGCAGCCCCCGCCTTTCTCTCAAAATGACACAGTTCAGGTGACCAACGATCAGAGACCAGCGGAGGCATCCCCTCTTTTGCTTTCCCTCAGTTCTAGGAGGAAGAGCCAACCCTTGTGTGCCGGGCACAGAGAGAATGGGAGCAGACCAGGATGACAGGCGCTGGCTGAAGTAACTTCTGGAAAAGGCAGAGACAAGGGGAAAGAAGACTTGGTTGGCCCAGTTCTGCATCAATGAGGAAAGAAACTGCTTCTTAACCCCAAAACAGGGTTTCTTAACATGCACTTCATAAAGAAGAGTGGAGCACATTTATAAAATCCTGTGTTTCCCCACAAATTTCTTATAAAATATCCGTCTTAATACAAATTGAGCCTGAGCCTGAAGGTTCAAAAACATGAGAAATAAATACACCAGCCCCGAACAATGACCCTAAATGCCCTCCTTTGATTGGAGTCAATGGCCTGGATTAGTTAGCTCCAAGGAGACAGTGACCAAAAAACCTGGGCTCATGGAATATTGACTTCTGTTTTTAGCCAATTACACCCTGGCATGCTGTCTGATATTATATGATATAGTCGCCAAGGGTTGGGGCCGGGGGCAGGGGGTTGCCTCTCCAGATTGCAACTCAAACTCTGGGAGCTCCAGATACCCAGGTCTCCGTGGATGCCCTGTTGACAGGGACTCGCTGGGAAGCCTTCCCAAGGCTGGGTCATAGTGGGTGACACGCTCCTGTCCTGGGAGCGCCTTCTGGCTCAACTGCCACTCCTGTCCCTTCATGCCCATAGCATTGTAGGACTCCTAAGGACTGCCTGTCTGTCTGTTCACAGAATCCCACTTCCACCAAAGGGAACTCAGAAAATCAGGGCCAGCTCAAGTGACAAGCTGCCTTACCAAGACAGCTGAAGACAGACCTCTCTGGGACTCTCAAACCTCAAGCAACTGCCCCTGACTCCTGGGACCTGTCAGCCACCCCAGGGTGTGCGTATAAGTAGGTATAATCGAGTAGAAGCCACGCTAGTCCTTGCTTCATGCAGTGAAGCAGCTTAAGACAGGTCCCCAAATGGGAATTTAAAAGGTGGGAGTTTCCTGGCAACTTAGCCTCAACGTAAGTAGGGGTTAGCTCTAACAGTAAAGAAAATTTAGCCCGGAGATCCTTAAGGATAGTCTAAACTCCATAAAATCCTCTTTTAACCCTACAGTAACTCTAGAGGGAGTCTTAAATCATAAGAGCCCTAAGCCTCTAAGATGTGGGTCCTCCTATTTCCCCATGTCAATATTCTTCTCATAGCCCAGGGCACAGATTTTTGCCTGCCTGTGAAGTAGGGGAGAAGGAGCAGTGAACACATATATGTACACACACATACACAGAGGCACATGCAAGACTCCAGAATAGGGGGAGTAGGTTACAGGAAGCTTAAGGGAATTGATGACCCACAAATATGGTGAGTGAGGCAGAAGGTCACCAAACACAAATGGGGTGCTCCCTTGCACCCCTCAGCTAACATCCCGCACCAAAGTGTCATCATAAATGTCTGGCTTTGCCCTTACCACCAACAGGAAGCAGTTGGTTTTAGTTTATTGTTGTTGTATAATCGCTGAGTCATGTCCAACTCTTTTATGACCCCATGGACTGTTGCTTGCCGGGTTCCTCTGTCCATGGGATTTCCCAGGTAAGACTGCTGGAGTGGATCGCCATTTCCTTCTCCAGGGGACTTTCCTGACCCAAAGATTGAACCTGCATCTCCTGCATTGGCAGGAGGATTCTTTACCACTGAGCCACGATGGAAGACCTGGTCTTACTTTACTGAACTTAGAAACCTTTCTTTTCTTTCATCCTGGGCAATGATGCTGAGATAAGAGTACTAAACAGAACACTTCTTTCATCCAGCATGGCCTGTACTGTCTTAGGTGGTACTGAGCAGCCAGAAGATGTTTGAGTAATTTAACCAAACAAAATGCAACGAGTTGATTTCTCCTCTTGTCCTCAAACCTGGCACACCTCCATGCCTTATAAGGAGGAAGCCAGCCCTTTCCATTCCCCCCTCTTCCCATTCCCCCCTGCCCCACAAACAGCTCTTGGACCCCATGCCTGTCCTGCCCACCCTCCCTGGGTATGCTGACCTGATCTCCTAGAGGTAGACTCTGTACACTTGCCTTCGTCGTTCCTGAGAAGCGATAGCTGACCGGCTACAGTCTCACCTGAGCAGCAGCAGAAGAGCAGGTTTGACAGGTGCATCTGTCTGGGCCCTGCCTACAGAAGCAGCACCTCACTCAAGCCTTCACGCATCACTGAAACTCCAATACGTTCCCACAGCAGGGAGGATGGGTATAAAGGGTGTGTTTGCCTTTGCCAGAACCACAGGAACCTTCCGAGAACTGCCTGTGTATCTGGTCAACCCACAGAAGGTGGTGGTTGAGAAAATGATGGAAAATCTTGGGGCAGATGGAATCTTATATATGAATAGTCAGCCCATAATTCTCCAGAAAGATCCTAGAAAGTTTAGGGTAAACTCACATTAGCAATTCTGGGAAGTATCTAAATAGTTCCAATAGATCCATCTAAAATCAACATGGATACTTACTACTTAGATTTAAATGAAAGTCTTGGTTCTTCTATGTTAAGATGTATCCAGAATCTGATCACTCTTGCCATTTGTACTACTGTAATCTGATCGGCGCCTACCAGGACAGCTGCAATGATCTCCTAGCTGCTTTCTCCATGCCCCTCATAGTGAGTTCTCAACACAGCCAGCAGAGCCTCCTGTGTTGCTAGAGGATGAGTCAGGTTGTATCATTTCCTTTGCTCAAATTTCCAATCCTCAAGTCCTCACCCCACCCCACATGCTAGGCCCTGATTTCCTGGTGTTTGCTAATCTCATTAGCATTCACCTGCTCCTCGTATGGGGCCTCCTTGTTAGTCTTGGATGGCTCCAGGCACATGTCAGCCCCAGGGCCTTTGCACCTGCTATTCCTTTGGCCTGCAGTGCTCTTTCTTTCACCTCTTTCAGGACTTCACTCAAGGGCCACCTTCCCAGAGAGGGCTTTCCAGCCACTGTTTAAAATCATAGACTTCCCACACTACTTCCCCTCCCCATTTCCCTGTTTCATTTTTCTCTATTGGCCTCACTGCTCCCTGACATATTATGTATTCTAATTATTTATCTGCTTTTTGCCTGACTCTCTATGACAAGCCTGACCCAGAGGACAATACTTCTTTCCTTTCTTGTTTTCTGCTGTGTCCTCACTCTGAGTGATGCTCCATGAATACAGGTTGGGTGAATAAATAAACACTGGGTGCCTGGTTCGCACTGATGCAGATGATAGACAAGAAAGAAGGGACAACCATAGTTCCAGGACCTATATGAGTAAGAAGGATCTTGAGGATCATCCTTCTGACCAGGCAGGTTCCCAAGGTCACACAGCTAATTGATGGAGAGACAGCAACCAGAACCCAAGACTCCTCCTCCTGGTGAGTATGAGAGCTGGGACTCCAGCCGCTCAGGGCAGAGCAGGTAAGAACACAGATCTGACCTCAGACAAGGACACAAGTTCTTGGATCAGAGTCCCAACCCTGCTGCACAGCAGCTAACCTCTGGGCCAGGCTCTTCAAACCCCTAAGTCTCAACTTTTTTATTTTTCCAGTGGAGAAAAATAGCAGTGGCTTCTGCTCATGGTGGGAAAGCACTTCTCTCCATGCCTGGTGCACAGAAAATTCTAGATAGTTATTTAAAAATGTCAAAATGTCCTTCCAAGTAAAAGAGGCAGCTGGCCGATGGAATTAAGGTGGCTAAAGCCTCACTAAACCTCTGTTAAAAACAGAAATGCCTCGAGTCACAAGAACAGAGTTGAGGAAGCCCCAGGCCCCCAAAGACTGTGAGCTTTCTGAAGGCAAAAATCATTTCTGAGTCACCACAGGGGCATCAGGAGGATCCGACTGATAGTTATTCTGTATGACATGAGACCCTAGCTGGGTACACACTTCTAGGGTCAACCAGGTGGTACTTTGGTAACCTGGTTCAGTGGGAAGAGCATCTCCAGAGGAATTCCAAAGGGCTGGAAGGCACCAGGAAAGCCCCACCTGGTGAGCAGGGCCCAGGGCAGCGATCAAGAAAGGAGCACAGAGTGAGAAACAGATGGACATTGTGAATGTCCTGGTAGCTCTGTGGAGGGCCTCTGGGCATCACCTTATCCACAGAATGTAGGGAGTTGTGGGGGGTGTTCTGGGTTTGCCTTGGAATGGAGATGCTGGAACCAGATGCTACAGGAAAGGCCCCGTAAGAATAAAGTGCAAGTTCACAGCACAGAGCACCCAAGGACAGGGGTTCAGGTTTAAGATGGGGACCTCCAGCCCAGTACCCTGCATGGGTAGCAGCCAAATGGATGACAAGGGCATCATAAGTGGGGGGAAGAGATGCCTCTTTGCTCTTAAAGCTAATGCTCAGGAGGATCCCAGGGCTTCTGTGGTTTTGGCTGTATCAGGTCTTACTTGTGGCTCAAGAGATCTTTATGGTTGTGTGTGGGATCCAATTCCCTGACCAGGAATCAAACCCAGGCCCCCGCGTTGGGAGTGTGGAGGCTTAGCCACTGGACCACCAGGGAAGTCCTGACCCCAGGATTTCTACTGAGGCATTCTAAACAGGTTTTCAACAGGTGAGCCGGCCACCTGAGCAGGCATCTAGGGCTGGGCTGGGTGTGGCTCAAAGGCCTCTGCGTGGGAGCACGGATCCCTCACCCCAACCCTGGCCTGCATCAGTGCAAAGCGTGGGCCAGGGGAAATCAGGAAGCAGCAATTTCCACAGGAAGAGGTGACACTGCTCATTCCCTGCTTCTTTCTCACATTTGAACATGCAACTGCCTACCTAACAACTCCCTGGATACCTAGGCATCTCAGATTTAACTCAAGGAAATCAAATCATTCTTTTTTTTTTTTTTTTTTTTTAATCTTACAGTGGGGTCGTGCTAAATTGCCCAGGCTGGAGTGCAGTGGTTATTCACAAGCGCAGTCCCACTACTGATCAGCAGGGGAGTTTTGACCTGCTCTGTTTCTGACCTGGGCCAACTCACCCCTCCTTAGGCAACCAGGTGGTCCTCTGCTCTCAAGAGGTCATGATATTGATGCCAAATTTAGGCATAATATAGGCATATATTATGCCTATATTATGCCTATATAGGCATAATGTGTTACAGCTCAGAACTCCTGGGCTCAAGCACAGATATATTTTTTAAAAAATGTTTGTTAATTGAGGTGAAATTCACATAACATAAAATTAACCATTTTAAAGTGAACAGTTCAGTGGCATTTAGTGCATTCACAATGCTCTGCAACCATCTCCTCTATTGAGTTCTAAAACATTTTTTCACTCAAAAAAAAAAAAAAAAAACCCTGTGTCCATTAAGCAGCTCCTCCCTCATTACCTGGCAACCACCAAATTGCTTTTTGTCTCTATTCAGTTCAGTTCAGTCGCTCAGTTGTGTCCAGCTATTTGCAACCCCATGGACTGCAGCACACCAGGTCTCCCTGGCCATCACCAGCTCCTGGAGTTTATTCAAACTCATGTCCATTGAGTCGGTGATGCCATCCAACCATCTCATCCTCTGTCGTTCCCTTCTCCTCCCATCTTCAATCTTTCCCAGCATCAGGGTCTTTTCAAATGAGTCAGTTCTTCGCATCAGGTGGCCCAAGTATTGCAGTTTCAGCTTCAGCATCAGTCCTTCCAATGAATATTCAGGACTGATTTCCTTTAGGATGGACTGGTTGGATCTCCTTGCTGTTCAAGGGACTCAAGAGTCTTCTCCAACATGAGTTCAAAAGCCTTAATTCTTCAGCAATTCTTTGGCACTCAGCTTTCTTTATAGTCCAATTCTCACATCCATACATGACTACTGGAAAAACCATACATAGCTTTGACTAGACAGACCTTTGTTGGCAAAGTAATGTCTCTGCTTTTTAATATGCTGCCTAGTTTAATATGCAGTTCATGGGGTCACAAAGAGTCGGACATGACTGAGCGACTGAACTGAACTGAACTAGGTTGGTCATAACTTTTCTTCCAAGAAGCAAGTGTCTTTAATTTCATGGCTGCAGTCACCATCTGCAGTGATTTTGGAGCCCCTCGAAATAAAGTCTCTCACTGTTTCCAGTTTCCCAATCTATTTGCCATAAAGTGATGGGACCAGATGCCATGATCTTAGTTTTCTGAATGTTGAGTTTTAAGTCAACTTTTTCACTCTCCTCTTTCACTTTCATCAAGAGGCTCTTTAGGTCTTCTTTGCTTTCTTCCATAAGGGTGGTGTCATCTTGTCTCTATGGACTTGCCTATTTGGGACATTTCACATCAATAGAATCATATACATGTGATGTTGGAGGTCTGGCTTCTTTCATACAGCATAATGGCTAAAAAATGTCCCATCTTGTGGATGGACCACGTTGTATTTATTCATTTGTTTTGTGGATCCTGGGTTGTTCCCACCTTTTAGCTGCTGTGAGTACTGTGGCTATGAACACATGGGCATATGTTTGCTTGATCTGTTGGTTTTGCCCATGGCTTCCCCATCTCATGATGGTACCCATCCAGATGCTTATGCCTGAAAGCCAGGAGTCAATCTTCATCCTTTAAACCCTAACAGCCCCCTCTATCCCATATGTCACTCCCTGTCCAGAATGTCACCTGGGCCCTCCTCTCACATCTTCACTGCATCAGCTCCAGCCACCACTACTGCCTCTCCAGTAGGGCCCCAGCTCTCAGCCCTTCTCTGGCTCCTTAACGCCAATCTCTCAACCTCTTGCTGTAGCCGGGCCATCTTTCTACATTTGACCTTAGCCAAAAGAGTAAGAAGTGATAAGCCAGCTCACTTTCCCAAACTGGTTATCAGAATGAGTCCTCTCCCCGCAAAGAATGACCACCCTGAAGAGGCTCCTATGGCAACCATGATGCATTTAAACTCTGTTTCATAATCTACTGTTGCTGTTGTTCAGTCACTAAGTTGTATCTCACTCTTTGTGACCCCATGGACTGCAGCACACCAGACTTTCTTGTTCTTCGTTATCTTTCAGAGTTTACTCAAACTCGTGTCCATTGAGTTGGTGATGCTATCCATCCATCTCATTCTCTGCCACCCCCTTCTCCTACCCTCAATCTTTCCCAGCATCAGGGTCTTTTCAAATGAGTCAGATCTTCAAATCAGGTGGCCAAACACTGGAGCTTCAGTTTCAGCATCAGTCCTCCCAATGAATATTTAGGGTTGATTTCTTTTGGGATAGACTGGTTTGATCTTTTTGTAGTACTCAAGAGTCTTCTCCAACACCACAGTTTGAAAGCATCAGTATTTTGGTGCTCAGCCTTCAGGTGGCACTAGTGGTAAAGAACTCGGCTGCTAATGCAGGAGACATGAGATGTGGGTTCAATCTCTGGGTTGGGAAGCTCCCCTAGAGGAGGGCATGGCAATCCACTCCAGTATTCTTGCCTGGAGAATCCCATGGACAGAGGGGCTTGGTGGGCCACAGTCCATAGCATCGCACAGAGTCGGACACAACTGAAGCAACTTAGCACACAAGCACGCAGCTTTCTTTATGGCCCAACTCTCACATCCATACATGACTACTGGAAAGACCATAACTTTGACTATACAGACCTTTGTCGGCAAAATGACGTCTCTGCTTTTTGATATGCTGCCTAGGTTTGTCGTACCTTTTCTTCCAAGGAGCAAGTGTTTTTTAATCTCATGGCTGCAGACATCGTTTGCAGTGATTTTGGAACCCAACAAAATAAAGTCTGTCACTGTTTCCACTTTTCTCCCTTCTATTTGCCATGAAGTGATGGGGCCAGATGTCATGATCTTAGTTTTATTTTTTAATGTTGAGTTTTAAGTCAGCTTTTTCACTCTCCTCTCACCCCCATCAAGAAGCTCTTTTGATCTTCAATTTCTGCCATTACAGCGGTATCATCTGCATATCTGAGGTGGTTGATATTTCTCCTGGCAATCTCGATTCCAGCTTGTGATTCATCCAGCCCAGCCTTTTGCATGAGGTACTTTGCATACAAGCTAAATAAGCAGGGTGACAATATATAGCCTTGATGTATTTCTTTCCCAATTTTGAACCAGTCCATTGTTTCATGTCCAGTTCTAACTGTTGCTTCTTGACCTGCATACAGGTTTCTCAGGAGGCAGGTAAGGTGGTTTGGTATTTCCATCTCTTTTTAAGAATTTTCCAGAGTTTGTTGTGATCCACACAAAGGCTTTCGAATAGTCAATGAAGCAGATGTTTTTCTGGAATTCTCTTGCTTTTGCTATGATTAAATGGATATTGGCAATTTGATCTCCGGTTCCTCTGCTTTTTCTAAACCCAGCTTGTACATCATAGTCTATAAGACCTTTTATGATCTGGCTCAGCTCACCCCTTCTCCCACTCTCCCTCTGGCCCACATTCTGGATTCTGTAACCAGGCTGGCTTTCTGTCCCTTGATTGTGCCAATCCCCTGTTCACCTGGCAGTCTCCACCCTACCTGTCCCTTGTTCCTGGAACCTGAGGTGTTACTGTGGGCACCTCTTCTCACAATTCACGTGGTACCCTCTTCCAGTCACGTGGTAAATCCATCACCCACTAACTCTGCTACTTTGCCTCATTTTATTTGAATCACAGTAATTAAAAAACCTGTAATTGTCTTATTGCCCTTCTCTGGAACACACGCTCTGTGAGAGCAGCACTATCTGTCCTGTTTACTGCTCAATCCAGCCACTGAAACAGTGCCCACGTCAGGAAGGTGAGGCCAAAATGTCAGATGCCAGTCGTGTGGAGCCTGAGGTCTGCCTGGGTGGGGACCAGGTAGTGTTTAGTAGGATGCCCTGCCTGGCTGGGTGGGTTAGAGATGCTTGTGCCTACAAAGGAACAGTGTTTGCCATTTCATACCAGGTGATAGATGTGGTTTCTGGTAGGAATTGCTCTTTGGGGACAGTCCCTAGGATCTGGGACATCAACTCCTGTGGTGATGACTCATGGAAACCTAGCCCAGCCCAGAAGCACTGCACCCAAACCTCCACCTATCCCAGACAAGATAAGCTGCCTTGATCATCTACACCCTGAGTCCAATAAGGGTTCAGGGAAGAGGCAGGTAGGCTCCTCAGGTGCAGCTGTTCCTGTCTTGCCCACCACTCTGGTGTGAGCCGCGTGTTTCTGTGTTCCTCCTGCCCTCTTGGTCTGGACATCCAGGCACACCACACTGGAGCCCTGGGGACAAAATAGACACAGGCCAGCCCTCCTTGAGATTAGTCTAATCAGGTGAGATAAACTCCCTCTCCCAAATTTGGAGACCGTGGGAAATGAGACAGTGGGCTGAACCCTAACCTAAAAGGCAGGTCCACCTGGGTGACCACTAGCCCTGGGACAAAGGGCATGGTAAGCCATATAAATACAGTTTTTTAGGGACTCAGAGTGGGGCAGCTTTTACCCCTTGCTGTGTTGGAGGTTACTTTAACTTAGCAGGCTGGGCCTTAGTTTTCCCAGCAGTAAAACAGTTAAGACAATATATATGACTGCACTCCTTAGTTGAAATTGTGATGGAGGTTTCTGATAAGAATTGAAACATTAATCTGGACATGTAAGCAGTGAAATTATGTATTGACAGCTGAGCTGGGCTGTCATTTCCTGCTTTGAAAGTACAGTTTACTCTTAACAACAGAACTTTAAACTGTGTGGGTAACATCTACAGTGTTTTGGATCATATAAGACAATATTGATGTAGATACCGAGAGACGGATAAGTCACCTTGTAAACCATGTAAACTTGGGCTATCAATAATTACAATACAGTGCTAGTAAATGTATTTTCTCTTCCTTATGATTTTCTTTTAAAAAAATATTTATTTAGGCTGCACCAAGTCTTAGTTGTAGCACGTGGGATCTTTAGTTGCATCATGTGGGATCTATTTCCCTGATCAGGGATCTACCTTGGGCCCCTGCATTGGGAGCACAGAGTCTTAGCCACTGGACCACCAGGGAAGTCCCCTGCTGCTGCTGCTGCTAAGTCACTTCAGTCATGTCCGACTCTTAGCGACCCCATGGACTACAGCCTACCAGGCTCCTCCGTCCATGGGATTTTCCAGGCAAGAGTTCTGGAGTGGGGTGCCATTGCCTTCTCCAGGGAAGTCCCCTATGATTTTCTTAATAATATTTTCTTTTGTCTAGCTTACTTATTGTTAAGAATACAGTGTATAATTCATAGAAATACAATATGTGTTAAAGACCATATTATGGGTAAGGCTTCTGGTCAACAGTAGTTAAGTTTGCAGTAAGTCAAAGGTTATATTCAGATTTTCAAGTATGCAGGGAGTTGGCGCCCCAACCCCCATGTTGCTCAAGGGTCAACTTGGGTGGAAGCTTCGGTCCAGCATAATATGCCTACTACAGAGCAAATATTTTAACAAGCGTGAAGAGCCAGGCTTGTTCCAACACACTATTGCTTAGGTTATTCTCACCTTCTGGTAATAAAGCAAAGTGTGTTTCAGGGAATTCCCTGGTGGTCCAGTGGCTAGGACTCTGCGCTTATACTGCAGGGAGTGGGTGGTTCCGGCATCCTCATCAGGCACATTTAAAAGATCAATTATACAGACATATTCATACCTCAAGATAAGAGTGTCAGAAGTAAGACCCCCTTTACTTGTTTGCTGTCTGTGTGCTGTACTTAGTTGCTCAGTTATGTCCGACTCTTTGCAAACCCACGGACTGTAGCCCGCCTAATTCCTCTGTCCACGGAGATTCTCCAGGCAAGAATACTGGAGTGGGTTGCCATGCCTTCCTCCAGGGGATCTTCCCAACCCAGGGATCATTTGCTGTCAACGTACTGCAAACCTCTGCTTTCTAATGTGCCTGGTTTAGTGGATAAAATGATCACCTAGTTTTCACTAAATTAACCTTCACAAGAGGCCAGCAGTTCAAGCAGTTCTGGAAAGAGGCTGTGGATTAAAGATATACCTAGTGATTGGAGGGGCTTCCTGGCTGGCTCAGCGAAAAAGAATTCGCCTGCCAACCAAGTTCCATTCCTGAGTTGGGAGAAGATCCTCTGGAGAAGGAAATGGCAGCCCACTCCGGTATTCTTGCCTGGGAAATCTAATGGACAGAGGAATCTGGCTGGCTACAGTTCATGGGGTCGCAGAGTCGGACACGTTAGTGACTAAACCACCACAGTGATGTGAGGCAAGCAAACAATGGTAAAGGATAGAGCTGACACCTGCGCAGGTTTGTTTCACGAAGTTAAAGACGCTATTCTCTCACAACACAGATGAATCCGCGGCAGGTAGCGACGGTAGTTCAGAAGCCGATTCTGAGGAGCCAGATTCTTAGAGGCACTTGGAGAAGAGTTTAGGGTAAGATGCCATAACTGGTAATATTCTACAGGGCAACCGAAAGCCATCACCTCCAGGGCCATCTTGTCTGCAGGGCGGGATTTATTAGCGCCGCCATCAGACACACGGAATACAGGGACTCAAAGAACAAGGAGAGGCAGTCCAAGGTCACGCGACCAGTCCTGGAGGCCCTGGAGCTGGAGACCATCTCTGAAGCCTTACTCTCCCACACTCGACCCCGGGTAGGAGCTTTTCCATTTGCAGGTTAAAAACCGGCCTGGGGGTGGGATGGGGGGGAGGGGGGTGGGGTGGTGGTTAAAGTGAGAGCTGAGAAGCAGGCAGTTAGATTCCAGATTTTTCAAAAGCAGACGATGTACAGTGGGGATTTCCATCAGAAGGCAGTGATAACGAGTAATAACGCGTGTGCCGGTGCCGGGTTGGGGACGTGCGCCCAAGTTCCCACTCGAAGCAGGGCCACAGGGAGATTTCGCCCGGAGCACGGGAGTACTGGCGCGGCCTGCAATCCCGTCTGCAGGGGCTACAGGTTTACAGTCCCGCACAGAGAATCCGGGAAACGCGGGGCGGGAGGGAAACCAATTCAGCCCGAGAGCCCACCCAACAGGGCCACACGCGGTAGGCTCCTCGGCGCCCCGCTGCCTCCGCACCGATTAATCTTAGGAGTGAGTAGAGTTCGGCCCTGCAAGATCCCAAACGAGCCCCTCCCGAGCGAGAGCCACAGCACCGCCGGTCTCTCTGCGGCCAGCCTCCGTTCCCCTTTCACGTGACCAGGAACGCCCCACCCCTTCCGAGGAGTGGCCCCGACGCACATTCGTACGCACGCGCGATGGCGTCACTTCCTGGCGGCGGCGGCGCGGGGCCTTGCTTCCGCTTTCCGCTACGGCGCGCGCTCGGCTCTTAGCCCGTTCGGTATCATGGCGGCTACGGCCACGATGGCGACCTCGGGTTCGGCGCGGAAGCGGCTACTCAAAGAGGAAGACATGACCAAAGTGGAATTCGAGACTAGCGAGGAGGTGGACGTGACCCCCACCTTCGACACCATGGGCCTGCGGGAGGACTTGCTGCGCGGCATCTATGCCTACGGTAGGTGGGCTCGGGGCGCGGGCTGAGTGCGCCCACGGAGAGAGCAGGGGCCCGGCCGGGGGTGGGGACCGAGACTGGGAGTCCTGCGGCCCTGGGGGCTGGCGGTCGGAGGTGAGGCCTAGCCCGGGGGCCCTACCCGCGTTTGTATCGGCTGGTTCAAGTGTTCTCTCGGCAGGGCGCCGTGCTGGGTCCCACGAGGGCTGCAGGGTCCTCTGTGCACTCCCAAGTCATTCATTCAGTGGATGACTGTCTTGTAACAGGTGCTAGAACGTGCGCGGTTCTAGGCACTGAGGGCTTAGCAGTGAACCAGACAGGCCTAGGGAGCTTAAATTGCATTTGGGAGAAAGTGGTAATGGCTACGAAGAAAATAAAGCGGGTTAACTGAATCAAGTATGACTAGGGGAGGAGAGAGTTAATAGGGCAGTTAGGTTTGGGACCTCCCAGGCTGGCATTTGACCTGAGACCTGGAACAAAGCCCGTTATGAGTAGATTATGGTAGAACCGAGCAGAGAGAGAAGCTGGTCCCAGGGCCCTGAAGCCTGAAGCCTTGTGTATTCCAAGAAGAAAAAGAATTCCCCTTGTCCTGGGAACCTAGGGGCAAGATTGGGGCGCGGGGAGGGGTACAGCCAACAAACGTGGTGCCAGATGATGAAGAATTTGAATTTTATTTCTGAGTCCAATGGGAGGCCTCTGGAGGGTTCTAAACAGGGAATTGGTGGGATCAGATTTACAGTTACAGAGGTGGTCCTGGGTGTCTGAAAACGGGGAGGGGGGTGGGGGGGAGGCGAGGCAGGAGAGGAATCAGGGAATGTTAAGAGGCTTTTGTTCCAGTCCAGAGAAGCGATGATGGTATTGTGTTGGAAATGGGAGTGCTGACAGGGTTTGATTATGGGTTGAATGTGAGGCTCAAAGGAAAGTCCTGGGTGTGTGAATAACTGGGTAGGTGATGATGCCCTCTCTTCTGGTGGGGGGCACTGGAGGGAACTCTTACTGGATGAGTGGAGCTTGAGGGACCTGTGAACTATCCAGTGGGACATGTAAAGGAGGCAGCTGGGGAGCCTGAGAAGAGGTAGGGTTGGGGATGCGGATGGGAGTGATCAACACTTGTGCTTAATGCCTGGGACTGGGACAGACATCTTTTCTATCCAGCAGTCTCTGACACTGTGACAGTTCAGCACAGAGAAGGTGCTGAGGGAATGGGAGTTGAAGAGCAGCCAGGCCTGGTAGTGTGGCTGACAGCCCTATCTGCCTCTGGGCACCCAGGACATTGCTGCCCTAAAAACACTGTTTTTAGTTTCCCAGTCCATATGCTGGGTCATCTTGAGGGGTTTAATTCATCTGTTATATTTGCTTTTGTGTTAGATAGGAAAGTGTATTATATTTTAGAAAAGTACCAGAAATTGAAGTATGCTATGTTTATTTTCTTGCACAATAGAGGGACGGTGTTGTAGTTCATGTAGCTGCATCAAGCAGGAATGTGATCCAAGCAGTAGATGAAATGGAGTTCTAGGTGATATGAACAACTTGCAGACTTACTACTGGTTGGGAGTGGTGACTACAGTACTGATTGGTTTATCCTCCTTTTTTACCTTAAAAAGTAATGTCACAGAACCCCCAGCAGTGCAGGTTATTGTAATGTAGCCAAACAATACACAAGTAATTGGAGTAAAGTGTGAGCCTCCCTCACCCCCATTCTCCAGGAGTAACCACATTCTTTTTTTAACCTCAGGTCTCTCTGTTTTGCAACAATGTTCCTTAGAGATTGTTTCTGTATAAATAAGATTGTGTGTTGGTATGAAAATCCCCTTCAGCCTAGTACTTCATTCAGTAGTTTCTTCTGAGCTTAGTATGTTGGACATTGGGTTATGAGTGGGTGGGGAATTTTAAAAAGATACCATCTTCCCCACAAGGAGCTCCAGTTATGGTTTTAAGTATGCTGTCCTAGTGGCTAGAGCTCATTTTTTTGTTTTAATTTACAGGTTTTGAAAAACCATCAGCAATCCAGCAGCGAGCTATCAAGCAGATAATTAAAGGAAGAGATGTCATTGCGCAGTAAGTCTGCTCATGCAATAGGAGTCAGGCGCTAGTCAGCCCAGGAATCTGTAGTTCAGTGCTTCTCCATTCAAACGCCTTTACCAGCTCTTGACTGGACTTCAGCTATGGGCTGTAAGACTCATTTACCACACACGCACAAAAAAGCCTGAAATTGTAGAAAAGAATTATATAAAAGGTAATCCTTTGCTGCTGCCTGGAACACCCATTCTACAGATTCTGCAGTTCTGCAACCCCCTGATGCAAAGGCCACTTTTACTGTCCTTATCACCTGTGATTTAAAGGTTGTGCCTAAGTCCTGCCTCCTTGTGGTTAAGATGTTGGTTAGGGCATTGGGGTCAGTGAAGGGGGGACTCTCCTTGGAAGAAGCTGCCTGAGTGCTTCTGCAGCCCACCGCCTCAGAGCGCTGCTGCAGCAGGGGTTAAATGAATGGGAGCAGAGGCATGTAGCCCAGCATTCTACATCCCATTTATCTGTGTTTTCTTTACTAGATCTCAGTCTGGTACAGGCAAAACAGCCACCTTCAGTATTTCTGTCCTCCAGTGTCTGGATATTCAGGTAATCTTAAACTTTAATACTTGGAAATACTTCCTTTACCTTCTGTAAGTACAGTCTTCAAGAAGTACAGTTCTTAAATATATCTAGTTGTACTGAATAAACATTTTTTAAGAGAATCTTAATTGTACACTAGTATCTGAGCTAATATCCTGTCAGAAATTCCTTGTTGTTTAAACCGGTTTTTAAAATTTTATTGAAATGCAGTTGATTTGCAGTGCTACATTAGTTTCAGATGTACAGCAAAGTGGTTCAGGTGTGTGTGTGGATATATATACACATACATATATATTTTTAAAGATTCTTTTCCATTATAAGTTATCTATTTTATATATATAGTAGTGTGTATATTTTAATTCCAAACTCCTAATTTATCCCACTCCCCACCCTTTCCCATATAATAACCATAGATTGTTTTCTATGTCTGTAAATTGGGAGGTTTTTTTTAGTTAGTGGAAATCCTTGTTTGCAAACAAGAATCCTGACTAGTATACCTCATTATTGCTGGTTGTCTGGTTTAAGTAATATTCAGACTTGCTTACCTGAAATCAGATGTGTGGTTAACATGAGGTGATATTCAGAATAGATCTGAGTCTGAATATGTGCAGTCTACCTGGAGAAGGGAATGGCACCCCACTCCAGTATTTTTGTCTGAAGAATTCCATGGACAGAGGAACCTGATGGGCTACAGTCCATGGGGATGCAAAGAGTCGGACACAACTTAGCAACTAACACACACACACTCCTGGAAAATACTGAGGTTCTCTATTTTCTGACAAAAATTATTTTCCTAGGTTCGTGAAACCCAAGCTTTGATCTTGGCTCCAACAAGAGAGTTAGCTGTACAGATCCAGAAGGTGAGATGGTTAAAGATGGCAGTGTCGCATTTGCAAGTACACTTGATCCTTGAACCACATGAGTTTGAACTGCGTGAATCCCATTTATATGCAGGTTTTTAAAAATGAATACGTACTGCAGTACTGCTTGATCTGAACTTGGGTGGCTCCAAGGATAGGGAGGACTGACTGAAGTCTGTGTGGATTTCTGACTAAGCTTGGGTTTAGGGGTGTCTGGAGTCAGTATATAGGTGTCATCCCTAACCTCCCTCTCTGCCATTCACACTGGTCAAGCCAACTGATTGACTTAATTGAATCTGTTTTGTCTCTTCTATTGGGTTTTTCCCCCCTTGATTTCTCATGTTTTGCCATAAATCACTGGTTTGTATGAAGTCATCTTTAGTTCTACTTGTATGATTCCCCTTAGTTTTTTGCAATCTTACAATTATAATTTTTTTCAAAAAAAGTCCATCTTAATAAAAATAATTGTAACTATTTTGTCTTTGTAGTGTAAACACTCTGGAAATGGAAACGTGTTTGTTAAGATGTTAATATTGTCTCTGGGTGGTAGGATTGTGAATTTTGCATGTTTTCTTATTTTTCTATAGTTTCTAATACATACTGCTTTTATAACAAGAAAACAGTAAAACTAACTTCATTCTGGTGCAGAAAAGAGTGGAAGGAGGAGACTTAGGCTGTCTGTAGTTTTATGATAGAAGTAATAGCATAAACAATACCTGGTGGTCGTTTTAAATTAGAATAGAAGCAGTCTTCATTTGGGGAGAACTCAGATGTTTCTGACTTTAGAATGGTCTTGGGGCAGACCTTGGACATGAACCTGTGTTTTAATTCAGGGCCTGCTTGCTTTGGGTGACTACATGAATGTCCAGTGCCATGCCTGCATCGGGGGCACCAATGTGGGGGAGGACATCAGGAAATTGGACTACGGACAGCACGTTGTCGCCGGCACACCTGGGCGTGTCTTCGGTGATTAATTGCTTTTGTCTATAAAAAGTGCTTCAGTGATAGAGGACTATTTTCATTTTGATATGCTACCTGATAACTTTTTGCATTTGAGTAACTTTTAAGAAGTAGAGGGAAGGTCCCTGAAGTGCGATGAAAACTGGTTGAAATGGCTGGCTCTTTACTTATAACCTGATCTCTACTTATTTAGAAATCTAATTTTATAGATATGATTCGTCGCAGGAGTTTGAGGACACGTGCTATCAAGATGTTGGTTTTGGATGAAGCTGATGAAATGTTGAATAAAGGTATGAGTAACAAGAGTTTTCTAGAATTGGGATGTATTTCATGTAAAATACATGAGGGCAAATACGTGAGGGCCCCTAAGTGACAGCAGCTGCTCTTAATACAGTGACTGGGCTGTGTAATGACAGCTGGCACCGTGGTTCAGTAGCGGCAACCAGTGCCTCAGCGTCTTCACGCCTCTGTTCCCTGCACACCCCTTCCGCGCTCTTACTTCCACATCAGGGGCTGGGTGGGTCATCTCTAGATACTCTGGTCGCCCAGTGTAAAGGGAATAGTTTCCTTCTCAGGAGTCACCAGTAACTCATGGGGTTCTTCCCAGGTGTTTTTCTGGTCCCTGGTCCTTGAGCACTTCTCTTAGAACCTAGAGGCTAATGGTGTCCCTCGGAGCTGCCCTCCACCCCACGTCTGTCTGGGGCCCCTTACCTGGAGGTCCTGCTCATCAGCTAAGTTAAAGGTACAGTTACTACAAAGTGAGGTCTCTAGACCAGCAACATCTCTGTCACCTGGGAATGCGCTGGGAATACAGCGTCTGGACCCCTGGTCTCAGCAGTCAGGGCCTCGCAGCTGCCTGCCCCCTTCTTATGTGCTGTCTCCTAACCCGTCCTGCAGAGGTGGCGGTGTGGTGACCCGAGGGCGAGGTCGTGCTTGCCAGCAGATTTTATTCATCCTGTACCCTGTGAAATAATGTAAACTAATTGCATTCTTTAATAGGGAGGTTTTTAAGTCAAGGTATCACTGACATCTAACATTTTCAGGTGTACGACATGACTCAGTATCTGTGCGAGATTGGTTTTGAATGGGAGGTTTTTTTAATTGAAGATTTTTTGGTGAAAATCCAGATCTCTGGATTTACTTAAAATATGGCAGGTTTGGCCACCATGGGTGTACATCCTTAGGGCACCGACAGCTGGAACTGAGGTATGACCACCTGGCAGAGGCCCAGAGTTACGGGCTCAGGTTTCTGTTGCTTTTAACTGTTGGCATCCAGGACTCTTGGGTGGGATCATGGTCGCCAGAGCACACCAGGGAGAGAAGAGGGGATGTGAGAATTTGGTCCAGCTCTATAAGAAGATTCCTTGTGAAATCTCATACCTTAAAACCACAATGCTACACCTAATTAAATTGATGTGTGACTCATGTCAGAGTGTACAGCCTTAAAAGTTCCTGTGTGTCTCATGCCTCATCCTAGGTTTCAAAGAACAGATCTATGACGTGTACAGGTACTTGCCCCCAGCCACACAGGTGGTGCTCATCAGTGCCACACTGCCCCATGAGATCCTCGAGATGACCAACAAGTTCATGACTGACCCCATCCGCATCTTGGTAAAACGGTGAGGACGCCCTGTTTCTCAAGAGAGACTAAAACATAGCATAGTTATATCAGGTTTTCAGTTCAGTTCTGTTGTTCAGTCGTGTCCAACTCTTTGCAACCCCATGGACTGCAGCATGCCAGGCTTCCCTGTCCATCACCAACTCCTGGAGCTTGCTCAGACTCATGTCCATCGAGTCGGTGATGCCATCCAACATCTCATCTTCTGTTGTCCCCTTCTGCCCTCAGTCTTCCCTGGCATCAGGGTCTTTTCCAGTGAGTCAGTTCTTTGCCTCAGGTGGCCAAAGTTTTGGAACTTTAGCATCAGTCTTTCCAATGAATATTCAGAACTGATTTCCTTTAGGATTAACTGGTTTGATCTCCTTGCAGTCCAGGGGACTCTCGAGTCTTCTCCAGCACTACAGTTCAAAAGGATCAATTCTTTGGCTCTCACCTTTCTTTATGGTCCAACTCTCACATCCATACAGAACATGAAAATTCTTTTAACTTTTTTCTTTTGAAAAGCAAGCTTTTATATGTTCTCCTTTGATTCAGTAATTTCAGGTATAAAAATTTGCTGATGGTATTTATTTATCAGTGAGATTGTCTCTGGGAATAAAATGTGTATTCTATTAAACAGCCAAACATTTTGTTTAGAACCATATACAAGGTGTGGTTAAAGGTTCAGCCTGACCCCGAGCTTGGGCTCATGCAGTGGAAGTGGTGACTCCTGGGAGGATGTGGCAGGTGGGAGGGGTGGGGATCTCATAACCAGACTCCTGTGCTGCCAGGATTCAGGCTGACACCTGGAATGGCACCTGGGCTGTGTGCGCCCTCGTTTGTGTTGGAGGGATGAATTGACAAAATTGTCTTTGTCCTCCAGTGATGAACTGACTCTCGAAGGCATTAAGCAGTTTTTTGTGGCTGTGGAACGGGAAGAGTGGAAGTTTGACACCCTGTGTGACCTCTACGACACGCTGACCATCACACAGGCTGTCATCTTCTGTAACACCAAGAGGAAGGTGCGTGGTTGTCCTGGCTCTTTAATGTCCTTGTGGCAAAACAAAAAATGAAAATCATAGAACTTAGACTTTTTCTGTTGAAGGCCGAAAGTACATGTTTTAGGCTCTGGGTACACGGTCTCTGCAGCATACACTTGGCTTTGCCCTTTAGATCAAGTTGCCATATGTGATGGGTGGACAAGCGAGTATGTCCAGAGAACACGTGTACAGGGTGTTGGTCTGGTCCCATGATTGCAGGCTCGGGATCACTGGTGTGGATGGCACCGGAGCCTGCATTCTGTGAGCTCCCATGTGATGCTGATGTGCAGGTAGAGCTGAGAACCCTGGCAACTTTCCTTGGAAGAGGAGGATTTGGACTACATTCCAAAAAAGATTGGAATTTAAATTTCTAATGAACATTGACACACATATATATGAATTTTTTTAAAGAGAATTTTTGCCGCAATATTTGCTGGGCAAATTTAAGTTTTCTACACATCCAGTGAAGATTGGTGTGAGTTTTAAGAACACTTGTTTTGTGAGTATTTGTATTGGTCCTGCAGGTAATTAACATGAAATCCTGAATCCAGTCTCTGGTTTGGTTTGTGAGCTGACGGCAGCACCTGTCTATTCCATCTGTAGGTTGACTGGCTGACGGAGAAGATGAGGGAAGCTAACTTTACCGTGTCATCCATGCATGGGGACATGCCCCAGAAGGAGCGAGAGTCCATCATGAAGGAGTTCCGGTCAGGTGCCAGGTGGGTTGGATGCGCCCTCTGCTCCTGTGCTGGGGCCACGGGCTAGCATTTACGGGGTGTTACCTGAGCTCAGGGAGGTCGCTGACATGGTTGGTGAGCAGGGCAGCCACTGCGATGTGATAGACTAGGCTGAGGTGAGAACTAACCTTAACTAGAGGATCAGTTGTCTTATTTAGAAGCATACGTTTCTTGTTTCCAAAAAAAATAGGGATTTTCCATTTATCCTTTTGTATTGGTTTTAGCTTAATCCCACTGCAGCTGGCGAACCCACTTTGTATGATTTCTTCCCCTCAGTGTGTATTCAGAGTTGCCTTATGGCCCAGCATGGGGTTGGTTTAAGACCATCCTTTGTGCTCGGACAGGATGGGTTCTGCGCTGTGCTGGCGCCCTGTGTCCTGGCTGTGCCTGTTGGCTTTCAGTTGGGTAATTGTGTTTCTCAGACCTGCATCCTTACCCCTCTCCCCTTGACTCTGTTCCATCTGTGTTGAGAGTGCTGGTCTTTCTCTTGGGGGTTCTGCTTGTGTGTCCAAGTTCAGAATTACTAGACGTCTGGAGGATTTAGCTGTTACCTTGGAAGTACCTGCCCTGCTTTACTTGGGCCTCTGTCCTGAATCCTGCTCGTCTGCGCCAGCTTCCTTAACGTACCTTTCTTCCTGCACATCTGGTTTCCAGACTTAAGCTTTAGATGATTTCATGCAACCAGCATAGTGTTGGGTTTTGTTTTTCATCTCCTTTAAAAAAAAAAAAAAGTTAATTGGTTTATTTGACTGCGCCAGGTCTTAGTTGCAGCTCATGGAATCTTTAGTTGCGGCTTGTGTGGTCTTGTTCCCCGACCAGGGATTGAACCCAGGCCCCCTGAATTGGGAGCTAAGAGTCCTAGCCCGTGGACCACCAGGAAGGTCCCTGTTTTTCCTTTTCTTTTAATCTGATGATGATTGCTATCTTTTAATTGAAATATTTAGCCCAGTTTTGTTTAATGTAAACACTGCAATTATTATTGTTGTTCAGTCACTCAGTTGTGTCTATCTTTAAGTGTATTTTACGTGTCATTTTTTTAGTTTGGATTTTATTCTTGTTATTCCTTTCTTCACTTTTTATTATGGAAAATGTTTATATTTTATTTCTTTGTGTTATTTAGCTGCTGATGATGCTGAAGAGTTATCAGCAACTGTGGTTGGTGGTACTTTTATCGTCTCCCCTGAGGGTATAGAGAACTTGAAACCCTTGACTTCAGTGACCCTCCAGACTTCTGTTGCTGTTTTCATGTGTTACAATTTACATGTGTTTCAACCCCCACAAGACGTTTTTGCTTCATATAATGAAATGGGTATAATTCATATCATAATTGCTTTGTGCCACACTCGTTATTCTTCTCTCTTTATCTCTGCGCAGCTTCTGTCAGGGCTGCATTTCCTTCTGCCTGAAGAATGTCTCTGTATTTAGTTTGTGTCAGCTGGTCTCTGAAAATGTCTGCTGCTGCTGCTAAGTTGCTTCAGTCGTGTCCGACTCTGTGCGACCCCATAGACGGCAGCCCACCAGGCTCCCCCGTCCCTGGGATTCTCCAGGCAAGAACACTGGAGTGGGTTGCCATTTCCTTCTCCAGTGCATGAAAGTGAAAGTGAAGTCGCTCAGTCGTGTCCGACTCTCAGCGACCCCATGGACTGCAGCCTTCCAGGCTCCTCCGTCCATGGGATTTTCCAGGCAAGAGTACTGGAGTGGGGTGCCATTGCCTTCTCCACTGAAAATGTCTACTTCATCTTAAAACATCTCCTGATGTTGAAGGAGGCAGTCCAGCAGGGTTGGTCCCAGAAGTCCTGTGGACATCAAGCTCTGGGCGCTCGCATCCCTTACGTGAAGTGCCTGGTGCAGTTGGCCTTCCGTGTTTGGTGTTTTCTTGGTTGCCGTTGTTCCTGTCAAGACTCCACTCCTATGAAAACGGTGTCTTTTCTGCAGGCTGCTCCTTAGGTCTGTTTCGTTTGTGTTTTGTTTCAGTGGTTTTCACCCTCATGGGTCTGTGTGTGATTCGGTCGTACTCCTCCTGTTTGGATTTTATATGGCTCTTGACCTCACCCCTCAGGTGGTGCTGTGGGTCCATTCTTTGCTCTCTCTCTGGGGCTCCAGTTCTGTGTGATTATCTGGTAGCAGCAACACTTCTTCTGTTTTTTTGAACTTTTTTCTCTGATCTATTGTCCCTTGAAACTTTGAAAGTTTCTATACCAGTGATGTCCAGTAGGAATGTAAATCAAGTAAACGTGTTATTTAATTCTGTATATCATTTCAACATACAGTCAGCATTAAAAATATTAATGAGGTTTTTGGCTCCCCCCCCCCCCCTCCCCTTTCTTGGTACTAAGTATCCAAATATAGTGTGAATCTTACAACTTCAGGCAATCTCATTTCAGACCAGCCACTCCGGTGCTTTGTGAGCTGGTGGCCTCAGCATTGGATAGCGTGGGTCTGTGGTGTGTCAGATTCTGTCCTTTGAGAAGGACAGAGTGGTGTGAGTTGCACTTCTAATTAGAAGACACTGTGTTTGTTGTGCACCAGAATCTGAGGCTGGTGTACTTGATGTTTTGCTAGACAGAAGTAAGATGTCCTTCCCAAGTAGTGGTGGCTGTAAACAAATTAAATGTAGTAGAGTAAAAGATAGCCTATATGTGTTTGTGTGCATATATATTTTTTATTTTAATAAGATAAACACATGATTTAAGTAAGTAAACCAAACACACCTTCTGAATGGGGCTTTCTGGTGCTGTCCCGCACGCTTCAGCCTGCGGAGGGAACAGTATGAGGAGCCCTAGTGTGCTCATAGCTGGTCTGACCCTTTTAGGCTAGGCGATTGTCTCAAACGCCTTTCTTTTTGCAGCCGAGTGCTCATTTCTACAGACGTCTGGGCCCGGGGGCTGGACGTGCCCCAGGTGTCCCTCATCATTAACTATGACCTGCCCAACAACAGAGAGCTGTACATACACAGGTACGCCACGCAAGCTTTTCCTTGGTTTCATTCTTGTTGGTGGATGTACTGAAACCTTCTTTGCTATGTTTACTAAAGTGATTTTGCTTTATTCTTACAGAATTGGGCGATCAGGTCGATATGGCCGAAAGGGTGTGGCCATTAATTTTGTAAAGAATGATGATATCCGCATCCTCAGAGACATCGAGCAGTACTACTCCACTCAGATTGATGAGATGCCCATGAACGGTGAGACCCTAAGTCTGTCTGTGATTGTTGTAGGAGAACTTCCTGGTTCCTAGTTTGGGGCACTTGAGGTTTTCCCATTTTGCTTTGTTTTTGTGAAGTCTTTTGTGAGCTTTTAGTTAACTTTATAAATTTTCATTTTGTTTGTATTATTTCTTATTGTTTCTCTTTCTTCACTTTCAGTTGCTGATCTGATCTGAAAAATCTGCTCACTGGAGCCTCTTCATCTATTTTGTATCCGTTTGGAAATATTTAGAGGTGGTTTCTATTTAATGGGGTTTGTGCGAACTCTATTCTCAAAGCACCTCCCTCCTCCCCACCTCACCCCAGAATGAACTCTGGAGATGGGGCCACCTTTTCTTACCCACGTGTAAATAATGCATTGCTTTCTTTTTCATTAAACATTTAAAACTTTTCCCATAAATTCTAATTTGTATTTCTTAAGGTGGACCCAACTCTTACTGTCTGTATGATCTCCTTTTACTCTGAATTTTGACCTTTAAGATGGTGAAATAGAAATGGTAAGCTGCCTGGCCTCTCCACACTTCCCCAGATTGGTACCCGATCCCATTTCTTAAGGATGGCAGGTGTGGGAGTCAGACCATCAGTACTTTTCTTTGGGTTGGCCTGGGTCTGCGTGCTTGGGTGCAGAGGGCAAGATAGGATCCCTGGGCGGATAACTGTAAGGAACCGTTCACAGCCAGGCTTCTCTGGGTTAATGAGCCCACCTGCCATGGCTGAGGAGAAGTCGACAGGAAACAAGCCATAAGGGAAGACACCTGAGAAACTCACCCTAAATCAGATGTTGTCAAGTAAAGAAACAAATGCAGACGTCCATAGAAGTGTACCCTTGGGGATGATTCAGAAGCAGTATGTGATTTCCAGAGGTTTCATAACCATTAGCCCTGAGTGTTGGTGAAGATGTTGGTGCGTGATGTTCATGTGAGTAGGTACAGACTTTCTGGAAGGCAGCCGGGCCTTGGGTCGTAGGAGCCATTGGAATACTCCCCTTTGAGGGAGTCACTCTGCCATCAGCAGTGGTCTGGAGTGCAGGCTGCACAGGTGTGCTCCCCAGTGTCCCCCGGCACCAGGGAAAGAGGCCTGAAAGGGCTGCGCAGCGCCAGGGGTTGGGGAGGGAAGCGACGTCCTGTCTGCGCTGAGGCACGTGGGCGGGGCTTCTTGGGCGAGTGTCTGGGACTGCTGGTGTCACAGGCCAAGTGAGCTGCTCCCCATGGTGGCTAAGTGTTGGAGTTGGTGTGGAAATAACCCAAATGCCCACTGAACTGAAAGATGCAAGTACATATGATGGATATTGTTTGGCAATAGGAGGGAATGAAGAGCTGGCACATGTTGCGATTTGAACCTTGAAATAGGCTGAGTAGAACAAGCCAGTCACAAAGAGCCACACAAGTGCTTCTGTTTCTATTAAATGTCCTAAATTGGTAAATCCATAGAGACAGCGGATAACCGGTTTTCTGGGGGCTGAGAGGGACTGCTAAAGGGTACAGGGCTTCTTTGGGGGTGATGGAAATGTTCTGGAACTAGAAGTATGCTTATGGTTGCACGATTCTGTGAATATACTAGAAGGTACGGAATTGTACATTTTAAAGTGGTAAATTGTGTGGTATGTGAACTGTATCAAAAATCAGGTGGGGAATCTAACACTTCCTCTAAATTATACTTAAAAAGGGCATGAGCAAGAGGGAAAATACTTGTAAAGCATGTACTAGACAAAAGCCAAACTGGAAAATACGAAGAATTTTGTGTGTAGGTAGAATGATCGTCCCCCCAGATGTGTGCTCAGTTGCTTTGTCGTGTTCAACTTTTTGTGACCCCATGGACTGTAGCCTGCCAGGCTCCTCTGTCCATGGAATCTTCCAGGCAAGAATGCTGGAGTTGATTGCCATTTCCTTCTCCAGAGCCTCTTCCTGACCCAAGGATTGAACCCGTGACTCTTGAGTCTTCTGCATTGGCAGGCAGGTTCTTTATCACTAGCACCACCTGAAATTGGGTTCTAACATGACAAACTCAGAACTGAGGGCTAAGTATGAGGGCTACTAATTGTCTATCAACTTCCATTTTTTTCTTAGGATCTCAGACAATAGTGAAAATAAACAAGGAATTACTGTCTGTAATTACTGTGCTGTGGGCAAGAATACGTGCTAGATAAGGAGTCTCTCTTAAATCCACCTGAGGGCTTCCCTGATGGCTCAGTGGTAAAGAATCTGCATACTAATGCAGGAAACACGGGTTTGATCCCTGATCCAGGAGGATCCCACATGGCTCAGAGCAAACTAAGCCTGTGCTCTAGAGCCCGGGAGCTGCAACTACTACAGCCCATGCTCTCTCTCTGAGAAGTCAGAGAAACCCATCCACCCCACCCCCAAATGCCCACATCTTAATCCCTGGAACCTGTGAATATCCCACATTAAATGGCCGGAGGGGCTTTGCAGGTGAGATTAAGTTAAAGGTTTTGAGATGAAGGGCTACCATGGCTCAGAGAGTGGTGTAATGGAAGAGGCGGAAGAGAGTCTCAGTGGTGAGGATTCAGCTCACCGTCGCTGGATTTGGTGCCCCGAGCTATGATCTGGAGTAGCCCCTAGAAGCTCAGGAGGATGTGTAGGTGACAGCGCACCTCAGACCTGTATGCTCAGGAGACTGAATTCCGGAGAGGAAGCAGCAGCTGTTAGCCCAGTGAGACCAAGTCAGACTTCTGACCTACAGGACTGATAGAATAAATCTGTAGTTTTAAGCCACGGAAGATTGTGGTAATTTGTCAGTACAATGGAAAAACTATTTTATAACTCAGGGGGAACAAATCCAAGTAAAAAAATAGGCAAAATACCTGAACAGACACTTCACCAAAGAAAATTTATGATTTACATAAGTCCAAGAAAAGGTGCTCACCATCTTCAGTCATTAGGAACACAAATCAGACCCATGAGATCCACCGTCACTGGAATGACTGAAATTGAAGGGACTAGACCAAGCCACAGCAAAGTTGTTAGGAGCACAGAGCGGGTCACCCACTTTGGAAAACAGTTCAATCATACACACACGCCCTCCATATGATCTGACCCTATCATGCTTGGTGTGTGCTCAAGAGAAATGAAAACATGTCCATTCACGCTGGTCCACGACTGCTGACCACATCTTTATTCCTAACAGTAAAAGGCTGAAAACCCTCTTAATGCCATTAAAATCTGATAAACCATGTGGCACCTCCATACCACGGAGAACTATTTGGCAATGAAAAAGCACACATACAACGCGGATGAATCTCAGAGCAGTTAGATTAATATTAGGCCCCCCCCAAATAATAAAGCTGTATGATTCCATTTATAGAAAATTCCAAAAAATGTAAACTGATTTATAGTGACCAAAAGCAGACCAGTGGTTGTCTGGGAACAGGTGTGGGCGTAGCAGCTTTAGTCCACAGAGCCCTTGGGCAGGGTTGGGGAGGGCGCGCATCTCCCACCAGGTGATCGGCACCAGGCCTGGCTGGCTGTTCTCCAGTCACCTGAGAGCGGATACTGGGATGTGAGGCGATGGGCTGTGAGGGTGCTGCTCTGAGTACACAGTGAAGCGTGCACACTGCCCAGAAATGTCCAGGGCCCATCAAGGATGGAGTCCTCCTGCATCAAGACCTTCAGGCGCATCCTTTTATTGAAAATAACTGCACTTCAGATTGAGGGTTCCCTGAGTCCTATGAACTCTGCTGAGTTGGGGGCAGCGGCCGAGAAAGCAGTCTGCGGCAGCCCCCAGTTCTGTGCTGTCACCAGGTCCCAGCAGCAGGGCCTCCTGAGGTGGGGGGCCTCGCAATGCAGGTACCGCCCTGTCCAGGCACCACCTCTGCGTCATAGGCGGGCAGTGGTGGCTGGCTGTGCACACACACAGCAGTGACAGGCTACAGAGGAGCAAAGCTTCCAGTAAACATTCCCAATACAGGGCACCGCTCAGGGCATTGATCTGACTGGCATCTGGGCAGATGACTCAGACCAGCTGCTGGCCCAGAGCCCGGGAGACAGACTTGCAAGCGGATCTGGGTGTTCAAGGACATCAGTGCCATGTGACTCGGGGTAAGCACTTCTGACGCAAGGCCCCTACACCGCCGACTGAGGGTGCGAGTGCGGGGCCACGGGGAGGTCTGTGAAGGAGCAGCACACCGCTGGGCCCCAGGTTAAGACCAGCTGATGACAAACTGCTCTCCCATGGTCAGCGAGACAGGGATGGCCAGAGTCTGGGGACAAGAAATAGGAAAACTGGGTTGGCAACTGAAGTGAGGCAGATGGGAGCCTGTAGTGTGGCTGGGCAGTGGACGTGGGGCCTGGCCCAGCCCTGGGAGTCTCGCTGTGTTCCCTCCCAGCACTCTTGGCAGTGGCCGCCTCAATCTGCTTTGGAAACGAGCTGCCCTTTAACCAGGGGCTGACAACATGGACACGGGCAGAGGAAAGATGTGAAGTGTAAGGGACTAAACTTCCCACTCTTCCCTGAAGTTCAGCTTCCTTTCTGCCCCTTGTAACACTCAAGCATCCTCTCCATGCCGGACAGGGAGTCCCATGATGCCAGCTCAGCTGGCATTTCCCACCCCCTCACCCACCCTCAGGGATAGGCCCTCTGGGCCCAATTGTGGGCTCTCTTGCCTCCGTGTCAGGGCTGAAGGTGAAGTTGGAGACAGGAACGCTGTTGCAGAGGACCTGCTGGGGTGCTGTGGCCACCCCCAGGACGGTCACGTTCCTCAGCTGCAGGCTGGCCCCCTCACTGCTCACGTGCACCAGCTTGTTTACAAAGGTGTTCTGGCCGGAGCAGAGAGAGAGGACAGGAGGTGTGAACAGATGGTCTGGGGCAGCAAGCCCCACTCGGGCAGGGTCTCTGGGCAGCACACCCCCTGCAACCCCTGGGATGTTGGCACAGTGCAGGGAACTCTGGTCGAGGGACTTGGCCCATGGGCTCTTCTCCCCTTCAGTCTGGTTGACCCGGTGAGAGGTGGCCATCCCAGGACCCCAGGCCCAGCTACCCTCACCGAGTCAGGATAGTCACCCCAAGTTGGCCCCCAGCCTGGGCGGATGTGACTCACGTTCTTGGCCAGAAAGATGAGCTGCGTGTAGTCCCCACCATCCAGCACTCCCAGGCTCTCCCCGTCGTCCCAGAACAGCTCCCCTTGGGCCTCCCCACTGGCTGTCAGGGCCACAGCCAGGGCCATGGGCTGCTTGCGGGACTCTGTGGTCGTGAGGGCAGGGCCCTGGGAGAGGGTGGCCCACGTCACTGTCCCAAGCCAGGTAGAGGCCTCCAAACCCAGGTATGAGGAATGCAAGGCTAGGACAGTGCCGTAGTGGAAGAAAGCGAGATCTGCAGGACAGTCTATGGCCAAGTAGCCTGGAGGCCCATGGAGACCACTGACCCAGGGGGACACCTCAGAGGACACAAGGCCCATGGAGGTTTGCAAACTGACTGTTTTCTGAGAAGGGCCAATGAATCTCTAGAAGGCCCTCCCCTCTGCCTGGCCTGGGAGCAAGTCAGTGCAGGGATGTGTCCTTCCCCAGCCCAGGTCATCCTCACCCCTCAGAAGCATCATCTCTCCCTGGGGACGGACCTCCAGCTGGACAGAGGCATGTGGGGGCCCAGCAGCCCCAGGGCTGGATGAATGGGTTCAGGGGCCCAGTCCAGATACCTGCATAGGGATGATGTGCCCAGCCCGGAGGTGGACGTTGATGGTGTCCAGCGGGGCGGACAGCGTCACCCACTGCCCCTTGCTGTGGATGACAGACGTGAGGGGTGCAGGAGGCGGGAGGCTGCCAAAGGCCTCCATTGGTACCTGGAGGGGGATGTCATGTCACAAAGGGTCCTGAGCAGTGCCAAGACTCTGTGCTGTTGTTGGGAGGCAAGATCGGAGACAGTCCCACAGTGGGGACAGAGCAAGAGAGGCTGGAGCCAGGGCTCGGGTGGGGCTGCTCAGAGGATGGGAGAAGGGGCAGGAGTGTGGAAGCAGGAGAACTGGAGTCCTGGCTCAGCTTGGTGGCAAGTCACCCATCCAGCCTCAGTTTCCCCATCTAGAAAATGGGTCCTGCAAGGATTATACAAGATGATGCTAGTGGAGCAGCTCCAGGTGAGGGCCGTCATGTAGCAAGGACCCCTCCATACCAACAGTGCCAGAGGGAGGACCCCTCTACCATCTCCCCCATCCTCCCAGGCTTCAGGGCCCCAGGACTCACCGTCTGCAAGTCGTACCATGTGCCCTGGGGGAAGTAGCCAGTGACTTCAACCTTCTCAGACTCGAGCACCGGGGTGATGAGCAGAGCCTCCCCCCACAGGAGCTGGCGGTCCACAGTCCAGGTGCTGGGGTCCTCGGGGAACCTTCAAACAGGAAAAACTGGCAGGGCGGTCTGGCAACCTCTGAGGTCAGTGGGCTCAGGAGGCCCATGGGGAGGTTTGGAAGGGAGCTGAAGGACCTGGGTTACACGTGGCAGGGCTGGTTCTGGCCAAATGAAGTCAAGGCAGGAGCCAAGAATAACCTCTCCTTGCCTGGTTATCCGGGCATGACCTGTTTACATTTCCTACTTGCAAACTGTGCTCTTGCCCATGTGTTTTATTTGGTTCTTGATGTTAGTCTTACACTTGGTCTGAGTTTCTGTACATTAGGGAGAGTGTCATTTTATTGACAAGTGAAAGTCACTCAGTCATGTCCAACTCTTTGCGACCCCATGGACTATACATATACAGTCCATGAAATTCTCCAGGCTGGAATACTGGAGTGGGTAGCCTTTCCCTTCTCCAGGGGATCTTCCCAACCCAGGGATCGAATCCTGGTCTGCTGCATTGCAGGCAGATTCAACTGAGCCACAAAGGTTTTCTGCTATTCATTTGCCTTGACAATCTATGTTTAGAACAGTTTTGTGTTTATTTTTCTGTTTATGTTCAAAGAAATGTTATTTTTTTTTTCTCTAAGTTAAACTTCCTTCCTTTGCTTTTTGCTTTTGATGCTTAGAAAGTCCTCTCCTGCCAGAGCAGAGGGAAACATGGACTTCTGTTTTCCTGGGGCTTTTTCTACAGTTTAATTTTTGACATTTAATTCATCTGGAATTTAAGTTTGTATGAGATGAGAGGAAAATAGATTTTTGCAAATAGCTGACTAATTACCACACTACTGAAAAATCCTTTAACCCTCTGATTCAAGGAGCCATTTTATAGGATAGTAACTTCTCAGGTATACCGAGTCCTATCTGGGAGATAGCTATTGGGTTTCTTTGGTGGTCTTATTATCTTAAGCCCCAAATAGATTCAATCATGATAGACTTACAACTTGTTTTGCCATCTGGGAGGCCTGGTCTGTACTCAGTGTTCACCATGGGATGTTCTGTTATCGAGGGCTCCCAGCCCTGAACTGGAATCCAGTGGGTGGGGACTGGGGGTGCAGGGGGTACCTCAGTGGGGAGGGCCCAGATTTTGCCGCCACCTCCTTCCTTTTGGTGCCTGGAACACCCAACACAGAAGGGTGGCTGCCCTGGGGTCAGTGGGCTTGAGGCCATTGCTCCCAACCCAGGCACTCACTCCAGGAAGAGGGGCCGGGCCACCGTCTCGCCTCTGACGTGGGCCCTGTGGAACAGCGTGTAGAGATAGGGCAGCAGCACGTAGCGCAGGGTGAAGGCCTTCCTCATGGCTTGCTGCGCCGTCTCGCTGAACCTGTACGGTTCCTGCGGCTGCGGTAGAGGGAGTGGCGGAAGCACCTGGGGTCTGGGGTGGCAGTGCCCCGTCCCCTCACCCCAGGAGACCCGGCAGTTTGGGGCCAGCCGGGCTGGGCTCCCTGGCACAGAAAGCGGCATTCCCCAGGGCACAGCCTCCCCTGCTGTCCCCGCCCTACCTGGCTGTTCAGGGCATTGTGGTTCCGCATGAAGGGGTAGAAGGCCCCCAGCTGGGTCCAGCGCACACACAGCTCCTCTGAGGTGTTGCCCAGGAAGCCACAGATGTCAGCCCCCACCAGGGGCACCCCCAGCAGATTGAAAAGCAGGATTTCTGGAGGGCAGAGTCAGACAGGTCTGCAGATGCCACAGCCGGACCAGTCCAGGAGCCTGACAGATGTGTCTGTTGAACTGGCGAAGGAGGAAGATCTCCCCCAAAGACCCTCCCACCCAGCCCCCACCCGATGGCTGGTGCATCCTGCACTTGCGGTTTCAGCAGAACAAGCAGCCGTATCTGCTCCCTAACACCTAGAGTGTGCAGGGCAAACTGGATTGGTCAGGGATGGACTGAATCCCCTCCCCTCCCCACAAAGGTTAAGTTCTAGTCCTAATCCCCAGTTGCTGGAAATGTGACCACATTTGGAAGTAGGGCCACTGCAGACATAATCAGGTAGAAGACATCAGGATGGGCACTGATCCACCATGACTCGTTTCCCTATCAGAAGAAGGAATCAGATACAGGAAGCCCAAAGGGTCCCAAACAAGATGAACTCAAACAGACCTACACCAAGACACAATTTCAATGGCAAAAGTTAAAGAGGATTCAGGCCTGACCCCCACGTTGGCCCCAGGGTGAAAATCAGAGCCAGTCAGCACCCGTGGGCAGAGCCAGCAGCGGCTCTGTGAAGGAAGAATGGACTCAGCTCGGCAGGACGTCACATACAGGACGTCACATATGCGACGTCACATACACATCACACGCAGAAGTGAGCCTGTGACTAGGAAAGCACTTCCAGGCTGGAGGGTTTGGCGGAGGCTCTCTTCAGCTGTGACTTCAGGGGGTCACCTCTACCCTCTCCCCAGGGCTCCTGAGCCATCCCTGGGCCTAAGACGTCTGCAGCATCAGAGCTCTTGGAACAAGAATCAAAATTCTCTTTGCAAGGTGGAGCCAGGCACTGAGACAACAGGGGTGGGGGCGCCCTTTGGACTGAGCTCAGATGCAGTTTTCACGCAACTCAGAATGTGGTCATCAGAAGGAATGTTCTAACAAAGCATGAATCCAAGATGGGATGCTGGGAAGAGGGGCACCACAGGTGAGCCCACTCACACAGGTAGCTGACTTGCACAGGTGAGCCCTCTCACAGGAGTTGGCGGCAGGCCCCACCCCATCACAGCAGCATCTCTCTGAGGACCTGGCTCTGGACAAACTCCCCTGGAGAGGGGCCCACCCTCCCCTCCTTGCCCCACCTCCTGACAGGTGTGCTCACCTGGCACGGAGTAGGAAAGTTGCTCCCAGTTGCTCCACACATCCCCTGTCCAGTGGCCGGAGTATCGGCCATGGCCGGCAAAGGTTGAGCGAGAGATCACGAAGGGACGCATCCCTCGAGCCTTCACCAGGGCCCTGGGTGGAGAGAGCTGTGCTGAGCGGGGTCACTGGGAACCCCATCACTGCTGGCAAGAGCGCAGGGCAGTGCAGCAGGGAGGGCGGGCTGGGATCAAGGAGCCGGAGAGCTGAGGCCTCCGCCCGTGTCTGCCAGGCAGTTAGCCCTGCCACCCAACTACCCTCAAAATGCACATGTCCCAGGCTGGACAAACATCCCTTGAAGCTCAAGGAAGCCAGAGGTCCTGACCAGCCCTGGATCCCTGTCTTGTCACCATGCCCTTCCTCTCAGGCACCAGGCATGGAGCTGGAGGGCAAGAGGGGTTAGAATGGGGTTGGCAGGGGCCCTGGGGGGAACCTGGGCTTCCTTCTCTGCTTCCCCTACCCTGGCCCCTCACCTGTGGGAGGCTAAGGCTTCAGTCAGGCCATACAGGTTGTGCAGGTCGTAGTGCGTGGACAGGAACTGGTGGCTGGAGGCGCAGATGGTGGCTGCCTGGAGGGTCCCACCAACCACCCCTGGAGAAGAGGGGGCTGTTTCCTTGGAGCCTCTGCCCAGCAGGCTGGTGCCCCCCACATCCTGGAGCCCCTTGGAACCTGGGTACAGTCTCCACTTCTCCAAGGCCAGGACGAGGTGGTGCCACAGCCTGACCTCTGCAGACCCAGACTTCACCTCTGCCTGCTCCTGAACTAGCTGCGCCTGGAGCGCCCCCTCTGAAGGGTCTCGCCTCAGCAGCACATGCCCGGTCAGCATCACGTGGCTGGGGAGAACCTCACTCCTGAGGCTTCCCTCCCATGTCCCGGGCTCTTGCTATCCATCAGCTTCTCAGAAACCAGGGCTTCAAGCCTCCCAAGCCAGAGAAGGGAAATCCCTTGATTTGAGCTATTAAATCCCCAGCTGACTAGTGCTGGGAACAGGCGGGTGGAGGCAGGCAGGGATCGGGGGACAGCTCACCTGGCAGGTAGGGAGGGTTCTCCAGGCTGTTGTCCGGGCAGCCATCCACTGAGCCCCTCACGAAATTGGATGGCTCGTTCATATCCTGCGAGAAAGGACCAGGGGGTGGACATCCTACCTGGTGCAGGGTGTGGGGCTGGTCCCCAAGGCCACGGACACCCAGGGGCAGGGCCACACTCACGATCCACATGCCATCGAAGGGCACTTGGGCGTGGAACTCGGTCACCATGTCCTGCCACCAGTCAAGAGCTTCGGGGTTGGTGAAGTCGGGGAAGGCGGTGAGTCCGGGCCACACCTGGACAAGAGGTCAGAGGGCAGACGGGGCCCCTGGAGCCTGCACAGAGGCCCTGGGCAAACCAGCTGCGGGCAGGGCTGCAGCCTCACTCATCTCCCCTGGGGGTGGGTGGACTGCAAGGGGGAGGAGCATGGGGAAAGGCCCCGGAAGCCACACTCCTAGGAGCCTTCCTCCTGGTCCTGGGCTTGCCCTCGGGAAGAAGCAGGGACTCTGCTGGATGCACCCCTGCACCCCCCACCACTCCACCCCAGGAAGCCCCTGGGGACCCAGAGGATGTAGAGGACTCTGAAGTCTCTCTGAGGAGCTTTGGAGCTCGCGTCTGAACTGCCTGCAAACAAGGGCCCCTGACACAAGGATTCTAGGTGCCCTGCCTTGTCAGAAGCCACTATCACCCCCAGCTGTGAACCCCGCCTTCAGTACCACTGGCTGGAGACCACTCTTTCTCCCCCTGGCCCCCCAGGCCCCACTGTACCTGCCCAATCAGTGGCTGCCCAGTCTCATTGGTGATGAAGACCCCCCGCCTCAGACCCTCATCGTAGGGTCGGTAGGTCCCAGCAGGGCCTGAGCTGCTGATGGCAGGATCCTGGAGGGAGAAACCGGTCAGGATGAGAAGGAAACACTTGAAACCTTGGCCCCATCACTGGGAAAATGCTCTCCCTAAATGTTAGCAAGGCAGAAAATAAATGGATGCGGCTTCATGTGAGTCAACACGCTGTACGTGGAGGTGCACGTGACCCGCCCCGGGATGGCCAAACAGGGAGTGCCTGGATGCAAGAGTTACTTTTGCTTGAAGGGCCCAGAATTTCACAAATGCTCTACAGTGACCATTTATTTCATTTAGAAATAAAAATAAACGGTCTGCATCTGCCCTCCTTACTCTGAGTGAGTGGCCCTGGACACTGTTCCCTTCAGAGGGGCCTTGAGGATGGAAATGACCATCAGTCCAATTCCAAATGGATTTCCTCTTCTGAAGTGCATCCACAGTGGCGACCACTTGGTTGTCTCCCCATCCCCACCTCCTCCTCCGGGCACCGCCCCCCCACCACAAGCTATACCAGCCCGAACTGCACCCCTCTGGCTGCGGGGACTGGCCTAGGGAAGTGTGTCTTCGTGCTGAACCACTCAGAGCCTGCCCTGCTCCCCACAAGGCAGAGCTGACCACTGGGAGGGAAAGCAGGGGTCTCATGGAGCATTGCAGCTACTCCGGCATACAGCTCCACCTGGCCTGCCCACAGCTGAGCGGTGTCAGCCGAGGAATGCCCTCACCACTTGCTTTCAGTGGTTCAAGCAACTTACAGCTGCAAGGATCCTGAGCAAAGACACATTTCCAGGGACATCACTGGATGGCAAAGGCCAAGTCTATAAATCTGACATTCCCTCAATACCAAAGACCCTCAGAAATGTCCTCCGTGCCCACGGCAGGTCAACAACGATACCACTGAGTTGGAGCCACCGGACGCTCAGACCCTTGGCTTCCAAAAGAGCCCGCTCCACGTGGCACAGAACACAAGGGGCACTCACCACAATCATGATGTACCGCCGACCGCCCTGGTGGAGCTCCTGCACCATGGCCGGGAAGTCCCCAAAGTGGTCCTTGTTGAAAGTGAAGTCCCGTCTGGCGTCCATGTAGTCGAGGTCATTCCACTGGACGTCCTGCAGCCACGGCACAGGGCGGTCGGGGCCCAGGCTCTCCACCCCCGCCCCGCAACAGGCCCCAGGCCCCTCCCCAGCACTCACCAGGGGGAAGTAGGCCCTGGTCATGTTCTCCACGACCTGGCGGGTGATGGCGGAGGTGGAGTAGCCCCAGCGGCACAGGTGGAAGCCCAGGCCCCAGTACGGGGGCATGAACGGGTAGCCTGGGGGCCAAGGTGACTGTGAGTGGGCAGGAGGGGCTGGGGAGGGAGCAGCCGGGGCTGGGGCGAGGCCTACCCACGACGTCCAGGTACTGCTGCACCACGCTCTTGGGCTCCGGGCCCAGGAAGATGTACACGTCCAGGATCCCGCCTGTCGACCTCCAGCTGAGGGCTGGGCTGGGCTGCAGGACCACATCTGGAGGAAGCAGCCTTGGAGCTCAGGGACAAATACTCACCCCCCCCTCCCCGGGGCCTTCAGCACTGCACCAATAGGCCAAACACCTGCTGGAGAGGTCCTCCCGCAGGGAGCCAGCGGACCCAGGACAGTCACTCTGAGCCCAGCTCACTGAGAGACTTGGAGCAGGACAGGAAGGTGCTGAGCAGCCTGAGGCCCCCCTTTTTGGCCTTAGTCCCCCTCCTCACATCAGAGGTCTCACCTTAGGGGCACCGAAGGATAGAGCTGGCAGATGCCATGGCCCACTGCTCATTTCTCGGAGAATGTACAAGGCCCAATCCTCTGCCCCCTCCTCTAAGACCTGCAGCCTGTCAGGCAGGTACAGAGAGCCCCAGCGCCCTCAAGGTAGGAGGGGGTGTAGCTGCACCAGGGAAACCCTGGCTGGGGGCTTAGTAGCAGAACTGGCCAGAAGATGTGGAGGGCCCCAGTGCCCCCGTGCTTACCCATGGCATTGCTGTTCAGCAGGAAGACCCCATGAGCGAACCCGCCATCCTCCAGGACCAGGTAGAAAGGGTGAGATCCATACAGGTTCACGTTGGGCTGCGACATAGCAGACACCCCACTTTACGTCTTGGCCCATGAGGCCCCTCTGATCCCAGACCCCCTTCTGCCACCCTTTTACCTCAGGGGCGATGTCTCGGTTCCAGAGGGTGATCTTGGTCCAGTTGGTGCTGAGCATCAGGGACCCAAGGTGTTCGGCAAGGCCTGTGATGTGCTGGGATGGCAGGGAGGTGGACAGCTGCAGAAACTGGTCCGCAAAGAACAGGGGGGCCACCGTGGTGTTCAGCCTGCCAGAAGAGTCCAGGTGGCCTCACATGGGAAGCTGACAGCTCCGTGAGCCCTGACCACAAGCGGCTGCTGCCCAAAACCCTTCCAGTCCTGGGAGTTGTGGCCCTGAGTACCACCTCCCCAGGAGGGCCAAACTGCTCCCAGACTTCATGGAGCTGCCCAGCCAGAGGCAGTTAGGGCACTCCGAGGTTCCACAGGGTAGAGAGAAAGGATGAGACAAGTTAATAACCGCAGTGTCTGGTAAACTGATATGTGCTGTGTGCTGTCCTTAGTCACTCAGTTGTGTCTGACTCTGTGACCCTGTGGACTGTAGCCCGCCAGGCTCCTCTGTCCATGGGGATTTTCCAGGCAAGAATACTGGAGTGGGTTGCCATGTCCTCCTCCAGGGGATCTTCCCGACCCAGGGATCAAACCCAGGTTTCCCACATTGCAGGCAGATTCTTTACTGGCTGAGCTACTAGGAAAGCCCATATTGATATTGATATGTACTAGCTGATAAACAAATAAATAATAAAGCAGAGTAGGGGGTATTGCCTGGAGTGGGGCTGCTCCTTTAGACTGGACAGGGTTTCTCAGCCGAGGCACTGCTTTCGGCCAATCCCTCTGTGTTCTGGGCCATCCTGTGTGCCGTAGGGAGCTGGATGGAATCCCTGCTTCCCCGCCTTGGTGGTGACAATGTCTCCAGCTGTTGCCAAGGATTGTCCCCCGGGGAAAATCACTCCCAATGGGCCTCCCTGGGGTGGACAGTGTGAGTGGGGGGCCTTTGAGAAGGGGCCTTTGAAGGCTTGGGTGCAGGGAACAGTGAGCACCAGGGCCCCCGGGGGCCACGAACAGCAAGGAGGCCAGAGCAGGAGGGTGGACCACAACAGGCTCAGGGACAATGCTCTCCAGCTCCCTGACCCTCCCACCCAGATTGGGGTTGGGGGGGGCACAGAGACTAGGCACTCACAGCACCCGTCCATCCAGCTTCCGCCGCACGACCACCCCAAAGGGCTCCTCCGAGAACTCCACACTGTAGAGTGTGAACGGCGCCTGGCTATAGACACGCGGGGTCTCCAAGGGCACTTCATAGCGTCTGTTGGCAGGATCTTTGATCTAGAGGACAAGAATAGTGTCAGAGGCCCTTGGTGGCTGGCCGCCCCTAACAGCTGTCTACTCCATCCTTCACCCTCCAGAGGAGGGAGGAGTCAGTTCAAGTCCCAGGGCGGCTGCACAGAGCCTGGAGGTGTGGACAGACTAGTCCACACCCCTGAGCCTCAGTTTCCTATAGAGCCAGGAGAGCACCTCCTGTGGGCTGCCAGGTAAAATACAGAACACCAGGAAATCTGGGTTTCAGACACACAATTGTTTTTAGTATTAATATGTCCCAGATATTCTATGGGACATACTTATGCTATTAAAAAAAAAAAGACTAATTCCTCAGTTATCTGAAATTCAAAATTGTATTTTTATTTCCTGAATCTGGCAACGGTTTTCTGCCTGGCATTCCTAGTCATAGGGTGAATGAGAAAACCTAATTAGATCACCCAACCATTGTCTGGGTACACAGTCATCACTCAGTAATTCATGGCTGTTGTTAATTACTTTGTTAAAATAACTGGGTATTACTGAACTGCGTGCTGCAGGCTCTCTCACCTTTGTGTCTGGACATTCATTCAGTTGACAAGTTTTTACCAAGCTCCTGCTATGTGCCAGACACTGTCCCAGCAGCTGGGAATAAATCGAACAAGAGGCCCTGCCCTCAGTGGCTGGGATCCCATGCCCCACTGCCTGGAATGTCCCCCTTCCTGCCTCCTGCTTTAGGTCCCAGCTGGGATGTCACTTCCTGGGGGGGGGAACCTAACCTCCCACCACCTCACTTTAAGCCCTCCTCTCTAGAACACTCCTAGAGCCTCCCAGTCACTGTCTTAGTGACCCACTATCCCCTGAATGTAGATGCCATGTCTGCTCACACCCAGACTCTGGGTGAGGGTACAGTACACATCTATGCATAAATAAACACCCCATAGAGTCCGTCTTCAGGCTTCCCTGGTGGCTCAGATGGTAAAGAATCCACCTGCAATGCAGGAAACCTGGCTTCAGTCCCTGGGTTGGAAGATCCCCTGGAGGAGTGCATGGCAACCCACTCAAGTATTCTTGCCTGGAGAATCCCCATGGACAGACGAGCCTGGTGGGCTACAGTCCATAGGGTCTCAAAGAGTTGGATGTGACTGAGCCACTAAGCACAGCAGAATCCATCTTCATCCACTGTCCACACACTCGCTCTGCCCCTGCCCAGCCCCTGGCCCCCATCCTGCCCACCGTGAAGTGGAGTCGGCTCTCGGTCTCCATCAACATGTCCAGCCTCAAGGTCATGATATCCTTGGGGAAGAAGGTCGGGACGGCACGGGTCAGGGTGGCTGTGTACCCTGTCTCAGTGATGGTCAGGTTCTCCAGCCTGTAACTGGGGTAGCTGGGAGGGAAGAAGCACCAGGGCTGCCCCATCTGGGCATCCGGAGGCCACTCTGCAGGCACGTAGCAGCAGCCACGGGCCTCACACTGCTGCGGGGTGATGCCCTTGTCTGGGGCGCAGTCGAAGCGGCTGTTGGGGGGCAGGTCGCACTGTGTGGGCGCTGCCCTGGGGCTACCACGGCATTCTGGGCTGCCGGCTCCTGGCTGGCAAGCTTGATGAGTCTCGTCTTGGGAGAAGCCTCGTAGTTCTCGGGGGACCACCTCCAAGTCATGAAGCAGGATGTGCCCCAGGAGCGCCAAGGAGAGGAGGGTGCAGACCCCCAGCAGGGGGCGGGAGCAGGGTGGCCACCTCATCATGGGTGGACAGTGGATCTAGGAAGCAGGCAGACAGAACAACCAGGCTCAACAGGACAGCAGGAGGGAATGCCCAGGACCTCAGGGGACTCTCAAAGCAACTTCCAGACTTGAACTTGGGGCTGGCCCAACAGCACCCAGGGCAGAAGTGAGTGAGGGCAGACCTGGGGCAGGGAGGAAAAAGGGAAAGGAGAGAAAAGTCCCAAACAGGGAGTTGCAGAATTCTGCACATTGTGAAGTCTTCTAATATGTCACAAATTAATGCATCTAGAATGTCTGTCCAAATGACTTAATGACTTAACAAAGACAAAATAACAAAATGACTTAACAAAGACCCACGTGACAGATCAAGTGGAACAAGTTCCCACAGTAAATGGAGTAAGTCCCTCTCTTGTATGAGGATTGTGGCTGAGGTGATTAAGTCTTGGCCAACGGGGCGGAAGTGCGCCCTCTGTCTATCCCTCTCTGCTGACCTGGATGTGGATACAGTCTCTGAGGGGTCTTGGGCACCACAACCCAGGGCAACACTCAGGGATGGCCAAGCACAGGAGAGAGGCCTGGCCCCCAGGGCTTGGCAAGTGGAGCCCCTCCTGGCCCCTGCCGTCAGGTGTGCGAGAAACCTGCCCATGCGGGGTCTGGTTTTGGGTCTCTGCCATAGCCACTGCACTGGAGCCTTGCTCTGGTGACTCTGGTGCTAAGACTGTTATCACCTGCATCTTGCTTATCTTTATGTAAGGAACATTGTTTGTCCAGCTCCTCTGAGGAGCAGCAGCCATGGATATGGGACTAAACATGCAAGGATTTTACTCAGAGAATCCTTTTTATCTGCTTGAGAGAAAATGGGGAGGTTGGCAGAGAGGCTGAGACTACCCACATGTATCCACCCATTTGACCCCACAGGAGAGTGGTGGCTCCCAGAGCCCCAGACTGTTGTTATGCAGGTTAAGGAAGGTTGGGCAAGGCCATGGTGCTGGGGGTCCTCAAGCCAAAGCTGGTCCTTAGAGGGGTCCAGGTCTCCCAGAAGAAGCCTGCCCTAGTGTTAAGGGCCAGGAGGTGGCCCCTTGCAGAAGATGGCAGTGATGATTTCAGGGCACAGGAGCTGAACCTCTGTCAGCAAAGCTCCTTGTGGCAGGAGGTCTGTAAGCTGCTTTCTCACGGCCTCTGGGAACATGCAGATACTGGCGGGGGTGGGAAGAAGTCACCCACTGCAGAAGTGCACCCATGTCATTGAGAGTCTGAGCCTGTCCCAAACACAGACCTGGAACATTCTGGCCACCATACTTCACCAGTATGTTAGGTGTAAGAGCAAACTGTTCATTCACAACACTTCCGACACCAAAAGTGTGGGGCTTTTTCACACTCAAGTCAATTCAATTCTGACAAGAACTACTGGATTAGCAAAGACCCTACAGGTTGAGGGCTCAGTCCCATGAACTTCCCCCACCTCAGACGCTAACTGCAAGTTCCAGACTGTCACTTGCACTTCTGACCACGTGGCTATCAATTTCCAGGGTTCACACAACACCCCTCACCTCAGGTTCAATACCTGGCTAGAACTACTCAGAACAACTCACAGAACTCAGGAAAGCACTTGTTTATTATAAAAGATACAACCTAGGAATACCCAGAGGGCGGTATGGAGAAGGGGTGCTCAGCTTCTATGCCCTCTCTGGGCTGGCCACCCTCTGAGCAACAAAATGTGTTCACCAGCTTGGAAGCTCTCTAAACCCCAACTAGTTTAGGGTTTTATTATGTAGGCACGAAACGATGAGCTCACTGACCACTGGTAATTAACTTAATCACCAGCCTCGGCTCCCGGGAGTGAGGCCAGGTGAAAGTTCCCACCCTGGAATCCTGCCTTGGTCCTTCTGGGGACTAGCTCCCATTCTCAAGCTGTTTACAAGCCCCCAGTCATCTCATTAGCATGAAACAGACATTCTTATCACCACCAAAATTCTAGGGTCTTTAGGAGCTGTGTGTCAGGAACTGGAGACAAAGACGGGATAAATATAAATTTTTTATACCACACAGTGTCCCAGCTCCACTTGACTCTCTGCCAGACACATCTGTGATGGTGATTACTCAGAAACTTGGGGAACTCAGAGTGGAAGGTCTTGGCCCTTCCCACCCAGACTTCAGAAGTTGAAGAGGTGGCCTGTGGCACAGTCAGGGCAGCACCCCGTCCCTTCCCTGTTTCCATTTTACAGACAGGGAAGACAGCCTAGAAGAGGGAAGAGATCCTACAATGGGGAAGGGCCACACTCATGGCGCTCGACAATTTAGAGAGAAAAATGGGGAAGGACTGACGGTCAGTAGGTTAAGTGGCGCCCCGGAGGGCCTGTCGCCCCGTTTTCTGGGCTATGACTTTGAACCATTGCTCCCCAGGCCACAGTGGTAGCACCGACAAGCTTGGTTCAGAGCCCAGCTCCACCACCGGCAGAGGCAGCTGAAGGATTTTAAACCTCCCGTGCCTCAGCTTCCTCCCTATGAACGTGGGCAAGGACAGCCTTCCTAGCCCAGCTCGGGGGCAGTGAGTGGGTACCGTGGAGCTTCCGGGGTCCCCATGTTACTGAGATCACTGTCGTCACTGCTGACCGCTGGCGCGCGGCCCTGGCACGATAACCTCAACTTCTCCAAAAGGAAAGTACTGACAACCAACCCTTCTATCGATCGACCCCTCCCTTCTCGGGCTTGAAGACTTGCTGGATCCGCCAAGCCTCCAGTCTGTGGGGTTGCCGCGGACCGCCCCGGCCCCGCCACTCGCTGGGACCACCCGCAGCCCCAATCCAGCTGTCGGGCCGGCTCACCTCCGCGCACGCGCGCCAGCCGCAGCGGCCACCTCGGGATCCAGCGCCCGCGGCGCAGTGGCGGCGAGTCACGTGACAGTTCCCTGCGCAGGCGCCCTTGATGAGTGCTCATCCCCGGTCGTGCGCCCTCTGGTCGTGGGGCGCGCAGGGGCATCCTCGCCCTCTTGGCCTCGGCGCCCCTGGAAAGTGGGAGGGACCCAGTGGCCATGCGCACTGCAGGAGGCCTGGCCTCGCCTTTTGCGATCCGGGAGGGTGCGACGCCCCGGAGTGAGCGAACTCTCCGCGTTCTAGAGCCCACCAGTCCACTCCAGAGGCCTGACTCTGCGAGTTTATCACCCAGAGGCCGAAAATTTGGAAGCAACTTAAACTTCTTCTGAAAGGAAGATGTCATAACCCATAAAACCGACTGTCATGAAAATGTTCAATGACAAGGTACTTTTCATACATTGAGAAAAGGCTCATGTTAAGAGGAGCAAGCTTGTACTGCAAGAAGCTAACACAACATTGTAAAGCAACTATGAGCTGAGGTGCTTCAGTGGTGTCTGATTCCTTGCAACCCATGGCCTGAGACCACTGGGCTCTTCTGTCCATGGGATTCTCCAGGCAAGAATACTGGAGTGGGTTTCCACGCCCTGTTCCAGGGCATCTTCCTGACCCTGATATCAAACCTGCGTCTCTTCCATCTGCATTGGCAGGCAGGTTCTTTACCGCTAGTGCCACCTGAAGTGAAAGTGAAAGTCGTTCAGTCATGTCCCACTCTTTGCAACCCCATGGACTATACAGTTCATGGAATTTTCCAGGCCAGAATTCTGGAGTGGGTTGCCTTTTCCTTCTCCAGAGGATCTTCCCAACGGAGGGATCCAACCCAGTTCTCCTGCATTGCAGGCGGATTCTTTACCAGCTGAGCCACAAGGAAAGCCAAAAAATACTGGAGTGGGTAACCTATCCCTTCTCCAGGGGATCTTCCTGACCCAGGAATCCAATCCAGTGCAGGTCTCCTGCATTGCAGGCAGATTCTTTACCAACTGAGCTGTCAGGGAAACCAGCACCACCTGGGAAGCCCAAAGCAACTATACTCCAATAGAAATTAATAATAAAAGAGGAGCAAAATTTTCAAGTGAAAAGTTGGATCCTGTGACCCTGTCAGGTGGAACCAGGCACAGAAAGCCCCACACAGCAGTGTCAGAGTGTGATTGAGGGCTTCCCTACTTCTTTGTGGGGTTTGTGTTTCTGAAATATTTTAGAATAAATACACTTTTTCTCACACATTCAGAAAAAAAAATTTTATTTTCCTGCTGAAACATTTAAAATTATCTTATAGAACATTTTCTCTTTAAACTGCAGGGAAGGCATAGGTACCAGGTGCTTGGGAGTCAGAGTGTGGGGGGAGGCGCCCTGGGTGGACGAGGACTCTGGAGAAGTGGGTAGACAAAGGGAGGTCTGTGTTCACACACCTGTGTGATCTCACCTCAGGCTTTAGGCCTCCAGATGCAGCCAGGGATTCACATCCCCCTGGACTTGCTCCCATAAGTTGGGAATCTGGATTTAACCCATGCTGGAGGTGGGGGCAGGAGCAGAGGCCTGTATTTCCAGTTTTACTAGGAGAAGTTAGCCCAACGTGGGAATGCAGGTTTGTGTTCACTGACACTGCCTTTGCAAGTGAAAGACTCGCCAAAATGGAACTGCAAACTCAGGGATTTCTTACAAAAAATTCCTACAATGCCACCCTGTCTCTCTTAAATGGTGTCATTCTCTGAAGGTGGGAAGATTCCAGTTCTGATGACACACAAGGCTGGCCTCCTCCTTGTGGGGCTGGGGATTGGGGCTCTAGGACCCGGATGACTCCAGCCTTTTGTCGATGGACTGGCTGACCTTGAGCAGGGCCTCTTGGAACTGGGGGTACTCTTCCTTCACGTGGTGGAGGATGGTGCCGATGCTGACCAGCCTGTCGTGCAGACGCTTGAGCTCCATCAGCAGTGACTGCTTATTGCGGAGCATGAAGACGTACCGCCCGTCCTTCACGGCCTGCAGGTACTTGAGGCGCGTCTGCAGGGCCACGAGCTCAGAAAGATTCTTGGGAGGGACAAGAGACCCCATGTCAGTCTATGCGTGTTCAAAAGAGGACACCTGCTGGCCTGGCATGAACTCCGACTTGAGGATGCGCCAGTGGAGAGCTTGGCAGATCCAGGGGAAGGGGCTGATGGACCCGCCCTCACCCACAGTCCAACCTGCCAGGTGCCCACCACACCCATCTCAGTTGATCGGGCCCAAACACTGCAGCCCTGAGTGACCCTTGCCTTCTGCTCACACCATATTCAATCCAGCAGAAAATCCCAGTGGGGCAGCTTTGAAATGACACACGGAGTCTGATGGCTTCTCACTAGCCTGAGGCTACCCTGGTCCATGCATCCTTCTTAAGAACTATGATGGCCTAAGACAGGTCCTGTGTCACTCTCGGCCCTCACATTCCACACTCATCATGAGAACCAAATGATTGCAGTGATCCCAAGCCACTCCTCCCCACCCCATCCCTGAGGGAGCTGCCCATGGTCATGGTGCTGCCCCCTCCAAGCCTTGCAAGCCTGGGGCCTTGGGCAGCCTCCACTCCTGCTGTACCTGGGGGTGCTCAATCCCTTGCCTCCCCTTCAAACTTTGACTCAAGTGTCACTTTCCCTGTGTGGCCGTCTCAGACCACCCTCCTTCCTAGTGCTGCCCCCACCCAGCCGACACCCCTTCTCTGCTTCTTCTTTCTCCAGAGTTATCTGTCACCATCAGAAATGAGGTGTCATTGTGCTTATTAGTTTGATTATCTGTCCTCCCACCCTCAGAAGGTGACCTCAGGGAGGGCAGGGGTTGTCACCTTTTCTGTTCACTCTACCCCTGGCACCCAGGACAGTGCTGGCCCGTGGAGCCTTCATGAGCAATATGAGGTGGACAACAGCAGTAGATTGCTATGATCAGCCTGGGCTTAGCTGGGCCAGAGCAGGCCTTGCTGCTGGGTTCCTGTGGCCCTGGGGCTTGCCTACCTGTCGCTTGAGGGTCGTCAGCCGGTCCAGCTCAACTTCAAGCTCGTCGGCCTCAACCTGCATCCTTGACAACTGCTCCTGTTTCTCCAGGAGGGAGTCACTCATGGATTTTTGAGATTCTTCCAGTTCCAGGATGGTTTGGGTGCACTCCTCGGTGGCCTGGGGTGGGGGTGGGGTGGTGAGACAGGAGCATCCTGGGACCCTGCCCCCAGTTATTCAGTGGACAGAGAAGAGTCAGGCAGGGAGGACCCCCCAGGACCCTCTATGCACACAATCTGGGAGGATTCCAAAGCTGGGGTGTAGGAGAGTGCCTCAGGTGGGGAGGCCAGCAAGGGAGCCATGGCCAGACCCTCTGTGGCAGTAGGGGGAGGATTCTGTTGCCAACCTGGGCAGAGGAGGCCCCTGGGGAGCCAGGAGGGGTGGAGAGGGGTGGATAAAAGAAAGTCCAGGAGTGGCCAACATGGCAGAGAAATGCACAAACCAGGACCAGAAAAGGCCCCTCTGCACCTCCAGGAACGTCCAAATAAGCAGTTGGATCAAATCCATCATTTTCAGCTACTCTTTCCTCATGCGGGACTCCCCTGACCAGGACTATTCCAACATTCTCCACCTGGTCCTCTGGGTGACACCACGAGGTGAGGACCCATTTCACAGATCAGTAAGCCAAGGTACAGAGAGGTTGGACAATATGCGTGAGCCACAAGTAGAAGAGCAGGGCTAGGACCCATGGTGGGGCTCCAAGGCCAGGTTCTGTCTCGGACAACCCTTGCCTCTCTGGGAGGGGTCACTGCCCTGTCTCCACTGACAGATGAGGAACTATGGGGGTGGAAGGTTTCTCGCCCACAGAGACCACATAGCCGGCCAGTGGGGGCCGAGGGAAATCTGAGCTCAGATCCCTGCCTGGTGACGGTGAAAGGAGGTGGCACAGGGGCCATAGCTGGTCCCCTCCCTGGGCAGGCACACACCGCATGGTTGGTCAATGTGGCCAGGTGGATGGGGACATGGGCTCGAGTGGGTGCCCTCCACGTTCCCATCAGCCCATCCCCAGCACCCACTGGGCATCAGTGACACAGGGGCTCACACTCTTCACCAACACTCTGTGCTTCCCTGACGCCATTTCTGTTAGAAGAGGGGGCAGAAACGGGGCCGCTTCCAGTCCTGAGCTGCACCTGTCTCATGGCTCTTCTGTTAAACCCAAAACAAACTCCCAAGCAAAGGCCTGATCAGAGCAGGGCGTTAGGGAAACCCAGGAAGCACCTGTGTATCTGGCCGCCACTCTGTCTTGACCCAGAACCAGCATGTGGGGTGTGGGGCTCAGACTTTTGTCCCCCAGTCCAGAAGAAAGTGGCCTATCTGACTCAGGAGCTGAGCTCCTTCCATCCCCCAGCCCCCACTGTCTCTTCTCTTTCTCATAAAACAGCCCCGACACAGCAGCTGGGACGGCAGCTCCAGGAATGAAGGCTGGGAGAAGAGGCAGTAAGGCGGATGAGGTGGGGAGGGACCCCCCAAGAAGCAGGCTGGAAGGACTGAGTGAAAGCCCAAGTCGGAGAAAGTGCCTCAGAAATTTGGCCCTGGCTGGTCACGCACGGACACCTGCCAGTGGGGCTGATGACCCAGCTGACCACCCATGGACAGGTGGCCCGAGGCGGGGCCCCTTCCCCATGGCCCGTCTCCCCTACCTTGTGAATGTCCCTGATCTTCCGTCGGAGCTCAGTCTGCTTGTGGTGGAAGTCTGTCCGGGTGAACAGCTTCTTGTCCATCTTGCTCTGCCCCTCAGCCCGGGTGGAGATGGTATCTCTTCGGGTGACGGCCAGCTCCATGTCCCGGATCATCTTCTCCTGCTGCTTCAGGAGCTGCCCATGCTTGACCTGGGTGCACAGGGCAGGGGACTGGGCAGGAGAGGGGCCCGCGCCACCTCCCTCCGCACCCAACTGAACCAGTGGGGAACTCGTGAGGGTGATGCCCCAGGGAAAAAAGGAATGTGGGGGCTTTGTCAACTGGTCAGAATGATTTCAGTCCATGTCAAGAATACCAGGTCAGCAGGGAGACACTGAGAAACCGACAGAGACAGGGGTAGATGGGGACACGTGAGGACCACATGCAGCCTAGGGATGGGTCCTGGAGTAGAAAAAGGACATTAGCCAAAACAACAGTGATCTCTGCTTAGAGGTCGTAGTTTGGTTAACTGTATCACACCGAGGTTAATTGCCTTGTTAGGAAAAAGGCATCGTGGTTTCGTGAGATGGTGGCCTGAAGGGTCTCTGGGGCCTGGGGCTGGGGCCTGGGCTGTGGTGGGAATGGGACTGTGAGGGGTGTCTGGGAGTTTCTGCAGAGGAGGGCATGGTCCATGTCTCCATGGGGTGGTGGCCACATTATGTACACTGGACATTTAAAGTAAGTTCACATTACTGCATGTAAGTTTGTTTATTGTTTAGTCGCTAAGTCGTGGCCAGCTCTTTTGCAACCCTATGAACTGCAGCTTGTCAGGCTCCTCTGTCCATAGGATTCTTGGCACAAGAATACTGGAGTGGGTTGCCATTCCCTTCTCCAGGGGATCTTCCTGACCCTGTGATTGAACCCATGTCTCCTGCATTGCAGGTAGATTCTTTACTGCTGAACCACCAGGGAAGCCCTGTAAATAAATAATTCCTCAACAAAGTTGATTTAAAATAACAAGAGGGGGACTCCCCTGGCAGTCCAGTGGCTAAGACTCTGTGCTCCCAAGGCAGAGGGCCTGGGTTCAGTCCCTGGTCAGGGAAGTAGATCCCACATGTTGCAACTAAAGATCCCATGTGTTGCAGCGAAGACCCAGTGCAGTCAAATAAATATTAAAAAAAAATCAAGATGGTGTGGATTTGGGCTCTTAGATCAGTGGACACAGAAGACAGCCCAGAAAGAGACCCCCAAAACTATGGATGCTGATTTCCATAAGGATGTCATTGTAGCGTTGCTGGTAGTGACAGACAGCAACAAACTGGAGACAGTCAGCATCTTCACATCAACATGGGAAGGCTTCATTAAATTATGTTGTATCCATAGGATATTCTGCAACTATTAAAGAAAGTTCATGTCTTTTTTGTATCACAAAAAAAGAATAAGTTGCTGAGTTATATGTACTATTTTGGTGAAGGAAAACAAAACCGAAACACAACTAGGAGGGTGGGGCTGGCAGCCCCATGTGTGTGTGTGTGTGTGTGTGTCTGTGTGTCTGTGTGCACCTATGTATGTGTGTGCATCTCTGTGTGTGTGTGTGTAAGCTTTGTGGTACAGTGTTTGACCTGCTGCAGCAACATACATGGCTTCTGTGGTTTGAAAAGTCAGTTAAATGAGTGTTTATTAAACTTATCATAGTGGATGCATTTGATCAGAATTCCTCTGGACTCAGCCAGCAGGGTTATTATGGACCATGTAATTGTAAAAGTGATGTCATATTTCTTTTTATGACCTGCTGTGATTTGTATCCTTAAGTTCCTGAACCTTTGGCTCAGTGACAGCTTGTGATTTAATTACCAGCCTTTTTTTTTAAGGTAATGAAATCCAGCTAAAGATGACAGTAGAGAGAAAACATGACTTGATGGGGAAACGTGGGTGTGTTCCTTGCACTCTGTTATGGAGTGCATCTTTTTGGTCCAACGGTGGGATACATCCACAAGTGGGTCATGAGATTGGGTGGGGATTGGTCACAGTCAGCATTTAGAAATACTGGAGTACGTTGCTTGCTTGGAGTGAGGGTAACATAGTGCTTTGTGAATACCGTGCAGGTCGCTGTGTGTCCTGTGACCATTCTGGTGCAGTAAGAACAAGAACTGGACAGGCACTGGTGGAGAAAGTCAGCAGGGGGAACAGCGAGTTTCCTTGGCATGCTTGGAGTGCAGGCTGCTGTGCCAGAGTGGTTTCTTCCCAGGACCCCAAGCTCCAGGCCCCCCACCTCCCTCCTTCCACCCACCTTCATCCTGTGTATCTCTGCCTTCATGGCCCGGATCTCCATCTGGCCTGTCTCAGAGTCCACGGAGGCCCGCATCTCTTTTGCCAGTTGGATTTTTTTCTCCCAAAGCATGATCTGGTGTCTTTAAGGGGAGGGGAGGCAGTGTAAGAGCTGCAGAACAAAGGGGTTTTCTTTCTGACACTTCGGTGAGCATGGTGCACTGTGCTTGGGGCGTGCTGTGCTTGGAATGGGCTCAGAGCTCAAAGAGCAGTGTGGTGGGCTGGGAGACCCTTGCCTTCCTGATGACAGGGTGCCCTTGCTGAGCAGGTGGCATGCTTGCCTGCAGGCACCCAGGCAAGGGTTTAAATAGAAACTAAAGTCCCCCATTTTGGGACCAGAAGGTAAACTCAACCCCAAGGCCCTCCACCCTCACCTAGAAAGCGGGGACGAGGGAGAAAGCAGATATGTAGCTTTAGGAGAAGCTGAGTAAGTCAAGTATAAGTGACAAAAGTTGACATAAGGAGAAGTCAAAAGCCTAAATAGACCAAGAGCCTGAAAACTATTAAAATGTTAGCAAAGACATATGCCCCCCACCCCTGTTGTCTGAATGTTTGTGTCCCCACCCTGCAAATCAACATGTTGGAATCCTCATGCCCGGTCTTCGGTGGTGGTGGGGGGGTGATGAGGTCATGACGGTGGAGCCCCCATGAATGGGATTAGTGCGCTCATAAAAGAGACCCCAGAGAGCTTCCCTTCTCTTGCCACCCTGTGAGGACACAGTGAGAAGTCTGCAACCCAGAAAAGAGCCCTCACCCGACCTCACAAGTACCCTGATCTCAGACTTCCAGCCTCAAGAACTATGAGCAACAAATTCCTGTTGTTTATAAAGCCCCAGCCTGCGGTGTTGAGTTGTAGCAGCCTGGAGGCACTAAGATCCCCTGAAAAAGTTCCAGGTAGTGTTATGTGTCGACTCTGTCAAAACGCAGGGAACGGATGGTCCCTTTGCCGCTCAGCGCCTTGGAGAGCACATGACGCCAATTAGGGCGCGCACAGTGCAGCTCAGGGGTCCTCCCAGCTCGGAACGCAGACCCGTGCACCCCGAGGGGGAAGACATCCACAGAAAAATATAACAAAGGCTGCTTCAAAGGCAGACTGAGAAAATCGCACTATGGTTTAAAAAAAAAAAAAAATGAAAGAAACCCACAGAGAAAATGGTAAAGGAAGAGGGCTGGATTAAGTGTGATTCTCCTTTCTACTCTGCACTCATTGCTGTGGTTTACAATGCTTACCGTTGGGTCTGGATTACTCTTATAATCAGGCACCAGAAAGATCATACAGTTTTTAAAAAGTCTGTGCTGAAGGAAGCCACTCCACTTCCAATGATCACCATCATGGCTTTGCAGAAGGGTTGCCCGGAGGCACAGAATTCCGCTGTTCCCAGGGATCCGGCTGAGGTTTAGGGCCGCGCCTCCCCCGCCCCCTCCCCGTGCACCAACTGGTTTCCGTGAACCGTGGGCAGCGACCCTCCGGACCGGCGCCTGGGCACTCACTCCGCCTCCACCAGGCTGTTGAGCACGGCTGCCTTCTCCTCGCTCAGCTGGTTCAGCTTCTCCTGCATCTCGATGGTCTCCCGCTCTGAGGCCTGCGTGGGGAGGAGAGAGGGGCGGTGGGCGGGGCCGAGGGCTGCGCGCACCTGCTTGCCCCGCCCATCCACTCTAAGCCCGGCGCACCTTGAGCGAGCGCACGAACTCGCCCTCCGTGGCCAGGTTGTCCTGCTGTAGCTCCTCGGAGCTGCACCGGTTCTGGTTCATCAGCAAGTTGAGCTTCTTCAGATCGTTGTCCAGGACCTTCATGTGCCGCTCGATCTGCTTCTGCTCCTTCTTCTCCTGGTTGATCTTGTCTGTGGGGAGGGTGGCCGGGGGTGGGGAGTGGCCCCCGGGGGTTGTGATCGGGGGTCTATGCACACTGCGCCCTCCTTCCCTGCTGACCTTCGGGCATCCCCACCCAGACAGCGGAGGCAGAAGGGGACGTGGTTGCCGCTCAGACACCGAGTCCCCAGGAAAGGCCAGCATGCTCCGGGGCAGGGGGTGGAAAGCAACGACCCCGATCTCGCACAGGCAGGTTTGGGAGCCCAGAGGGCCGGACAAGAAGGCGGCAGGACCTCTGGGAAGAAACAGGCACGATGTGTCCAGGCAGAGTGGGCCCCGGACACCCGGCAGCACTTCCTGTGGGGCTGCCCGGCCCGGCTGACCCGGTGGGACCAGATGGCACCAGAAAGCCTCAGCAGCTGTGGAGGGGCTGGGCAGGGGAGCTCACTTTCTATCCGTATTTTCTTCTGCTCCAGGATGTGGATCTCCTTCTTGGACATGTCCAGGGAGACCAGGTGCTCCTCACGCTCCTGCGTGACCTTCACCATCTCCTGCTGCAGCCGCAGCCAGGTCACCTGGGCCTGTGTCACGTTGGTGTTGTTTTCCTCGATCAGCTTGGTCAACCTCTTGATCTCCAGCTCCAGGGGCCCCACTTCTTCCCCCTGAAAGCGATGTTCACCAGAAAGCAGACTGAGTCCCTAAAGTCAGGGTGGGCTGCAGAGGGCGGGGACACCTGAGATCATGCATCTGTATGCTGAGTAGGGGGATCTGTTCTCAGAGGGCCTAGGAACCCTGTCATTGTGCCCCCTCTTCTGTGGTCCCAGGCCATATGGCCTGACCTGCTGTGGGAGATTCTGTTCTGGTGATCTGCCGGTCTGCCACCAGCTTCCCTTCCTCCACTGGCCTGGCCCCACCATGCCCCAGTCTTGTGGGGCCTCTGTTACCCAAAAGGGCTTTGCAAATTGTCTTTTCACAACAGACTGTCATAGGTTAGGGTCTTTACTCCCTTGGAATCCATTCAAGTTACAGCTCTGAGACCATGCTCTGGTTGGGGGTCTACCTAAGAGCATCCCCACCAACTGCCCCTGCTGCTCTGGGATTTGAGACTGTTGTGGAGTCCTCAGGTCAGGGACACTGGATAACCTGTAGAACTTCAAGCCTCAAACCCATCAGACCACTAAGAGCAGCGGTGAGTAAGATCCTGCCTGCTGCCTGCCTTCACATAGTCCACGGGACACACAAAATATCAAAAGAAGACAGTTTCATGCCAGGTGGAAGTTATATGGAACCCAGACTTCAGGGCCCATAAGTAAGGTTTCATCACACATGGACACACTTGTCTGTTTACCTACTGCCTCTGGCTCCTCATAACTGCTAGGGTGAGGGGTTGCAACAGAGACTGTATGGTCCATAACACCTGAAATATTGACTATGTGGCCCCACAGAGGTCTGCAGACAGCCCCTGAGTCAGCATTCTACACAGACATGTGCATTTCACCCGTAAGAGGGGTCGGGTGGGAACGCCTGTGTCCTACATGAGTCCATCCCTGAACATAAGCAGTTTCGGAAATGGCCAGGCACAGATATCAACCCAAGTGGCCTCTCCTGGTCCTGGGGTCCTACCCCAAGTTCAGAAACCATCTGCTCCAGCTGCTTGTTGAAAAAGTTGATGAGGCTTTGCTTTCTTTCAATCAGGATCGTGCGCCTGGAAATTTCATTTTCACTGTTGGTGATGAGGTCGTTGACTTTTTTCACTTCCTTATCCAGCTCAGCCAGTGTCTTCTGATGCACGTCCAGCCTGCAGTTGGTGGTCGTGACGTCCAGGGTGGCCTGAGCAATGTCACCGTCAATTGTGGAAAGATGTGTCTCCTGAATTAGCAGAAGGAAACAAGTCTGAACTTTTTCTCTCTTTCTGAGAGGCTCCGCATGAGCTGGTTGGCTTCTTGTTTTCCTTGATCTGGGTATTCATCTGGAGAAATTCTAAAACAGAGGAGGATGTTGGTTTTTTTTCTCCACCTTATGACTTGTCATAGGACTTACTTGTTTGAACCCTAATGATTCCTCACAAAAAAAGAAAGCTGATATTATTATCTCTTCTTATCAAACAGTAAAATACACGCAATGGGGAAATGTAAAAATACAGATGATCGCCCGTAAATCTGCCACACAGCTAGCCAGCATCACTATTTAGAATCTGTTCTGCCTTCTTGACTTTGTATATAAACCCTCTTCCTCCCTGCCCAAACAAAAACAGGGTCACACGGTACATACAGCTTTGTAAGCCACGTTTCAATTTGACACGTCATGTCATGTCATTTTTAATGGTTGTATAATAGTCATATTTGTAACAGAGGTTGGGAAGCAAGTCACAGCTGTCCCTGGGAATGTCATCTGTTCCACAACAAGCACAGGGGCCCTGCTCTTGACAGCTCATGTGCTTTTGGTGAAGAAAACCAACATGCCTGCCCTCTTTGAGCTTGTCATCTGTTATCAACATTTCTACTCGAAATAATGCTGTGACAAACGCCAACTTCTAACTTCTATTTTATGGGACAAATGTCCTTTACATTTCACTAAAAAATTGGACACGGTCATGGAGAGAAAAGATTGTACTGTGGGGTGTCATTTACCACCTGGCCAGAGGCTTGTGATCCTGGAACTCTTGCCAACCATGGTTCTGGGGTTGGGAGCTTCAGCCAAGGGCAGAGCTGCCCAGGGCTCCTTGGACCTGCCCTCTGTCCTGAAGGCTGAGCCAGCCCACCCTGCCTCCTCTGCAGGTTTCAGAAGACAGATTTGCTCCATTCTTTCCTACAGTGGAGAGTTGATTGTAAGGACACTTGTGAGAATTAGGGAGGGAGGCAGCTCAGGCTCACTTTGGTATCAGGGCCCTTTTCCCTGGACTGTGGCTATGCCTTGACCTTGCCAGCCAGCCTCTCACTGTTGGCTGCCCAACGGCTCCTGCCCCTGCAAATTCTCAACTCTCTTTCAGCCTGTGGCTCCCACCAACTCCTGCCCATGCTCCAGTCATCTTTCCTCTTCCCCCACGTGACCCCAGCTGGCTTTGTCAAACACCCAGTCTCTGACCAACTATCATGTGTGGCTTTCCAGGACATCCCTAGGTTTAAAGTCAGACCTTGCCAGCATCTCAAGGCACCCAGCTTCCTATGTAACACCTTGGCCCCTTTGGCTCCTCTGAGCTCTGGTTATCCACCCATCCCTTTCTTTGTCAAAATTATCCAAGGTTGCCAGGTCTTCACAGGGACTCTGCCATACTGGAAGGGCTTCAGTTCCTAAGTCTCCTTTCAGCCACCAAACAGGCCAACCAGAGCACCCTGACCTCCCCTTAGCCTCCTCAGGCTGTTTGTCCCCCATGTTGAGACCACCCTGGCCTCCTCCTGGGACATTGGTACTGCTCCTTTATTAACTGTGTAGACCCCATGGTTCACCCATGCCTGCAATCCCTCTGAACACAGCTCTGGATGATTCTGTCCCTCTACAACTTCTGCTCCCTGTCCCAGATATCCCCTGTCTGCCACCAGACCACAGGGGTACTGAGCAGTGGGAGAAGTGCCTCCTTTCAAGAGCTGGATTTGCTGTTGGCTATGAGATACCAAAGGAATATTTCATGCAAAGATGAACTCGATAAAGGACAGAAATGGTATGGACCTAACAAAAGCAGAAGATATTAAGAAGAGCTGGCAAGAATACACAGAAGAACTGTACAAAAAAGATCTTCACGACCCAGATAATCACGATGGTGTGATCACTGACCTAGAGCCAGACATCCTGGAATGTGAAGTCAAGTGGGCCTTAGAAAGCATCACTACGAACAAAGCTAGTGGAGGTGATGGAATTCCTGTGGAGCTATTTCAAATCCTGAAAGATGATGCTGTGAAAGTGCTGCACTCAATATGCCAGCAAATTTGGAAAACTCAGCAGTGGCCACAGGACTGGAAAAGGTCAGTTTTCATTCTGATCCCAAAGAAAGGCAATGCCAAAGAATGCTCAAACTACCGCACAATTGCACTCATCTCACACGCTAGTAAAGTAATGCTCAAAATTCTCCAAGCCAGGCTTCAGCAATATGTGAACCGTGAACTTCCTGATGTTCAAGCTGGTTTTAGAAAAGGCAGAGGAACCAGAGATCAAATTGTCAACATCCTCTGGATCATCAAAAAAGCAAGAGAGTTTCAGAAAAACATCTATTTCTGCTTTATTGACTATGCCAAAGCCTTTGACTGGGTGGATCACAATAAACTGTGGAAAATTCTGAAAGAGATGGGAATACCAGACCACCTGATCTGCCTCTTGAGAAATCTGTATGCAGGTCAGGAAGCAACAGTTAGAACGGGACATGGAACAACAGACTGGTTCCAAATAGGAAAAGGAGTTCGTCAAGGCTGTATATTGTCACCCTGTTTATTTAACTTCTATGCAGAGTACAACATGAGAAACTCTGGGCTGGAAGAAGTGCAAGCTGGAATCAAGATTGCCGGGAGAAATCTCAATAACCTCAGATATGCAGATGACAGCACCCTTATGGCAGAAAGTGAAAGAGGCACTCAAAAGCTTCTTGATGAAAGTGAAAGAGGAGAGTGAAAAAGTTGGCTTAAAGCTCAACATTCAGAAAACGAAGATCGTGGCATCCAGTCCCACCACTTCATGGGAAATAGATGGGGAAACAGTGGAAACAGTGTCAGACTTTATTTTTCTGGGCTCCAAAATCACTACAGATGGTGACTGCAGCCATGAAATTAAAAGACGCTTACTCCTTGGAAGGAAAGTTATGACCAACCTAGATAGCATATTCAAAAGCAGAGACATTACTTTGCCAACAAAGGTTCATCTAGTCAATGATATGGTTTTTCCTGTGGTCATGTATGGATGTGGGAGTTGGACTGTGAAGAAGGCTGAGTGCCGAAGAATTGATGCTTTTGAACTGTGGTGTTGGAGAAGACTCTTGAGAGTCCCTTGGACTGCAAGGAGATCCGACCAGTCCATCCTAAAGGAGATCAGCCCTGGGATTTCTTTGGAGGGAATGATGCTGAAGCTCCAGTACTTTGGCCACCTGATGCGAAGAGTTGACTCATTGGAAAAGACTCTGATGCTGGGAGGGATTGGGGGCAGGAGGAGAAGGGGACGACAGAGGATGAGATGGCTGGATGGCATCACTGACTCGATGGACGTGAGTCTGAGTGAACTCCAGGAGTTGATGATGGACAGGGAGGCCTGGCGTGCTGCGATTCATGGGGTCGCAGAGAGTCGGACACGACTGAGCGACTGATCTGATCTGATTGTTGCAATAAATGCTGGCCCAGGACTCTTTATTGCCCTCATGTGGACACGGATAGTAGTACACCTACTGCCCATAAAGCGCTCCAACAAATGCTGGGTTCAGGACTCTTTACTGCCATCCTGTGGACATGGGTGGTAGTACACCTGCGACCCACCAACTGGCCCAACAAATGTTGGCCCAGGACTTTACTGCCCTCGTGTGGACACAAGTGGTAGTACATCTGCCACCCACCAAGTGTTCCAACAAATGCTGGCCCAGGACTCTTTACTGCCTTCCTATGGACATGGGTGGTAGTACACCTGCCACCCACCAACTGGTCCAACAAATGTTGGCCCAGGACTTTACTGCCCTCGTGTGGACACAAGTGGTAGTACACCTGCCACCCACCAACTGGTCCAACAAACGCTAGCCCAGGACTTTATTGCTCTTCTGTGAACATGGGTGGTAGTGCACCTTCTGCCCACGAATTTTTGCAATAAATGCTGGTCCAGAACTCTTTATTGCCCCCCTGTGGACATGGGTGGCAGTACACCAGCTGGCCATGAATTTTTGCAATAAATGCTGGTCCAAATCTCTTTACCGCCCTCCTGTGGACATGGGTGGCAGTACACCAGCTGGCCATGAATTTTTGCAATAAATGTTGGTCCAAGTCTCTTTACCGCCCTCCTGTGGACATGGGTGGTACTACTCCTACCCCCACGAATTTTTGCTATAAGCGCTAGCCCAGGACTCTTTACTGCCCTCATGTGGACATGGGTGGTAGTACACCTGTATCCCACCAAGTGCACCAACACATGCTGGCCTGGGACTCTTTACTGCCCTCCTGTGGACATGGATGGTAGTACACCTACTGCCCACCAAGTGCTCCAACACATGCTGGCCCAGGACCCTTTACTGCCCTCCCATGGACATGGGTGGCAGTAGACCTGCTGTCCATGAATTTTCGCAATAAATGCTGGTCCAAATCTCTTTACCGCCCTCCTGTGGACATAGGTAGTAGTACACCTATCACCCACCAAGTGTTCCAACAAATGCTGATCCAGGACTTTACTGCCCTCCTGTGGACATGGGTGGTAGCACATGTGTTGTCCACATGGGTGACTGGGAAAGGGGGACACCTGGGAGCATGGGGATCAGCCTCTGTGATATTGCATCAGGGCTGGGCAAGTTTATTTCACACTCACCACACTGCATAACTTTTCCAGTGCACACTTGGGCCCCACTGTTTTGCTCCCAGCAGGTAGTCTTGCCCCCAATTCCTGGAATAAGAACTGGTAGGACTCGACTAGCATCAACCAGGACATCTCAAGGAGACCCAGGCATGCCAGTCTTGGCTCCAGCCCCCTCTCCTCAGTTCCTTGGCACAAGCAAGCCAGGAGCCAGCTGGTCTCCTCCCAGGTATCTGGGAGGCATGAGGTTCCTCAGAGTTCTAGCCAGCCCAGGTAGACAGCACCCTAAGGCAGGGGGTCACACAGGAAGAACCAAAGAAGAAAAAACCTAAGTAGCAAATTGCTTTTTTCAGGACATAGGGACCCCTGCTCAGAGAAAGGCAAGACCCCTGGGGGAGCAAAAGAGAGCTCTTTCCAGGGATAGGGGTTGGGTCCTCAGTCCAGAAGGGCCAGTCACACTCACTCAGGACCTTCAGGCACATCGTGGGAAAACAGAGGGTCGGGCTACTCCATGATTCATTTTCAATGCTCCTACCAATTTGACCAGGGTCTCTGCTGCAGCAATTTATCCTCAGACATATGGACAAAGATGTGTGAACAAGTATGTTCAGTGCTAAGTTATTTCTAAAGTTTAAAACAACTTTAAGTGTCCAAAGAGAGAATTATTAAAGAAAACATGTATATTTGAAGGATAAAATGTGATGCATAAGCCAACATGCACTTTTTCTAATAATATTTATGGAAAATGTTATGTTAAATATGACCAATAATGTAAAATAAAACACGATACACACAGTGAAAAATTAATGGGCTCCTACACTTGTTTGTGCACTTTTCGCTCTGTGTTGTGTTTCAGTAAAATTAATGAAAATGGATTAGAGTGGTTTAAAGACTGATATATAGTAAGAGTCCTATGTCCTCTCAGGTTGTGTGTGCATATGTATCTTCACATGTCTGTTCATGTATGTGAACATGTTAAACAAATGTGTATGTGTGTGTGTGAATCTGTGTGCTTGTTTCTGCTCATGTGTGCATGTGGGAATGTGTATGTGAATGTGTGTTTCTGTGTGTCTTTGTGTGTATGAGTATGACCATGTGTGTTTAGAAAAATTTCCAGAAGGAAATACACCTGAGTTTCAGAAGAGATTATCTGTGGAAGGTGGGATTGCAGCTGTCTTATTTTCTTCTAATGCCTTTTTATATTTCCAGGTTTTCCACAATAAAAATGCATTACTTTTACAACTAGACAAAAATGAAAGGTGAATGGACATGCTCCATGCCCTTCCACCACGTGTGGTCTGTTCCCACTAGAGCTGCCCTGATGCTTGAGCACCATGAAAGCATCCACCCGTTGTGGCCCAGGTGTGTGCAGCTGGCGTACCAGGTTGGTCTTTTCCTTCTGGAGCTTCAGGATGAGCTGGTGGAAGTATTTGGTCATCTTGTTGGAGGTCATGTGCTCCTGCAGCTTCTCCATGATGGAGGCATCCATCTTCCTCCTCAGCTCCTGCTCATGCTGGATGGCCTGGTGGAGAGTCTGCAATTCTCCCACAGTTGCCGTGTATTCCTAGAAAGAAAGAGTCAGAGGGTGGATACTATGAAGTAGAGTGGGGAGGCTTGCCCTGCTGGTGGGGGACATGACCGTACCACATGGGCCTTGCCCAGTGCATCCTCTGTGTCCAGCAGGGTGAGCCTGTAAGTGTTAAACTCATTCTGCAGGGCCTCCTCCTTAGTCAGGCACTGTGAGGTCAGTTTCTGCATCAGGTTGGCTTCTGTCTCTGCCCGGTTCAGGATGCTGGCCAGCTTCTCATTCTTTTCTTCCTCCTTCATGATGGATTTCTTATAGGCTTCAAGCTCAACATCCATGGACTTGACTTGATGCTGGCATTCACTGCCAAAATTGAAAGAGCAAAGCCAAGACATCAGAACACCAATGTGTATGGTGGTACCCTACTGGGAGGAAGCTCATAAAGTTAAGAGAAAGAAATTAGGAAACCAATTCTATTAGTATTAGTTGAATATTTAAAAAATTTTTTGCATGACTTCCAAATATTATTTATTTTTTTAGCCACACTACATAACATGTAGGATCTTAATTCCCCAACAAGAGATCAAACCCAGCCTCCAGCAGTGGAAGCATGGACTCCTAACCACTGAACCACCAGGGAAATCCCAACAGTGGTTGAATCTTGACTACTATTGTCTAATGTGTTGGAACTATTACCCTTCTCAAGCCCAAGTCTAAAACTCTTCTAATATTGTGATGATAGGAGGAGGAAGGACAGGAAACTGTTGGCTTGTGCTTGGTGGTGAGGAGTGGTCACTGCCATCCCGTCTCCTTTAGTCGTGATCATAATCTTGGAAAGAAAATGCTGTTATCTCAGTTTAGCACTCTTGAACATGACGCTCAGGGCATTTGAGTAAATGGTGTGGCTGGGAAGAACACAGGTGGCTGTCTCTTCAAATTCCCTCAGTATACTGGCCATGGACATGCCCATGTAAAACTGCAGATCCTGGATAATGGAATTTGAATTTTTGTGTGTCAGACATTTTTTCCCTTAATTCTTTTCAATGACCAGATAGAACTCTAAATACCTCATTGGGATACAATTAGGCTCTATCCAGTTTTGTTTTGTTTTGTTTTGTTTTCCCTCATTTCATCAGTGTAGCAGTAAACATCATTAGTCAGTCAGTTCAGTCACTCAGTTGTGTCCGACTCTTTGTGACCCCATGGACTGCAGCACAACAGACCTCCCTGTCCATCACCAACTACAGGAGCCTGCTCAAACTCATGTCCATCGCATTGGTGATGCCATCAAACCATCTCATTCTCTGTTGTCCCCTTCTCCTCCCGCCTTCAATCTTTCCCAGCATCAGGGTCTTTTCAAATGAGTCAGTTCTTTGCATCAGGTGGCCAAAGTATTGGAGTTTCAGCTTCAACATCAGTCCTTCCAATGAATATTCAGGACTGATTTCCTTTAGGATGGACTGGTTGGATCTCCTTGCAGTCCAAGGAACTCTCAAGAGTTTTCTCCAACACCACAGTTCAAAAGCATCAATTCTTCAGCGCTCAGCTTTCTTTATAGTCCAACTCTCACATCCATACATGACTACTGGAAAAACCATAGCCTTGACTAGACGGGCCTTTGTTGGCAAGGTAATATCTCTGCTTTTTAACATGCTGTCTAGGTTGGTCATAACTTTTCTTCCAAGGAGTAAGCATCTTTTAATTTCATGGCTGCAGTCACCATCTGCAGTGATTTTGGAGCCCAAAAAACATAAAGTCTGTCATCATTACGCATGAAAAAAAAAAAAAAAACCTGCACTCTGAAAACTAAAAGATGCTGATGAAAGAAACTGAGGATGACACAAATAGATAGAAAGATATACTGTGTTCTTGGGTTGAAAGAATCAATATTGTTAGGATGGCCATACTACTCAAGGCAATCTACAGATTCAATGTAATCCCTAACAAATCACCTGTGGCATTTTTCACAGAACTGGAACAATAACTTTTAAAATTTATATGAAAACACAAAATATTCTGAATAGCCAAAGCAATCTTGAGAAAGAAGAACAAGCTGGAGAAATCACACTCCCTGACTTCAGACTATACTATGAAGCTACAGTGATCAAAACAGTATGGTACTGGCCCAAACACACACACAAAACAGACACATAGATCAATGGAACAGAATAGAGTCCAGAAATAAACCCACACACACAGTTAATTAATCTAAACAAAGGAGACAAGAATATACAACGGAGAACAGACAGTCTCTTCAATAACAAGTGCTGGGAAAACCAGACAGCTACTTGTAAAAGAATGAAATTAGAACATTCTCTAACACCATATACAAAAATAAACTCAAAATGAATTAAAGACTTAAATATAAGGCCAGATACTGTAAAACTCCTAGAGGAAAATATAGGCTGAGCACTCTAACATAAACTGAAGTAATATTTTTTGATCCATCTCGTAGAATAATGGAAACAAAAGCAAAAATAAGCAAATGGGGACTTCCCTGGTGGTCCAGTGGTTGAGAATCCGCCTTGCAATGCAGGGGACACCAGTTTGATCTCTGGCCGGGGAAGGTCCCACGTGCCACGGGACTACTAAGTCTGTGCCCCACGACTACTGAGCCTGTGCTATGGAGCCCACCAGCTGCAACTAGAAGCCTGCATGCCTACAGCCCGTGCTCCACAATAAGAGAAGCCATTGCAACGAGAAGCCCGCACACTGCGGTTAGAGAGCAGTCCCGACTCTTCACAACCAGAAAGCACACGCACATCAGTAAAGACCCAGCACAGTTAAAACATAAAATCAAATAAAAAATAAACAAATGGGACTGAATTAAAATAAAATTTAAAAATAAACAAATGGGACTGAAACGTCCACATTTTTCACAGTGAAGGAAACCATAAACAAAAGACGACATACAGACTGGTAGGAAATATTTGCAAATGATACAACCGACAAAAGATTAACTTCCAATATATACAAACAGTTCAAATAGCTCAATATCAAAAAAACAAACAACCCAATTAAAAAATAGGCAGAAAATCTAAACATACATTTCTCCAAAGAAGGTATACAGTTAGCCAAAGATGCTCAATATGGCTAATAATTAGAGAAATGCAAATCAAAACTACAATGGATATCACCACACACCCGTCAGAATGGTCATAATCAAAGTGAAAGTGAAAGTCGCTCAGTCGTGTCTGACTCTTTGTGACCCCATGGACCATACAGTCCATGGAATTCTCCAGGCCAGAATACTGGAGTGGGTAGCCTTTCCCTTCTCCAGGGGATTTTCCCAACCCAGGGATCAAACCCAGATCTCCTGCATTGCAGGTGGATTCTTTACCAGCTGAGCCACAAGGGAAGCCCAAGTATACTGGAGTGGGTAGCCTATTCCTTATCCCTTCTCCAGGGGATCTTCCCAACCCAGGAATCGAACCAGGGTCTCCTGCATTGCAGGTGGATTCTTTACCAACTGAGCTATGAGGGAAGCCCACCAGTCAGAATGGTCATAATAAAAAAACTGGGACTTCCCTGGTGGTCCAGTGGTTAAGAATCTGACTTGCAATGCAGAAGATGTGGGTTCAGTCCCTGGTTGGGGAGCTAAAATCCCACATGCCACAGAGAAACTAAGCCCTTGTGCCAAAATTACCAGGCCCACGTGCTCCTGGAACCTGTATGCCACAACTAGAGAGCCCGTGTGCTACAAGGAAAGACCCCACATGATGCAACCAAGACCCGACTTGCCCAAATAAATGAATACTTTAAAAAAAGTACAAACGATAAATGCTGGAGAGGGTGTGAAGAAAAAGGAACCCTCCTACACTGTTGGTAGGAATGTAAATTGGTGCAGCCCCTACAGAGAACAGTATGAATGTTCCTTAAAAAACTAAAACTAAAGTTACCATGTGATCCAGCAATCCTGCTCCTGGGCATATATCTGGAAAAGATGAAAACTCTTAATTCGAAAAGATACATACACCCCAGTGTTTATAGCAGCAGTATCTACAATAGCCAATACATGAAAGCATCTACATGTCCATTGACAGGTGAATGGATAAATAAGATATGATGCATATATAAGTGATTCAGTTCAGTTCAGTTCCGTCGCCCAGTTGTGTCCGACTCTTTGCGACCCCATGAATTGCAGCACGCCAGGCCTCCCTGTCCATCACCAACTCCCGGAGTTCACTCAAACTCACATCCATCGATATAAAAAAAGAATGAAATAATGCCATTTGCAACAACATGGATGGACCTAGAGATTATCATGTTAAGTGAAGTAAGTCAGAGAATGACAAATACATGGTATCACTTAAATGAGTAATCTAAAAAAAATGATACATATGAACTTATTTACAAAGTAGAAATAGACTCATAGACAAAAAACAAACTCAAGGTTACCAAGGGGGAAAGGGGTGGAGGGATGCATTGGGAATTTGAGATTAACAGATACACTCTGCTGCTAAGTCACTTCAGTCGTGTCGACTCTGTGCGACCCCATAGACGGCAGCCCACCAGGCTCCCCCGTCCCTGGGATTCTCCAGGCAAGAACACTGGAGTGGGTTGCCATTTCCTTCTCCAATGCATGAAAGTGAAAAGTGAAAGTGAAGTCGCTCAGTCGTATCCAACTCCTAGCGACCCCATGGACTGCAGCCTACCAGGCTCCTCCATCCATGGGATTTTCCAGGCAAGAGTACTGGAGTGGGGTGCCATTGCCTTCTCCGCAGATACACTCTACTATATATGAAATAGATAAATTATCTCAGAGAACTTGGAGAAGGAAATGGCAACCCACTCCAGTGTTCTTGCCTGGAGAATCTCAGGGACGGGGGAGCCTGGTGGGCTGCTGTCTATGGGGTCGCACAGAGTCAGACACGACTGAAGCGACTTAGCAGCAGCAGCAGCAGCTCAGAGAACTATATTCAATATCTTACAATAAAATGTAAGATGTATGGAAAAGTGTATGTACTTTTCCATACGTATATGTGGGCTTCCCAAGTGGCTCAGTAGTAAAGAATCCACTTGCCAAGCAGGAGACATGGGTTCAATCCCTGGGTTGGGAAGATCCCCTGGAGAAGGAAATGGCAACCCAGTCTAGTATTCTTGCCTGGCAAATCCCATGGACAGAGAAGCCTAGCAGATTACAATCTATAGCATCACGCAAAAAAGCCAGATACGACTTAGTGACTAAACGACAATAACACAACAGCACAACATATATATATATGTATTATAGATCTGAGTCACTTTGCTGTTCGGTGTATACCTGAAACACTGTAATCAACTATACTTCAATTTTTTAAAATGAGCAAAATATACTTCATCAAAGAAGATATGACAAATACTCACATGACAAAATGCTCACTATCATTAGTCATTAGGGAAATCAAATTAAAATCTCAACAGAACACCGCAACACGTCTGCTAACGACTAACATGAAAACGATGGCACTGTTAAGCATTGGTGAGGATGGGACTGACTGGGAATCTCAGTGCTGTGGAGGTGTTTCCCAGAATGGCCTGTTCCACTTTGCATTCCTACACCAAGATCTGCACACAACGTCACTGCAGCTCTGGTCATGCCACCCTCCAGACTGGAAACAACCAGATGTTGATGTATCCACGTGAGGGAATATTACTTGGCAATGAGAAGGAACAGACTGCTGACCCTGAAACGCCAGGAAGACTTTCAAAGCACTGTGCAAAGTGAAAAAAAGCCAGACAAGAAAAGCTGTGTATCGTGTGATCCCATTTATATGAGATTCTGGAAATGACAAAACTACAGAAATAGCAGATCAGCGTTTGCTAGGGGCTGGAGGTGGGAAGAGGCACTAAATTTGGGGTTGCAAGAAATATGTGATACCTTGAGTGTGTAATGGTTACTTGCCTCTGTCCATTTGCTGATCTGAATTGTGCTCTGACAAAGGATAACTTCTTACATAATAATAATGGTAATTGACATAATAAATAATTTACCTAACAATAATACTTTACATAATAAATTTTTACATAAGTTATCTTCAATAAACCAAAGTTTTAAAAGTTACTTATTTTCTTATACTTCTTTAGGAAGCAGAAGCCTTCTAAGTATCTAGGATTTGACAATAATGATAAGACATCCACATTTTTTGTTTATTGTTTTTTTTGGCTGCCCCATGCAGCACACAGAGCCTCCCCGACCAGGGACTCAGCGGCGCCCCGTGCAGCGGAAGCCTGGAGTCTTCACCACTGGACCCCCAGGGAAGTCCAAGACGTCCAATTTTTACTACAGAAATTGGAACACTCAGTAAGACATGCACCGGCAAAAAGACACCAGAATGCTAGCTAACAAGCTGTCATTGTCAGAAAAGGAGAAAGACGGTGGTATTTTAAATCTTTATTTCTGTTTTTCTAATTTCCTGGGATGTGATCACTTATCCTGAATAAAAATTATTTTTAAAAAGACACACTTGGGAATTCCCTGGTGGCCCAGTGGTTAAGATTCAGTGCTTTCATGCCATGGCCCAGGTTCAATCCCCCAGGGGGAACTAAGATCCCACAAGCCACACGGCATGGCCAAAAAGTAAAATAAACAAAAAATTTAAAAGACACACTTTAAAATTGTCCTTCATAGAGAACAGACTGGTAGTTGCCGAGCAGGGGAGGTCAGAGGAGAGATGAAGTGGGAGGTTGGGGTCAGCAGATATAAGCTTTTATAGAGAGAATGGATAAACAACAAATCCTAATATATAGCACAGGAAAACTGTATTTAATATCCTATAATAAACCATAATGGAAAATAATATTTTAAAAAGAATATATATATGTATAACAGAATCACTTTGCTGTACAGCAGAAATTACTACACTGTATGTAAATCAACTATACTTCAATAAAAAGATTAAAATGTCCTTGATTAACAGATACCAATAGAAAAAAAAAAAAACCATAAAGAACTGGTGGAGTCTAGAGTATGTCTGAAGCTTGACCCAATCCATCTGAGGATTAAGAGGGAACCTGCTGCAGGAGCTCAAGGTGATGAAGTGACCGATTAACACCTGGCAGAGGTGCTGAGCCCTGCCTGCTCCCTGGGTTTCCTGTCGGAAAGTATGGCAGAAGCAGAAACCCGGGCACAGGGGAACCTGTTTGTGTCCCTGACCCTGAGAGGGTCTAAATTCTAGCCAGGGTATCCTCCCTAACCCCAGGTGAGCCCAGTATAGTCTTGGAATTTTCTGACTTGTTCTGAGATGTTTCACATGGGAATGACCGGTTTGCTTTTTTTTTTTTTAACTTTTATTTTCTTTGGAGTACAGCTGATTAACAATGTTGTGATAGTTTCAGGTGGGCAGCGAAGGGACTCACTCAGCCATCCGCATACATGTAAGTATCCATTTCCCCCCTGAACTTCCCTCCCGTGCAGGCTGCCACATAACATTGAGCAGAGTTCCCTATGCTATGTAGTAGGACCTTGGTGGCTGTCCATTTTAAATGCAGGAGTGTGTACATGTCGATCCCAAACTCCCTAACTAGGCTCGTGGGCTTTGCAGGTGTGACTCTCAGTGTTTGCCAAAGCCTCGTCATAAATCTGTGGTTGGGACCCCTCCTGATGGGACTTTGCCACTAATGGTAAAGAGTTGGTGGGAATCTTGTCTTTCACGTCTTGCTGTAGCGGAGACCCATGTGATCTCAGGTCACCCGCTGGGTCCTAATTGACACGACATGTCCACGAGTCCCAGGGAGCGAGGGCCACTTGGCCTCCCCAAGTGGGAAGGGGGGATGTGACACGGTGTGTCATGAGGGCAACCCCAAGGGCCTTGCCCATGTCCTGTGTCTGCCCTGTGTTAACCAGCTGCTCTCTGTGCCTGTGGCAGCCCCAGGTGTCCAGAGCTGCAGGCCTCCCTGGGCTTGGGGGACGTCGGCGGTGGTGGGGTACCACCTGCCAGACCCCGGGCCTGACGGAGGCCAGCCGGCGCTGAGGAGGCAGTCCCTGCCTCCAAGTCCCACACCACCTTCCACCTCCCTTTCTTCTCCCACAGCTAAGGCACGTCCTCAGCGCCCAGACAGCTCCCAGGAGGGTCGGGGGCAGGGGGGTGTCTAGTTTCATGTCCATCGTCTGGACCATCAGCCAGGAAATCACTGTTTTTGTTCATTTTCTAAAATGGTCTACACACTACGAGCTGGTATTTGGTACTTTAGTTCAGCTGCTGAACTGGCCTGGAAGTCCCAAGTGATGCAATGTTCTGTTTTTGCAACACCTTGACTTTGGTTAAACAGTCTCAGATTCCCTCCTTCACACCTATCTGGATGTAGCGCAGCAATCACAGTTCACAATTCTCTTAGCGTCCTGTGCGGTCAACAGGTTTGAAAGGAGGCCTCCCTGCTCCATGGCTGACGTATCTGGGGTCGCAGGAAGGCCAGCTGAGGCAGAACTAGTGCCCTATGACTTGTTGTTAGGGGAGGTGTGCGTTGCTAAAATGAACATTCAATGGGTGCCTGTTATAAACACATGATGTCATTTTTCTCATCAATGAGATCAGCACAGTCCAACATGTGCTCCGTTGTCAGGGAGGGGACTTTGGAACACTGCTGGGGGAGGTGTTATCGTCTCAGCCCTCCTGGGAAATCTCTGTCCAGCCTGCTGAGTGCGTGCCCCGGAATCCAGAACTTCCCGGCTTGATAGGGAACATAATTATACAGAATGATATAGACTATAATAGCCCTGGATGTGACTCTGTACAGCAACACTGTGACGGGAAAGGCATGTAGATAACCTTGAGTCCATCAGAGGGTATGTGGCAGGAAAAGAAGGGACAAACAACCAGTATGTTTTGGAAGATCTCCAGGACACCCAGCAGAATGAAAAGAGCAAGGCACAGAACACAGCACAAAAGGGAAAGTGAAGAAGGTGAATTTGAGTAGTTTCTTTTGCTATTGTGGATGACCTAGGGATGGAGACCCAGGAAACCAGGAGGAGTGTGTGTGTGGAAAGGGGCAGCAGGTCATGGAGGACACGGGCGTATTCACCTCAATGAATATGAGTCTACATAGTTTAGACCAAGTCACTGTGTTATCTATTCAAAATACTGAATTTCAAAACAAGAAAAAAGAAAAGGAGTAACCGTCAAGCCATGCCTCAGAGGACAGGTAGGAACAGCCGGTGGGAGTGGAGGGGACAAGGTCAGGAGGAGGATTGTAGGGGGACATCCAGGTTAGTCCTAGAGACACAGAGTGCTGGCCTAAGCGCAGGGTGTCCCCCTGAACTCTGGAGGTCCCTGTGTGGGGGAGTCCACAAGCCATGAGACTCTCAGCCTTGACCTTACTCAAGGTCAGTGTTAGGTAAGAGGCAAAAACTGCTCACTAGCTAAGGCAACTGCTCACTAGCTAAGGCCTCTGCTCACCAAACATGGGACAACTCTCAGTGGACAGACACAGTAGAAGCAGGCAGACCAGCAGCCCTGGGGGGCGCCGGGCAGGGGGCAGCCCAAGCCCACAGCCCTGAGACAGCCTGGTCCCTCCCTGCGTGTTCAATGGGAAGGCAGATTTTTAGCCAGACTTTGCCTGGATAATTCTATGATTCTCCCTTTGGCTTTCTTTTTTTTTTTAATTTATTTATTTATTTCAGATTTTAAACATGTATTCATTTCATTTTGGCTGTGCCAGAACTTTGTTGCTGAGTGGGTTTTCTCTAGTTGCGGAGAGTGGGGACTACTCTTTGCTGCAGCACATGGGCTTCTCATTGGGGTGGCTTCTCTTGTTGCGGAGCACGGGCTCTAGGTCACACGGGCATCAGTAGGTGTGGCTTGTGGGCTCTAGAGCACCCGCTAAATAGTTGTGGCACATGGGCTTAGCTGCCCTGAGGCACGTGGGATCTGCCCAGAGCAGAGATTGAACCCGTGTCCCCCGCACTGGGAGGAGGATTCTTAACCACTGGACCACCAGGGAAGGCCTCCCTTTGTCTTTCTATCATCGACTCAGGGAAGTGAAGAAAATGAGTATTTTTAGTCCAGCATTACCCACATAAATGTGGCTTGTTTTAAAAACAGTCATAGGTATATGCCTCCATTTTTGTTTTTCTTAATCACAAGACTGAGAAGGAACGTCTCTCCTAGATGTTGGGCTACCAGACGCCATGCCATGGGACTGGCAAAGCAACCCAATCCTTCCTCCCCATGGTCAGCAGGCCTCTCCTGGGCACAGCTCACTGCCAGGCTGCACGCTGAGGGCTGAGTTGAGCTACGATGCGTTCCCTCTAGGACCTGCTTCCACACCTGGGCCCCAAGCATCCTGTTGGTTAGGGGAACTAAGGCAATGGTAGAACCCCCAGGCTCCACCACCCCACCCAGGGTGCACGTCCAGCCCTCGCTAGAAGTGAGAGGGGAATGCCAGGCGGGGCCTCTTCCTTCCCTTTTCGGGGAGATTAAAGCGGGATTTTGGTTGGAACTCAGCCCTCGGCAGAACAATAGAGGAAGGGTGAAGTTTCTGCACACAGGTGGTGAAACTGCAAATCAAAGGGACACCTTTATCTCTCCAGGATAAATACCCCTTTTTCTTTCCCTCTCTCTCTCACTGCTTCTCCTTAATCCTCCCAGGAAATCTGAGCATGAAAGCTTTGCAGCTCCTGGTGCCACAGAAAGTTTGAAAGGATTTAAGAAACACTGAAATCTGGGTGAACAATAACGGGGGGTTTCAAGAACGGAAATTGGGGCCGCAGGGCTGCAGGTGCACCCCTTTGTCCCAGGAGAGCCGGGGATGGGCGCTCCGTGCTCGCCTGGGAGGAGGCGGGAGTGGAGTCCACTTTGCACCTGTCTCCGAGTTCCCACATGTCACGAGTTCTCCCACCGCTCCATCCAGGGCCCTGCCTGTGGCCCTGAGACGCCTGGCCCGCCTCTGTGGCAACCAGCAGGGCCGCCCGCACCTGAGCGCCTCCTGGATGGTCCTATGAGCCTCGTCGCGATGTTTCATGCCCACCAGGCTGGTGGCCCACTGCTGCAGGATGTGCTTCTTCTCCATGCTGATGGCCTCTATTTCCGTGCAGGCCTGCAGTGGACAGTCAAGGTTACGTGAACGTTGGTCTCACGTCATTAAGCTCAGATCCCCCAAAAGGACATCGGAGAGCCCCAAGCTTCCCAAATCGCCTTCCTTCTCTGTGACCCTAGCTTTTGTTTATATAGTTGCTGAGGCTACTCTCAGCAACAGAAGGACACACGTGAAATTAAACACGGCTCAAAAGGCCCATCCAGCACTTGCCTGAGCCTTGAGCCCCAGCCGTGACACGGGAACAATAACAGTACCCACATGCTGGGGCCATCAGATCAGGTGGGATGGTGCCTGGAGGCCCAGCACACTCAGCTCGACCCCAAGTGCTGGGTCTCGTGAATGTCCTTATGTGTCACTCAAGGGGAATCACTGCACTCCTAGCAGTCTGGCCTCGTGCTGATTCTTGGAAGGGGCATGGAGTGAGGGCTCGGGTGGGGCCCTCTTTGGGCCACGAGCATCTAGTGGAGATGCTGAGTCTGGTCAGCCTCTGCTCTTGCAGGACGTGCATGGCAGACACTGGAGGTCAGAGCGGCCTCGAACACTCACAGGGATGATAAGAGGGCAGAGCTGGATGTGAAAGGAAGCATTACACTGGGGAATCCCACTCCTGTCGTCAGGGCTTTAATAAATCATCTATTCATTACCATTATAGAGCATAAAGTGGTGTGAGTTAATTATACCATGACTGTTGAGACATTTCTGGATCTGGGTAAGTTATTAACTGAGAAGGCCGCTCTGTGCCATGGACCAGCTTGTGCACCAACAGTACCCGGCTGAGGCAGAAGGTGCCAAAACTGCTGGGCTCCTCCCCAGGCTGGGCTGAGTGGGGACGGTCAGCCAGGGGCAGGTGCCCTCCCACGGAGCTCCCCAATCTGCCAGACAAGGGCTTGTTGACCAAGGTACAGGCTGAGAGGTAAAGATTAGCTGAATTCAGTTTTTAGTCGGACACGACTGAAGTGACTTAGCAGCAGCAGCAGTTTTAAACACAGTCCGCATTAAAAAAACGTGTTCATTCTATGCAAATTAAAATATGTAAATAAGCAAAAAGAAAATAAAAATCATCCCATTATTTAAAGTTTACCATTTCTATCACCCTGATGTGTGTGTATGTTGTGTGTGTGCAATCACATTCTATTATTGTTTTATAACTTAGTATTTAAAAGTAGCATATTGTGAATGGGTTTCCATGTCAGCAAATATTTTATTGGTAGTCCTCTACTGTATGGATATATCATAATTTGTTTAACCAACGTCCTCTTCTTGGGACTTTCTTTGCTATCACACACAGCACTGTGCCCCAGGGACTCTCTATTCATTTTGTTCACTGAGTATTTAATGTACAAAAAGTTAATTTGCATGCCCATTTTCCCTGGAATGAAGGCTGAACAGTGATATTTTGGGAGAGTGTGCTAGGGGACGGGGTGGGTGCCCATGACACGTGGTGCAATATTGTCCTTGAATAAAGATCCTGATGAAGGCACGCTACACCCCCACTATCGGTGTAGAAGCCCTGCTTCCCTTGCCTTGCTCATCTTCGCCAACTTGGTTGGGAGAACCCCTGTCCTGCCCTTGTCTGTCATCAGTGTCTGTGGTGCACCTGCCATGGCCCCCACCTCCCCCCCCCGCCCCCTGGTTCTGGGTGCAGAAAGGCAGGAGGAACAAACGTGGGATGGCCCTGTCCTGGCAGGACACAGCCAGCAGGGAGCGGTGGGGGACACAGAAAGACGCAATGGAAGAAAAACGACAGTGTCGTGTGTGTGTGTGTGTGTGTGTGTGTGTGTGTGTGATCGTGCGTGGCAGATTCTGGATTGATTTTCAAAATCTCTTTACACCACCAAACTTACTGGTATTATGCTTAGAAAGCCCTCTCCAACCCAGGACTCTACAGATATTTCTTTTTCTTTCTTCTGGTATAGCTTCCCTCATTTCAATAGTTGATCCCATGTGGAATTTGTTTTAGCGTGTGGTATGAGGAAAAGATGTGATTTTTCCCCCCAAATGATTAACCAAATGTCCCAATACCACTGGGCGCATAACTCACTTGCTCTCCATTAATTTACAATCCATGAAATTTCTATTCAAACGTTTCCTTGAATCTGGGCTCTCTCACAGGCTCCCACAGCCTACCTGTCTGTCCCTGACTCCAGTAAATCATTATTTTAGCCACTTGGGCTTCATAGCATTTAATGTTAGGGGGGTATCCACCATCCTGGTTTGTCCTGGCCTCCCCTGGTGTTAGCCCAGAAAGTCTCATGTCTCAGGAAACCTGTCATTTCTGGGCAAACAGCCTTCATGAACTTTCCTCCCTGGACAATTCTCTGCTAGTCCTCTGAATTTATATTTTAGGTAAACTTAAGAATTGCTTTGTTAACTAAAGAGCTTCCCTCTGCCGAGATTCTGATGGGCATTCATTCTAGATTAAGTATACTCATGGGTTGGTGAGAACTGGGCACTTTCCCATGTGGACCCACATATGTTTGTTTGTTTGTTCGAGCCCACCCATTTGTCTTTCCTTCAGTGAAAGTGTGTTGTTTCTTTCATGCCGTCCCTGCACGTATGAAATAGATGGTGATTCACAGATTAAAAAGTGACAGCAATTTTGGTTTCCAGTGCCAGTCACTGAACTTGGCGTTGCATTGAGCCTGGGCTCTCTCTTACTTGCTATGGAATGGAGATGTGGGCACTGCCCAGGTGTGCCAGCAGTCCAGGCTGAGAATGGTTAGGGAAACTTCAGCTCTCCTTGAAAGAGGTCTGCTGTTGCTAAGAAGCTTGCTAAGGATGTTCCAGCAAGCAGGACGGAATGTCCCAGCTCCTGGGACATCTTCTAGTCTATCACTGCTACGGTGAGAGTAAGAATATCGGCCATCAGTCAGCTGGTATCATCACCGTGGGTCAGTCAGGTGCTCTGAGATGCTTATGAGGACAGACAGATGTGCAGAGGGTGGGCCAGCTAACTGAGGGCTCAGTCAGTCTCTCAGCAGGCATGCAGGCACTTCCCGGGCACTGCCAGATGGTGTGGGTGATGCTTACCTCACTCACTGCTTTCCTGAGCATCTGAGTGTCTTTAGCCTGTGCGTGGTACTGGGCCTCAAACAGAGAGGTTTGTTCTTCCAGCTGGTTGGCTCGGGTGGTCAGCTGGTCCACGTGCAGGTCCTAGAAGGGCAGGGATAAGATGTATGGTGAGACGATAAGAGATAAGACGCATGGTTGGTCCCCACCAACCCAGACCCATGTCAGGGATCCCAGGCTGGACACGGCTCACCCAGGGCTGCGGTATTCAAACAGGGGCAAGGCTGATTGGGAAATCCAAGGGGTAGCCATCGTTACGTGGGCATCGTCTTTGCAGAATACCTGCTGTTTCTTCTCCAGCTCGGCCCGCATGCGCTGGGCTTCTGACTTCTTCACGACTTGTTTCATCACTTGGATGTCGTCACGCACGTCCTGGTCTATGTTCTGCATGTAGAAGAGATGCAGAGCCAGGGTCTCCATCTCGGTTTGCAGAGCTGCCACTGGGAAGAGAGGGGGAGGGTGTTCCAGCATCGCATACAGACCAACGCGGACGCAGCGCCCCTCCCCCCACTGTGGGATGGGCCTGAGAAACAGCCTTAAAACTACAAAGACCCGGACCATGCCATCAAAGACCTTACAGTCTATTAATAGGTGGAGAGACAGAATATATGACCAACCTAGACAGCATATTAAAAAGCAGAGACATTACTTTGCCAACAAAGGTCCGTCTAGTCAAGGCTATGGTTTTTCCAGTAGTCGTGTATGGATGTGAGAGTTAGACTATAAAGAAAGCTGAGCGCCGAAGAATTGATGCTTTTGAACTGTGGTGTTGGAGAAGACTCTTGAGAGTTCCTTGGACTGCAAGGAGATCCAACCAGTCCATTCTAAAGGAAGTCAGTCCTGAATATTCATTGAAGGACTGATGTTGAAGCTGAAACTCCAATACTTTGGCCACCTGATGCAAAGAACTGACTCATTGGAAAAGACCTTGATGCTGGGAAAGATTGAAGGCAAAAGGAGAAGGGGATGACACAGAGGATGAGATGGCTGGATGCTATCACCGACTCAATGGACATTAGTTTGAGTAAACTCCAGGAGTTGGTGATGGACAGGGAGGCCTGGCGTGCTGCAGTCCATGAGGTCGCAAAGAGTCGAACATAACTGAGCGACTGAACTGAACTGATGCCTATTAATTGCAACACGCCCTCCAACTCCCAGCACATGTTAGCGATTCTTCATGTCCAAGGATATTCTGAAACAGTGTCAAGGTTATGAGGCCTTGTGTAAATTTTACAGATTTCTTACCACATGGAGTTGGCAACGTCAGGTTCGGTCCTAAATCCCCTGGGAGAAAAACCAGCCTGAAGGGTGGGCTGAGCACCACTGAAGTATGGGTTCCTTGTAACAAAACTCTCATGAGATGGATTTATAAGCTAGAACATCAGCTTATTTAGGGAGATAGACTTCCACCAGTAAGTAACTGTTCACTGGTGTAGAGCGTTCCTTATTCAGTGCGTAGATCCAAACAGAAAATCGATTTATAGATCGAAAGGCTGCTGGGTGAATATCATATTAGAGTCAGGTGTTTCTTAAGGATGGACTTAAACTTGACAAACACATTTTTTTTAACTTCCAAGATGATTTAAAAACTCTAACACTAGAGAATTCTTTCGGTCCCATGCAGATAAGAATTATAGGGGAGAGGAACAGAGAGGGTACAGGGAAAAGAGGGGGGAGTTTTGTATAAAGAGTGGTTGCTGGGTGGACTGTAGGAGTGTATCTGGGGAGAGGGTCTTTAAAGAGGTCATTACGGTAAAATGAGGTCACTAGGGTGGGCCCAACGACTGGTGTCTTTAGGAGAAGAGGAGGTTAGGACACAGACACACAGTGGATGAGCCCCTGTGTGGACACAGGGGGATGATGACTGTCCACAAGCCCAGGAGATTGGCCTCAGGTAGAACCACCCTGCCAACACCTTGATCTTGTACATCTGGCCTCCAGAATTACAAGAAAGCAAACTTCTACTGTTCGAGTTGCCCAGCCTATGGCCCTTCGCTATGGCAGACAGCGCTGAATAACCCACCCTACCTGAATCAGGGAGCTTGCCCACCCTTCCTCCAGGGCACTCACTTCTTCCCCCTCTTTACTTCTTTCCTGGCTGAGTGACTGAGAGCCAATACTTCAAATTTTTTTTGTTTAAAAAAATTTTTATTCATTTATTTTATCTTTGCCTGCACTGGGTCTCCGTTGCTGCAAGCAGGCTTTCTCTAGTTGCAGTGAGCGGGGGCTGCGTTCTAGCTGCGGTGCTCGGGCTTCTCATTGCAGTGTGGCTTCTCTGTAGCGGAGCATGGGCTCTAGGGCCTGCGGGGTCAGTCGTTGTGGCTCAGGGACTAAGTTGCCCCACGGCATGTGGCATCTGCAGACCAGGGATAGAACCCATGTCCCCTGCATTGACAGGCAGATTCTTTACCGCTAGACCATCAGGGAAGTCCTCAAATATTCTTTTTAATTTGTATTATTTCAACATTAGTGAAATCAAGTCTGTTTTCACAGTATGAAGACCAGCTGTCCTTTTCCTTTTTGACTTGCCTGCTCATACCATCACCCCTTCTTCTATAGCAGGATAGTAGTCTTTTACCTATTAGGCTTTGAAGGGCCCTTCATGTAATAAGACAGGCTGGACAGAGTTTTGAAAAGCCCCCATGAGCTCTGCCCCTGGTGTCATTCCTGAGATCAGGTTGTGTTTTGTGGCAAAAAGGGTAATTATCAGACGGGCCTGACCTCAGCAGGTGAGCCCTCTAGAAGCAGAGTTTTCTTGACCTGGTGTCAGAAAAGGAAGTTGGAAAGATATGCAGGGTCAACAGGCTTTGCTTAGCATGAAATAGGAGTCTAAGTGTTCCTTTTTGGATGGTCAAATGAGCGAAAATACTTAGTGATTTTAAAGTGCAATCTGTACATTCAATTTGCAATAAATAGATTCCAGAATAAACTTCCTGGAACTCCCTACTCTGCACCATTGATCTATTTGCCCATTTTTTCCCCTTGAGCCATTTTGTTTCTATTGCTGTAGATTGATACAGTGCTTTGATACCTGTTGGGACAATATTCCCTCATTACCCTTCTTTTTCAAATTTTTTTGGATATTCTTACGCATTTAGTGTTCCAAGTGATCTTGAAAATCAATTTGTTGAGAATGGAGAGTTTTTAAGGTATTGCTCTGGAATAATTTCTAGCAAGCATTGATAAGGAGGAAAAAGCAAGGAACAGAGTGGTGGGCATAGTATACAGCTACTTGTGTAAAAAAAATAGAAAAAAATACCACACCTTTATAACTTTGCTTTTATATACAAAAATATCTTTAAAAGAATACACAAGAATCAATAATACCATTGTGACTCTGCAGAGGGGGCTGAACTGGGCCAGAGGGAGACTCCAGAGAGCTTCAAGTTCGTATTATTACTCCTCAAAAATAATAAATAACTATTTTAAATAAATTCAAGCTCACCCAAACATCCCATTGTGGATTTTAACTGGACTTGCAGTGAACTGCTTATTAATTTAGAGAAATAACATTTATATATTGTGCATCTGCCCATCCCATTACATGACTGTTGCATTTATTTAAATGTTTTATATCCTTTAGTAAAGTTTTTGTTTTTCTTCAGACAGGTTTGCTTGCTTCCTTTTATTTATTTATTTGGCTACGCTGGGTCTTCCTTGCTGTGTGTGGGCCTTTTCTAGTTGCGGTGTATGGGTTTCTCATTGTGATGGCTTCTCTTATTGCAGAGCACGGGCTTCAGGGCGTGTGGGCTCAGTCACTGTGGCACAGGCTTAGTTGCCCCAATGCATGTGGGATCTTCCAGGGCCAGGGATCTAACCCATGCCTCCTGCCTGGACAGATGGATTCTTAACACTGGACCGGTTCACTCGCTTCTTATTAGACTTATTCCTAAGTATTTTATGGCTGTTATAGCTATCATGGATGAGATTTTTACAATTACATTAATAATTCATAATTGGATATGACTGGTAGAAAAGAAAATTATAACTCTGGTATTCAGTTACTTTATAGATTTCTTATTACTTTTATTTGCTTCTTTTTCAACAGTAATCTTGAATCTTCTAGGTAAACAATCATACCATTGGTGGAGAATGAGTCTAATGACATCATATCCAGAATCTATACTTTGTTTATATTTCCTGTTTTCTTTCATAGCTGGAACGTCCAAAACAGTGTATCCTCATCTCATTCCTTACCTTAGCTATGATCACTCCAGGGCTTTCCACTGAGTAAAACTGTCTTATCAGTTGCTGATAAACACAAAGAAATTTCCTTCTACCCTAGTTTAGGATGAATAATGAGTTTTATTCAAACATCCACTGGGCATCCACCCAGAAAATCTTTTTGTTCTCTCTCCTTTAAGAAAAAAGTGCAATGAATCAGTAGATTTTTTAGTTTCAAATTATTCCAGAATTAAGCCCTTCTTCACTAGGAGCTATTTTTTTCTTTTCATATATTGCTAAACTTAATCTTTTGTTGCTGAGCACAAGTTTAATATTTGCTAATATTTTATTTAGGATTTTCATATCATGTAAGTAGGATCACTATGTTTTTGTACACTTGAAGCTTTTTCCAGTAAGGATTATACTGAGAATTATAAAACAAGCCTGGGAAGAATTCCCAAAATTTCCACCCTCTGGAGGGTTGAATAACATAGGGAATGTCTGGTTTTGTCCTGTCTGTAATCCTATGGCATTTCCCTCCCTTTACCTTTGGAATTTAAAAATTTCACCAACTATGTCTGGGCATGTTTATTTTTTCTTCCACCCACCTGGCCCTACATGAGTCTTTACACCTGAAAATTCATCTTTCTTGAACTCATGCAAATGTTTTCCTCTGATGTCATTGGTTAATGCCCCTAATCTCCTGGAATTTCTATGTTATGGATGCTGACTTTACCAGACCTACATCCATGTCTTTTATCTCTTTCTCAGAATGTCCATCACTTTGAGTTTTTGCTCTTAATTCTGGTTAGAATTCCTCACACTGGACTTTCAGTATACAAACTCAGTTGCTCAATTTTCAGCAGTGCTGATTTATCTATTTTGTACTTTTTTGGGGAGGGGGGATGATGATTCTATTTTTTAATTCTGAGTATCCTTTTCTCTAATAGTTGGTTTTCATTTGTCTGGTGAGATAGCTTCTAAAGTCTCACGTCAAACACCAGTTGGCACATGCTCAGTTTCAGAACCCGATGCTTGTCTGTGGAGAGGTCTGCTCTCCTGTCTGGGGATTGCTGCTGTGGACTCACACTTGGGTGTGAAGGTTACTGACTGGTGGGTTTCACCTCCCTCCCAGGTAAGGTGGGCAACCGTAGACACTGTCCAGAGGCAAAGGCCCATGTTTCACCTACAGGACAGGGCAGTGGCAGTACCTGGTGAGCAGGGCTGGGACCATCACCCAAATTCTTTAGTTCAAAGAAGGGAGAAATGGTGCTGTGAGGTGGGTTCTTGCTTGGTGGAACAAGCTCTGCTCCTGCTCCCTGGTGACCTCCAGAAAGGACACAGTGTCCATAAAGACAACTGGATCTCTCCAGAAGCCCATCTGCGCCTTGAGCCTCTGATGAGGGGTGCTGGTGGACACTGACTGCTCCTGTGTGGAGGGAGCAGGGGACCTGTGTCCTCTTTCAAACTGGTCTAACTTCTGTTATAACTGGAGGATGTGGCTCCACTGTTCTTGTGTGAGTGCCCTGCTCGTCTCTTTTTGGTGAAGTGAAGTCTCTCAGTTGTGTCCAACTCTTCGTGACCCCATGGACTGTAGCCTATCAGGCTCCTCTGTCCATGGGATTTTCCAGGCAAGAGTGCTGGAGTGGATTGCCATTTCCTTCTCCAAGGGGATCTTCCCGACCCAGGAATCAAACCTGGGTCTCCCGCATTGCAGGCAGACGCTTTACCGTCTGAGCCACCAGCGAAGCCTTCTCTTTTTGGTAGATTCTGTTAATTTGGTGATAATCAGGGAGGAGTGCTCTCTAAGGGAGCACTTCCCCAACTCTGTCTGGAATCCTCTCCTACATTTCTCAGGGTCCAAAATGCTTCTTTCCATTGACAGTTGAGATACAGGTATGATTTTGTTTTCTTTCAAATTCTTTTAGGTTACTTCCCCCCTTATAATAGTCACACAGAGGTGACAAAGAAAGTCGGAAACATGAAAAACACAAAAACTGAAATAATCTGCTGTGACCATGCTGTTCACTGTGGCCCACTGCCTCTCTCTGTGCAGGGCTTTGCTCTGGTAGGAACAGTGACTAGTCCTAGCCCCGTGGTCTCTTCTGCTCCAGGGTCACCTGCTCCCCTTAACCTGCCACACAGCCTGGGGCTGCAGGGCTCTGAATCATGGGTCCCTGCACTTTGGATTGGCCTCACCTATACCTCCCCACCTGTTTAAACCCTGCCCATCCCCACTCTTCCCTGCCTTCTGGAGACCCTATCTTCCACCCCAGCAGCCCAGCAGCCTCTCCCACTTTTGCCTCCATAAACCCAACCTGCCGGCTTTTAGTGTTTGCTGCTTTGCCTAATTAGGTGCATTTTAAGACAGGTCTTTCCTTCCCAAAAAGGATGGGAATGCCTCCAGGAAATGAACATATCTTGCCTTTCATGATATCCTACAGTGGCTCAGGGTCATGACAGCACATGGGGACACCCCTTGGGGTCATGATGGCACTTGGGCCACGCCACCAGGTTGCAAAGGTATTCAGGGATTCGATGGCAGGTGAGGATCCTCTTGGGGTCTCTGTGGCATGTGGGGACACACCCATGGACACTTGCAAGGACGCGGAGCTGCCTTACGCTTTTTGCGCTCCTCGTTGGCGGTCTCACAGGTCTTGGCGTAGAGCAAGCGCACCCTCTGCAGCTCCTCCTCCTTCTGCTGCCTCGTGCACGCAGCGATGGAGTGGCGGTCGTGACTCTTCTCAAGCTGCATCTGCAGGCGGGCCAGGTGCTGCTGGACCCTGTAAAGATTCACCCCCAGCTCCTGCCGCTGGACTCGGCTTTGCTTGGTGGCCACGCTCTGCACCAGAGAGAGAAACTGGGTCATGGAGATGCAGGAGGGAGCACAGCTGAGTGGGAGGTGGGACAGGTACGCACCAGTTCTTGAAGTTCCAGCCTCAGTTTCTCTATCTGCCGGTTAAGATAGCTCTTCAGGGCAGCCTGGAATCTTATCATCAGGGGCTAGAACAATGGAAAAGCATAGCCAGTTACTGTCCTGTCCCCTCCAGGGCTTAGCCACAGCTCTTGGTGGGGTGGAGACAGAAATGACTTTCATTCTGGGTGCTCCCCACTTCTGCCCAGGATTCTTACTTCAGAAGTCACTTGTGGTCTCACTGTAGGCACTGAAGGACCTGAGTGCATATTTTGACAAAATGACAGGATGAGCTTGGGGTGGTGGTACTGGTTTAATCCCTGGAGCTGAAGGGCAGTGATGAGCAGAGCCTTGGATGCCAGCACCAAATGAACCTTGAGCCCCATTTCCCACTGCAACCTTAGCGCCAGTCAAGACCCATCCTCCCCCCTTGCCAGAGCCGTGGGACACGCCAGGCGATGGCTCTCAGTGGAGGTGATCTTGCCCCCACCCAAAGCCTGGAGACATTTCTGGCCATCACAACCAAGATGGTGCTGCTGGCATCTGGTGGGCGGAGGCCCCGGGGATGCTTCTCAGCACCGTACAGTGCTCAGGAAGCCCCCACCACAAAGAGAGATCGGCTTCCAGTGACTGGGAAATGCTGAGTCTGAGTGAATGAACCTGAAGGGAGAATACACTTAACAAGGTGGCAGCCCAAACCCTGCAGATAAACTATTCGGGCAGCAGATGAAACAGAGCGCAGCATTTGCTGGGCAAAAGGCGGGTCCTGGAGGCTCCAGGCAGAACAGGGCAAGTGCGGCAGTGTCTCTAAGTCCAACTTCGTCTGTGTGGGGCAAAAGCAAAACCCGCGAATGTCTTACGTGGTCTGGGTCCAAGACCACCAGCTGGGATCTGTCTTCTTCCGCCTCATCACTGCCCTCAGATTCCACTGTCTCCACCAGGCCCCTTTCCTCCACCACGCTTAGCTGCTGAATCCTGTCCAGGAAGGAGGACGCGGCTCCCTCCCTGGGGTGGATGTCGGGTTCTAGGGGGACAAGTAAGGGGGAACAGCAAATGTTATTGAGGAGTTATTAGAAAGAGAGCTTCTCTGGGGGGAGTTCATCAGAAAGCTAAATGCCCAGCCTCATGCAATATGAGGGAAAAGAGAAAGACAAAGCCTCCCCCCACCACCTTGGGTTAGGGTCCACAATGCTATTCACAGGGTCTTCTGCTCAGGAATTTTCTACTAGCTAATTCAACATATTTTGTAGGAATGCTTGAACTTTAAAGGTAGACAAGAAGCAAACACATTTTGTGGATACCTTTTAATACATAAATACTGAACAGAAAGGGGGCTTCTTAATGATGGAATAGATTTTTTTTTTTTTTTTTTAAGGAAAACAACTGATACGATTGAAAAGCAATCAGTGAGGCTCCAGTTTCAGCTTTTCTTCCTTCCTGGGCTAGAGAGACCCTGTTTGGTTTCTAACTCATTTAGATGAGTGCTGTCTGCACGTCACTTGTAGGTGAGGTGAGGTTTTGTTGGCTGGGTCATCGGCACACCACCATCAAATGGAATACTTGTTGCTGTTGTTTCATCACTAAGCACTATCTCCCAGAGTTTGCTCAAACTCATGTCCATTGAGTCAGTGATGCCATCCAACCATCTCATCCTCTGTCATCCCCTTCTCCCAGCATCAGAGTCTTTTCCAATGAGTCAGTTCTTCCCATCAGGTTATATACAATATAAAACAACCCAATCTGCTTTCTCATGTACTCAACACTGGGATACCAGAACCAAGTGGAAAGATAGGGGTGTGCCTGAAAGCACCTTGGAAAACTCAGCCCACAGGGACATGTTTAGGGCCGAGCTCCCCTCTGAGACCAGAAGGCAGAGAGGGATGTGTGGCCAGGGCTGTGTCACTGGATTTTGGTCCAGGCTTGGTTCTGCCACTTACATGGGTAAGTTACTTAATGACTCTCATGGTCTGTAAAATGGAGAACAGTTCCTACCTCACCAGGTAAGTGAAAGGATTAAATTAGATAAAACAGAACAAATGTTCTACGTGTCTTATCCATTTCTGTTAATGACATTTTTATCTTTAGACTCAGCCCAACAGGAAACGAGGTATCAGGGGGCGAAGGAGTGGGAGCCCTTGCACAGAAGGGGATGGGAAGTGGCTTGTCCCGTAGTACCTGACTCCGGGGCAAAGGGCTCCTCTGTGCCCGGAGGCAGCTCGTCAAGACCCAGAGATGTGTCGCTGCTCCCTGGGCTCTGTCTGAGGTGATGCCCAGCCTCCAGAGGAAAGACCTTCTGCTGGAGTGCTCCCTGGGACTGTATAGAGCAAAAACAACCAAATCTGAATTTCTGAGGGTTTAGTCAGGACTGAGGCGTTATTCAAATTTGATTATTACAGTGTTCAAAATTTAACACAGTGGGTAAAGCAATAGAAAATTGCTTGCATATCATTTGGCTTTTGCAATCATCAAAACAAAAAACACCTACCTCCACCCCAATGAGGGATTTAGGAGTAGTCTCTGCCCGTCTGGATCTGTAGCAAAGTGTAAACACTGAGGCATGGATGTGCTGGATGTGAGTTTCTTTATTCCCAAATACTGCTCTCCCAGAGGCTGGTAAACAGCATTTCTGAAAGCCTGAGCCCCGGCCAGGGTCTCCCAAGAGAGCTGTTTCTTCTCTTCTTTCAAACAGTTTCACTTTGGGGACATTTCCAGAAGAAAATGTTTTCCCAAACACCTGGCTCCGTTTTAACTCTAAAGGGGACTCTTGCAATGATTATCATTGACAATAACTACTGCTGCTGCTGAACTGGTGAACATGAGTAAGGGCAGACAATGACCCTGCATGGGACCCTGCAAGGTGGATGCCAGTCGTTTCTGTCTCCTGCAGGGGAAGCAGCTCATGGAAGCTGAAGCCCTTGCTTAAGTTCGCCTAGCCAGCCAAGGGCTGTCTCAACACCCAGCTCCTGCTCTTTCCAGCTGTTCTTCCTCAGGTGATGCTGCTTCTAGAAATGACTTCTGAGGCATCCAGAACCACAATGACATTCATGGGAGCCCAGAGTCCAAAGCCTACTTCTGGGGGGTCCAGAAAGGGCTTTTCTTAATGGCCACACGGGTGACCCAGCAGCTCCCACACCACAGTTAAGTTACTTGAGCTGGAAGGAGGGAAATAGGGTTCGCTCTTAGGGTTCGCTCTTAGAGTTTGTCTCTGCCCTTCTGGTTGATCAAATTTGGAAACTGTTTCCCAGTGAGTTTTCTTTTTCTTGTAAAGTAAGAGGTTTTATTAAGATACCAAGCCATACTGTTTTTTTCTCTCATACCAATCTTCTTTTTAAAAAGAATTATTTATTTACCTATTTATTTGGTTGCTCTGGGTCTTAGCTGAAGCATGAGGGTTCTTTAGTTGCAGCATGTGGAATCAACCAGGGATTGAACCTAGGACCCTTGCCTTGGGAAGGCAGAGTCTTAGCCACCGGCCCACCAGAGAAGTCCCCCAGGTGAGTTTTCTAGAAACTAGACTTGAGGATGCAAACTGGGTTTACAGCTCAGCAAGTGACCTATACTTTGGTACTCCTGGCTATGTTTGTTTGTTTTTTCAGGCGTGCCATGTGGCTTGTAGGATCTTAGTTCTCTAATCAGGGATTGAACCCAGGCCCTTGGCACTGAAAGTGCAGAGTTCTAACCATTGGACCATCTGGAATTCCTGGTCCTGGCTATCTTATAAAGGAGGGCACTGCTTAGTTGTTAAAATCTTACAAGCGGTTTTGATATCCACTTGTCATTTGTAGTCATAACGCTTAATTATGGTTCATCAAATATTGAATCATGTGATTCTCCAAAGTTATCTATTTTAGCTTTCACAGGGTGGGGAGGAACTTCACAGTTCAGAGCAAGCATGACTGCCATCATAGCTGCATGCCTCTGGGTAAGGAAGTTCTTTGGCTCCTCAGTTTCCTAATCTGAGCAATGGGGATAATAATAGTTCCCATCTTATGGGGTTGTTGTCACTGAGACAACATATGTAAAGGGCATGGAAGTGTCCAGCCCAGAGTACATGATGAATAAATATAATGTATTCTCTTCCTGCCCTACCCCTTGCTTTCCTTCTAGAACAATCAAACCTAAAGCCAACAGTGGAGTTGACCCAGTATGGGGTGATGAGTCTAGACAAAATGAGGAAGGTGGGTTCCAGAGACTGTCCCCAAGGTGAGACACAGGTATCAGGCCTGGGCCTGGCGAGGAAGGTCTTGGCATGGAGAGTTACAGCCCAAACATTTGGGGGCTTGCCCATCAGTAATGGACAAGCTGAACTGAGGCATGGCCTGATAGAACACCAGGAAAACATGGCATCCTTCCATGACATTCTAAACCTGGAGACCTGAAAATACCAGGCAGAACCAAACTGAGGGACCGTCTACAAAATAGCTGGCCTGTGACCTTTAAAAGTGTCAAGGTCATCAAGGTCAAGGACAGATTGAGAAGACTAAAGAGACATACAGCTGAAGGCAGCAGGCGATTCTGAAGTGGAGCTCTACTATAAAAGACATTACTAGGACACTTGGTGAAGGAAGCCCGAGGTGTATTTGGTAATGTAACACATTGATTTTGATAATTATCACATGGTCATTTGCGGAAAACATATATGAAAACATTGGGAGGCAACTTACTATCAAATGCTTTTAAAAAACATTCTTAAAACTTCTTTAAGGTACTCCAGTTTTTCTGTGTGTACTTGATTAAAAAGTAAAAAGTAAAAATAAGCCTATAACAATTATTATCCACAGCTGCACTGTCCAGTCTGGTAACCACTTATAACTGTTGGAGATATACATTTAAACTAATTAGAATCCTCAAAAGGTTAAAAATTCAGTTTCTCTATCTCCCTGGCCACATTTTAAGTGCTCTGTAGTCACATGTGACTAATGGTTACCATATTGGACAGCGCAGATAAAGAGCCTTTTCATTATCATGTAGAGTTTTACTGGACGGTGTTGCTCTAGAGACTGGACACCTGGATGCCCTTACGTGGAAGGTTTCCACCTTGGGTTTGGGAACACAAAGGAGGGTTCAGAAACTCTTGGACTATGACAGTGGCTCCTGAGCCTTAAGTTTGCTAAGACATTTCTAACAGGCATTGCCATGTGAATTATTTACAGTGTACCCTGAGTTCCTCACATAGATTTACAAGCCTCATGAGCAGTAAAACACTATAGACCTCAGGCTACTCACCTGGTTCATTTGCTCAGACAGGCCTAATACTTGCTGGGAGCTCTTTGTGGTGATGAACCCCATTCCTGTGGATTTGGATGGGTGGGGGGCCTCTCTGTCCTCAAGACCCATTTCCCTCCTTGTTCCTTCATACTGGGGTGTGCGGTCAACTTCATCTTCGGGCCCCTCCCCAAGACTGATGTCTGAGGAAGCCAGATCTAGAGAACTGACTTCCCCTTCAGGGGACGTGGCTTCCAAATCAGATTCTAATTCCTCTTCTAATTCAAATTCTTCTTCCATTTCCATTTCCCCTTGGCTTCCTCCATAGTCCCCCTGGGCTGTGACTTCCCCATCATTTTCAATTTCCCTTTCGGAATGCTCTGTAGCACCCTCAGCTTCTTCACTTCTCTGGTCATTGCTCTTCTCCACTGACGATACCTGTAGTTATGAAGCAGGAAAAAAAAAAAAAATCAGGAGACAAAGTGTAAAGGATCTTATGAGATTTTATCCTTAATAAGGAAATTATACTGATGGGAAAACTGCATCTATACACTCTGAGCATCGCTAGGAGATTATGTTTCATAGTTTAGCTGATCTACTCTGTTTTTTCTTTTTTTGGTAATTATTTTGCATCCTTTGTTACAGGAAATGAGCTCTGAAAAACTCAGGGCGATCTAGGTGTGGGATATCCAAGGCATTCTTGACAAGCCATCAACACTTCAGAAGGAGGTGGAAGGAAATTAGGTTTCTCTGCAACTGAACTGAGTCTGTTCCAGAGCAAGGTCATAGGATCATCGTGCAATTTTCTTAAACAAATCTGAACGCTAATTCCTAGTAAATACAGCCTAGACTAATTCATCCCATAAGGAATTTTACCTTGCCGCCTTCAACATGCTGGTCCTCTTCTCCTTCAGAAGGCGATTTGCCGCCCAAGTGAGACCTGGTGGCGGAGAACCAGTTGAACAGTTTCAAATAACATCTTTCTTTTTCTTGGCATTTATCCCCCCTCACTGTCTGTATATCTAGTTATTATATTTACTTGTTAATTGTCTGCCTTCTCTCTAGGCTGATGGCCATGACTTTGTCACTAACACCAGCACTAGACCATGCCTGTCACATGGCACAAGAGTCACTCCAAGAATGAATGAAAAATGCAATGATTGAAACATTTAAGGAACAGTACAAGTAGATTATGCTAGAAAGTCACTTTAAATACACTTGTGTTTGTGACAAAATGGGGAAAATAGAAAACAAAATAAGAGAAAATTTCACAAAAAGGACAAATACTCTAGAAACTTTTAGTTTCCCTGTGATTTGGATAGTACAAGAAAGTCACATTCTTAAAATTGCTTTTTTTCCTAATTAAAAGTTAAACTAATACAGCAATATGTGACACAGGCAATGAAAATCCCCTGTGACTTCTCTCCTGTTCAAGATAACAAGACGTAATAGTAAGAGATTTAAGGATTTTTTTAATGTATTATTTTTTATTTTTTAGATATTTATTTGGCTGTGCCAGGTCTTAGTTGTGGCATGTGGGATCTTTTTAGTTGTGGCATTCCAACCCTTACTTGTGGCATGGTCTAGTTCCCTGACCAGGGATCGAACCCAGGCTCCCTGCTTTGAGAACATAGAGCCTTAGCCACTGGACCACAAGGGAAGTCCCAAGGATATCTTCTTTCAAATATTTTCCTGTGCATTTAAAGCCACCCATCCACCAAATTAGAGACCACACTATATACACTGTTTTGCATTTAGTCTTTTCATCTATTGTAATCTGGACTTTTCCATGTCAGTAGACGCAGACCTACCTTAAAAAAAAGAAAGAAACAATACAGCGGTGTCCAATGTGAAAGGTAAATTTTTAAAAATAGTCTCTCTCCTTTTAAACAAAGTGTAAGAGAGCAGAGGCCTGGTGGTCCTGGGTTTACCTGACTACAGCCTATCTGTGTGCTCAAGGCATTCACGGTGGGGCTGCCTGGCCATACTGAACCCAGTCCATCACCTGCCACCTCCAACCCCGGTGAGGTTGGGCTGGTCTCCCTCTCATTGACCTCGCTGGGCAGCATCCAGCACAGAGACCCCTGCTCTCAGGGCTCTGCAGCAGGGATTACCAAGCATCGTGGTTGCCATGGTTACTGTGGACTGAGCAAGTCCCGGGTTTCAGAGAAAGGAGCGCCCAGAAAAGGGGGAAAAGGGAGGGTACGGGCGAGGACAAAGGGACGCGAGGTGAGAAGGCAGAAGGGCGTGCAGGAATGTGGGGGTGACCGGGGAGGTCAGGAAAGGCCCAGAGAGTGGGGAGGCAGGGGTACAGGAGAGGGGAAAAGGTCATGGAAGGGAAGGGGTGCCTAGGGGGCTATGGGAAGGGGGAGGTGTGGGGACAGCTCCGAGGCCCCAGATCCCTAGGCCCGTTTACCCGCCAGCGCCGCCGTCCGGCTCCGCCATCTCCAGTTGCTATGCGACGCCGTCAACATCCGGCGGGCAAGGACCACGTGCGGGGCTTGCGGGGCAGGAGGCCTTTGTGCCATTTGTGTACACTAGAAACACAGAATATTTAACTCTGTAAATGTATTAAAGGATAAATACGCATCTTCTCCATCTCTAAGTCCGAGCTCTACCCCGCCTGACTCAGTTTCTATAAAGCGACAACCGTGTCAACGTGTGTCCTGCCGGCCACTCTGGAGCCCCAGGGGCTCGCGCAGGGCACCCGGGAAGCCGGGGACATGGGACGGCCAAGTGTCCTGAGGATGGCAGGAAGAGGCGGGAGCGCGACGGGGTCCGGAGCCGGCCGCACCTTCGGGGACCGAGCCCCCGCCTAGTGCCTGCCTGTCCATCTCCAGACCTGGGGGGCTCAGTACCCCCTTCCCGGGGTTCTTGCGAAGAGTTCATGGCAGGAGAGGGATGCCCCGTGGCTTCCTGGTGGGTGTTGTCCTCTTCCTATCTCTAAATAGGAAAAACAAAAGCAGAGGGTGGGACAGAGAGGGCGAGCGCGCACGTGGGACATCCCAAGGGTCCTGCCTTCACTCCGGGGGCGTGGGGCTTCCCTCTGGGGCAAAGTCCCGGGGCCGGAGGCCCGGGCGGGCGGCGAGGCCCGGAATAGGAAGGGGGCGTCCGGGCCGGGGCCTGGGATGGGAGAGCGGAAGGTGACTGGGGCAGTTCCGCAACACGGTTGGGGCAGGGTTGGGACTGGGACTGGCGGGGGTGGGGTGGGCGGCGGGTCTGATTGGGCCGGGGGCCGGGTTGGGCCGGGGGGCGGGCCGGGGGCCGGGCCTCGCCGCGCGTCCCCGCCCCACCAAACCTCACTGGCGGCGGCTGCAGTGGCGGCGGAGGCGGCTCCGGGAGCCGGCGCAAATCCGGCCCCGGGTGCGGGGCCCGGGTGGGTATCGGGGACCTGCCGGGGGCCGCGGGGGCGGGGCCTGAGGGGCCGGCGGGGGACCGGGCAGCGCCCCTCGGCGGGACGGGCTGGGGGCGCGCGGGGCGCGTGGGCCTGCAGCCGCGGGGCCGGGGAGGGGCCGGGGTCTGGCCGCAGCGCAGAGAGGTGCAGGGCCAGAGCAGGAGTCGGGCGGCAGGATCACACGGGGAGCTCCCTGAGGGCCCCATCCGCGGCGGGTTCTGGCGCCCCGGGCAGGGAGTGGGCCTAATTCGAGGAGACTCGGTCTCAGGCTGTCTGAATCTTTGGTCCAGAGAACTTGCGGTCTTTGTCTGGCTGGATCGTCAGAGCACGCGAATGAGAACTTGTAGGGGCCCGCCGTTTGCCGACACAGCCCCCCAAAGTGTGTGTTTCACCCGCACGGGGCGCGCGCTTAACATTCTTGGCCTTGGGGTGGGTGGTCTGGCTGTTTAAGAGCCTCAGGTCATGAAACTCAAACCCTTTAGGCCCGAGCTCTTCCTCTTGATCTTTTCTTAAATAATAATAAAAGAAAGGAAAAAAAAATAGAAAGAAAGAAAAGAAAACGGGAAAAGAAAAAAAACCCCGGCAATTTAAGATTTCTAAATATAACCTAAGGCACGCTGCCAGAAGCCATGAATCTTGAAATCCTGTTATTCCCACACTCGGAAGTTGGTGTCATATGTTGGCCACAACCTAGTTCAGATTCTATTCAGAAACAGAAAACGACACAATACGTTCACTTTTCTTACCATGAAGTTTGTTTTACTGCCTCCTCAAGTTCATAGGAGAAGCCAGGCCAGCCCCTGTGTCTGGTCCCATTGATCCTTCTTTACCACCTGCAGGCACCAATTCCTATGTCTGTAAAGAGGGAACTGGTTCTCAAAAACCAGCCATATGATGGAGCATATTATCAAAGGGCAGGGGCAGAGGCCTAGATTGGAGAATTCCATTCTAAATCTGTCACAGATTGATTAGAAAACTTAAAAAAAAAAAATGTGTGTGTTTGTTTTAGAAATTCCCCCACTAGAAACATCAATATTTAGTTGACTAGCAAACATTAAACACTTTTAAGAACCAGGAAAACTTTTGCAAAGAAAAGATTATTAAAGTGAGAAAGCCTCTTAGTATTAACTGTGAAACTCATTCACCGCCATGTGTTGTTGGCATCGGAAGGCTTGTTCTCTGCTGAGTGCACTTGGCTTGTAGAGCATTTGTGGAGAGCAGAGTCTCAGAATATGACTAAGGAAAGTTCTTGTCAGTGGAATTTTTTAATCCTCCAGCCATGATGATTGTTATGTAAATAGATTCTGATTATTTTGCATGAATTAAACCCATAAAATCAGGAACTGAAGTGATCCCCATTTTACAGGTAGAAACACTGACATTTAAATTCCCAAGTTCATGCATCCCGGAGTGACAGAAATACAGGCCTTGGGCCCAGGATGCTCCAACTCCACTGTACCACACTGTACCACAAAACCACTGTACCACACTGCCTCCCCTCTTGCCCCTACCACTCACATGCACACATTCTCCCTGCCCTAGGGACTTAGAATAACATGGTTCACTCTGCCAGGTGATTCATAAACATTCGAGAGAGTGGGGACTAATCCATGTCACCACTAGCTGCTAGTATCAATTCAGTTGAGTCTATAAAAAGCCCCCCAGGCCTCAGTGTAAAGGCATCTGAGATGATAGCCTCTGGGTTTGCAGAACCCTACCTATAACTGCTGATCTCCCTGGCTCAGGTTTTGGGTAGCTCAGTGCATGGGTTTAAAACATGGCCTCCAAATATAGACTGCTGGATTTGAATACCAACCCAGTACATAGGACTGACTTAATGCTACTGTGCCTTGGTTTCTCCATCTGTAAAATGGAAGTAATACAACCTGTCACAAAGTTCTGTTGCAACAGTTATCTAAAGTACCTAGTACCTGGCTCATTCAAAGTTCCTGTTAATTATAAGTGTTTAATTATTATTAATGACCATTGTTTGGATTTTTCACATTTAACTAGATTGGCAAAAATATTTGGTTTTGTTTTTTGGTTCCTTGTATATGTGGTTCATCAGGTGGAAAGCTGATCATAAGCAGAAGTGGAATTCTCCATTTAGATATATTTACAGTCTCTCTTGTTTTTTTTAGTTTTAAAATGTGGGCATTTATTATTACAAAATCAACTGGTTTGATTTAAAAAACTTCTATATTTTAAAATAATACAAATACAAGTTAAAATAATTGTAAACTGTGATTCTTTTGAGTGCAAACAATAGTTACCCAAAGAAGAAATAAAACTTCCTGTGTGCTCAGTTGTTAAGTTGTGTCCAGCTCTTTGCGACCCCATGGACTGTATCCCGCCAGGCTCCTCTGTCCATGAGATTTTCCAGGCAAGAATACTGGAATGTGTTGCCACTTCCTTCCCCAGAGATATATTTACACTCTTTATATTGTGGGGTGCTGGGTCCCCCTGGGCCGACCAGGGACCAGGGTGACCAGGTTGCCTGGCAACGCAAATCTGGTGTAGAGATTTTAACTTGTCCCCCCACATCCGGCCGAGGGTCCCCAGTTTTCTCCACAGGCCTGAATCCTCTCCTATAAAATTAGTGAATTAGCTTCATACAGTGGTACAGTTGGGGAGGATGACTTTAAACATGAAGGATCTGTAGCAGTGGAGGTTGGTTTTATTGGTGTACATAGTTATTGTACATTGTTCTATTGTATTTGTATTAGATTGATGAATGTTGATGAGGCCATTGTACAAAGAAAGCACATACTTCTCCCAGCCCACCCCCACCTCCTCGCAAATGACATAGGGAATCTTTTCCCACTCACTTCTGTGTTGGTGGTTTTGATGCTAGCAACCACCCACGTGTCCTCTGGGCACTTGGTCTTGCATCTCTAATAAATCTGCTTTGACGAAGTACCTGATGATATGTGATCTGAAGCATGTCCTTTACTCCATCTTCTGAACCGATATAGCCATCCTCAGAGAGGAGAAATCAGGCACTTAAGACTTGTTAAAAAAAAAAAAAAAGATCAAGTTTGCCATCTGCATGTAGTAGCCTCAGTTGTACGGCTAGCACAAGGAAAGATGAAAGAACCCAAATGCATTATCCAATCTGAATGGCATGCCCTTCTCTGCCTGAGCCTCCAACGGAGAGTCTTTCCAGGTATTTAGAGCTGATTGGAGAAGGAAATGGCAACCCACTCCAGTGTTCTTGCCTGGAGAATCCCAGGGACGGAGGAGCCTGGGGGGCTGCCATCTATGGGGTCTCACAGAGTCGGACACGACTGAAGCAACTTAGCAGCAGCAGCAGAGCTGATATACAAGATGAAGGGTCTGTATGGACTCACCTGACTGCATACAGAGATGTGGTAGCCATGCTCTTTCTGGATTAGCTCCTATAGAAACCACCATCAGCTGGGTGCACCCTGAGCCTGTGTCTGAACCTGCTTGCACACTTTGGTGTTTGCTCTGGTTTTCCACTGAGTGACCCTGAATTCAAGTGGTTGATAAATTGGTTGTTACACTCTCTGGCATTGGAATCAGGACAAAGGACATATCTATCAGATGGCATTTTATACCTTTACGATTTTTCAGTTTCTTCTTTTTTTTAATATTCATTTGGCTGTGCTGGGTCATAGTTGCAGCATGTGGGATCTAGTTCCCTGATCAGGGATCAAACCCAGGCCCCCTGCATTAGGAACACAGAATCTTAGCCACTGGACCACCAGGGAAGTCCTGGTTTTTCAGTTTCTAGAGCTAAAATGCTTTCCCTGAGCAAGATCAAGTGTGTTGCATTCCGGGAGTGTTGTCAGTATGTTCCCCCCTAGTTTGATTTCTGTTTTGTGGTGCATTACCTACTCCTTTGCCACAGACACTGAGAACCTCTCTGTGTTAAAGTTTATAGGCACAATGTACAGGTCAGATGCCCCTCATCCACTTTGTGGTTGGTCAGTGGTTTCCTGGTTGGCTTTACCCTTTTCCTTGCTTTTTGGGTTTAGTCCTTCCTCAGTATGGCTCCTGACTCATCTTTAAGCCTGTTTCTCCTTGCAGGCCCCCCTTCCTTGGCGCGCTGGGGGAGGTGGTTTGAGGGTATTTTCTGTCCAGGGGCATGGGCATCAGATGGTCTTTCTCTGAACAGGCAGAGGCTTTGGGGTTTTCCAAGGAGTGGGCGATAATCAAAGTGACAACTGGACAGTTGGGAGAGGAAAAACAGCTAAGCAGGCCACCAGATCTCCCCTCACCCTCGTTTCTTTAACTGTCTTCTCCAGTTCCGGCCTCTTGAGGGTCCTTTTTCCTTATGGCAGTTGGCCCAGGGCCCCAGCTCTAGGATTTCTGCCCTAAACTTCGTTCCTTCGATTTAACTGCAAGTCGACTGTGTTGTCCTCACTTCAACACAGAGGGCCCCATGCACAGCAGCCCTATCTTTGGGCCACGATCTTTTCCATGTTAATCCTGAATGCAAAATGCAAGTGCAGCAAATATATTTCTCTTCTGCAATGATCCCATAATTTGAACTTAAATGCAAATAAGAAGAGGGGTGATATCAGCTCCCAGGTGTCTTATCTGGGCAACGAGACTGAAGGAGACCCAACTTCCCCAAACTGTGCACCCCAAAGAAAAGGTTCCTGGTCTGCAATATTTATATCACCCATTGAACTGCAAAACTGGATGTTCCCAAAAAGACTGCGGTGCATGTGCCTGGTTCTGGGAGGGAAAATTGGGGCCTCTTGTGAGGTGTATTAGCAGCAGATGTTTTATGAGAGGAAAACATTCCTTGTTTGCATGTGCCTGGCTCGTGTTTAAAATGGCATTACCTTGTCCCTGCTCTGTGTTGATTGGCCTTTGAGGGCAAAGCAGATGAACCAGTTTCTTCTGATCATCTGGCAGGTGACCAGAGCTCAGAGCAGTTTGCTCCTGAGCAGTGTGACAGTGGCAAGTTCGGGGGAAGAATCACCTGTGGGCTTTGCCGCACAACACGTCCCCCTAAGGGTTCATCAGCCCCACTCCCTACCTGCTTCCCCCTCGCTGCAACGGACAGCTGTCACAGTGGACGTGGGCTGTGGCAGGTGTGCGGGAACTGCCAGATCACGAGCTGCCAGGACCACACTTGTCCTGTTGACCCAGGGTGGCCCTGCGGCGGGGACATGGCACAGAACAGTGAACGGGAGAAGTCTGGGCACAGCCTCCCTCCTGCCAGATCCAGGCTGCCCTGTTTCTTTCGTCTTCTTAGAAAGGTTCAAGAGGTGTCTGCACCTTTGCTCTGTTTGTTTTCCATTTGGGAATTGATGCAGCTCCTTACACCAGCACGGGGGCTTCCCTGGTGGCTCAGCAGTAAAGAATCTGTCTGCAATGCACGAGAGGCATTGGGTTGGGAAGATCCCCCTGGAGAAGGAAATGGCAACCCACTCCAATATTCTTGCCTGGGAAATCCCATGAACAGAGGAGCCTGGCGGGCTACAGTCCATGGGGTCGCAAAAGGGTTGGACACGATTTAGTGCCTAACCACCACCAGCACCACCAGCGCCTTACACCAGCACAGGAACCAAGGCTCTGGCACTTCTCTGTGCACAGCTTTCCTCTGTCCTGTCCAACTGTTGCAGAGGCTGGGTCTCCCCTCTGCAACGTCTAGGCCCAGGATCTCATCATATTGCTTAAAAGCTAGTTGCTCTGAATGGAAGTTTGATGGACAGTGGAGATGGAAAGTCCCCTGGAGAGTTAGAAGTCAGCTCTTTATAGTGTCCTTGGTGTGATGTGGTTGGCAGAAGAGCAGTCCCCAGATGTCTAGATGTTACTTCCTAGTTCTGGGACCTTGTGACTGTATTGGGTCATGTGGCAAAGGGGATTCAAGTTGCAGATGGAATTAAAGTTGCCTATTGGCTGCCTGTGATGTGGAGAGATTGTCCTGGATTATCCAGTGAGGCCATGTCATCACAGGGTTCTTGAAAGTGGAAGACAGGGCCAGAGTCAATGTCAGAGTGATGCCCTATGAGAAAGACTGCACCTGCGCTGCCGGCTTTGAAGGAGAAGGAAGGGGCCATAAGCCAAGGGATGTACGTGGATTCCAGCTGGAAAAGACAGGAGAATGGATTGTCCTTGGAACCTCAGAAAGGAGCCCAGCCCTGCTGACACCTGAGGTTAGCCCAGTGAGACCTGGGTGGACCTCTGGCCTCTGGAACTGCAAGATAATACACTGTATTGTTTTAAGTCTCTATTTTTGTGGTGACTTGTTACAGTAGCCAATACACTAGGGATAGAAGTGCTTTGTGAAGGAAGCAGGAGGGGAGATGTGTCTTTTCTAAAGGATGTCATTTCTGCGTCTGTGTTTTGCTCATTTGTGTCTTTTTTGGTGACTTTACCTCCCTATCTAAGAGGACTTTCGCTGGGTCTAAATCACTAAATCTTGGGGAATGAATTTGGGGTAATAGTTTCTTTTTTAGAAAAGAATTCTTCAGGTTTCTTTTGGCTGTGCTGGGTCTGCGTTGCTGTGCTTGGGCTTTCTCTAGTTGTGGCGAGTGGGGGCTACTCTTTGTTGGGATGCACGGGTTTCTCATTGCAGCGACTTCTCTTATTGCAGAGCATGGTCTAGGCACACGGGCTTCAGTAGTTTTGGTTCATGGGCTTAGTTGCTCCAGGTCATGTGGGATTTTCCCAGACCAGGGATCAAACCCATGTCCCCTGCATTGGCAGGCAGATTCTTAACCACTGGGCCACCAGGGAAGGTAATAGATTCTTAACTTTACCCCTGTAAATATTAGCTAGAGGAGAGCCCCACCCCACCACTGCCATGTGGAGTTACAAAAGCCTTGCTTCCTCTGGGCCGAGTGTCAGTGGCCACGTGGCTCCTGGGGAGGGAGGAGGGAACATGTGTGGTTAACAGCAGGCCTGCTGCTGCCCACTGGCTCCAACCCAGCATGTCAGAGCCAGTTCTGAACAGGGCTGGGAGAGAGGAAATCTGCTATCCTTCCCAGGCCCCACCCTGCTTCTCTTGGGGCTGCTGCAGTTTCTGACATCTCTCTTCTATTGGCACCCTCTCCCCACTCTCCAACCACCTCAAAACCTCTCTCCTCCTGGAAGCAAACTTGAGTTACCTTCATCACCAGTGTGACTTACTCCTGCAAGTCACAGAGGACCAAGAATAGTTCTCAAAGATGTTCTAATTCTTAAGGAGTTGCAGGTTAATAGGAAGAATGACTCCCTAGTCGAGTTTCTGCAATCTTGTGTTTCTTGAGCGTGTGTGTGTGTGTGTGTGTGTGTGTGTGTGTTTTCTGAGGAGAGGCCAAGTTGATCTTTTCTTTCAAATTATACAATAGCCTATTTTGTAAAAAATGTGGTCCTACCCAGTGGTTCCTGATGGCTCAGAGCAGCATGGAATTCAACATGTATTCATACATTGATCAGAGATGGTTAAAAGCCAGCACTGGCATTTTTATTTTATATCTTTTAAAATCATTGCCTTTTTTTGCATACTCAAGCTAATGCACATTCCAGATCTTGGCCTGACTCCATTTCTGTATTCCTTGTGCCAACTGCCAGGTTGGCATCGCTCTCCTTTCCATCAACAAAAACATGGCATTTGGAACTCTACTGAAGATAGCCCTTCATAAAAGGAACTTCTCAGAGATGTCGTGGGCTCAGGAGCTTATAATCTAAGATCAACAATACTGATAAGAACGTAACCATTTTAAAAGTAAAAATATTAAATGAATGCATTCAAGGAGAATGAGATTTTTTTTTTTTTTTAAATCGTTGTCACGGTTCTACCTGGAGCTGTTTCTCTATCCACCCTTCATCTCTCAGGATTTGGGGAGAGGATTTATAATATTGGTACAAAGTGCTTTGAGCATCTCAAGCTGCTTTTTTATTTCAATTAACACTGAATCCTTAGTAGAGATGCAAAGTCAGATAGCTGTTTCTGACTATAGACGTCACTGGTTTTGTGTGTCTCAGGATCTCTGCTGGTAGCATTTTTAGATTGTACGAGAGGGTCCCCTTGTACAGGTCCTCTCCGTACACCCTCTCCAGGTCCCCACCTCTATCCAGGTAAGGAGGAGAGTCAGACTGGCCCATAGAAAGACCCCAGATCTGTGAAGGGGACCTGGGTGTTCTGCTTGCTCCAGGTTCTGTACCTGGCAACCTTTCCGGAGCACAGTTTTCTGGTCTCCCATTGGGGTGGGAATCTTTGTTCCCTGCAGAACTCCAGGTCCCAAAGATCCCGGGTATAAACTGCTCTGCACATCTGCTCAAGAACTGTTCAAGGTCATGCATCTTGTGGATTCGGGGACATTAGAAGATCTGTCATCGGGTTGCTTGGTCTTTGCCAGGCCCTGGCATTGCTGCTGGCAGCCTGCCCTCAGTGCGGGGACCTGAGCTTCCTTTGTCACTGGCCTCAAGCTCCCTGTCCTTTTCCTTTCCTCCATCCATACCATCCCACTTCATCCTGGCCTCTTGGGCTGCAAGCTTCCTGGTCCCAGACGTTTTTTTAAAAAATTAATATTGTTATTTTTTTTAGGGCGGAACGGAGAATCTGTACACCCTCTCCAGGTTCCACTATTATTACTATTTTTTCACTGTGATGAAGTACACACAGCAGATTTTGAATACTGAACACTTTGAAGCACATAATTCTACAGCATTAAATGTATTCTCATCCTTGTGCGGCCATCACCCCCATCCATCTCCAGGACTCTTCCCTCCCCTCCACCCGGGCCACTCCTCTGGCCGGGAGCTTTTCTGCATACCTGTTCCTACTCCTCCCAATGGCTCCTTCCAAATAGCCCCTGTCATCCCAGCCTGCGGTGCAAGGGTCAGGCCCTTGATTAGCTCTGCCTCCCTTCCTACCAGTCTCTCCTCCGTTTTATGGGTCCCTAGGCATCTGGTCCCATCACTTCATGGGAAATAGATGGGGAAACAGTGGAAACAGTGTCAGACTTTATTTTGGGGGGCTCCAAAATCACTACAGATGGTGATTGCAGCCATGAAATTAAAAGACGCTTACTCCTTGGAAGGAAAGTTATGACCAACCTAGATAGCATATTCAAAAGCAGAGACATTACTTTGCCAACAAAAGTCCATCTAGTCAATGCTATGGTTTTTCCAGTAGTCATGTATGGATGTGAGAGTTGGACTGTGAAGAAAGCTGAGCACTGAAGAATTGATGCTTTTGAACCATGGTATTGGAGAAGACTCTTGAGAGTCCCTTGGACTGCAAGGAGATTCAACCAATCCATTCTAAAGGAGATCAGTCCTGGGTGTTCTTTGGAAGGAATGATGCTAAAGCTGAAACTCCAATACTTTGGCCACCTCATGTGAAGAGTTGACTCATTGGAAAAGACTCTGATGCTGGGAGGGATTGGGAGCAGGAGGAGAAGGGGACGACAGAGGATGAGATAGCTGGATGGCATCACCAACTCGATGGACATGAGTTTGGGTGAACTCTGGGAGTTGGTGATGGACAGGGAGGCCTGGCGTGCTGCAATTCATGGGGTCGCAAAGAGTCAGACATGACTGAGCGACTGAACTGAACTGAACTGGAGGCATCAGCCCCCCTCTGGCCTGGCAGTAACCCTCTTCCTTGGCCTGAGCCCCAGCCCTGACGTCTTTGAAGGATCGCCTCCACCATCTCCTTCAGAGCCGTGACCCTTGTGTAGTGCACCCCAGAAAAGTTCCAGCTGCCCCTCCTGTTGGCTGTGATGTGGACCCTGCTCTGGAGCAGTCATGTGCTCCCCACGGACCCCAGGAGTGTACCCTGGAGGAGACAGGGGGCCCCTCCCAGGCTGCCCCCCTGTCTCCGCTTGGCTCCAACCCCTGCCCTGCCCCCAGCCTGTTGAACCCTCTGGGGGCTCCCAGTTAGGACATAGCCTCAGGGTCAGGAGAGGGTGGCAAGTGTTCAGAGGGTGCCCATGGGAGCTGTAGGTGCGGCTTGAAGGTGGGATTGGCCCCAAGGCCAAGACTTTTCCTCTCTAAGGCCAATCGCTGAAGCCTGAGAGCCTGCAAGCAGAGGGGCTGGGAGAGGAATGTGATGTGGGCTCGCCAGGAGACAGCTGGTCAGGGAAGTGGTGGGGCAGGCCCTCCTCATCCCCACCCTGCTCCACCGAACCCTCTTCCCAGCACTCCCCCAGCCTCTGGCCTTCTAACTCCTCACCAAGCCTGTCGGAAGCCCAGGCGTGTGCTCTGCTCCAGACACAGCTTCCCCTTCGATGGTTGACACAGAGGAAATGATTCTGGCAGTGGGCATTGAAGGGCCCGGACAGCCCGATGTTAGAAATCTAGGCGGGGGACTTAACAGTAGTACAAAGGGGCCCGCTGCTTCCCAGGGGTCTGGTCGGGTGGATCTGCTGCTGCTGGTGCTGCTAAGTCGCTTCAGTTGTGTCCGACTCTGTGCGACCCCAGAGACAGCAGCCCACCAGGCTCCGCCATCCCTGGGATTCTCCAGGCAAGAACACTGGAGTGCGTTGTCATCTCCTCCAATGCATGAAAGTGAAAAGTGAAAGTGAAGTTGCTCAGTCGTGCCCGACTCTTAGCGACCCCATGGACTGCAGCCTACCAGGCTCCTCCATTCATGAGATTTTCCAGGCAAGAGTACTGGAGTAGGGTGCCATTGCCTTCTCCCCGGGTAGATCTAGGGACCCTAAAGGAGCTGGACACTGCTCTGCACACGTGTGGCTTATCTGTGAAGCAGGAGCCACATGACCCTGATCATAAACCTTTCCACCACCCCGGGGTCATAGGGACACCCCTGAGGGACAGGCGGGGAGCTGCTCCCAGCCAGCCCACTGTTCATCAGGTCTCGTTGCCAGACCAGTGGGCACTGAAGCCCAGGGGCCTCCTTGCAGGAGGTCTCTGAAGGCCATTCTCCAGGCCAGCTCCTTCTGTTGCTTATCCTGGACACAGAGCTGCACGTTCCTCTACTCTGGGTAACACGTGGGCCCAAGCCACATTTATTAACCCAGTGACAGGTGCTGGGCTGCAGGTGTGGGAGAGGCCTTCTGCAGTCTTGAATCCACCCAACACTTAACATCCAACTGGTGACAGACCAGAGGAGGCGGTGGGGGAAGGCCCTGGGCAGCCACTGACATGTCATTAATTGTGCTGATAACAGTACAGCCTGAGCGGCAGAGGGGCTGGTCTGCCTCCTGTCAGAGCCCGATTCTCTGCCTTCCTTGGGGGTTCAGGGGAGCAGTAGGTGAATGGTTCCCAGTCTCACATGGTGATGGTTGCACCTGGGCGCCCCCTCCCGCAGACCTGCTGGGTCAGAGTGTAGGGATTTGTCCTCCGAGTTTCTTAAAGCCCCCTGCTTTGGAGAAGCACTGCATCAGGTAACCTTAGAGCCTCTGGACATCAGTGCTGTTCTGGCCGAGCCCTGCTTTCTTAGCAGCTCTGCTTGATTTGGGGCAGCTGCACCCCAAGGGCGCTGTCCTGAGCTTTGGGCGGGGAGGGCCTCCATTCTCATCTGGGAGGTGGAGGCCTTTCAGCAACTGTGCTCTCTGGGATTCTTTTCCTTCCCTCTCTTCCGACAGGGTAGGGGTAAACTCAGATTTATGTTCACCAGCTGGAGGACTCGGATAGAACTGCCAAGTTAGGAATCTGCCAACACGGACGGTGGGAGCAGAATAGAAATTCACACCAAGCAAGGAACCCAACCTCTGCGGACTCGTGTGTTGCCTGGCTTCCCCATGGAGGTCGGCCACCAGACACAAGCTGTGACTGTGCAGCTGGGGGGCCCTATGTGACAGGCGATTGTCCCTCTTGGCCTGGGCGCAGGTGAGGGGCCCCTGGCAGGCCCCACTGGGTGAGGCATTCTGGATACATGGGCCTTGCCTTCTAAATAGCAACAAACCATCTCTTTCAACAGAAGCAAAATAAGGCAGTAAGGGGGATTCCAGGGGAAAGGACTGCAGGGGGTGGGGATGTGGGCAGGGAGGGCATGTTTGGAGAGCTTGCTCTGGGCTCCTTGCTTTGGCCCAGATGAAGAAGCTGTGGCTGGGGGATCCTGAGAAGGACTGCACTGGCTGGGTGCAGTCACCATATCAGCTGCCTATGAGCAGAGCCTGGTTTACCAAACACCCGGGGGGCTGCCAGTCCCCACAGAGGAGAGGGCCTTCCATGATGGATGGTGTGAAGGGAAGGCCATCGAGTTTCTGAAATTCACTGTAACAGTAGTGCTGCTGTGGAGTGGGGGTGGTTGCTGGGAAAGAGGTTAACATGACCTCCCCTTCCCCCATAGCTCCCTCCCCCGCCTTTTTACAATTTCTCATAAGTTTGTATATGACAAGTATCTGAGTTTTATTAAGCTTTAATTGATCTCCCTATTTTTTAATCAAATAATAGTATACAATAAAAATGGAAAATAGTGATAAAAACAACACAAATACTCATTCAATGAGCTGGTGAATGCGTGATTTTTTTCAGGTAAATGTATACTTTGAATTAGACTTTTTGAAATATCAGAAGTAGTTCACTGAAAATGGAACCATAAGAAAACTAGATGAAAATATAAGCCAACAATTAATGGATTTTTGGCTTGGGAAGAATGATATAAAGTGTAAAACTGATAAAAAGAAATCACTAAGGGAAAGTTACCATCGGTTTGCCTAGATGTTTAAAACGTCTGTATTTCAAAATAGGTAACACGATTTAAAGGCAAACAACAGATTAGGGAAAATATACATACGGCAAAAGATTAAGATTAAGATCTTTGCTATATAAAGATTTCTTTCCCATCAATAAGGATTCCGACACCCCAGCAGAAATATTGGCAAAGTACACCAATAGACAATTCACAGGTAGAACACAAATGTTTAATACAAATAAGGCAACCCACTCAAGCAAATGGATTATCAGAAAATCATTTTGCAATGACCAAATTAGCAAAAAGTCAAATCCCTCAAAACTCTGATACCTTTTTAGAAATCCACTGGACATTATATCAGTTTGGCCTCCCAAGGAAATAGCAATCCCAGAAATTAACCTAGGAAAATAGAATACAGAAGATTTCTGCATAAAATTGTGAAGTTTATTATTTAGGTAGCCACTATTTGGAAGACAAATATCTGGTGACAGTGGCTGGTTCAAGAATGGTGCATTCTTGTAATATATTTACAGCTGTTAGGATGGAGGGTTGACATTTTGGAATTTTTAATTAGTTAATAATGTGGTGTATTAGTTTTCTGTGACTGCCATAAAAAGTACCACAAACTGGGTGTCTTAAGCAACAGAAATCAATTTTCTTACAGTTTTAGAGTCAGGAGACCTGAGATTTTGAAGGGTTGGTTCCTTCTGAGGCCTCCCTCCTTGGCTTGTAGAGAGTTGTCTTCATGTTCACGCTACATTCTCCTTGTATACCTGTGTCTGTCTCCAAATGTCCTCTTTTTAAATGGCACCATGGACTTCCCTGGTGAACCAATGGTGAAGATTTCAAGATCCCAATGCAGGGGACTTGGGTTTGATCCCTGATCAAGGAACTAGATCCCCCAGGCTGGAACTAAAGACCTTGCGTGCGGCAACTAAGCCCTGGTGCAGCCCAACAAACAAACATTCTTCAAAATAATAATAAAATAAAGGACACCAGCCACTGGATTAGGGCCCACCCTAACGACCTAATTCTGACTTGATTATCTCTATATAGAAGCTACTTTCAAATAATGTTGAATTATGAAGTGTAGGGGCTTCCCTTGTGGCTCAGATGGTAAAGAATCTGCCTGCAATGCAGGAGACCTGGGTTCGATCCCAGGGTCTGGAGAAGGGAATGACAATGCACGCCAGTATTCTTGCCTGTAGAATTCCACCGACAGAGGAGCCTAGCAGGCTACAGTCCCTGGGGTTGCAAAGAGTCAGACATGACTGAGCAACTAGCGCACACACACGCATGAAGTGTGGGGGTGAGAACTTTAATATGAATTTTGAGGGGACACATTTTTGCTTCTAACACGTGGAAAAATATGTTATAACAGAAAGCAAGATATGATATAATTCCAGTAGGTGGTTTTGTTTTGTTAAGATAGACACAGAAGATAGGAGAAAATACACAGATATTTTTGGGTTGTTGTGAGTTCAGGGACATGTGTTCTTTATATTGACACTTCTCTGAACACTTTTCATAATTAAAAAAAGAAAAAGCTTTAAAAAAAAATAGGTCAAGGAGTCTCCACTTCTAGTTTGAAAGAGAGCAGAGATTGGGAACCAGTTTTAATTGAGACGAAATAGGTTCATGAAGGAACAAATACATTGAAAAAAATAAATGAACATTTTCTGAAGAGAGTAAATATTTGTGGCTAATGTTTAACAGATGTGTGGGATCTCCAAGAAGCAGATTATCTCCCACCCTTGAACAGCCTCGGGGCTGGAGCTGGGGAATTGTCCTTGCTCACCCAGGCTGGGTGGGGCGCCTAGGAGCTGGAGCTCCAAGCACAGAGGACAAAGTTCTCCCGTCCACGTGCGTCCTCTCACCGAGTGACTTGGGGTGTACAGTACCTGTTTTCTCGTTTGCAAAACTGTGCTGCTAGGACTCGTTTCCCAGGGCTGCAGTGGGATTTCACAGCCGATGTGGGGAAAATGCTATATTGTGAACGCTTGTATTTTGGAATCCCCTTCAGAGCTTTCAGCACATTCTTTTGATTATCCTCAACGGTGGCAAACCATCTTCACTTAAAGATGGTGTGGTTTTTGGAATCAGCTGAGCGTTGTTTGCAGCTCATTCTGGCAGTTAGGGCAATTAAACTAAGTATTAGTAATACCATTTGAGGCTCAGAAGGAGGTAGGGCCCCAGCCCCGCCCCAGTCTTGCCCACCCAGAGGCCGTGGGCCCCTGGAGGCCACCAAGCACCTGGCCCACGGCTGGTCTGAACCTAGGTGTGCTTACGTTCAAAATATAAACCAGACTCTGGAGATGCAAAGAATGTAAAATAGCTCATCAGTAATTTTTCCATATTGATTACATGCTGAAGTGATACTATTGGGGATATAATGGCTTAACTAAAAACATATTGTTAAAATGAATTTCCCTCATTTCTTTCTTTTTACTTTTTAAAAGTACAGCTACTAGGAAATTTAAAATTGCATATGAGGCCTCACATTGTATGTCTCCTGGGCAGTGCTGATCTGGAGAGGGGAATTCATTTTCTTGTATGGCTCATTAACTGATCTTGTAATTCTGGAGTGATTCTTGAATTCTAAAAATATTCTAGACGAATGGAATGAAGTCATCATTAGAATTGGAATATAGCTTTATCAGGTGATTAATTGGAAAGAAAACACATATTCTAATGTGTAGGTTCCAGTGTGATTTAAGTTTCAAATCTTGGTCAGATGTCATGTGTTCAGGCAGGAGAACTCAGTGGTTAAGATAGGGGAGATGCCCCCTCGACCTGGGGAGGACAGAAGACTTCCCCAAAAGTTGGCCTGGAGGGGGTTTGGGTAGCGAGGAACAGCCCTGCCCTGAGTCTCCAGAGAGTGGTCTGAGCCAGGGGTTGGCCACGTGTAGCCCGTGAACCAAATCCAGCCTTCTGCCTGTTTTGTACGGTGCACGGGCTAAGGCTGATTCTGACATTTGTTTTTCATAATTTTATTTATTGAGTTTATTTTTGGCTATGCTGGGTCTTGGTTGCTGCGAGGGCGTTTCTCTGGTTGCAGTGAGCAGGGGCTATTCTCTCGAGGAGCATGGGCTTCTTCTCATTGTAGTGGCTTCTTTTGCTGTGGAGCATGGGCTCTAGGGCTCTCGGGCTTCAGTAGTTACAGCATGTGGGCGCAGTAGTTGTGGTTCCCAGGTTCCAGAACTCAGGCTCAATAGTTGCGGCACACGGGCTTAGTTGCTCGGTGGCATTTTCCCAGATCAGGGATGGAACCCATGTCTCCTGCATTGGCAGGCAGATTCTTTACCACTGAGCCACCGGGGAAGCTTGGTTATGACATACTAAATGATTGGAAAAAATTGAAGGATTTTCCTGTGTGACATCAGAATTATATGGAACTGGCGTGAGTGAAATGAAGTGAAAGTGTTAGTTTCTCAGTCATGTCTGACTCTTTATGACCCCATGGACTGTAGCCTGCCAGGCTTTTCTGTCCATGGAATTCTTCAGGCAAGAATACTCAAGTGGGTAGCCATTTCCTTCCCCAGGAAATCTTCCAAACCCAGGAATTGAACCTGGGTCTCCTGCATTGCAGGCAGATTCCTTACCATCTGAGCCACCAGGGAAGCAAACAGTCTGGTGGGAGCACAGTCACACCTGCCCGAGAACTGCCTACTTTCGCACAACAGGGAAGAGTTGAATAGTCTCCATGGTGACCATTGGGCCCACAGAGCCAAAAATATTTCCTTTCTGGCCCTTTACAGAACCAGCTTACCATTTCTGGGGCTGAGGGGTCAACTTGATTCTGTAACCCACATTGAAAGTGGGGTCTCAGGCTTGGGGGATGCCTGAGAAGGGGTGGATTCGGGACCCTGGACATGGCCAAGATGGAGGGGCTTCTGTGGCTCAGGGATGAGAAGGCAAGGACCCCAGCTGGTCCTGGGTCCCCAGGGCTGGTGATTTTCAAAGTCATCCTGCCCTTAGGAACTTCAGCAATGACAGAGAAGAGACTAGTAGATTTCTCTAGGTAAAGGTGCAGGGATGGAAGGGTGGCTCCGGGGGGTGGGGGTGCCATGGAACTGTGTTTGGGAGAGTTAGTAGCCCCAGACATAACTGGAAATATACAGGTAGAGGGGAGATCAGAGCAAGGGGCTCAGAGGGGCAACCAGAGAGCCATAAGGGGCTGAGGATCCAGCCTTCAGCCGCCTGGTCCCAAGACATTGAAGGAATTTAGCGCCAAGACCACCCCTTCCCTGCTGAGCCAGATGGCCCCCTCATCCCTGCTGTCTGCCCCAAGAAACTGTCCAAGCACTGGACACAAAGAGAACTCCATTTAGGGACCATCCTAAATCAGCCCTGGGCTTAGGGGTAAGTGTACAAAATGCAGAAAGTGCGAAGAACAATATAATTTACCCTGAGAACCTCTCCAGTTGATAATTTAAAAAAACTTTATTGTGGTAAAATATACGTGACACAGGGAATTCCCTGGTGGTTAGGACTCTGGGGTCTCGCCCATTTTCAAGTGACAGTTCAGCGGCACGGGGGACACTTGGGTCCATGTTGTGCAGCCGTCTCCAGCATCTATTTCCATAACTTCTTCATCTTCCCAAACAGTAACTCTCCCCATCAAGCACTAACTCCCCAGCCCTCACCCAGCCCTGGGCACCCACCCTTCTGTGCTCTGTCTCTGTGTGTTTGACTGTCCCAGGTACCTCATGTCAATGCAGTATCTGTCCTTCTGTGACTGGCTGGTTGCACTGAGTATGTCCTCAAGTTCCATCCATGTTGTAGCAGGTGTCAGCGTTTCTCTCCTTCTGAAGGCTCAGTAATACCCCATCATATGGGCAGACTCTGTTTTGTTTATCTATTCCCAGTCAATGACTTTATCATATTGGCTTCAAATCTTTTTTGTTTCTTTCTCTGAGAGTTGGAATTGCAGCCCATCTGCGACACTCCCATTCCAGCCACCTCACCCTTCAAGGCTGGCCTGCACCCTGCCCAGTGTGGCCTGGGTCTCAGACCAGGAACTAGCTTTCCACACATCTGTTCATTTACACAGGCGACATCATGCCCATGGTAGGCACTCCCAGCTTGGTAGGCAGCCTTCATGAGCCCCATGGACAGGAACATTTGGTTGGTTCACATAGCTGCTGCCTGGGCTTCTGTTTCATTTTTGCTGGAATTAACATTGCTTTTTGCCAGTGTGTCAGGTGTTGGGTTTTTATTTCATGTTCTCAGTCCCTCTGTTTCCTCTTCTGTGAAATCGCCTGCTTTTTCAGTTGGGATATTGCTCCTTTTTGCAGGGAGTCTTTAGGAGTTCTGTATATGTTCTCAAGCTGATTCTTTGATTCCTAGTTTATATTTTTTAAAGAATGAGTTGGGTGTTAACTCGAGTCCTTTATCTATCACTTGTGTCCCCTTCCCAGCAGAGGCAGCAGCATGTGTTAGGACAAGAGGTTGGGCTTTGGGATGATGATACATGGGTCAGGTGAGGATGGAGAAGACCTGGAGGGGTAGGAAGTAAGAGGGAGAACCAGGACACTCCCTGGGAAGCAGAGGGTTGAGAACCTTAGGAAGGAAGGACACAGTGGTGAACCCTGAGCAAAGAGAAAGCCTGGAGGTTTCCCTCGTGGCTCAGATGGTAAAGAATCTACCTGCAATGCAGGAGACCTGGGTTTGATCCCTGGGTTGGGAAGATCTCCTGGAGGAGGGCCTGGCAACCCACTCCAGTATTCTTGCTTGAACTGTGGTGTTGGAGAAGACTCTTGAGGGTCCCTTGGACAGCAAGGAGATCAAACCAGTCGATCCTAAAGGAAATCAGTCCTGAGTATTCATTGGAAGGGCTAATACTGAAGCTGGAACTCCAATACTTTGGTCACCTTATGTAAAGAACTGACTCATTAGAAAAGACCCTGATGCTGGGAAAAATTGAAGGCAGGAGGAGAAGGGGATGACAGAGGATGAGATGGTTGAATGGCATCACTGACTCAACAAACATGAGTTTGAGCAAGCTCTGGGAGTTGGTGATGGACAGGGAAGCCTGGCGTGCTGCAGTCCATGGGTTTGCAAAGAGTCGGACACAACTGAGTGACTGAACTGCTGTAGGAACAGGTTCCTCTGCTGCTGCTGCTGAGTAGCTTCAGTCGTGTCCGACTCTGCATGACCCCATAGACGGCAGCCCACCAGGCTCCTCCGTCCATGGGATTTTCCAGGCAAGAGTACTGGAGTGGGTTGCCATTGCCTTCTCCAACAGGTTCCTCTAGACCAGTCCTTTTGTAGGAGGTGGACACTTTGGGCTTGTGGGATCTTAGTTCCCAACCAGAGATTGAACTTGGGCCCACAGCAGTGAAAGTGCCCAGTTCTAACCACTTTACTGCCAGGGAATTCCCTAGACTGGTTATTCATGGGGTGATTTTTGCCTTCAAAGGATATTTGCAATGCTGGAGACATTTTTGGTTGTCATAGTGGAAACGGGTGCTAGTGGAATCTGGTGAGTCGAGGCCACGGATGCTGTAAAACACCCTACAAAGCACAGGACAGCCACCACCACTAAGAATGGCCCAGCCCCGAGTGTCCGTCACGCCACAGTTGAGAACCCATTTCCTCTGTATGGCCTTGTGCTAGCAGGACCCCTTCTGTGGTTGCAAAGCTTCCGTTTACACTTACTGGTGTGGGACACGATGCTGCCCCAGGAATGCCCCGTCCATGTTGATGACCTTGGGCCATGCCTGTCCTCTCTCTTCCTCCCCCAGGCAGGTCTGGAAGAGCCCCATCTGGGCCCAAGTGTGCGGAGGATGGAAACACTGCCCCGGCAATGTCTCTGGGCCGCCTCCTTCGCCGGGCCTCCTCCAAAGCCTCGGACCTCCTGACCCTCACCCCAGGTGGTGGCGGCGGCGGCGGCCCCCCCTCCGTCCTGGATGGGGAGATCATCTACTCCAAGAACAATGTCTGTGTGCACCCCCCAGAGGGGCTGCAGGGGCTGGGGGAACACCACCCAGGTGAGCCCGGCGTGGGGAACCTGGGGTCACGGGCTGGGAGAAGAAGACATGGGGTCCAGGTTCGGGGAGAGCTGGCTGATCTCTCTGAAGTTAGCAAGCTCTTGCATCACTTCCCTGTTTGCCCTAATTTCCCCATCTGGGAAGCACACCAGTGACCTTTGACTCACGGAGGGGAGGCAGGATGGTCAAAGGGGAATTAGCTGTTTTTGCAATGGAAGAGGGCATTCATGTATACAGGGCTGCTGTGAGAGGGTTGCTGGGAGGCGGGAGCCCCCCAACTGCAGGGAGGGAGGCGGGGCATTGTCTTCTTCAGGAAGCTGCCTGGTGGGGGGTTTCCCCCAGGCCCCCTTGAGTTTGGGTGCGAACGCAGCCCTCAGGTCAGGCTTGGTGGATTCATCCCTTCCTGCAGCCCAGAGTGTGGGATGGGGACCGAGCAGGTTGTGAAGCGGGCCTGGGACGCTGGGGACATGGAAATCATTGATCCTGCGCACCCTTTGTGCTTAAATCCACTGTTTCTAAATGGGGGAAGGAAGCTCTCAGCCTCTGCACAGATGGAGATGGAGAGTCCTTTCCTGGCCCTCCACACCAGAGCCTGGAGTTACCCTGGGCTGTTGGAGGGACACTCCACTTCTGTGGCTCTCCCGAGTCCCAGGAGTGGGCAACTCTTCCTGTGCTGACAGTGACTTTGCAATCTTTTGCCGAGCCTCAGAGAAGGAGACTGCATTTTTTTCCAGGGCTCCAATTGTATTCTGAGCCCCCAGATAGTGAGCTCTCTTGTGCACTAAGGGAGTGGGCACAGATTCTGTCAGGAGTGCCGCTGATTGTGACTGTTCTTGGGCAGGGAACCTGGGGGTGTTAGACCTGGTTAGCGCACCACCCATACCTGAGTCCCTCAGCCCTGCTGCCTCCAGGAAGCATCCAAAAGATGGATTAGTGATACTAGAAGCCTGTGTGGTCCTTTGTTATTTGTGCAAATGTACAAGATAAATGTATTGCTTTATTTAATTTGTACAACAGTCTCATAAGAATGCCAGAGCCTGGGCAGGCCTCTCTCTTAGAGAAGGAGGCTGGTGTTCAGAGGAGCTCCCCAATACCAGCCAGAGTAGAGGCAGAGTGAGGGCAGGCCCTAGGCTCTTCCTGAGGCCTCTCTAGGCTGCTGAACGGGGCTTCTGGGTCCCCAGTTCCCGTGCACCTGCAGTCTGGCTGCAGCCCACCCGTGTCCAGACAGAAAGTCTCACATCAGACATCAGTACATTTAAAAATTACAAATTACAATCAGATCTGGGCACTTCACTGCATACAAATTAGGTGTCGACAAAGTACTGAATAAATAAATTTATTTTTAAAAAGACAAAAAGTTTAACTTATGCTAATGAACTCTTTGGAAAGTATTCTGTCCTTCTGCCTTGATAAGCATGTCTTTACAGCGGACAGTTAGGTACAGATTTAGAGTCATCAGACCCTCTAGGTTCCAAAGCAGGAGAGCCGACTTCCAGCCCCAGCTCTTTCCTGGATTATAAGAACCCCGAGCCTTCTCCAGGGGACATCATAGGTCAGGCGAGCAGGTCCTGGAAGCAGATTCTGAACTGTGAGGGGGGGGGATTCCAAGGTCCTGGTCCCTGAACTGTGGTCTAGAAGGCTGAGTGGCATGTTGCCTTGCCCCTGTGGATGCCTGACCACGGGCCCAAATTCCGAGGACTCGGGGGCCGGGAGCAGAGGTCCTAGGCCTGGGTCTGAGGGTGTTGCATGTTCTGGGCATAAAGCAGAAAGAAAAGCCACACCCTTTGAAGGGCTTCTGGTATCATCCTTGCCTGATGGGAGGCAAGGGAGAGGGGGCCAGAGGTCTCTGGGTCCCTTCCCAACCCAAAGCCATGTGGAGACACTTGACCTCACCTGAACATTATTCTTCTGGACAACTGGTTGGCAACCCCTGAATTCCCCGCTGTTGTGGAAGTGGCAGCTGGGCTAAGGATTCTGGGTTGGGTCAGAGCCCAGCGGCATGACAGGGGCCCCAGCTCCTGCCCCAGGGGCTTCTCAGAGACCCAGAGGCCTGGGAACCTGGGTGCCATAGGCCTAAGAGTCAGGACATCCCAAAATGGCAGGTGTCTCAGGAGGAAAGACTAACTTCCTCTCAGACTGAACATTCAGGGGCCCTAAGAGCCCACCCATGTGCTGCTGGCCTCAGAGAACTGCTCTTCTCTTCTTTGTCAGCAATCCAGGACATGACATTGAAGATGGCCCTCCTTCCAAAAAGCAGTGTTAAAGAAGAGATTCTGAGAAGTCTCAGCCGACAGGGAAAGGCCCAAATGCTACTCATCTTGGATTTATCTTTTGTGTGACATAGCAATAAAGTCTGCAGCCCGGCTCCCTCCTAAGATTGCAATGAAGCTGGTGGTACTTCTGGGTCCCTGGGTGTCTCCCCAGCCACCTGGGCTTATCCGGACTGGGAGGCTGATGGAGGCAAGGGAGCCCTGGGGCCCCCAGAGCCGTGGATAGGGTGGGGCTCTGAACAAGAGGAGGAGGGAAGGCACAGGACAGACTGCTGCTTGAGGGCTTGCCCCCTGGATCTGCTCAGTGTGTGTGCTTAGAAAACGCCCACAGCTCTCATTCATCCTGAGTTCAACTGTATCCCTCAGGTGTGTTTTCTTAGGGCTGGGCTGCACAGCCCCACAGTTTTACTCGCCCGGGTGTGGTTCCGGGAAGAAACCAGCTAGAGGCACTTGGTATATGGCCCTCCCTAACCATCTGTGCTCCTGACCCCTCATAGGCTACCTATGCTTGTACATGGAGAAGGATGAACTGCTGGGGGCCACCCTCATCCTCGCGTGGGTCCCCAACTCCCGGATCCAGAAGCAGGACGAGGAGGCGCTGCGCTATATCACCCCCGAGAGTTCCCCCGTGCGCAAGGCACCCCGCCCTCGGGGCCGGCGTGCCCAGAGCTCAGGGGCCCCCCACCAGCCATCCCCCACGGAGCCCAGGTCCACCCTGATCCCCAGAGACGAGGACATCCTGGTGGTGGCCCAGAGCATTCGAGACACCGAGTGTGTCAGCCCTTCGCCCGAGGACGGGGAGAAGCTGGCCCCGGGCTTGGGGACAGACGGCCCCCTCCCGGCCTTGCCGCCAGCCCACAGCGACTCAGGAATCTTGTCGGCAGTCAGTTCGCAAGACGGGATGGAAGAGGGCCGGGAGCCCCGGCCCGAGGTGGGCGAGGAGGAGGGTTCCTTGGAGCTGTCGGCTGAGGGTGTGAGCAGGGCCAGTTCCTTCGACTCGGACTCAGAGGCCTTCTCTTCACCCTTCTGCCTCTCACCCATCAGCGCCGCCCTCGCGGAGAGCAGCAGCTCCGTGTTCCTGGAGAGCGAGAGCGGGTGAGTTCCCCACTGCCCCCTGCGTCTCTGGGGCTGAGAGCAAGAGCCTGTGTCCCTGCTCTGCTCACTGAGTGTGGAGGACACCTGCATGCCATCCCATGGGTGCCAGAGTGCCTTCACTTCATGCCACCCCAGGGGGTTGTGAAGGACACGCAGCCTGGGCTGGGGGGCTGGGACTTCCCTCTTCCTTCTCTCCCCTTCCCTAGGACTAAACCTTCCCAGCCAAGTCTGACCAGCCCCGTACCCCAGTCCAGACCCCCCAGGACCAGGCCTCAGCATCCTGGCGTCTTCTATGCTCATCACTGGAGGGACTGAGATGGTCCGTCAGGCAAACCCAGGCAGGCCAGGGTGGCGGCAGAAGGCTTGTGGGGGAGGCCTGGTCCCCAGCCAGGCTCTGTGCTCTGCCTGCAGCCAAGCCAGGCACGGAGCCTGGCCCGCCAGAGGGGCCCTTAGCCTTTCTACTTCTCACACCCTCAAGCTATAAGAGGCTGGAACGCAGCCCCAGGGGGAAGTTGGCAGCATTTACTGTACAGCCGAGAGCCCAGGGGAACCAGATGCCTGGGCACATTAGCGGGCTCACTTTTCTTGCCACACACATGGGCGCTGGGAGGAGCAGCAGTGAGATGTTGCCTGAAGGGGGAGGGTTATCATAATGTCATATGGTGTCGCTGTTAGGGGCCTCGGGGCCTCCCAGAGGTGGGCGCGCAAAAGGCTCACGAACCACAGGCTTGGGCTAACTCAGAGCAGCCGGGGCAGGCGTGGGATGGGCAAGCATGGGACTTCTACAGCCCCTTCTCATGCTTGGCTGTGGTCCTTGTTCTCATATTTCCAGGCTAATGATGGTGATGACAGTAAGTACTGACGTTAGTCAGCATGTAATTCTTGAGCTCATGATGTGAGCTGGGCATGTGATCAGTGTGGATGTCTGGGTTTTGCCTGGGTGCAGGGCATGTGGGCCATGGATTAATTCTTTTTAGGCTCACAAGAACCCCAAACCCTGTGACGTAGGTGCTCACATCACCCTCTGTGTATCGAAGGGAGAAGTAAGGCTCAGAGAGGTTAAGGAACTTGCTGGAGGTCACCCAGCCAGTTCAGGAGCTGAGCCAGATTTGAACCCTGCTGGGTTTACAACGGACCTAGAGCAATAAGGTCACAGGAACTGATATGAGAAAAGGAACAGGATGGAGGAATGTGGAGCGCTTTGCTGGTTTCAGAGGGAAGGAATTTGAGACGAATTCTTTCCTGTTTCCTTCCCCAGTAAGATGTGGTCCATTAAAGCCCAAGGGTGAACTGATAACATTCTTCTCGCATACTGAAGCGTGCCATGTAAGGGAGCGGTCGGTCAGCTGCAGCCAAGGACTCCAGTGCCCCATGAGATTTCCTGAGCCATGTGCCCGTTTCCCACTAGGGAACCAGGCTCAGAAGGAAATCTGAAGCCCTGCCTGAGTCCCGCTGCCAGCGGGGCTCTGTCAGAGCTCCCCCTGGTGGTGCCACACTGCCAGTTACTCCTCATCAGCCCCTCTCAGCCACTTTGTGTCTCTATGGATTGCCTGTTCTGAACATTTCACGTCAATGGGATCATGCAACTTGTGTCCTTTCGTGTCTGCCTCCTTTCACTGAGCATAATGTTCTCAAGGTGCATCCAAGCGTGTCAGGACTCCATTCATTTTTATGACTGGCTAATACTCCCAGCAATTTTCACCTCCTGTTGGATTTGGGAACATTATCCTGTACTGCATGCAGACTCCTAACCTGAAGCTGCGTGCCATCTGTCAGGTGTGGGAGTTTGGCTGTCCCGTCATGACCCTTTCTGTGGTCATGCTTTGGAAACCCAAGTTACATCTTCCAGACCCATGTTCCACCCAATTTAGCTTAAGGTTCATATTTCTGCTTAGAGCTGCAGGGCATGCTCGGAAGGAAGACTATAGTGTCATGAGGGAGATCCCTCCCTCACTGTGGAGCCTCAACAATTCCATATTGCTTGCTTTTCTGGCTCAGTCTGTCCAGTTCCGCCAAGGCTTTGGGCTGGGGCAGGATGGCCATGAACGAGGTCCCCCTCCCTGCCTCCTGGGAGCGTGTGCTTCAGTCAGGGGCTGATGTGAAAACAGACTGTTTTTGAGATGCAATGTGAGAGGTATTACATGGAGGCACCCTAGTTCCTGACCCAGCCATGCTTGACAGGTTGCTGGAAGTTTAAAAAAAGAAAAAAGCAACTGTGGATTTCAAGAGGGACTGGGTGGGCCCTAGACTCTGCATTTTCTGCCGGGCTGCTCCTGCTTCTTTGCTCCTGGAGTTTAGTTGAGATTTTGTCTCCCCACCACATTCAAGACCTGAAAGCAAAGCTGGAGTGTCTCCACTCCCTCCTGCCCCTCACCCCCCTACAGCTCCCACCCAGTGATGGGCCTGAAATCTGGACTAAATGGTCAGTAGCCCAGGGTGCTATAGAGCAAGACTTCCCAGCCCAGAGAAAAATGAGAATGCCCCAGCAGCTTTGAAGGTCCCTGATTCCCAGACCCACCCAGACTGATTGAACCAGAATGACTTGGGTGGTGCCTGGGCATGGGCAGGATTTGGAGACCCTCTCCAAGGGTCTCCAAAGTGCCACCGCGCTTGAGAACCACTGTTGTGATAAGGGGAGCTTCCCTCATAGCTCAAGTGGTAAAGAATCTGCCTGCAATGCAGGAGACCCCGGTTCAATTCCTGGGTTGGGAAGGTCCGCTGGAGAAGGGATAGGCTACCCACTCCAGTACCCTTGGGCTTCTCTTGTGGCTCAGCTGGTAAAGAATGTGCCTGCATTGCAGGAGACCTGGGTTCGATCCCTGGGCTGGGAAAACCCCTGGAGAAGGGAAAGGCTACCCACTCCAGTATTCTGGCCTGGAGAATTCCATGGACAAAGGAACCTGGCAGGCTACAATCCAAGGAACACAGAGAGGCATGGGCCTTGTAGAGAGGACATCTGGAGTGAAGTCCTGGAGCACCAGCTTCTGCTGGACCAGACTCCCTACAGGGAGCTTGTCTTTGAGGACTTGAACGTGTTGGTAGTGGCTCCAGGGGGCAGAGGCTCTTCATTTAACTGGGAATTGGGTCCCCTCGGGGGAGCAGACAGGCTGGCTCACGGGATCCCTCTAGTGGCAGAACTTAAGAACTACATGTGGAGACTGAGCGTGTGGCTGGGCAAGGGTGGGAGGAGCAGCCCCCAATCTGAGAGTCCCTTAAACATTTTGTGATGTGGCAAGTAGTTTACGGAAGGGTCGAGTGGTTAGAATGACAATGTCCACTTGTGTGCTACCTGTGGGGTTTAGCCAGGCACAGCCTCATCCCTAGATGAGGCCACCTGCCATAGCCACCCCAGCATAGTGATGGCTGGAAATTCTTGACCACATGAGTGTCCAAAGACTGTTGGGAAGTGGGTGGACAAGGAAGGCTATGTGGCTGACTTGCCATCATGGACCCTCCTCCCACCGAGGACTGACTTCTACAAGCAGGGGTTAGGGTCTGTGGCTGTCTCAGTCCTATGCCTTCCATAGTGTCAGAAATCAAGGCTTTGGGTTGGGATGAAGGTGAGAATAACCACCAGACAAGATCAGTGGCCAGCCCGTCATTCGTTTATGTCCTGAGAGGTACCTGGTCCAGTCTCTAGGGCTAGTTGGATGAGGATGTTGTATAACAGGACCCCCATGTGGACCCCTACGTGGCATCTCAACTGCCCCCCACCTGGGGAAGTATGTGGTGACATTTATGAACTGATAACACAGCTCCCACTCCCTAAATCAAAAGGTGTCTTCTGGAACTCATCCCAAGAACCAATCTAAATTACAGAAATAAAGCATATTTGCATGAAGATGTCCATCTTGCTCTTCTTTATACTGGAGGGGAAAAGGGATGAATCTACAGAAAGAGATGCATCCATTACTGTTCATCTTCCAGGTTAAGGGGTTTTATTGGAGGCCTGTGAGCCCCCTGAGGTCTTTCACCACTTCCTGTATATGTGCTCATGGGTTTTCATTTACCTGAGGAGGGGGCACTTCTGGCCCCAAAGGTGCAGAAACTTAGTACTGCCAGACAGAAGATTGTGCAGTATTAGTAAAGGTTATACATCAGTGTGGAAATTTATGGTGTATCAGTAACAAAGCAGGTAGCAAATAATGTACACATTTTGACTGAAATCCATGGGAAGGCCTGATGCATGAATGAGGCCATCCAAGCAGCGCTGCCTACTAGAACTTTCCTGATCTGTGCCATCGCGATAACGCCACTGCCTTGCTTACCTGGGGAATACGTGAAAGGTGGCTAGTGTGACTGACAAGCTGAATTTTTAATTTACCTGATATTGATTGAGATAAATTTAAGTGACACATGTGAACACCCTATTGGACAGCACCAGTTGAGAGGAAGCTGTGCCAATATGTTAGGATAGTGTGGTTGTGAGTCATTTTTTTCTTTCTCAAGTTTCAAAAATGTTAAAGTGTTACTATATTAATCATATGATGAAAACAAATTTTAAAACTAGATAGCCAGGGACTTCCCTGGTGGTCCAGCGGTTAAGAATCCACCTTCCAACATAGGGGATGTGGGTTGGATCCCTGGTTGGGTGCTGCAGCTAAGAGTTCGCATGTCGCAATTAAAATATCCCACGTGCCCCAACTAAAGAACCTACACACTGAAAATCAAAGATCCCGTGTGCTGCAACGAAGATCTGATGCAGTCAGATAAATAAATATTTTAAAAAATAGATCACAGAGCTCATAGCCGCTGCATAGCTCAGACTAGCTCACCCCCGTCTGCTGTCTTGCATGCTTGTTAATAAGAAGGCCCCCTAGGACCCCGTGAGGCCCTCCCCATGAAGCTGATGCTCGCCCCCACCCCCAGGGTAAATGTGTGCCAAGTGAAGGGTGGTGTTCAGGTTACAGAATGAGCTGGGTGGCCTTGCCACTTCAAGGCTCTCACCTTGGCATCATTGGGGCAGTGGTCCAGCCAGCGCAGACACGGGTCCGGGAGAGTCAGGTGCAGCCATGCGGGGATGACAGCTGCCTGTCCCCGGGGTCCTACTTGGATGCTCACCTTCCTGCCGACGTCTCCTCTCCCCTTTTGCCATGCTTGCTGTGGTTTGGCCAGCCGTCCCCCACAGCCTCACCCTTCTGCAGCCTCCCTCCAGCTGGAATGTGCTCCCCTCCCCTGGTGAAACGCCAGCCAGACTGTGGTCTCCTCCATGACCCCAGCTTGTTCCCCAGAGCTCCTGCCACCTTCCCCAGGCATCTTGTTTATGTGGCATTTAACATATGCTGCCTCCTGCTGTTGCTTTTCCTTGAGCTTTACCGTTTTCTGGGCTGGTGCCATCCTATGGGACTTTCCATGGTGATGAACGCTGTCCAGTGCGGTGACCACTGGCCACATGTGGCTGTGGACTCCTGGAAATGTGGCTCTGGAAACCGAGCAACTGGATTTTTAGTGTTTTCATCTTTAATGAATGTAAAGTCCAGTAGCCACAGGTGGCGAGGGCTTCCATGTTGGACAGTGCAGGCCCAGAAGAAACTGTGCTTCTGGAGGGTGGGAGGGGAGACTGGTAGTCACCCTCCTTGCAAAGAGGAGCCCCTCAGAGTGCTCTGTCGAGAGAGAGAAAGGGGAAAAGGCCAGAAAAGTGAACAGGTGTCCCCGCCCCCCACCCAGGGGCTGGTTTCCTAGGGGGTGGATGGTAGGAGGGGTCACAAGCAGAAGCCAGTGAGGAGGGAGGGTAGTGACGGAGCCAGCCCCGAGGGCAGTGACTTCGACAGCATGACGCGCCCACCCCGCAGAGGGAGCCAGGCTGAAATAAATGGCATCTTAAGTGCTTTTTGCCTTTAGGAGGAAAAGGCTCTGTGACACCAGGGTATCAGCCGTAAAGGCTAAATTATTCATACCGTCTCGATGTCGCTGGTGTAACTGGCCCTGCTTCTCCTACCCGCTCTGGGGAGAATCCAGCCTCAGAAGGACCTGAAGCCTCTGAGCTGGGTAGGCCAGGGCCAGGTTCTGTCACTGATTGTGGGGCTGCCAGGAGGGACCCGGAGGGGGTCGTGCTGGTCACCCAAAGCCTGGTGAGGGGGAAGGCTGTGCGATGCCATGTGATTCTTAGTTGCTTTGGGCGGTTTTCATAAATAGCCTTGTCGTTCCTTTTCTGTCCAACCATCTCAGGGCAGGCGGGCAAGCCTGCAGGAGTAGAAACTGCAAGGCGTGAGGGGTGATATAAACAAGGAAGACACTTTTTATCCCTTCCCACCCAGAGCAGCTAAAGCCAATAAGAACCCTCTCCCAGAGGTGGGAGATGAAGGAAGAAGAGGAGGAGGGGCCAGAAGGATGGGACCCTAAAGAGATGAAGAGGGGGAGCAACAGAGAAGGGCCAGTGGCTGGGCCAGTGGATGTCCTCAGAGGCCATTCCAGCAGCAAGGGGACTGGGGATGGGGTGAGGGAAGGTCCCGGGGCTGTGCCATCCAGGAGAGGAGGGTAATGGCTGGAGAGCATGAATGTGGGTCCTGGAGAGATTTAAGAGGTGGAATGGCCAAGAGTTGGTGAGAAGAGGGATGGCCAGGTGCTGGGGGGCACACCCCCCAAATTTCTGGAAAATCTCTGGGCTAGCTCAGTACTGGGCTGGCCCAGGTGCCCCAGATGTCCTGAGGATGCTCCTGGAACACCCACCCTCACCCCCTGGGGGCCCCCAGCAGCAGCCTGGCAGCCGAGAAGCTGGCAGCTTCCAAAGATCTGTTGTTTGGGTTTGTTTGTGCTTCTGTAACCGGGAGCTGAGATTTATTTCTTTAAAACATCCCATCTCCCGACACCCTGCAATCTGTTCTGTGCGTCGTTAAGACTAATCTTGTCTTATGTTTCTGTAGCACTCGGCAGGCTCTGTGCGGCATCTCTCCCTCCACACCGCCCCCCCTGCACCCACATCTCTGCTCCATGTGCGGCCCCCCAGCCAAGGTGGCAGTCACTCACCACTGCCCTGCTCCATGCCTGGGGCTGGCCGATAGCAGGGGTCCAAAGGAAGCCTATTTGAGAAGGGCAGCTGGTGGGACTGAGCCCTTGGACCAGCCTGGGAGCCTCACTGCCAGTCAGGGAAGCCAGGCGCTGCCTGGGGCAGAGGATGGCCCTTCAGCGTCTACCCTGCAGCTCTGGAAGCTCACTGGCGGCCAGCTGCCACTGGCTCCAGGAGCTCGGAGGGGCTGCCAGGGAATTCAGGCTGGGTCTTGACGGTGCCCAGTCATTTGATGTGAGACTCAGGGTGGCTGTTTGGCTCAGCATGCCGTCTGGGGACGGAAGGGGCAGGCCATCTGGGCTGGGCCAGGTCTGCCGTCAAATGTAAACCAAGCCCTGTGTGATCCCCGGGGCAGGAGCCTGTCAAGGTGTTTTAATCTCTCTGTCTCAGTTTCCTCATCTGTACAGTGGGGCCACTGTGAACACAAAGGTGATGAGTAAAAGGAGTTCCAAAAGGCTCAGCACAGAGTAGGCAAATGGCAGTCATTTACCAGGACGCTAAAAATAAAAGTGGCATTTTTATGGCACCTATCAGAGTGCCAGCCCGAACCTAAGAGGTTTGTGTTAGTTTCTTGGGGCTGCTGTAAGGAAGGACTGTAAACCGGTTGACTTAGAAAATCAGAGAGAGATTCTCACGGTTTTGGAGGCTGGAAGTCTGAAGTCAAGGTGTTTGAAGGTCCAAAGAGGTCCTTCCTGCCCCTGCCAGCTCCTGGGGCTCCAGCTGTCCCTCGTGGCCACGCCCCTCCAATCTCTGCCTGCATCGTCACATGATTTCTCTTCTCAGTCCTTGGATTTAGGGCCCACTCTCAATCCAGGATGAGCTCATCTTGGGATCTTTAACTAATTACATCTGTAATTTGTTTCCAAATAGGGTCACATTGAGAGATGAATTTGGGGAGACCCTATTCAATCCATCTTAGGCTTTGTGGGCACTGACTATTTAACCCTTGAAACAATGCCCAAGGTTGGGGTGTTCTTCTCCCATTGTAGAGAAGGTTGAGGCACAGGGTCACAGAGCGAGGCTCCTAGCTGAGGTACCAGCTATGATGTTAAAAACAGAAAAGCAAAACAAAATCCAGCCCTGTTTCCGTCATCACTTGGCACATGAATCGCCCCTCTGGCCTAGTCCTGTTGGCCCCTTGGGTCTGTTTGGAACCCTGCACCCCCCACCAGAGGCTTGTGGGGCTGGAGCAAAGATGCTGTGGAAATCTACTTGTGACATAAGTAATATATGTCCATTTTAGAAATTTGGGAGGAAAGGCATAAAGAAAATATTTATGGTCATCAGTCCTTCCAGCATTACTATTATCATTTTGGTTTAGTTCTCTCTGGCCTTTTGAAGATGGGGATTGTAATTGTCCATCTGAAGAGTTGACAGATCTTCTCTATAAAGGGCCGTGTAGTGAGTATTTTTGGTTTTTTGAATGGCACAGCCTCTGTGTAGCTTCTTAACTCTGTCCATAGAAAACAGCCACTAGCAATATGAAAGTGATTGGGTATGGCTTGGTTCCAGTAAAATTTGATTTATGGATTCCTTGTATTTCATATAATTTTCGTGTGTCATGAAATAGTTCCCTCCTTTTGTCCTTTTCAACACTGAAAAATGTTCAAACCCATTCTTCGCACAAAAACCTGCACATGAATGTTTGTAGCAGTTTCCTTCATAAATGCCAAAACTTGGAAGCAGCCAAGATGTTCATTCTTCCATAGGTTAAGGGAGAGATAGACTGGTCTATCTAGATAACGGAATTCTATTTAGCACTAAAAAGAAATGAGCTATCAAGACAGAAAAAGACATGGAGGAAACATAAATGCATGTTGCTAAGTGAGAAAAGCCAATCTGAAAAGGCTACAGACTGTGTGATTCCAACTATATGACTTTCTGGAAGAGTCAAAGCTATGGATACACTAAAAAAAGATCAGTGGTTGCCAAGCATTAGGGTTGGATAGAGCACAGAGGATTTTTAGGTAAGTGAAACTTTTCTGGATGACGCTGTGATGCTGATACATGTCCTTATACATTTGTTAAAATCTAAAGAATGTACAGGGCTTCCATGGTGGCTCAGCAGTAAAGAATCCACCTGCAATGCAGGAGACACAGGTTCAATCCCTGGGTTGGGAACATCCTCTGGAGAAGGAAATGGCAACCCACTCCAGAATTCTTGCCTGAGAAATCCCACGGGCAAAGAAGCCTGGCCAGCTACAATTCATGGGGTCACAAAAGAGTTGGACACAACTTAGTGACTAAACAACAATAACAATATAGAATGTACAGCATCAAGAATGAACCACAATGTAAACTATGGGCTTTAGTTAATAATAATGTATTGATATTGTTCATCAATCATAACAAATGTATCACACTAATGCAAGATGTTAGGGGAACATCTGTGTGAGCAGAAAGGTATCTAGGAACTCTTTGTTCCTTCTGCTCAGTTTTTTTGTAAATCTAAAACTGCTCTTCAGTTCAGTTCAGTTCAGTTCATTCACTCAGTCATGTCCAAGTCTTTGGGACCCCATGAATCGCAGCACACCAGGCCTCCCTGTCCATCACCAACTCCCGGAGTTCACTCAAACCCACGTCTGTCGAATCGGTGATGCCATCCAGCCATCTCATCCTCTGTTGTCCCCTTTTCCTCCTGCCCCCAATCCCTCCCACCATCAGAGTCTTTTCCAATGAATCAACTCTTCGCATGAGGTGGCCAAAGTACTGGAGTTTCAGCTTTAGCATCATTCCTTCCAAAGAAATCCCAGGGCTGATCTCTTTTAGAATGGACTGATTGGATCTCCTTGCAGTCCAAGGGACTCTCAAGCATCAATTCTTCGGCGCTCAGCTTTCTTCACAGTCCGACTCTCACATCCATACATGACCACTGGAAAAACCATAGCCTTGACTAGATGGACCTTTGTTGGCAAAGTAATGTCTCTGCTTTTGAATATGCTATCTAGGTTGGTCATAACTTTCCTTCCAAGGAGTAAGCGTCTTTTAATTTCATGGCTGCAGTCACCATCTGCAGTGATTTTGGAGCCCCCCAAAATAAAGTCTGACACTGCTTCCACTGTTTCCCCATCTATTTCCCATGAAGTGATGGGACCAGATGCCATGATCTTCGTTTTCTGAATGTTGAGCTTTAAGCCAACTTTTTCACTCTCCTCTTTCAATTTTATCAAGAGGCTTTTTAGTTCCTCTTCACTTTCTGCCATAAGGGTGGTGTCATCTGCATATGTGAGGTTATTGATATTTCTCCCAGCAGTCTTGATTCCAGCTTGTGCTTCTTCCAGCCCAGCGTTTCTCATGATATACTCTGCATATAAGTTAAATAAGCAGGGTGAGAGTATACAGCCTTGACGTACTCCTTAAAAATAGGCTATTAAAAAATTCTTAGCTCATGGATTGTACAGATAGCAGGCCATTACGTGCTGACTCCTGGTCTAAGCCAGCACTGCTCAGTAGAAATGTAGTGAGCCACATACGTGATTTAAAATTTTCTAGTAGTCTTGCTTTTAAAAAATTCCATCTTGAAATAACTATAGAGTCACAGGAAGTTGCAAACTATGTACAGGGAAGTCCCATGCATCCTTCACTCATCCTCCCCTGATTGCAGTATCCTGTGTAAAACCATGATACACATTCCAGACCGGGAAATGAAGTTGGGTACAACGCACAGATCTTGCTGGTCTTTCAAACTCCATTTGTGTGTACCTGCATATAGAATCCTGTGCAATTGTGTCGCACGTGTAGCTTTGTGTAACCACCACCACAATCAAGGTACAGAACAGTTCCATCGCTGCCTGGCTGCCATATGCTCCCCCTCATAGTTGCAGCCACTACTATATTCTCTGTCTCTAGAAGACTTCCATATAAGTGGTACCACATGCTCTGTCACCTTGAGATGGGCCTTTTTCACTCAGCATAACTCCCTTGAGCCCCATCCAAGACACTGTATGTACTTGTAGTGCTTTCCTTTTTATTGCTAAGTAGTATTCCAAGATGTTCATGAACCAGTTTGTTTAAGTATCCACCCTTTGAAGGAAGGACATTAATGGGTTGTTTCCAGTTTGGGGCATTTATGAATAAACCTGTTGTGAACCTTTCTATATGGGTTTTTGTCTGAATGTAGTTTTCATTTTTCTGGGAGAAATTCCCAAGAGTGTAATTGCTAGGTCATATGTATGATGGTTGCATGTTTTGTCTTAAAGAAATTGCCCAAATTTTTTTCCAGAGTAGCTGTGCCATCTTATATTTTCACCAGCAATATAGGTGAGTGGTATAGTTTCTTTGAACCCTTGCCAGCATTTGGTGCGCTCAATCCAAGGAGATCCAACCAGTCCATGCTAAAGAAAATCAGTCCTGAATATTCATTGGAAGGACTGATGCTGAAGCTGAAACTCCAATACTTTGGCCACCTGATGTGAAGAACTGACTCATTTGAAAAGACCCTGATTCTGGGAAAAATTGAAGGCGGGAGGGAGGAGAAGGGGATGACACGACAGAGGGTGAGATGGCTAGATGGAATCACCGACTCAATGGACATGAGTTTGAGTAAACTCTGGGAGTTGGTGATGGACAGGGAGGCCTGGCACACTGCAGTCCGTGGGGTAGCAAAGAGTCGGGCACGCCTGAGTGACTGCACTGACTGACTGACTGACTGTTTTGTATTTTGGCCATTTTGGTATGTGTGTGGTGTCCCGCTGTGGTTTAATTTGCATTTCCCTAATGATTAGTGATGTTGAGCATTTTTACATGTGTTTCTCTGCCATCTTCTTCTTCTCTTTGGTGAAATGTCTCTTCATGTCTTTTGCCTATATTCTGATCTTCCTGGTGGGGTTTCCTGGTGGGGTTTCCTGGTGGGCTGTCCTGGTGGCTCAGATGGTAAAGAATCTGCCTGCAGTGCAGGAGACCTGGGTTCAGTTCCTGGGTTGGGAAGGTCCCCTGGAGGAGGGCATGGTTATCCACTTCAGTATTCTTGCCTGGAGAATCCCCATGGACAGAGGAGCCTGACAGGCTACAGTCCATGGGGTTGCAAAAAGTAGGATGTGACTGAGTGAGTAAGCACACAGGACGCACACTCTTTCTTTGTAACCGTTATATGTTTGAGAGTTCTTATTTTCTACGTACTAGTCTTTTGTCAGGTATGTGATGTACAAGTGTATCTCTGAAGTTACATTTCATCCTCCTAGCAGAATCTTTCACAGGGTAAAATATTTTAATTCTGATGACACCCAACTTATCAATTTTTCCTCTTGTGACTCTTGCTTTTGTTGTCAAGTCTAAGAACTCTTGGCCTAGTCCTGAATCCTAAAGATGATCTCCTATCATTTTCTAAAACTTTTGTCATTTTCATTCTACATTTAAGTCCATGACTCATGTGGAGTTAATTTCAGTATAAGGAATGAAATTTAGGGCAAGGTTTATCTTTCAGCCTGGGAATGTTTTGCTGCCCCAGAATCATTGAAATGGGGTACCTTCCTCCATGGAATTGCTTTTGCACTTTTGCCAAAAATCAGTCAAGCATAAATGTGTGTATCTAATAGCTGCATTTTAATGAGTAAAAAAGTGAAATATGTAAAATCAATTTGAATAATTACCCAGTATACCCCAAATATTACCATTTCAACGTGTGATCAGTATTAAAAGTTGATGGAAGATGTTCAGTATTCTATCTTTGTACCTAGTCTTAGGGAATCTCGTGTGAACTTTAACCCTTGAGCACATCTCAGTTTTGTTTTGCTTTTTTAAAATTTACTTTTAGCTGTGCTGGGTCTGCGTTGCTACACGGGCTTTTCTCTAGACGCGAAGAGCAGGGTCTACTCTCTAGTTGCAGTGTGCGGGCTTCTCATTGTGTTGGCTTCTCTTGTGGAGCATGGGATCTAGGTGCACGGACTTACGTCATTGCAGCACATGGGCTCAGTAATTGCGGCTCCCAGGCTCTAGAGAACAGGCTCAGTAGCTGTGGCACATGGGCTCAGTTGCTCCTCAGCATGTGTGATCTTCCTGGATCAGGGATCGAACCTGTGTCTCCTGCATTGGCAGGCAGATTCTTTACCTCTAAGCCACCACATCTCAGTTTAAATTTGCCACATTTCAAGTGCTTGATGCCACATGTGGCACAGGACCATGGCGTTGGCCAGCTCTAACCTCTACTGGTTGGTGTCCTGATATGGTTTTATTGGTTTTTGTCTCTTTTTTTTTTCTCCTAGTGTTCTCTGGCTAGCCCTCTTCCTTTGTCCTTGATGGCTGAGCAGCTTCTAGGGGGAGGTCTCATGAATGATCTGTTGCCCCTGCTCGGGGAAGGTTCTGTAGCTCTAGCCCCTCCCTGACTTGGAGCAGAGATTCTGGAAGTCACCAGTGTTACCCAAGGAAGCAAGATTCCAAAAAGACAGGTACCTGGTAGAGCCCTTGCATGGGTCGATCTTGAAATCATGATATTGTTGACTGTCCTCTCAAGGACTGTCAGCTCTCTAGAAAGCCGGCCTCTTTCTATTAAATCTATCAGGACAGGGAGGAAATAAGTGCATCAACCCTCCCGAAGTGAAAAGAAAGAAGTTCAGCCTCCAGGGGAGGCCACACTCCCGAGGGAATTGACAGTCCCAGTGCAGGATGACTGTCGAAGGACAAGGAAATGAAACAGTTGTCAGCCTTTCCCCCTCAGCTCACAAACCACCACAGCCCCTCTGGGGGTCCTTGATGCAACCCTCACTGATTTGTTGCAGGGGGTAGTGGGGATGCTCTCCAGGGGGCTGTGTTGCTCTGACTGCACAGAGCCCCGCATGGGAGCGGGAAGCTAGAGGCCCTGGGGGCCCCGGCTCTTGCATCAGCAGCCCTGGCAGGGCCTCTGCAGGGCCCACGTGAGCTTCTGAGAGCTTTGAGCATAAGGTCACAGAATAATGACATGGCAGTGTCTCCCGGGTAAGCCATCCTCTGTCTTTGGGGAACCCCCCCTCAACTTGGCTGTTGCAACGTAACCCAATACCTGATGAAATCCTCCCCCAAAGCAAGAGGGAGGTGACCAATGACCTTTGTCATTTGATGGGAACGTTCCTGTATCCTCTGCTGTTTGCCTTAACGTTCATTCCCAGCAAAGTAAACAAAGCATTTTTACTTGGATTTTCCGTTCAATTCAACCAGTGTTCCCTAAATGCCTGTGGTGTGCTGGGGAGAAAGGGCTCCTGGTGGCCCCTCCACCATATCCAGAATGTGCTTCCTTGCTTCGGGAAATCTGTTTTGGGAACCTGAGAGTATGGTTTCCCTGACGATCTAACAGCCGAAGCCCAGCCACACTGGTCATCGCAAAAACGCCTGCCCTTTGAAAGTCATGGGCCAGTGGAAGCAGGCCTGAACTCTGGTGCCAGCAGGTGGCCTCAAGTAAATTCCCGACCTTCCTTAGCAGCAGGCAGTGACACAGATGGTCCCTAAGTGTGGCCACCCTGGAGCCGAGCCCCTGGCCCCCTCCCAGCTCTGCCCAGCTCTGTGCCTTCACACGTCTCCATCCTCATTGCCCCACCTTTTACCCCACACAGTGACCATCCTTGCCCACTAGACCATCACAGGTGAGTGGCTCCTAAGTGCCCTGGAGGTCCCCAGGAGGAGGTGTGGAGACGAGCCTTCAGGCTTAGATAGCCACATGCCTCTTCTGTTACATTTTATTTGATGGTTTCCAAGATGGGGCGCAAACCCTCTAAAGTTGGGAAGGTGCTTTCCTGAGAGGCTTTGAGGCCAGCAAAGGGTGCTTGCCAGGGTCGGGGTAACATGGGGCTAAGAAGCCAGAAGTGGAAATGTTCTGGAAGGAGGGAGGGTGGCTGTCTCATGGGTCACAGAAAGGGAGACCTGCACACATCTGGAAAGGAAAGGGAGGGAAGGAGACCTGGGACCCAGCAAAAGGGCATAGATGTGGCCTCTCCCTGGAGCCCCAGGGCTGGCAGTTAGGGCCGGACCCTGTAGATGGTAAGACATCAGGATCTGTCTTGCTTCTGTAAATATTTAAACACTGGGAGGATTATTTTTGGTAGCTACGGTCTCTCTCCGAGCCTGGCGGGCTGCCGGGAAGGGTGTCGAGTGACAGCGGGCTCTCTGCATGCTCCCCCGCGCTCCGCGTGCTCACGGGCACAACGGCCACGACTTAAATGGGGTCACAGTTCTCCTTTCTGGGAGAGCCTGACCAGGCACAGGCTCACAGGCTTCCACGTTCGGGGTAAGACCGACGTGACCAACACGGATGTCAAGCTCCAAAGTTTCCCTGATGATAGTTGAAAGTGACAGTGCCTTGAGCTTCCAAACCGCGAGCAGTGAAGTAGCAGGGCCGCCGCCCGGCCGGGCACCCCCTAGGGAGGTGGCCACGCTCCACCAGACCCACCGGGGGTGAAAGGACTCATTGTGTGCCCCCGCAGAGCACGAGGGGCTGTAGAGAGCCGTCTTTGTCGGGTCCACAGGACTGACGTGCAGAGGAGCCTGCTCCCGCGGCGGGCGTGGACGTGGGGTGCCGAGGTTCACCGGGGCCCAGCTCTCTGGGAGTGGCGGCCAGTTTCCCCCGGCCCCAGCATCAAATCTATCTGGGCATCATGGCCCTGCTTCTTCCCCATGGAACATGAGGCTGGCATACACCCTCCCTTGAAACTCCATTTTCCTGGAGATGGCACTTTAGCTGAGGAGGGCTCTGTGTGTGCCCAGCAGATGGCAGGCTTCCCCCAGATCAGCCAGGGGTGTGCCCTGCCCGCTGAGCCCGCCCCGCCTCCCACCCAGAGAGGAAGTTCCATCTGCCCTTTGTTGCTCACCTGTCCCCGCTCCCTTCTCACTGCCTGTTCCTGAGGGGCTGCCTGAATGTGTGCTGCTGAGGAGGGGACACAAGCTCCGGCCCAAGCCAGACTCCCTCGGCTGTGGGGCTGCCAGACACGCCTTTCCTGGGTCCCGTCTCTATTTTCAGCTGGCCTCCATCTCCCCACCGACTTTCCGTCTCCTCTCTTGGGGGTCTGATAGATGGAGAGTTGCCAGCATGGTGCCCCACACCACCCCCAGCCTTGTGCTATCCACCGCCTCCCCAGAGACCAGATAGCTAGACAGACTTGGTCTCTGGCCCCAGATCAGAGACACACAGCCGACATTAGACCTGGGATACCAGGCAGCGGTCATCCCGGGATGCAGACTGCTTACTGTCCTTCTCACTGCCCCTGTGGACATGCTGACCCCTACCACAGCCCAGCTGAGTCCCAAGGGTGGTCTTGTTTGGGATTTACTTTGTTGGACACTCTCTCTTTAAAAAAAAAAAAAGTTAATGGTTTTTGTATAAATAATATGTAGTTAATACAGATGTGTTAGATATAAAGGAGTGATACCCCAAGGAACTGAAAGCAGGGACTCAAAGAGTTATTTACACACATCTTCCATGACTTTTGAGAACCAACTTTTTCAGATTAGCCATAAGGCTATGTCGATTGTTCCTCACCCCAACATTGGTCTGGAACTCCAGTCACACTGCTGTGGCCCGGGACTGCTGGCTCGGGCACCTCTGCAGCAGCTCTGGTGCAGTAACCGTGCACCTCTGTCTGGTTTGGAAGGAAAGGCCGGCAAAGCTACCCGTGGCACCAAGGCCAGGGGGCTAACTGTGGCCTGGGCTCCCACCGCCTGGTCTCCTTCTGGTGAACAGGGCCTGAGGCTGATCACCACACACACCTCCCTGTAACAGGGACCTACGCCTGCTCTCAACATGGCTTGTTCAACCCAGATCTAAGGTGGTTGAAAATCAAATCCAGTTTTAGGCCCTGAAAGCAGGTTCTTCAGAGACTCCGGTGGGCGGGGAAAATTGGAGGAAGCTCTGGGAGGCTTGTCAAGGTCAGATCAGGAGATACTGCTGCCCCAGCCTTTTCCAGAACTTAGAAAACTAGACTCTCCCTGTTGTCTTCTGGGAACTGGGAAAATGAACACACCCTTCTGAGTGCCTGGCACCGAAGGGAGGGTACCTAAACAGGACCCAGAGTCCCTGGCACACCCCCCCCCTCCCAGAGGATGGGAATTGACACTGGGAATCCAGGAGGGGGCATCAGGGAGGGACTAACAGGGCATGCCAGCCATGAGGGTCCCCCTGCCTGCCCCCAGGAATCTCTACCAGTAACCTGTGGTGAGATTGGCCAGGGCCAGTGTTTATACCCCTCCTCTTGGGCTTCCCTGGTAGCTCAGACAGTAAAGAATCTGCCTGCAATTCAGGAGACTTGCATTCAATCCCTGGATTGGGAAGATCCCCTGGAGAAGGGAATGGCTATCCACTCCAGTATTCTTGCCTGGAAAATTCCATGGAGAGAGGAGCCTGGAGGGCTACCATCCATGTGTTTGAAAAGAATCGGACACAACTGAGCGACTAATATTACTTTCTTATAACAAAAGCACTGGTTTTTCTATTAATGAAGCTTCTAGAGTCCTCCCAGCCTGCAGCAAAGCAAAAGGCAGCTCAGGTCACAGGCAAAATGAGCAAGGGTCACTGGGGAGGCGGGCCTGGCTTGTGGGAACTGGGCTAGTAAAGCCGGCCTGCTTTCCTCTCCCTGCCTCCCTTTAGCCTCCTGGGCCCTGCGGGCCAGCTACTATAGAAGCCCATAGCCCATTCCTTCTTGCCCTGGGGCCAAGTAGCAGGAGGTGGCGTACCTGTTGGGACAGGTCCCCAGGCCAATGCTGACTGGACTGCCGCAGAATGCATGCCTGCCTTCTCAGAGGAACCATACACAAAGTCCAGACCTCCAGAAACAGCTAATACATGGAGTGACCTTTGAGTTTGGCAAGTGCTCAGCCAAAGCGCAGCATGAACTTGGCCCAAATGGCCAACGTCCCTAATGGCACAGGTCAGGACCTCCAGGCTGCCCTGGGGCCCATGCCTGGGGTCATCGCTCACAGGATGGCCTAGGCAGAGTCTGAGGCCTGATGACTCAGCACCCTTCACCTCTGCCGGGACAGGGCCACATGCAGACGGTGCCTGTGCAGACTTGCCAGTCTGCCCAGGATGAGAACAGCCCCACCTACCTGGGGATAAGCCTTTAAAACAATCCTGAACTCTGCACAGGCCCTTAGCCCTGGCGAGGAGAGGAGAGAGGTGAAGATAGCTGGACTCATTCAGACTTATTCTGCAACAGGCAAAAAACCATGTCTTTTCATCCTTGAGAACACCCAGCACCACATTTATTTTGGAAGCACCTCTGTCATTCAAACAAAGCTCAAAGCCGAAGGGTCACCTGCACGAGGCCACACCGATGGAGATGATGGGGACCTGGTTAAAAGGCTTTGGGCATTTAACCACATCCAGAGCAGTAGCCCCCAGCTCTGAGGACTCTACTTCGATTGTTTAAGGGGCAAAATTCACTCCTTGCTCACAGTGCCTCTTCATCAGGGGAAAGCAGTGCTGCTTATGAGGGGTCTTAATGGTCCCCCACATTTGGGGTGCCCTTGGGGCCACCTTGAGTCCCACTGTGAGTGGGATTGCAGTTCACGACTCCCTGGCTGCTCACACTGCTTTCACCCACAGCTGGCGTTTGTGTAATGGACGGAAAACATCTCCACTCATCCCTGTGCCTTTTCCCTCATTTTTAAAGAAATGTCTTTTGGGGAAACCTTTTTCTCTCTTATTGACTGAAAAACTTTTCCTTGGTGGAACTGAGGGTACCAGGTCCCCAGAAAGGGCCCGGCCTGGGGGCAGGTGTGGGTTGGATGTAGTGAAACCGCCAAGCCTGGCAGGCGGGGAGGCATGGCTCTGGCCGGGCTTTTCCACGGGGCTGGCCGGGGCACACTTCATGGTGCTTGGCTGAACTGAGCTTTGATACCGAGAGGTTTTAACTGACAAAACAAGCAGGGACCACTAAGTTTTGCTTCGTGGCTGATTAATGATTAAAGGACCAACAGTCCATGCATAAAACCTTCCAGAAAAGCTCTCTTCATCCCTAAAGTCAGTGGTTTGGGGCTTGCCCTCTTTGCAGTGGAATGGGTGTGTTGAGTTGCTGGCATGCACTGACAGAACTCTTAGTTCTGAACACAGGGAAGCAGCCCCAGCTGGTAGAGCCGGGAGCAGGCGAGCTGTGCATGTCTGACTTCCCACCACCATCTAATGATTGAGCAGACCCGGGGAGCCCCATCGGGTGGTGCCCACTGCACCCCTTGGTAGCTGACGGTGTACGGTTTGGATTTAACACACAGCTCTCTGTAGTTGACAAAGAAAAACTATTTCCAGTTTGCACAAACTGGCCACAGCCGTTGCTGAAGCTGGGAGAGGGGCCGGCTGACTGGTGTGACTTCTCGGGTGGTAGTGTTTTGTTTTGTGACTTTGGAAAGAACATGAAAGACTAGGCGGACATCCACTTGCCAAGGAGCCCAGGGCTGGTGGCCAGGCCAGCACCTCCCTGGTAGGTGTCAGGGAAAACGTTCAAAGTAAATAAATACTGTGATTTCTGGGCCTGCATAATACCTTTCCCCTCTCTTTCCTAATCCCAACACCTGGGGCTGGAACCCCACAGGAGAAGCTCTTGTCCTTTCATAACTGAAGGTTGAGCTCAGCCTGGATGGTAACAGGGATCCTGACTTAAAACACACATTCACACACACATAGTCACATGTATACAGACATACCACGTATATACAAATACACATACATACACCACACACCCCACACACATACGCACACGGTTTCAGGGAGAAGAACTTGAGAGTATTTTGCTGGAGTCAGAAGGAAATATTCAATGACCTCTCATTCTCCTCTGTATGTTTAGTTTTCCCTTTTTTTGAAAAAATCACTTTCAGAATTGCCGGGCTGGTTTTTCCAAATTTGAGATAGAGTCAGCCCTTTATATCCACCAGTTCAGCATCTGCTGATCAACCAACCTCAGACTGAAAAAGCTTGAGAAAAAAATTTCCAGAAAGTCCCTAAAAGCAGAACTTGAATTTACCACATGTGAGCAATTAGTTGGGCTTCCCAGTTGGCCCAGTGGTAAAGAATTAGTCTACCGATGCAGGAGACACGGATTGGATTCCTGGATCAGAAAAATCCCCTGGAGGAGAAAATGGCAACCCAATTCTTGCCTGAAAAACCCCATGGTCAGAGGAACCTGGCAGGCCACTGTCCATGGGGTTGCAAAGAGTCAGACACGACTGATTGACTGAGCACACACAGCAATTATTTACATAGCATTGACATTGTAGCCTTGCCATTAAATTAGATATTATAAGTCATTTAGATATTATAAGTCATGATTTAAAGTTTATGGGAGGATACATACACCCCAGTGTTCATGGCAGCACTATTTACAATAGCCAAGAATGGAAGCAACCCAAGTGTCCATAAAGAAGATGTGGTATATATACAAAGGAATATTACTCAGCCATAAAAAGAATAAAATAATGCCATTTGCAGCAACATGGATGGACCTAGAGATTATCATACTAAGTGAAGTAAGTCATATAAAGAAAGGCAAATATCATGTGATATCACATATATGTGGAATCTTAAAAATGATACAAATGAATTTATTTACAAAACTGAAATAGACTCACAGATGTAGAAAACAAACTTATGGTTACCAAAGGTGAAAAGAAAGGAGGGATAAATTAAAAGTTTGAGATTAATAGATATACACTACTGTATATAAAATAAGCAACAAGGACATACTGTATAGCTCAGGGACCTGTGCTATATTCAGTCTCTTGCAATAACCTACAGTGGGAAAAGGATATATGTATGCATGCATGCATGTATATATATTTAAGTATATAGGGCTTCCCAGGTGGCCCTAGTGGTAAAGAACCCACCTGCTAATTCTGGAGGTATAAGAGACACAGGTTCGATCCCTGAGTTGGGAAGATCCCCTGGAGAAGTGAATGGCAACCCACTCCAGTATTCCTGCCTGGGGAATCCCATGGACAGAGGAGCCTGGTGGGCTGTGATCCATAAGGTCACAGAGTTGGACACAACTGAAGCAACTTAGCACAGATACACACATATGAATATAACTGAACCATTTTCCTATACATATGAAAATAACACAACATTGTTAATCACCTATACTTCAATATAAAGAAATAAATAATGTATCTGGGAGGAAGTACGTAGGTTATATGCAAATACTTGCCATTTTATACACGGGACTTGAGCATCCTCGGATTTTGGTATCCTCGGGGGCCCTGGAGCCCACTCCCACAGGTACTGAGGAAGGACTGGATACCTCCTAGATCTCATACAGACATAACATCCAAGACCCTCGGAGAGCTCCAGACAAGTGGACCTCCAAACACGTGTGTTTGCTCCATACTGAAAGCTCCCCAAAGGAAAATCCCTCACCCGCCTGTAAGCCAGCCAATGTTGAAAGAGCCCCCAAACCCCTCTGAACCCAAATCTCCTATTCCTACTTTACATCCTTTCTCCTGAGAAGTGGCTTGCAGCAGTGCCCAAAGCTCTCCCTGTGGAGTGAGGCCACAACCACAAAACTGGGGGAAAGAACTTCTCAGGGACACTCCCGGCCCTAGCCTCCACCCTCGGAGAGAGTGATGGCCCCTGGTCACCGGGCACATGCCTGCACCTGTTTGTTCTTTTTTTAAAATAACCATCCTTAAAGAAATGCTTGTTCGTCACCACACCCAGACCAAGACGTTCTGTCAATTCCCTCCTGGTTGGGTGAAGCCTGCAATCCTGCTCCTGGCTGGAGACCTCAAAACCAGCTCCTCCCAGTGGTCATGACAAAGGCAGCCCAGGTTCTGCCTGGACATCCCCTGACCCAATCCTGCCCAGCCTGCCCAGGAAGGGCATCGGACACTGGGCTGGCTACAGGCTTCTCACTGAACCAAACCTTCCCACTGATCTAACAGGGGTGATGTGTCCCACTGAGGATGCAGGACACAGGGCTCAGTCACAGCCTCTTGCAGGGTCAGGTTTGCTGAGCCATTCCTTGTGAATGGGAAACTCACCTGGGATGCTGAGTTTAAACCCACTGACTTGCTGGAGGGGACCCGCCCTTTTGTAAGATGCAAGGAATGGGGGATGGGGGACATCCTCATCCTTCGAAACAGGAGTTGCCACCTGGAGCCCTGCTTTCTCAGGTGGCAGGGACAGCCTTTGTCCTCTGACACAGACCTCAGAGTGAGGATGTCCTGCTGGCAGAGGCTCTGGAAAATGTCCTGGGGGCTGTGAAGCCACGGAGTGGTGTTGAGGACTTGGAGCTGAGGGGCCTGCTCTTTAGCTCTGATTCGAAACTCTGTGTATTTGTGACGATCAAAAACATCTGCTTGGGCTGGATGTCCATCTGGGAGGACGATCAGAGATTTCACATTCAAGACACGAACGTACCCTTGCAATGTGGAGCGCATGCACAACGTGTCCTCAAAGTACAAGGTCTGAGACCCATGTACAAAGCTAGTGATGACTTTGGACCTGAAGTGGGTGGGGGCAAATCCAACGGCATCATTGCTGCCTCCCCCCACCCCACCCCCTGCATTGGGACCGTGCAGTAATTGGCACTGCGGTGATTTATGCAAGTGCTAATCAAAAGCTTTTATTTTCTGATTATCTCTCCATTTGATGGATGGCAGATGCCAATGCAGTCAAAATATAAACACGTTCCAGTCGGAACGTTTCAAAGAAGAAACTAGCCATTCCAGAGAGCAGAGGAGGGTACCCCTTCTGCTGCCTGGCAAAGAGTTTCATTGGGGAAAATTATTTTTCATCACCTTTTTGCTTTCTATTTAAATTAAGCTTCACCAAGCAAGTTTGGCAGCAGCGGAGGGCTCCTAATTTGGTCCCCCTTGACCTCTGCTGCCTTGATTGGCAGTTTGTTGCCGGGCGGGAAGTTGTGCCCGCGAGGTAGGAACAGCAGAACAAATGCCCTAGGACAGCTCTGTGTCCCCCGAGGACCCCAGCAGAGCGGGGAGAGCGCGCAATTAGAGAGGTCTTCACACAGAAAGTTAATTAGCTACTAAATAGCATTTAGCACAGTTTACGATGGGAAATGCATGTCTGAGAAGCAAATGGAGACCAGTGAATAATGGTGGCCGCAAGACGGGGGGTCCTGGCCGCTGACGCTTTACTCCTCGGGCCTGACTCAATGCCAGGGTCTCAGGGCACGGGGCCTCTGTTTCCTCGAGGGTGGAGGGAGGGAAGGAACCTGAGATGTCCTGGTCCACGTGCCCGGGAGCTGTGCCCCCAAGAATGAGGGCCAAGCACCCCAGGACCAGGCAGGGCAGGAGGCATGCCAAGAATCCTCCTGGCCCTGGAGTGGCTATCCTGCCTCCCATGTACCATCCAGCTTCTCAGTTGTGGAAATGAGTTCATATGCCTTCAGTTACTGGGAACTGTGTGTGTGCTGGGTTAAAGGGTGTCCCCCAAATTCATGTTTCCCCAGAAGCTCAGAGTAGACCCTTATTGGCAAGGGTCTTTGCAGGTAAAATTAAGGCAAGAATCAGGATGAGATCATACTGGATTAGGGTGGGCCCTACATCCCAATATGTGTCCTTATAAAAGATAGAAAAGAACACCCAGACAGGGTGCAGAGGCCGTGTGACGTGGAGTCAGAGACGGCAGTGATGCAGCTGTAAATCAAAGAATGGGAAGGGTTTTTGGAGCCACCAGAAGCTGAGAGAGGTGAGCAGGATTCTATCCTGGAGCCTTCAGAGGGACCATGGCCCTATGGACACCTTGATTTTGGAATTCTGGCCTCCAGGACTGTGAGAGAAGAGATTCTGATGTTTTAAGGCTTGCAGTTCACGGTGGTTTGTTCCAGCAGCCCTGGGAAACCAATAGTGTAGGGGTCACATGACAGCCCCTATTTTAGTCCCTGGGAGGCCCAGCGTGTGTGCTGGTGTCTGAAGCCAGAGATGGGTTGGTGGCCAGGAGAAATCCAGGGACCCGCGGAGGGCTGGCAGGGAGCGGGGGTGGGTCAGGGCCTTTGTGTTCTGTTACCGCTCCCGTGCTGACTCTGCTGTGCTTATTTGACCCACTTGATTCATTTGCCTGTTGAAACCATGGGTTGATTGCTTGGGGCAATTTTTATTTTTGCCTTTTGTTTGTTTATTTGGGTTTTTTTTTTTTTACCTTTGATGTTTCTTAATGATTTGGAGGGTGTTTTCTTTTTTGATTATAAAAGTAATACCTGCTTACTAAAGAAATTTTGGAAAACAGGAAAAAGATAAAACAAGGGGGTGAAATCCTACCTACAGCCAACACAGCCGTTGTCAGCATTTTAGTGTATTTTCTCTAGCCTTGCGATTTTTTTTTTTGTTTGTTTCTGATGCTTAAGTTAATTTACAGAGTTGCAGACACACTGTAAAATTTGGTTTCTTGGTTTTTAAAATAATAATTTAACAATTTTTTATATATATTTTAACTTTTAATTTTATATCGGCGTATAGCCAATTAATGGGCTTCTCCGGTGGCTCAGCAGTAAATAATCCGCCTGCAATGCAGGAGACCTGGGTTTGATCCTTGGGTCAGGACGATCCCCTGGAGGAGGGCATGGCAACCCACTCCAGTATTCTTGCCTGGAGAATCCCACGGACAAAAGAGCCTTTCGTGCTACAGTCCACAGGGCTGCAAAGAGTCAGACAGGACTGAAGTGACTGAACATGCACGCACACATAGCTGATGCCATAGTTCCAGGTGGACAGCAAAGGGACTCGGCCAAACATATTCATGTATCCATCCTCCCCCAAACCCTCCTCCCATCCAGGCTGCCACAGAACGCTGAGCAGAGTCCCTTCTGCTATACAGTAGGACCTTGCTGGTCATCCATTTTAAATATAGCAGTGTGTACATGTCGATCCCAAACTCCCTAACTATTCCTTCCCCTCATAAATTCTGTTATATTTGATGCATGCAAAAAACATGTATAACATGTAAATGATGCAGCATAATAATAAAATGCACCCACATTGCCTATCACACAGCTATATGACTAAATTGATTCAGCTACTGGGCTTCCTCCCTCCCCTGGAATCCAGGCTCCAGAATGGAATCACTTTCTGGAATGCTGTGGGCATCATTTCCCCCCTCTTTTAAGGCAGGCAGTCCACATTTGTATTCCTTTCCCAACAATACGTGTTGGGTTCAGTCTGATTTTGAGAAGTATTAAAATGTCAGCATCCTTTGCCACCTTCTGTGACCCAGGTCAGTGTCTAAGGTCACATGGTTCGTTTCTTATAACTGTGGTGAGGTCCCTAACCCTAACCCTAACCCCCCAAGCTGCAACTACTCCGCAGCTTGTCTACCCACGTTCCTGGCCATCGCCACTTGGTGTGTTTTCAGGGATTTTCTCTATGACAATCCTGCCCGTCTTTGGTTCATGGAGCGAACCCCCTCTGAGATGTGTATGCTCAACTCCACAAGATGCGACTGTTGTTTCACACCAACGATGGGCCAGCTTAGGTTACACTCACCCCGGCCAGGGTTGTGTGAGTTCTGTCTTGCTATTTTCAATTCATGCTTTGAATGAATGTCTTCTTTTTCAAAAAATTGTATTTATGTATGGCTGTGCTGGTTTCCTGTTGCGTGGGCTTTCTCTAATTGTGGCGGACTCTACTCTCTAGTTGTGGTGGTTTCCCTTGTTGCAGAGCGTGGGCTTTAGGGCCCGTGGGCTCAGTCGCTGTGGCACACAGCCTTAGTTGCCCTGTGGCATGTGGCATCTTAGTTCCCGAACCAGAGATCCAACCGGTGTCCCCAGCATTGGCAGGCAGATTCTTAACCACTGGACCAACAAGGAAGTTCCTTCCCATGTCTTCTTAATAGCAATCATTTTTAATGCCTACTAAATATCCTATTGGGTAGATATACAACTTTTCACTGGTCCATCTACCTTTCATGGACATTGAGTTGTTTCCAATTTTCTGCTTGTCCTGTGAGAAACCTTACTGGGCTTCTACTGTGCGGTGTGCAAATAGGATTATTCCTCCAATGGGCTCCCAGAAACAGAATCAAAGAGGGGAATCTTTTCAATTCTTGAGACACGTCGCCAGTTGTTGCTTTAAAGATTTGAGCCTTGGTTGTGGAGAAATTGACAGATGTGCACAAAGGTATAAATATTTGGGTACATACACACAGAGGTCCTGCATATACATGTGTACAAAGATCTGATATGTAATTTTGTGCATGCACAAAGGTTTAATGCACACACTCGCACTGAAGTTTGGTGTGATATTATTTTACAAAATAATAAAAACAGGAACCATCCCAAGTTTTCATCTATAGGAAATGTTTAAATAAATACACAGAACCTGAAGCAACACTTACAAAAAAGTGTGATTGACCCAAGGTACTGCCAGGACAAAGGCCATGAGTAGGGTGACAGAAAGATCCAGCTGTAGCAATATTGACAGCATGCTCCTATTTCTGCTTTACCACATGTGCATGTATGTGCATATGTGTGTGTGCACGCACAGGACACCCCCACTGTTACCCAGAGTTACTATGGAGGAGCAGGATTGAGTCTGGTGAAGCTGGTGAAGGAACAAGAGACTTTGCAGTTTTGCTTTACACGCCTCTGAGTGTCTGAATTTGTATCAAGGGCATTCCTCTTCCCATGAAAGAAGGGCTCATGGAGAGGATAGAGATTTGACTACTCAACCCGCCTGGGGCAGGAGGAGGAGCTGACTTCATGGTACATCTCCCAACATTGGCTTCCACCCCTTTGGAAATAAATTATTGCTGATCCATGTGCTAAAAACCATGCTCATTTGCATTTTTTTATGATTGAGGATTTTGCATATATTTCTGTATGTTAATTCATGTTGTTTCTTCTTTTGTGAAGTATGTGTAATTGGCCCATTTATCTCCTGGGGTCTTTGACTTTATGGAAAAGAGCATCAAGGAGAGAAAGCCCTCATGTGAGGGTCCCCAAAGCCTCCTGCCAGTACCACCATGTGGGGATTACATGGAGACCAAGGGGCAGGAGATATACCACCTCTCTTGGATTTGCCCCTCATGATGTCCAGTGTCCATTGTACCCTGTAAACCAGCTCCAAGGAGGGATAGTTGCTCAGCAGTCAAGGCTGACAGCAAGCTTTGGGGTTGGGCTGAGCCAGACCGCTGGAAGATGGCTGTTTCACCCCAAGAAGCAGAGTTTCTGAAGCCCATCCTCCCCTGTTGGTAAATACCCCTTTTGCTCTAAGAAAATTCTGTCAGCCAGCATCCCAACCCTGGTTTGCCTTAAATGCCCTGAGCCAAGCAAGCAATGGCTTGGTGCCAAAGGATGCTCTGGGTCAACCTGGAACCAGGCCCAGGGGACAGAGGAACAGAAGGGAGGAAAAGGATCCAAAGCAGTGCTGTTTTGATATCACTCATGGGACATGGTGCTCTGAACAGAATTCAGGTTTGTGGGGTCTGCCGTGTGGACGGAATTTCAGTGAATGTAAATGAGTAGCCAGCACCCCACCCAAGAGTGAAAGGGATTTTTAATTAACTGTCATTATGATTTGTGGTCTTGGGTCAGGAGTGGTAGAGAGTGGCAACCAACATTTCCTCCGAGGCCCCTCAGCACCCAGGGCCCAGTCATCGGCCCCTACCCTTGATACCAGCACCTGGTGTGGAGTCCCGAGTCACCCACTGCTCCCCTTCCAGCCTGCAGAGACTGAGGGTGCCGGGCCAGACACAGGAGGGCACAGCAGGGCTACCCCTGGGCCGTCATCAGTCTGAGCGTCCCAGACGACATGTTGGGCAGAGTCTGTCAGGACTGGCTGTCTCTGCCTCTGGGGCTCCTGGATGGTTCATGGGACTGGCTGAAAAATGAGAAGGAGCCACATGGAAGGTGCAAAGCCCAGAGCTCAGAATCCAGAAGGTTCTGGCTCCCAGCTCCTCACTCCCTCCCACCAGCTGTGCTTCTCAGCTGGTCCCTCAGTGTCTTCATTAGGAAAATGAACCCACTGGCTTCCTGATCTTTGAGGTGCTTCTATGACCTCAAGCTCTTTCTCTGAAGAAACCTTACTTACCCTGACTCATGCCGCAGCACTCCAACACCCCATTGCCCTTCCCCCAGAGGCTTCTTTCTGGAAGGACAGTCCAGCCCAGCAGGTACAGTCCACTGATTCATGTGATGGCCAAGCAGTCCTTGCCTGAAGCTGAGAGAGAAGGCGAGCTTGAGCTGAAAGCCTGAAAAAGAGTTCATGAAATTTAATCAGATGCCTAAGGGGAACACCTAAATTTAGTCAAATTATTATTAGTATTCATTCCATTTTTAAATTGCCTAGGGGAACGTCACCGAAAAAGTTGGGAACCACCGGCCTGAGTGGTGATGGTTTTGTTCTGCAGACCTGGGGGACCTGCCAAGGGACGGCAGGGGTCCTGACCTACCACACAGCTGCTGCCCCCAGCACCCACACTGTGAGCCACTTTTGTGGGTGCAGGGATACATGACCCAGAGGGTCCAGGTGGAGTGGGTGCCAAGGTGGGGTCAGGCAAAGCTTATATATTTAGCCATGATAGACACATACAGACTCACAGGGACCTAGGCTTCACCAGCCCTAGGCTCCGGTCAGCAGAGCCCCCCTGCCCACCCATAGCAAGGTCCCTGGTCAGCGAACCCCTAGCCCCCAAGAGTCCGCTTCTTGTTACTGAGTCTCTGGCCTCCACCTCTCCTGGTTCTGCAGGCTGGGCTGGGTTTTTGGAGGAGGACCATAGAGTCCGTTCCCTGTGTGACTCGGGCCCAATAGATGGGAGGTGACTTTTAGAAGGTGATGGCCAGTTTCAGGAGTTTTTGCAGGAAAACCATACAATATTAATGTGATGCCTTTTTAAAATTAAAAAAAATTAATTGAAGTATAATAGATTTATTATATTGTGTTAGTTTCACGTATACAGCGTAGTAGTTCAGTATTTTACAGATTATACTCCTTTATAGGTTATTACCTATAATAGGGCTTCCCTGGTGGCTCAGAGGTTAAAGCGCCTGCCTGCAATGCAGGAGACCCGGGTTTGATCACTGGATTGGGAAGATCCCCTGGAGAAGGAAATGGCAATCCATTCCAGTATTCTTGCCTGGAGAATCCCATGGACAGAGAAGCCTGGTGGGCTACATACAGTCCATGGGGTCGCAAAGAGTCGGACACAACAGAGCGACTTCATTTACTTTATAGGTTATTATAAGACAATGGGTATAATTCCCTGTGCTGTACAGTATATCCTTGTTGCTTATGTATTTTGTATATAATAGCTTGCATCTGTTAATTCCATGCCCCTATGTGTCCCTTCCCCCTTCCCTTTCCTCTTTGGTAAACACAAGTTTGTTTTCTATACCCGTGAGTCTATTTCTGTTTTGCATATGCACTCCTTTGTATTATTTTTTAGATTCTACATATAAGTAATAATTTGCAGTACTTGTCTTTCTCTGGTTTATTTCATATAACATGATACTCTCTGAATCCATCCACGTTGCTGCAAATGCAGAATTTCATTTTTTATAGCCAAGTAATATTCCACTATGTGTGTGTATGTGTGTGTATCTCGCATCTTTTTAATCCAGTTGTCTGTTGATGGGCAGTTGGATTGCTTCATGTCTTGGCTATTGTAAATAGTGTTGCTATGAATGTTGAAATGAATGTATATTTTTGAATTAATGTTCTTGTTTTTGTTTCCGGGTATATACCCAGGAGGAGAAGAATTGCTGGATCATATGACACATTTATTTTTAGTTTTTTTTTTTAATTTATTTTTTGACTTTTTTTTTTTTAATTGAAGGATAATTGCTTTACAGCATTTTGTTGTTTTCTGTCAAATATCAGTGGAAGCTCTGTACTGTTTTCCATAATGACTGCACCAATTTACAAGGTGGCTTTTTTTTTCAAGGTGCCTTTGTATGACACTAAATTACCTGACCTGCGAGGTTCTTTCTACTCCCAGCCAGCACTTAGATTACAACTGAATGTTGGTCCCATAGAAACGACACAGGAACATGTCTCACACCCAGGTGTTTGTGACAACCTGTGTTTCCTCTCCTGTCCTGCCCGTTTCCCCCATCTTCCTCTAACATCACTTAGTTGGTTTGGGCTGGTGTCGTGGTTTCATTTTGAAAGGGTCACATGACTGGCCATGAGGACTGGGCTGGGCCTGACAGTGAGGATGCCCCCGCCTGTGAACGTGTGTTCTCTGCCTGTCTCTGCAGCTCAGGCTGTTGTCTGGGTGGCCGTTGTGGGCCTTGCCTTGATCAGGGTCTAGGTCTCACCGGAACTTGTGTCGCTCATAGTTTTCTGGGTCCTACAAAACTTCCCAAGTGCAACCATCAATGGGCTGAGTGTATGTGGCTAATAAGAGCACTTGGTTTAGAAATATCTTCTTTTCTTACCCATGTGAAGTTCCTGTAAAATCTAGGGGAGATGTGTGTCTCTGTTTTGTCCTTTTTGTGTTTAGAAAGCTGTCTCTGCTATTGTCTTCTCAGTGAAGTCTGTCTCCAGGATGAAGTCAGTTGGGAATGAAACAGAACAATTGGTTCTCAGAAGCCTGGTTCGGGAGCAGCTAGGAATGGTCTCTAGGCTGCTTGGCTATTAATTATTTTGCTTTATTTATTAGAGGTACCCAGCATCCCTTAGCCTCCAAGCATATTTGCAAAATGCCTTAAGGGAAAAAGAAAAACAAATGATTCCTGCCATCAGAGTCTCCAGCCCATAATGAATGATACTGTATAATAACGTTAAGTGGGAAAGGCCCCAGAATCCCGTGTACATCCTGAGTCTACCTGTGTAACCATCATAGATGCATGTGATACATGGATGCTCAGAAACTCAGGAAAGCAGTCAGCTTGGCTGAGTGAAATTTTTCTTAGTTTTACTTAGAAATCTGATGATGTCATGCTATTTGACTCAGAAAAAAAAAATTACAAGAAAAACAGCACCCAGAGGACTAGTGGGTTCTCCCCTCCTACCTGCCAGCACCGCTCCCCCTGGCTAGCCAAAGGAGAAGAGAGGCCTAGCCTGGTTATCTTTTCCTAAATTGTGTTGGTAATAAACCTGAATAACGTGCCTACTCTCCTCCTCCCCCCCGTGATTTACACCTTTCATAATTAGCCCTGCACAGCATCAGAGCCGCCCAGCAGAGTTAATGGCCTGAGCTCAGCCACTGTCCTCCTGGCTCCCAGCAGAGCTGAGCTCTCTGCACCAAGAACTGTGATTGAAGTTGGGCCGGCCCGTCCTTCCTGTGGCTCTTGAGCCCCTTGAGAGGGACGGGAAAGCTATGTTGGTCTCAAGTGTGGCTGATGACACCCCAAGCTCAGCCAGGGCAGGTTCTGGGAGCTGAAATAGCAAGATCCAGGGCTTCTATTCTGATAACTTCCCATTTCCACTTATGTCAGAGATGACCCCTTGAGCTCAACAGAACTAAGTTCCCATGGTGATCGTCAGCACCAAGGTCTCCTAAAAGATTGAAAAGGGAAGTTGCCATAATCACTAACGTTTAGCTCTGGCCGACCGTTCCGGAAGCGACATTGATTGACTGTCTCTGGGTGCACAGCAGGTGGCGGGGGGGATCTGCCAGCAAACCCCAGAGCAGGGCCCCACAGTGTCCGGGGTCAGTAGAAACCAGGCAGAGTCCCTCCCAGAGGGTAGATTCAGCCGCCACTATGTGTATGTGTGCTCGTGTTTTTGTGCGCACGTGTGTGTGATGTTAATTACAGCAGACGTGCTTACAGTTTTGCTTGCAACAGTCAGCTTAGAAATGGCCAGAATTTGAGAGCCTAATAGGGTCTCAGAGATCAGAATCCAGCCACTGTCACCTCCATTTTACAGAACGAGGAATTAAAGTGCAGAAAGTAAGACTTCCTTTGTCATCCACCTGCAGACTCCTCCATGCCAGGCCCTTATGGGGTGAAGGTTACAAAGACAGTTAAGACAGCATCCCTGCTGGAGGGCATGACACGTCAGGAGTGGCTCAGAGGCTGGGAAAGGGCTCAGGGCCAGGGGGATGAGGGGTCAGGGAAGGTGGGCTCCCTGTCAATGGTGGAGGGCAGCTGCCCCACACCCACCGTTGCTGCCCCATCCCTCCTCCTGGTTAACAGAGTCCTAGTGAGGCTCCCAGAGTCAGAGTACAGGGAATACAGATAAGACAATCTCTCCCTGAAGTCATCACTCACGGAGGGCTCTGCCAGACCCCAAAGAATGAGAAGCAGAGAGGTGTAGGGGACATAAGGGTGCAGGGGAGGAGGGCGTGTGTGTGTGTGTGTGTGTGTGTGTGTGCTCTCTCAGTCGTGTCCGACTCTTTGCAACACCATGGAGTGTAGCCCACCAGGCTCCTCTGTCCATGAGATTTTCTAGGCAAGAAGACTAGAGTGGGTTTCCATTTCCTACTCTAGGGGATCTTCCTGACCCAGGGATTGAACCCACATCTCCTGCTTGGCAGGCAGATTCTTTACCACGAGCACCACCTGGGAAGCCAGCAGGGGAGGGGACATGAGTGCAAAAACCAAGGACTCCGGAATGGGACTGGAGTTGGGAACAGCAAGCACTCTGGAGCCTGAATTTGCAAGGAGGTGACTGGGCTGGCTGCGGTGTTGGAAGGCAAAGGACATCCCGCGCGGTACTGACCTCCCAACAGCCACAGGCCACTGGCAGAACAGCAGGCTGCACCTAACAAGCAGACAGAACAGCAAAGTCCACTCAGTGTATCTCGGGCCCTCAGCCCTGTCCCATTGCTTTCCTCTCCCATCTCCCCATTTTATGGCTGAGAAGGCCAGGGCCCAGTAGAGGAGATAACTGGCCCAAGACCACATAGGCTGGCTGAGGAACCAAGCCAGGACTGGTCCCAGGCCTTCCAGGATCCACGCTGAGCAAAGGATTTCCCATCCAGTTTGTCTTTGGCAGAAAGGATGTAGCCATACCCCAAACATGCCTGACGTGGCCGTTCATGTTTCAGTACTTAAACACACACGTGTGTGCATGCTGCCGTGACATGTCCTCCAGTATCCTCCTTCTCTTTAGAACTCTCCTTCCTGTAGTTTTAGTTGGCTGCTTGTCAGTCAAGCAACATTTGGAAGCCCTATGTGAGTAAATGCCATGTGATTAGTACGTGATAGAGGATAAAGAGATGCTTTCTGGGGACTTCCCTGGTGGTCCAGTGGCTAAGCCCCTGTGCTTCCAATGTAGGGGGCCCAGGTTTGATCCCTGGTCGGGGAATTAGATCTCACATGTCACAACGAAGACCCGCACAGTCAAATAAGTAAATAAAAATAAATATTTTTTTAAAAGAGAGAGATGCTTTCTACTGCTGCACAAGAGATAATTTAGTATAGTGGTCAGGGCCCAGCATGGCCTTGCACAATGACTGGGCCTCTCTGGGTGTCAGCTGTCACATCTGAAAAGTGGGCATGCTAGCAGCGATGTAGTGGGGATGCTATATGTATCTTTAGAACCTAAACTGCTCTGTACGTGTTGGTTCTTACTTTATCCTGTCCTCTAGGCTTTGTCTGGGCAAGGTACAGTTAGTAAGGTCAAGGTCACAGGTTGATCTATATGTAGACTAGTTAGCTTTTTGGAAACAAAGCAGAACTCAGAAACGCCCAGTGTAGTGAAGCTGGCATCATGGACCACCCTGCATGATGTCCCCCATGCCCTGGCTGGCTGCCTGGCCTAGGAATGTGTGGAGACTGTGGGGGCACAAGACATCAGTCCTCGTGACCAAGCGAGGACTGTTGCCCTGAGACCCAGAGGCTTAGCCAGGTCGCTGCAGAGCCCCATCCAATCCAAAGTAGCTTTGAAACAGTCCCTCGCTCGCCATAGTCCAGAGTGGTACTCTTCTCCCCTTGTGTGGGCAGAGGCAGGCTTCGTCAGAAACTGCATCTGTGCTGAGGGCTCTCGGGACAAAACTTCTCAGCTGTCAGTGGCAGGTTTGGGTGGTTGAGGGCCTGAAGCTGGTGACACGCAGATGGAGTTGGTGGCAGACTAGAGTAAAAGTGATCTTTGTCTTCCCCAGTCACAGTGGACCTGTTGTGGCCACGGCTCTCTGAATGCCCCCTCCTACCTTATTCATCCTTTAAAATCAGGAGCCTGGGGCTCCCAGAACATCCTGGTTGCCCAGGTTTTCTTCTTTTAAGCAATCTCTTTGTCTGACAATCGAGTCTTCACAAGGGGCCTGGCAGCCCTTTAAGTAGGCGCCACAGGATGCGAGAGTTCTGAGGAAACGTTGCTGCTAGCGGGGCCAAGTGTGTGGCTGTGCAGGCGAGTGCCACAGCTATGCCAGCTGGCCGACTCTCCCACCGGGTGGATTACACAAGATCGCCTTGTTTGTTCTTCCTCGAACCCCTCAGGCGGATTTCTGGACTTCGACTTTACCAAGTAGGAAGATAAAAAAAAAAGCAAAAACTTGCTTCCCCCGAAACCCGAAGCCCTGTCGATGGGGAGGGAACACTGCCCAGACGAAGGGGCCTTTCTGGGCCTTTTTGTTTTTTTAAAAACAATATCAGTTTCTTTTTAAAATGTTTATCTATTTTCGGCTACTCTGCTCAGCTCGCGGGATCTCAGTACCCTGATCAGGGATTGAACTAGGTCCGCGGCAGTGAAAACCTGGAATCCTAACCACTAGGGCATCGGGGAACTCCCGTTGGGTCTTTGTGAGCTTTGCCTTCTCTCAGGGTCCCTGAGGACAGAGCACATCACATCGTGAAGCAGCGGAACAGCCCAGCTTCTGTCACTTTAAAGAAGAGGCAGTAGATGGAGGGAGGGAGGTTGCCCCAGGTACAGTACAGAGGTCCCCCCTGCCAACCAGGTCAGAGATGGAAAAGGAGTATATTTTTAATGTAAAATTATTTATAATATGAGATCATTTCCATTCCTTCACTAGGAGGTAAGTTAAACTCAACAATGTAAGAGCAAAATGAATTTCTCTTCCCAGGGTAATGCCATTTTCCCCATAGTGATAGGTGCCTTTTCCAGCATGCGTTGCTTACTTGACCTATTAATGCTCTCTGCACTCTCTGCTTTACTGGCTTTTCTCTCCGCCTCAGCCTCACCCAGGCTCCCCAAGACCAGCCCCTCAGCCTCCCATCTCTGGGCGCAGGTGGAGGCTGAGAGGCCCACGTCCCCATGACACAGTCACTCCCTGACGTGTCTGCCCCTCGTTCTCCACCAGAATGAAGGTCTAAATGTCTGGCAACATTCAGCCATCCCCAGAACTGGGAGGCACTGAGAACTTTGTGTTGAGTAAAAAATATTGGCTGAGGTCACGCTTTGTACCTTTGCCAGGAGATGTTCAGGCTGAATCAGACAGGGGAGACGGGGGACACAGGGACTTCTTTTTATTGAGATATCATTCACGTAAAGTAAAACTCACCCTTTATTTCTTTTTAAAAGATATTTTATTGTAGTTCATTTTGCATGAATTGAAACACAGAGATCTTTTTTACTTTTCGGCCGTGCCACTCGGCATAAGGGATCTTAGTTTCCTGATCAGGGATCGAGCCCGCACCCCCTACAGTGGAAGCACAGTCTTTACCAGTGGGCCACCAGGGTAAGTTCCAAAATTCACCCTTTAAAAGTATACAAAGCAAGGGCATTTAGTTCATTCACAAAGTTGTACAACCATCCCCACAATCAATTTCCAGAATATTTTCATCATTCCAAAACAGTAACTCCGAACCCATCACAGTTAAAACTCATTCCTCCCTTCCCTTGGTTTGTACCACCGACTAATCTGCCTTCTTTCTATGGGTTTTTCTGCTCTGGATATTTCATATGAAAGTGAAAGTGAAAGTCACATCTGACTCTTTGCAACCCCATGGACTATACAGTTCATGGAATTCTCCAGTCCAGAATACTGGAGTGGGTAGCCTTTCCCTTCTCCAGGAGATCTTCCCAACCCAAAAATCGAACCCAGGTCAGGGAAGCCTAGGTGTGTGGCCTTGTGTAACTTGTTTCTCTCACTTACTATGTTTTCAAGATTCCTCTATGTTGTAGCACGTATCAGTATTTCACTAATTTTATGCCTAATATTTCATTGTATGGATATACTGTATTACATTTATCCATTTTTCAGTTGATGGACATTTGTATCATATCCCCTTTGGGGCTATTATGAATAACGCTGCTATGCACATTAATTCATATACAAGTTTTTGTGTGGATATATATTTTTAATTTTTTAGGAGTGGAACTGCTGGGTCATATATGGTAAATCTATATTTAACTTTTGAGAAACTTCCAAAGTATTTTCCACAGTAGTTGCACTAATTTTTATTCCCATCAGCAATGTATAAGGGTTCTAATTTCTCCACATCCTCACTGATACTTATATTTTCCATCTTTGGTTTTTATTATAACCATCCTAATATGTGAAATGGTACAATATTTCACTGTAGTTTTGACTTGCATTTCCCTCATGGCTAATGATGTTAGGCATCTTTTTATGTGCTTATTGGTCATTTGAATATTTTCATTGGAGAGACATCTATTCAGGTAAATCCATTGTTTAGTTGGGTCAGTTGTCTTTTTGGTGTTGTATTCTAAATTTTTCTTTTTTAAAATATAGTCCTTTATCACATATGTGATTTCAAATGTTTTCTCCCATTCTATGGGTTGTCTTTTTACTTTCTTGATAGTTTTCTTTGAAGCTCAAAAGATTTTAATTTTGACAAAGTCCAATTTATCTCTTTTTTCCTGGGATTGCTTGTGCTTTTGATGTCATTGAATAAACCAAGGCCTAATCCAAGGTCATGAAGATTTATGCCTATGCTTTTTCTAAGAGTTTTATACTTTTAGCTCTTCCATTTAAATCTTTGATCCATTCTGAGTTAATTTTTTGTAATGGTATGAGATAAGGGTCCAAATTCAATCTTTTACACATAGATATCTAGTTGTCCCAGCCCCAGTTGAAGACTATTCTTTCTCCCACTGAGTTGTTTTGGCAACCTTGTTGAACACCAATTGATCATCAATGTATGGGTTTATTTCTGGACCATCAGTTCTATTCCATCGATCAATATGTCTTGTCATTATGGCAGTACCTCTTTATAGTGAGTTTTGAAACTGGGAAGTGTGAGTCCTCCAACTTTATTCATCTTTTACAATATTGTTTTGGCTGTTCTGGGTCCCCTTGCATTTCCATATTATGTTTAGACCAGCTTGTCAATAACTCCAAAAAAGGCAAGTAGGATTTTGTTGGGGATTGTGTTGAGTGTATGAATTAATTTGGGGAGTACTGCCATCTTAACAATATGAAGTCTTCCAATTCGTAAGCACGGGATGACTTTCCATTTGTTTCAGTTCAGTTCAGTCACTCAGTCATGTCTGACTCTTTACGACCTCATGAACCACAGCACGTCAGGACTCCCCGTCCGTCACCAACTCCTGGAGCTTACTCAAACTCATGTCCATCGAGTTAGTGATGCCATCCAACCATCTCATCCTCTGTCATCTCCTTCTCCTTCTGCCTTCAGTCTTTCTCACCATCAGGGTCTTTTCCAATGAGTCAGTTCTTTGCATGAGGTGGCCAAAGTATTGGAGCTTCAGCTTCAGCATCAGTCCTTCCAGTGGATATTTAGGACTGATTTCCTTTAGGATGGACTGGTTGGATCTCCTTGCACACCAAGGGACTCTCAAGAGTCTTCTCCAACACCATAGTTCAAAAGCATCAATTCTTCAGCACTCAGCTTTCTTTATAGTCCAACTCTTACATCCACACATGACTGCTGGAAAAACCATAGCTTTGACTAGATGAACCTTTGTTGGCAAAGTAATGCATTTGCTTTTTAATATCCTGTCTAGGTTGATCATAGCTTTTCTTCCAGGGAGCAAGTGTCTTTTAATTTCATGGCTGCAGTCACCATCCGCAGTGATTTTGGAGCCCAAGAAAATAAAGTCTGTCACTGTTTCCATTGTTTCCCTATCTATTTGCCATGAAGTGATGCGACCAGATGCCATGATCTTGGTTTTCTGAATGTTGAGTTTTAAGCCAACTTTTTCACTCTCCTCTTTCACTTTCATCAAGAGACTCTTTAGTTCTTCTTTACTTTCTGCCATAAGGGTGGTGTCCATTTGTTTAGGTCTGTGCCTCAACAGTACTTTTGTAGTTGCTATGCAAGTCTTTTACTTCGTGTGTGTGTGTGTGTGTGTTGTAAATGGAATTGCTTTCTTAATTTGGTTTTTGGATTGTTCATTGCTAGTGTATAGAAATGCAATTAATTTTTGTATATTGATCCTGTATCCTTCAACTTTGCTGAATTCATGTATCAGTTTTAACAGGTTTTTTTGTGTGTGTAGATATGAATTCCTAAGGATATTCTATATGAAAAATCCATCATCTGCAAATAGAGATGATTTTACTTCTTTCCTTCAGTCTGGATACCTTTTTGCTTCTTTGCTTTTCCTTGTCTAATTGCCCTGAATAGAACCTTCAGTAGAATAGAAGGGGTGAGAGCAGACATCCTTGTCTTGTTTCTGATCTAAGGGGGAAAGGTTTCAGTCTTTCACCATACAGTATGATGTTAGCTGTGGGTTTTTATAGATGCCCTTACTAAGATTGAGGAAGTTCCTTTCTATTTTTAGTTTGGTAAGTGTTTTCTTCATGAAAAGGAGTTGGATTTTTGTCAAATGTTTTTTTCCGCTGCTATTGAGATGGTTGTGTGGTTTTTGTAATCTTTATTAATCTGGTGTATTACATGACTTGATCTTCATATGTTAAACCACCTTTGCATTCCTGGCATAAATCGCACTTGGTCATGGTGTATAATCCTTTTTAGATGTTGTTGACTTTGGTTTGCTAGTATTTTGTTGAGAATTTTGTGTCTCTATCATGAGGGATATTCATTAGGGCCTAGAATGCTATGTTCTTGTGATGTCTGTCTGGTTTGGGCATTAGGAACTAACTTAATGCAAAGTCCAAAGCAAAACACACCAAAGAGAATGATAAATTTCTAAGGATTTTGCAAGAAATAAGAGAAAATCAGCATGTTTGGGGTACCTGTGATACATCAGACACTCTCCTTAGCAGCTTCCCTAAAGTCAAGGGAAAACAGAGAAACTGGGTCTTGGAGAGTGAAAAGAACAGGAATAGCGGCTAGAGAGCAGGTAACCCAGGGGGAGGAACCCAAGGAGGCAACTGCATAGAGGGAGGGCCTTATAAGGTAGAAAGGATATGAGTTGTCCAGTTTGCCTGAGATATAGTGGGAGCATATAAAGGGGTATAACTTGATTGAATAATATTCTCCTAAATCCATATCCACCTGGAACCTCAAAACTCAGCTTTATTTAAAAGAACATCTTTACAAATGTAATTAGTTATGATGAGATCATTCTGGATTAGAGTGAGCCCTAATCCAAAGACTGTGCCCTTACAAGAAAATAGAACAGAGACACAGAGAGCCACACCCAGAGGGAAGAAGGCCATGTAAAGACAGAGGTAGAGACTGGAGTGATGTGTCACATGCCAATGAAAGCCACAGACTCCACCAAAAGCTGGAAGAGGCAGGGAAGGATCATCCCCAAGACCTTCACAGGGAGCTTGGCCCTGCTGACACCTTGACTTCAGACTTCTGTTCTCCAGAACTGCAAGAGAGAAATTTCTGTTGCTTGAAGCCATACAGTGTGATGCAGTGATACAAGGAGGTGTGGGCAAAAATGACCCGATATTACCTTGCACCAGGCTGAGGACTGGGGCTTCACTGGTGGACAAAACCTGATTGCTGACGGTTTGAGATCCAGGAGCATGGGGCAACGGGGAGCAGTAGGTATGTTTTCAGGGGCATTCTTTAAGAGATAGTTTTTAAAATAGAGTTTTTTTTTTCCTCTATATCTTCCTTTATTTTCTTTTTAAGTCATTGCCTTTGTCTCTGGAAGTCACACATCAATAGGTGTCAGGAATTTGAGCTTTGGATGAGCCATGCCTGGTCCATCCCTGCTCTGCCATTTACCACCTGTGACATTTGAGGATGATGGTCCTGGTCTCAGTCTTCTTAGCTATAAAATGGAGTTAATAATATCTCCTTCATAGTGTTAGTATGAGAAAATCTTTAAAGCAATCAGCAGAGCTCCTGGCACATAAGAAACCTCAAATAAATGGTAACCGAGATAATGATTGGTTATTGATACCTGACTTTTTCCTTTTTTTCTTTTCAAAATTATCCTTATTGGTTTTACAATATAAAGGTTAATATGGACTTGTTTAAAAAAAGATGGAAGATCAACTTATTATTTCTGAGTATCGAAATGATACATTATTCTTTTTAGAAAATATGTAAGATAAAGAACAAGATAAAAACAAACTATAATGCCACCTAGAGATGATTTTTATTGTCATTTTGGTGTGGTTTTCTATTTATCTATTTAATGTAGATATAAAATATTTATAAATATACATTATATACAAAACTATGTTGTATCATATTTCATATAATTTTCACCCTACTTTCTTGATTCAACATAATAGCATTTTCTTTCATTATTAAATACTTTAATAAAATGTTTCATACTAGCTTAATGGCATTGTATCATATGCATGTGCCACAATATATTAAAATATCCCTGGGACTTCCCTGGTGGTCCAGTGGCTAAGACTCCACACTCCTAATGCAGGGGACCAGTTAGGGAACTAGATCCCAGATGCCACACCTGAGAGTTCACATGCTGCAAATAAAAAAAACCCATAAATAAATAAAATATTTTTAAAAGCTTAAAAAAATAAAATATTCATTATTGTTAGAAATCTGGTAATCATATTGAGTATTGGTATTTTTTACAACTTTATTGAACTATAATTGAGTTACAATAGCTGCATATATTTAAAGTGCACAGTTTGCTGAGTTTTGACATATGTGTACACATTGTGGTTTCCGTTTCCATTTCTCTTGTGATCAATAATGTCTGATGCTTATTTGCCACCTTATTTGGCGAAGTGTCTTTTCAAATCTTTTGGCAATTTTAAACTTGTGTTGTTTGTTTTCTTTTTACTGGGCTTTGAAGGATCTTTATATATTCTGAATATAAATCCTTCATCAGTTATATATCTTACAAATATCTTTTCCCAGTCTCTGGCTTGACTCTTTTATTTTTTTAACAATGCCTTTCAAAGAGCAGTTTTTCATTCTAATGAAGTCCAATTTTCACTTTTTTCTTTTATATATCATGCTTCTGGTATCACATCTAAGAAATTTATCTAACAGCACTCTTGAATTTTAAGAGTTCCTCATACATATTCTGAATATAAGTCTTTTATTGGATATGTGTGTCATGAATATTTTCTCCCAGGCTGTGAGATGCATTTTTGTTTTCTTTAATGATGTAATTTGAAGAAAAGAGTTTTCAGTTATCTAATCTATTATTTATTTTATGTTTTGTGCTTTTTGTTTTTTAAGAAAACAGCCTATTCTAAGGTCACAAAAAGTATTCTTTTATGGATTCTTTTAGAAGTTTTACAGTCTTGAGTATTATATCTAGGTCTGTGATCTATTTTGAGTTCATTTTTGTTTATAACATGAAGAAAGTGTTGATGTTAATTTTTTCATATATTCAGATATCCAGTTGATTTAACAACATTAGTTGAAAAACTGTTCTTTTCTCCATTGAATTGTTTTTGCATTTTTGTCTAGTTTTTTTTTAGTCGATTATATTTGCCTATTTCTGGGCTCTCTATTTTTTTCCATTAATTAAAAAATGTGCTCTTTAACCAATACCAAACTACACTGATTATTGTAGTTTTTAATAAGTCCTCCAACTTTCTCCTCTTTTTAGAGTTGTTTTGCTTATTCTAGGACTTTTGTATTTCCATATGAATTTTAGAGTCAGCTTGCCAATTTCTACCCAGAAAATTCTTCTGGAATTTTGATTGGAATTGTGTTGAATCTGTAGATCTATTTGGCAAGATTACCATCTTTACAATGTGACCATTTCAATCTATGGACATGGTATATCTCTTCATTCATTTAGTTTTCCTTTACTTTCTCTCAGCAAGGTTTTGTGTTTTTCAGTGTAAAGGTCTTGAATGTCATTTGTTGCACTTATTCTAAATATTTTATGTGGGCTTTTGCTACTGTAAGTGGAATTTTTTATTTATTACATTTTCCAGTTATGTGTTACTAGTCTTTAATAAAGCAATTAATTTTTGTATAATAACCTTTTATTTTTTTAACTCTGTTAAATTCACTGATTAGTTCTGAGTTGTTTTGTAAATTCCATGGGAATTTTTTCATGTAAACAATTATATCATCTGCAAATGGGGAGTTTTACTTCTTCTTCTCCAATATTTATGAGATTCGGTTTCTTTTCTGTCTCTTACAGAGCATAGAACCTCCCAATCATAGGGGGAAAAAATTCAGTCCCCTACCATTGAGTGTGATGTGAACTGTAGAATGTCTGCAGGTGCCCTCTATCAGTTTGAGATGTCCTTCAATTCCTAGTTTGCTGACAGCTTTTCTTCTGAATGAGCATTGGACTTTCCTCAGAGGCTTTTTTGTGTCTATTCACATTAAGTGTTTTTTGTAGGTAACTATGGCTGTTTTCTTAGGTTCAATACCTGGAAATGAAAGTAAAGGGTCAAAATAAATAAACATTTTTAAGGCTTTTGCATTAGATATCCAAACTGCCATTGAGAGAAATTTGGCTGGCATACAGTGCCCCCAGACATGTAAGAGTACTTTCCCAAATCCTTACCTACACTATATTTTATAACCTTTTAATTATTGCCAACTTCATAGACCTCCCCCTAAATTGTATCTTGCTTCCATTTGCCTTTATTTCATTACTCTGAATATGAAAATGTTATTGGTTATTTGTGTTTATTCTCTAGTGATTGTTTTTTCATGTCCTTTTGCCATTTTTTTTTCCTGTTGGGCACTCATTTTTAAAATTTTTACATACCTTTTTTCATACTAAGGATATTAACCCTTATCATATATATGTCTCAGTTTGTTCTTTGGCTTTTCATTTTTTTAAACAGATTTTATTTTTTAGAGCAGTTTTAGATTCATAACAAAATTACAAGGAAAGTACAAAGATTTCCCATATGCCCCCTGCCCCAACAACATGCAAAGCCTCCCCATGACCAACATCCCCACAAGAGTGGTATGTTCGTTACATTTATAACAGTGACGCATCATTACCCCCCAGTTTACATTAGGATTCATTTGGTGTTGTGCACTCCATGGGTTTTAACAAATGTATAATGACATGTATCCACCTGTATAATATCACACAGAGTAGCTTCACTGCCCTAAAATTTTTCTGTGCTCCACCTGGTCACTCCTTCACAGTCCCAATCTTTGACAGCCATTGATTCTTTTACTACTATCTACATAGTTTTGCTTTTTCCAGAATGTCATAGAGTTGGAATCATGTAGTATGTCCCCTTTTCAGATTTACTTCTTTCACTTTCCTCCATACCTTTTTCATGGCTTGATAGCTCATTTCTTTTTCTTGCTGAATAATATTCCATCATCTGGATGTACTGGTTTGTTTATCCATTTATCTGCCAAAGGATATCTTGGTTGCTTCCAAGTTCTGGCAATTATGAGGGGCCACCAAAGGGCGGCATTAATTTCAGCCTCCCTCCCCCAGTTCTCCCCACCTCTACTCCACATGCACACAGCACGATTTCCAAAATCTCATGCACTTCCCAAGGCGCTGTGTCCTGTGCACCCCATGGGACAGGCTAAGGTTTACGGAAACCAGATCCAGGATGGACACTCACTCTGGCAGAGTCCAGGGTGAAGGCTTCTGCTCCCCCACTGTGGTGGAAAGACTAGGGCCCTGAGGGGAGGAACCCTGGAAAGAGGGCCCTTCACACACCTTCCGGGAGCAACTTGCCTCTAGGCAAAAGTCTGCTTAAACCCTTTTACAACTCCTGCGGGGGAAATTATTTGCATTAATTAATTGACTAATTAATTCCAGGCACTATACTTGGAACCTACAGCTGGGGTTCCATTGACATACTGTTCAACTGACTCAAAAGGCTTAGGAGGAACAAAAACAAGAGCCAACTTAGAAGTTTGGATATTTAAAAATGTTAGAGTCTGGCCACAATGTCTCTTTGACCTTGACAACCACAATTCAATAATTTTGGAGGAAGGGAATTCCCAGGCAATGGTTAGGACTATGCTTCCACGTCAGGGGGCCTGGGTTGGATCCCTGGTTGGGGAACTAAGATCCCACATGCCTCGAGGTACAGCCAAAAAAAAAAAAAAACCCAAAATAATAATTTTGGAGGTTTCTTCCCTCCTGCTTGAGCTTTTTCTGAAAACAGACACTTTCCGTATGTATCAGTCATCTATGGCCCTATAATGGAGGACTCCAAAACTTAGCATTTTTAAACCACTGCATTTAATTTGTTCACAGTTCTTCTGGCTGGACTGGGCCAAGTCTCACCATTCTACTGGGTGCTCTGGGGCTTTCTCGGCAGCTGTCACCAACTAGGGGCTCAGCCAGGTACAGGGTCTGTCATGGCCTCTGTCCATGAGGTTTGGAGACTGTGGTGCTGTGAGCTGGGTTTCTCTCTCCTTGTGGTCACTCATTTGTACCTGCGCTTCCTCTCATGGTGGTAGGAGTGTGCCAAGAGGGAGCATGCAGAAGCCTCTTGAGGCCAGGCTCTGGAGCTCATAGGATGTCACTCACACCATATCCTATGGATTAAAGCCACTCAAAAGACCAGCTCAGACTCAGAGGTGGAGGAATGGACACCACCCTAGGAATCTGAGGCCATATTTAAACTCCCAACTCTGTGCCTGACATTGCTGTGATTATCAGGTAGACAACACATCTGCTATATTTTGCGATGACAGAGTTGACTTTTCTTTTTCATTTCTGTTTTTGCATGTTGGTGATCCTCAGAAAGAAAATTCTGTATTTCTTAGAGTTTAGCATCTTCTAGTTGTGCCTATAAAACAGTTTTAACTTCTAACATATTGAGAATTATTGCCCTAAATAAATCTTCGTTATAATTTTAATGTACCACACATAATAATTTTATTAACAAGCCAGGTTATATGCAGCACATATGAATATTCCTAAAACCAAAGGGCTTTGCATGTATAAAAAGACAAAAAAATAAAAATTATACATATTTCAAATTTCCCAAGATTTTATTTCCATTTTTTTTCTATGACTTTAAAATTCCCAGACATTTAAAATTTCATCCCAGGCATGGGTATTAAATCTCTGTGTCATGTGCCAGGCCTGTACTGGGAGCTGGAGGTGCAGAACAGCAAATGAGATACAGCCCTTAACCCCATGGCAATGGATCTTGAGGCAGAAACAGATGTGGCCCTTGGTGACCTAGATGACTGTATGGACATCTGTTACGACAGGCCCAAAATAACGAGAACCAAGGCTTCCATCAACTTTGCTCCAGTTTGAATGGTGGAACCCCAGCTGTAGGTCCCAACACAAGGTCTTGAATTAATCAATCAATCAATTAATTAATGCAAATAATTTCCCCCGCAGGAGTTGTAAAAGGGTTCAGGCAGACTTCTGCCTGGGGGCAAGTTGCTACAGGAAGGTGTTGTGGGGTGGGGGCCCTCTCTCTGGGGCTCCTTCCCCTCAGGGCCTCAATCCTTCCACCACAGCAGGGAAGCAGTAGCTTCAGCCAGGACTCTGCCAGAGCCGGTGTCCATCTTGGATCTGGTTTCTGCAAACCATGGCCTGCCCTGTGGGGTGAGCAGCACGCAGCATGTTGGGAAGAGCATGTAGATTTTAGAGGATCATGCTGTGTGTATGTGTGTGGAGTGGCGGTGGGGAGGGCTGGGGGAGGGGGGGCTGGAAATAATGCCACCCTTTAGTGGCCCCTCTCTGGCTGGGCTTGGAGGTGAGCCCGGATGGGCCGGCCCAGTCGGGAAGCATGCCAAGCACATGCTCTCTGGCCACTGCGGCCTCATTGTTCAATAAGCAGATTATGAAATGCTGCGAGAAGCGGCTTGGTGGGGGGCTGTCTTCAGCCCTGCGGCCTGCCTTGTTTTGCAAACAATCATTGCATAGTGCAGCCCGGTCAGGGTCCCCTCAGGAGGACAGGGAATCCCTCAGCCTTTTTGGGTCTGAGTTTGTCGTGTGGCCGCGTGCTTCAGCTTGTCTGCCTTCCTCCCCATCTGGCTGGCTGTCTTCACCTGAGTCTGTTTCCTGGGAGACCCCAGGTGCCCCTCAGAAATGGGGGGACTTGGCTCCACCCACCTCCTTAGGCAAGTAGAGAAGAACAGCACACCAGGCCCAGTGCTGTTCTAGAAGCAGCAAAGGTTCTAAGGCCAGTCTTCCTCTTTGAGGAAGTTCCGTATTAGACAGATGGTGCGTGAACAATCTCGGGTAGCTTCCTTGGGAGACCTGGTGCCCATCTGAGGAAGAGGTGCCTTCAGATTAATTGCCTCCGACACTTTTATGTTCTTGGTTTAAACAGGAAAAGCGGGATAAAGCGACTGTAGTCTTAGCTCTGCAGGATGAACCGATGTTTGCCTTTACTCTGACTATATTTTAGCAGTCATCTGCTAGAGTTTACTATGAAATCTCAAGAGACATCATTTTACCTGCAGTGTAGCTGATTCCATGAAATAAAATATTTTGCAACCAAGGGTCCAAATAAAACAATGAAGTTTTTAAAGAGGCAGAATAAAAGAATGATGTGGTATTGCTGAACTTTGAACTGAGAAGCCATCGAATACCCTGCTAAAGATGTATGCCACAAAGCTTGGGTTCAAATCCCAGCTCTACCACCTGCTAACTGTGTGACCTTGGACAAGTTACTTAACCTTTCTGAGCCTTAGTTCCTGTTCTGTACAATGGGGATAATAACCACTCATTTCCTAGGATTATTGTGAAGATTATATGTGATAAAAAGCACAGGGCTAGTAGTTAACACAGAGCCAGGCTCAACTAAGTGTTTACTGGTAGTATTAATAGGATTGCAGCCGAAATGTTTCCTTATGGAACCAATATTTTTTCAGGAAAATACTGAACCAGTGTGAACCCAAATGGAAGCCCCATGCTGTCTAAAATGGTCATGAAACAAGCTTCTTTTAGCAAGCCTTGAAAACCAGGGTGCCCAGCACCAAGCGCTGTTCATTCTACTAGAAGGCCTTTTATTATCTTCACTTTGCAAAGGAGGAAACAAACGTTCAGAGAGGCTTGCTAACTTCCCCCAGGGTCACACAGCAAGGGCTCAAACCCAGTCAGTAGGACCTCAGCTGTCATTATGACAGCCTAGTGCCTTTACAGAGGTAGGACAGAATTTGGTCACAAAAGTGCTTTCCCATCCCCATTAAAGTACCTGTGATGGGATTCATTCATTCATTCATCCATGGATGTTCATGGAGAACCTCTCTGCACGATGTGCTCCGGTATGTCTCTGAGCAGACACACATGTTTAAACGGTTTCCCCAAGCCCTCCCTGCCTGCCCTTCCCCCCATGACTGCACGACAGACACGTGTAGTCCTCACATGACTTGCTCCACCAGCTCCCCCTCCAGCGTGGATGCCCACCTGCAGTTCCCGGACGGCAGCGGCCTCCTACAGCCCCAGCGCTGGGATGAGCCGCAGAGGGCCGGCGCCCTGGAGCAGATCTGTGGTGTGTTCCGAGTGGATTTGGGCCAGATGCGCTCCCTCCGCCTCTTCTTCAGGTGAGGCCCTCTTGGCCATGTCCAGGAAGCTGCCTGTGCGCCTGCCGTGTCCCCGGGGGGCCATGCTTGGGTCTAGGAGCCTGACATTCCCAACTATCTGCTTCCCATCATCACTAGTGCCCTGTAGGCAGTGCCCCACAATGGCTGCCCCGCAGGAGCTGGGTCTGGGTAGCTCCCAAACTCTTTCCTCTGCCTTCAGCGTGATGGTAGCAGCTGTTGCTTGCGCTCTGGTTTGGGGGAAGATGACAAACTAGGGCTACACAGAGAGCAGTGGCTGCAGGGAGCTCCCAGTCACCCAGAGGCCCAACAGCTCAGTGCATACTCAGGATAGGCTATGGCTTTCTAGAGGGAGGCACTATTTTCTTCATGATGGGGGACCATCCCTTTCAGTTCCCCACCTAATGGCTACCTCATGTCTCTCTTCCTGAAAGCTGCAGGACAGCACCAGCCAAAGACCAGTGCTTCAAAGAAGCAATTGTGCCTCTGGGGGCATTCCCAGACCCAAAGCCCCATCCTGCCTTTCAGGGAAGGGCAGTCAAGGTCGGGCGATGGTCCTGAGGCACATATAGTGAATTTCCCTGGAGGATTTTCCCAGAGTGACTTCTGTGCTAGATGGAAAGCCCACTGGAGGGGAGTCCCTTAGTGCCTACCCATCTGGGTTCCGAATCTGATTTCATGTCAGGGCATCCACCCCTAGGAGATGGATGATATGATATCATGATATCTCCATGGTATCCAGGACAGAAGGGAGGATGTGACCTGGCCGGCAGGGGTGGGGACTGAAGGCTGCTCTGGCAGATCTCCCGGTGGGGGGGAGGACAGTCCCACCTGGGACCTCCCCAAGAGGGAGCTGCTTTGCCTTCTTCAGCAAAGAGGGTGATGGCTTCGGTGAGGGCATAATTCTGTCTGCTTCCCACCAGCAGCCAAACTCCTGGGGGACTTTCTGTTTCCTGCCTCTGAGGTCGAGTGATAGCGGCCTCTGATTATACTTGGAAATAAAAACCCGTGTTTACATATTCATGGGTCTGTTTTCTTCCCCCCTCCAATGGCCGCTCAGCGATGAGGCCTGCACCAGTGGCCAGCTGGTCGTCGCCAGTCGGGAAAGCCAGTACAAAGTGTTCCACTTCCACCACGGTGGCCTGGACAAGCTGCCTGACGTGCTTCAGCAGTGGAAATACTGCGCGGAGACGCACCTCAAAGACCAGGTAGCTAGGGAGGGGGGAATGGGTGCTGCCTCACCCCTCCCCTTCCCTTCCAACCCAGACCAGAACACCCACTCTCTCCCTTGGAGTCCCAGGCCTCAAAGGTGTGACCCGTGGTCGCTGGGGGCAAACGGAGCAGCAACTTTGGGTTTAAAACATGTGCCCAGGCTTCTGGTAAAGGCAGTACTCCACACTTGAAAAATCATGTTTTGACAAGGCTTCCTGCCATATTTTCCTCAATCTACATACAAATGTAATAAGAGCTCTTTAATTATCTGTTTAAGATAGTGTATGTGCTTATTAGAAACGGGCTGACTTTAAAATTCCTTTCCTTCCCACAGAGCCTCCTGCTGGCTTCCCTTATTACAGTAGCATGGCTTTTTTTTCCCCCTACATTGAACAACCTTTGATTTTTGAATTAAATGTCAGCTGCAGTTTTGCCCTGGATCCGTGACTGCCCGTGGAGACAACCTGACAGGCGGGCTCCCCGCTCGCAGAACAGCCATCCCTTTGTATGTGGCCAATCACATGTAATTTATTGCAGGCCCTCCCGGCAGAGGGAAGTTGGCCGTCCCAGGCATTAATTCCGTCTTTGCGGCGGGGCCGGAGGGAGAGTGGAGGGGAGAGGCGGTCGGTGGGAGTGGGCCGGGAGCCGGGAGCGCGAGGGGGGACCATGGTAAGCGGACGGTATTTTCATTTTAATTGCGTCTAATTACACTTGCCATTTAGGGGTTTGTATGCGGGGGAGAGGCCTCCCCCTCCTTTCAGAAGAGGGGAGAGGGGGGAGGCGTTTACATCCCGCGAAGAGCGCGGGCTGGCTTCGAAAGCCGAGCGTCTGAGCCACTGTTCCACACCCCCGCCCCCCCGCCCCGACGGTCCTCGCGTCCAGCAGGTCGCCGACGAAAAGACGTGTATGCAGTTCTCCATCCGGCGTCCAAAGCTGCCGTCTTCCGAGACGCACCCCGAGGAGAGCATGTACCGACGGCTAGACGTGGCGGCCTGGCTCCGCCACCTGAATGCTCTGGGCCAAGTGGAAGAGGAGTACAAGCTCCGCAAGGTGAGGCCCGGCGTGCCCGCGGGCCCGGCGGCTTCGAGGCCAGGGGTCGGGGCCGCGCCCACGGGCCGCCGCCTCCGGCCGGGTTTCCGGGGCGCGGGGGGTGGAGGCGGGCGGTCGGTCAGCTGACGCCGGCGGCTGTGTGAACGCGCCCGATAGAGCGATCAAAGCCGCTGCGATGAAAAAGCAACCTCCGGAGCGGGTTCGGGGTACCCCGCGACAGCGTGTATAGAAGAGCTCGCAGCCCGCGCCCGCGATTCCAAAACCGGGATTAAGGCCCTGACGTGAGAACGACAGGTTAATCTGAGCGCCGCACCAGGGGGGGGCATTGACATTGAAATGAGCCTGGTTTGTGTCCTGTATGGGAATGGGGGGCCGGCATTTTCCCCTTCTAAACATGTGCAAATTGCAGCGATCTGAATCAAGGCATCAGTTGTCAAGAAGGCGCAGCAAAGCCACCAAAACACAGATCTCCGGGGATTTGGGGGTGCTTTGAGCGGTCTTGCTTTGGCCCCTCCCCAACTTTTGCCGCTTCCTCCAGGCCATTTTCTTCGGCGGCATTGATGTGTCAATCCGAGGGGAGGTCTGGCCCTTCCTGCTGCGTTATTACAGCCACGAGTCGACGTCGGAGGAAAGGGAGGCGCTGCGGGTGCAGAAGAGAAAGGAATACGCCGAGATCCAGCAGAAAAGGTGACCGCGGCGCCCGACCGGGGCCCCCCTCGAACCGCGGAGGGGAAACCCCCGCCCCCCCCACTCCGGAGCCGCGGAGGGAAATGCCATTTGGAAAGGCAATTTGAGGTGCAATTCAGCATTGATAATATGTTCCGTGACCCATAGTTTCCTTGGAAAATGGGTCTCCCAGGACCGTGAGCGATGGGTCTGGATAAGTGCAGTCATTAGCCCCGCACCCGGCCCCGGGACTGGCTCTCTTTAGCTCGCATGTCAAGGTTTTAGAATTCTTTTTCAACATACTTAACGAGGCGCTGACATCCCACCACTGAACGCCGGGGTGGCAGCGGGGCGGGGGTCGAGGGGAGGGCAGCTGGGAACTGGGATTGCTGAGGTCTGTTGGGCCTCCCTGACCCTGTAGTTTCGGTGAGCTCTCCCCCAGAAGCTGGGACCGGTGAGACCGAGTTAATTTGGGAAAGCCTTGTGCCCAACGCCCCTACCTTGCCCAGAGTAAGTGGCAGCTGGAGGGTTGGCCAGCGACCCCAGTTCCCATCTTCGAGCAGGGCGGGAAGGGGCGCCCCTGGTGGCCTGGAGCGGGTGGGACGCTTGCTGACCTCCCAACGGGCTCTGCTCCGTGCCAGGCTCTCCATGACCCCTGAAGAGCACAGAGCTTTCTGGCGGAACGTGCAGTTCACCGTGGACAAGGATGTGGTTCGGACAGATAGGAGCAACCAGTTCTTCCGAGGCGAAGGCAATCCCAATGTGGAGAGCATGAGGTACTGCCTCCCCGGCCAGCAGGGCTCCTTTCCAACTGGGTTTCACTCCCATCTGCCGCCCCGGAGCCTCACCTCACCCCTCAGGTCTCAGCTGACCCTCTGGGAAGTGGACCAGCCGCAGAAGCTTCTGCAGGGTTCAAGGATCTTTCTTCTAAGCTCAGTGCCCCAGAATCAGAGAGTCCTTAGCTATTTCAGGCAATGTCAATGGGCCCCTTATTGTCCTAGTGACCCAGGGAAGGCCTGGAAGCCCCTCCCAAAGGTACCAGCAAAGGCCCCGCCCTCTGGGCATCCACCAAGCCAGTTGCTTGGCCCACACCAGCTGTGAACCCGCCTCCCCCGAGTGTCTCCCTCTCCCATTGGGTGGTCCTCTGGGAGATCAAGCCACACAGGGGCTGAGGCTGGCATCTTTGACATTCTGTTGCCTCCTGGCAAATAATTGCACAAAATTAGCAGCCCATAAAAAAAAGTCCCTGCCAGCCCACCCTTTGTCACAGGCAGTCGATCATTAAGAAAATCAGACCCACATTCCTCCTTGCTCTGCTCTAGAGAATTGGGGCTGGTGAGTGCCTAAGTGCAGGCCCTTACCTTCCCCAAGCTCTGGAGATGATCCCAGGAGCTACTCTCTTTCCTCTAAGATCAAGGTGAAGCACGGGGGCCTGGAGAGCCCAGAGTCTCCAGCCCGGGGTTCTACTGGCCTGGACACTAGCCACTCTCCACTGACCTCCCTGCTCTCTGCACTGCATCTCCAGGAGGATCCTGCTGAACTATGCGGTGTACAACCCAGCCATCGGCTACTCCCAGGGCATGTCGGACCTGGTGGCGCCCATCCTGGCTGAGGTCCTAGACGAGTCGGACACCTTCTGGTGCTTTGTGGGTCTGATGCAGAACACAATCTTTGTCAGCTCTCCTCGGGACGAGGACATGGAAAAACAGCTGGTGAGGCTCTCAGATGTGTGTGGCTTGGCTGTTGTGGGCCACCAAGCAGCGGGAAAGCCAAGGTGGGCCTTGCTGATGGACTATGGGGGGCTTAGCCCTGGGCTCATGGACTAGGGCCAGCTCCCCCACGAGGGACACATGCTGTTCCCAGGTCCCAGGACACATGCTGCCATCCCCACCTCACACTCCTGCAGTCCAGAGGCTCCTCACGTGGCCTCCCTCCTCCCTGCATGTGGCATCCTAACCCAGGTTCCCTGGGGGGAAGGGGTCACCATCACACTTGGCCCTGTGCTTTATAAAACGTGTTCTTAGGTGCATCTGGGTCCCCCATAGGGGACATAGCCAGGGTTTCTAGGGATGGGAATCGGAGGGGCTCTTGAAGCCGCCCTGAGGCCCACTAGATAGTCATCACAACCCCACCTCGAGGGCAGCAGGCCTGTTGTGCCCAGGCAGCTCTCCTCCCACCATGACCCCTGCTAACCTACACAGACCAGACAGCACTGAAAATTGGGAGTGAGGAGGCAAAACTGGGTAAGGTGGGGCCAGGAGTGCCCACTCTTTGTGCACACCAATCACCTGTTAGGACGTGGTCTCGGGTCCCCAGTCTGAGAGATTCTCAGCCTGGAAGCTGATGGTGCACGGGCAGGATGCTGAGTGTGCTAGGGAGTGATACAGAAAGAGCTCTGGTGATAGAGAGGGAACCAAGACAGCAGTCCCAATGTCTCCTTGGGCCAGGCTGACTCCACGGCACACGGGGTCTGGCCATGAACATTGCCAGGGCTGCCAAGACTTGGCTGAGCAGGGATTTTTGGGCAGTGACACTGGGTGGCCCAGTCAGGTTGGTGGCTCACATGCAGTGAGGGTCGAGCTGAATGGAGGGCCTCGAATGCCAGACCAAGGAGCACTCCTGTCGACTAGCCATTAGGAAGCTGATGAAGACTGTGGATAGGAGAGCAGGATGCAGCAGGGGGATTGGAGGAAAGGGAGCCAGGAGCAGGGAGGTGGGAAGGGAAGGGGCACCAGAGCAGGGGCGGGGGGCACCCATGAGGGAGGGAGGAGGGGGGTCAGTGCCTGCCTGGATTTGTTGACCCTGCTGTGGGCCACTAGGTGAAGAAACTGGCCAGTCTGGAAGGATCCTCAGAATCCGTTTCCGTGCCACCCCAGTGGCTGTCTCAAGTAGGAACAATGGGCTGTTTGTGTGGGAAGGGGCCTGTGAGTCACCAAGACCCCCCCCCCTTAGGATCCCCCGGCTGCGATCTCAGCCGAGCCTGCCCACTCCCCACTCTCTGTGTCGGCCCTGTGATGTCAGGTTTCCACAGTACCTGGGGAGGCAATTACGGGCTCTGACGTGATTCGCTGCTGACGGCTCCGCAGCACATGGCCCCGTGACTCGTTAGCTGCTGGAGATCGATTTTACAACGGTGCTGGTGAAGTCAGCAGCCCAAGCCAGGCGCTGCCAGAAATAGCCTTAATCTGGTCCCACGTCACTGGGTGGTGACCTGAAGTGCAGAAATCAAACCTCTCGGGGTTCAGAAATGTCCCCTCTCTGCTCTGAATCAGCTATGGGAGATGATGAATCTAGGTAATCGGAGTGGAAGGTGGTTGAGTGGGTGCGGGGGAGGCGGTGTTGTCAAAAGGATTCTTTGCTCGACATCTCAGGAAGGAGGGGGCATCAGAAACAGCCCATGTGGTGCCTGAGAGCCAGGGGTCTTCCTAGCCTCAGACCTGCCACCCGCCTCCTGGGCCACAGCAGGTTGCTCTTGCTGTCCCTTGCAACAGCCTCCGGAACAGTCCAAAATCTGGGCTAAACTGACCAAGACAGATGTGAGTCAGACTTCCAGTGACAGAACAGAATAAGTGGGTGCAGACCCATGAAGCAAATAGAGACCTCACGTGTGGCACACCTGGTCTGAGGGTGGGGGAGCCCGACGAGGAAGGGCCTCGGTGGGAGTGGGCTTCTAGGGCCAGGCAGGCAGGCCTGCTCGGGTCTGGGGAGCTCATTCATCTTGGCCTCGCCCCCAGCTGTACCTGCGGGAGCTGCTGCGGCTGACCCACACACGCTTCTACCAGCACCTGGTCTCGCTGGGCGAGGACGGCTTGCAAATGCTCTTCTGCCACCGCTGGCTCCTGCTGTGCTTCAAGCGGGAGTTTCCCGAGGCCGAGGCACTGCGGATCTGGGAAGCCTGCTGGGCCCACTACCAGGTGAGCCAGGCGGGCACGCCTGGCATATGAGCAGGGCAGGATGCCCGCATAACCAGGCACCTCCTCTGGGGTCCCCTTGCTCCACCATGCCTGGACCCCCACAGACCGCATTCAGCCCCTCACATGGCAACTGCCTTCTAGTCCCACGTGGCCAGCCTCCGACCCTCAACTCGCCTCCCAAGTAACTGAAATCGATGCAAATTGCCCACTGACTGCACTCATTACCACGTTCTGGGGCTGAGCACGCTCCTGTCACAACCAATCAGCATGAAAGACATTGCGGGACAAGCAGGACGCTGGTGCCCACATGCCGGACCCAGGGCCCACCCGCCTGCCCCACTCGGGATGGCTCAGGGAAAGGGCCCTGAGATCCTGCTTCCCTGCCAGCCCCTCTGAGAGCCCGGGCACCGCCCACTGTTGCCTCGCAGGGATGTGATTTCCCCTTGCCATCCTTCATTATCAGCATCTCCTCAACAAATTCCCCTGAGAGCCTCTCGCTGGCCCTGTCACACGGCTTTAACGCCCAAATTAGCAACAAGCAGGCCATGTTAAAGGATAGGCAAGTCTCTCTGAATCCATCAGCCTTAAAAAAAAAAAAAAATAGTATTGACGCATCCAAGAGGTGGCCAGGACCGTTTCTGCAAGAGCGGCCTTCATCCTTCCTACGGCAGCTGGCGCAGCTTGGATTAGACAAACCTTGCTGATAGATGTGCACGCCCACCAGCCCTCAGAAATGTGCATCAGCGTCTGCCCTCCTTACTAGTGTTGAAGAAGGATTATGTCTGATAGAAGTGAGTCTGAAGAAGCCTGCTGCTGGTGCCATGGGCTGTTTTGTATTCATCCATCCTCGCCCACCTCCTCCTGCTCCCTCCCGGCCCAGGTCTGGGCTGCATTTCCTGTGTGGATTAGCCTGCTCCGTGTGTACTGCAGGGTGGAATCTAGGAAGCACTGGCAAGGATGGTCCAAAACACTGGATCACATTTAAAAGAAAAAAAAAATTGTGTCCGCTTTGCACAAAGCCTCATTGCATCTTTTCTAGCAGCAAATTTGCCACCTTCGGGACATCACATTTAGGCTAATGTTACATGTGAACCCAGAGCATCACCCAACAGATGGGGCCATTTCTCAGGCTAAATTTAGCCTCATTTGGCCCCACCCCTTGATCAAATTAGTGGCAGGAGGTTGAGGCGGGGGATAGTAGGATGGTGGTAGTGGGGGTAGGCTAATTCATTAGAGTGAGCTCTGGCGGGAGGTGGGGGGTGGTCACTACCAGCTGGTTTAACTTTAAAGTGTCCCCAGAGTGTGAAGGGCTCTGTTTTATTCATTTATTATACTTCCAGTTTGCCCTCGGGGGATGGGCTCTCCCTGGGCCTGGTCCAGTGAACTGGGGTTAGTCCAGTACTGCCGTCCAGGCCCCTTTAGAATGTGCCCCACCTTTTCTTCCCCATAATCCTCTCCCAGAGGAGCTGGACATGAATCTTCCTGAAACTCCTCTGCTGTGCCTCCCCACCCCACCCCACCAGCCCCAGCCGCAATTCAAATAGCTGCAGAAGGATCGTTCTGAGCCGCAGCAAGACTATTCCGGATTAATTCAGAGGAAGGGGCTGGGCGGTCTGGGAATGGCCTTTCCAGAGTGGGTGGTATGTGGGGTGTTTGCTGCCCGTAACCTCTGCCCGCACATCCAAGGCTCTGCCTGGCCCTGTTTGGGAAGGAACAGGGTTCTGTCTGGCTGGGTGGCCGACGTCAGGAGACTAAACACAGGCTTCCTGGTGGTCCTTGTCCTTCCTCTGCCCCCGGGAGCTAGTGTGACTCAAAGGCAGTGTGCCCTCAGAGCATCCGGGCCGGAGAGGACACAGGATGTACCCTGTGAGGACCAAGCGCCAGCATCCTGCTGCAGGCCCGGCCTTGCTGGGTAGCAAAATGTGAGGCAGCCTCCAGGGAAGGCAGCGGAGTCCTTGATGAGGCCTGAAATCTGGTTAAAGAGGGTGGGCTCATTGTAGGGAACTGTGGGGAGCTGCTGTGCTTGGCTCTGAGGCTCTCCTCCCCACTTTTCTTACCAAGAAACCTAAGTCATCTCTGGGGCACAAGTTGGGACATTTGGCCTCAAGGCAGGAGCACAATGACCAGTGGGTGCCAGAAAGTTCATCTTCCTTGATAGCATGTTCCACCACCCACTGGAGCGGGGTTCTGACTCACTGTCTCTCAAGACCCCAGAATGGGTAGTAGCCAGGCTTCAGAGGAGCATGTTCTTTGCCCATGTGCTGGAGAGGCTCCTAGAGGGCTCCCCAAAGGGGACCAGCTGCCTGTCAGTGACCAACGCCAGCATCGCCCTTTTGCGCATCACAGCAGTCTTTGGATGTAGGTGCTGATACTGGTCCATTTGCAGGTGGGGAAACTGAGGAGGCTGCTGGGCTTGCCCAGGGCCACACAAACCCAGACGGCCTCACCTGGGACCCCTTGACCCCATAGCTCTGCTTGTGGCCTCTACTGGCAGTCAGGACCTAGGGCTGGGTCAGGGGCCTTATCTGAACCCACTCTCTACCCCCCAGACAGATTACTTCCACCTTTTCATCTGCGTGGCCATTGTGGCCATCTACGGGGATGATGTCATTGAGCAGCAGCTGGCCACCGACCAGATGCTTCTGCACTTTGGAAACCTGGCCATGCACATGAATGGGGAGCTTGTTCTCAGGAAGGTGAGTGTGGCCCCCCCCCACATGCAGCCCTGCCCTCCCTTATACAGAGCCCCACCTCTACTTCCAGAGCTCCACCCCTACAGGGGCCCCTATAAGCTCCACCCCCCACATTTATAAATTCCTGCCCACATGCAGAGCCCGGCCCCCACCTTCCATCCTGGGAGCTCCCCACCAAGGTCAGAATGTCTGGCAGCTGCTCAGGGCGCCCATCAGGCTGACAAAAGAGGCCCCTCTCCTCATGGAAGGAGCAGATTACCCATTTTGACAGACAGGTCCTCCACTGTGAGGCACCTCACTCATAGTCCAGAGCTGGGAAAACTAAACAGGAGGCTTAGGGAGGGGAGGTGGCCAAACTTTCATCCAAGGTTAGTGGGATAAATGGGGCCTTTGCCACCTCCCTACTTCCCAGGCTCCTGCTGGAGACACCGCTTCTTAAAGCTTTCTGGTGTTTTCCAGGGGCAGCAAGGAGGGCCTGGGGTCAGGGGTGGAGTGGGCAGGAAGAGGGCTTGAAGAAGTCCTGCAGGGCAGAGAGGTGGAGCCATGGGGCCAGGCTGAGCCAGGGAGGGCCAGGGTGGGCCCTGTTCCACTTTTGGCTGCCCTGTTCACCTTCTATATGAAGACTGTTGGGGGAGCCGTCCTTGGGTCGAGCCGCATGGGAGCGCGGCTTGTGAAACTTTATAGCCCCTGCCTTCAGCTGGATCACGATGTCAAAAGGGATGAGGCAGGCAGAGCCCTGGCCCTGACCTGGCACAAGGAGCAACCTCGGGTGCTGACTATTGTTGCTCTTGGATCACTAGCTGCCCACTGTCCCTCATCACCACTGTCCTCTCTGTTTGCAGGCGAGGAGTTTGCTGTACCAGTTTCGCCTCTTGCCGCGGATCCCCTGTAGCTTGCACGACTTGTGCAAGCTGTGTGGGACTGGCATGTGGGACAGTGGTTACATGCCTGCCGTGGAGTGCACGGGCCAGCACCCAGGGTCGGAAAGCTGCCCGTACGGGGGCACCGTGGAGATGCCTTCCCCCAAGCCCCCCAGAGAAGGCAGGAAGGGCCCAAAGACGCCCCGAGAAGGCTTCAGTTTCCGCAGATAGGTTGGGCTCCCTGTGCTGGACAAGGGGTGAGGGGACCTCTGCCAGGTCCCAAGGATGGGGGAGGGGGTGGGGATGGGCATGGAGGGGACAGGATGGTAGAAATGGAAGGAAAATGCCCTTGAGCAACATGAAGGGAAACTTTTCATATTAAGGACAAAATTGGAGTCCGGAAGTGCCAGAAATAAAACCCACCAGCTGCCCAGAGAAAAGTTGGTTCCCCAAACAGCGGGACCAGGATGCACGACCACCCTACCTGGAGACGCAGGCTTGCTGGGTTCTCGTGTTGCCCACCTTTGATGGATCTCAACACACCCCAGGAGTTCTTCCAGTTTCATCAGCCACCAAAGGGTATTATTGCCAGGCACTGGGAAAGGCAGAGACAGAGACAGAAGGAGAGAGACAACACTGGGGAGCCTAGAACAAGGGGGTCCCATCCAGGCCCAGAGACATCTTTGCAAGCTGGGCACACCCCCTCATCAGGCTTCATTCTTTGAATAAATCAAACAGACTCCACAGCTTCTCCAGCCACAGCTGCAAAGCTGATGTGAAGACATCTGCCAAAGAAAAAAAAAGGCCCCACTGATTTCAGGGTAGAGAGGTGTAAGAGCAGGAGGCTGGGGGCTTTCATACTGTCTGTTTCAACACCCAACCCTCTTGGTATGTGAAGGAATCTGCTGCCTGTGAGCCTGAGCACAGGCTGTTGAAGTGTCGGATTCTTCTCCCTTAGTTGAAGAATCGTCTACATTTGGCAATGTTGCAGGCCATTTTCACCAAATACTGCGACCAACTTGGGGTTGGATGGGTCGAGGTGTGTATGTGTGTGTGTGCACGCAAAATTCTCTGAAGGGAATCTGTAATGTTTGAGGGAAGGGGCACAATGTGAACTGACCAACAAGACAAAGGCAGCTGAAAGTGCCAGAAACACTCCCACTTCCCTGCGGGGTCTGCGTTCTGCCGTGACTGCCAGTCTTCTGTAAGTCAGCGTCTCCGGTGGTCACATGCGGGAGCGACCACAGTACAATAGCCGTCACTCAGGGCAACCCTGCTTTCTGTGTGGGAACCAGGTCTTCCCAGCACACTCTCCCTGCTCCCAGAGCCTCCCCAGTTGCTCCTGGGGTTTAGCAGAGGACAGACAAGGACACGGGAAGCCGCCCTCTTGAACTGATAGGAACAAGGAGCCTGGAATCGTTCCTTGAATCCTCCTGAACATCCTTCTGGGGAGAAGAATCCTTGAAGTGCTGAGAGTCATCACAGAGACACAGCCCAACCAAGGCTTCTTCCTGCCCCCAGCTTTTCTCACTTAGAGTGGACGCTGCTGGATGGCGCCACTTTAAAAAGTTGTTTATCAACAGGAAAGAGGAAGTTATCAGCCTCTTCCCTTCTCAGCTTCTCTATGAGTCCATGTCCTCCAGTGGGCAGAAGACTGACACTGGGACTTCCAGGTTCCTGATACCTCGGTCCAAGAGCCTTTTGGGGAGACTGTCCTGGAGCCCCATCAGTGCCCAGATCTTGGGGTACCAACCATTATAGTCCAGCAGCAGGGTCCAGGCTGCATAGACTTCTCATCTGCTCAGCTTCTGGGAAAAGAGGATTGCCTTTCCATCCAGAGGATGGCTCCTGATCCGTTATGGAGGTGGCTCGAGTTACCAGGCACTATGTTGACCCTCCTCTAGAGACCACATCTCCATGAACAGGCGTATCAATTACCCATTGCCACAGTAATGCTGCATAACAAATAGCCCCCAAACATGGCGGCCTCAAATAGCATGCACTTAGCTAGCCCGTGAGTCTGTGGGGCAGCAGCTCTGGCTGGGTGGTTCTGGTCTGGGTTGGACTATTAAGTTCCAACAGGGTGCTCACACATGTAGAGGTGTGTAGAGGTCAGATGTGGCTCTGCTCCATGCCTCTTGCATCCTTCCCACAAGCCAGTCCCGGCCAAGGCAAAGGTGCAGAATCAGAAGTGTGTAGGCACCTTCCCAAGCCTTGACAGATGCTACCCCTGCTTACCATCCCATTGGCCAAAGCCAGTCACCTGGCCAGACTCAGCATCTAAGAGTAGGGAAATGGACCCTTGTCTGCAGTAAGAGAAGTCAGTGCCTAGGGGCTGGGGACTCAGGGAGAAGTGAGGAACCAGGCAGCTGGTAGGGAGCTGGAATTGGGAGTCTACCATTACTGCCACAAAATCCTGGTCTAGATAACACTGTTTTGGAACTCGCCTTTTACCAGGGGCATGACTTTCTACTGAAGGGACTGGAGATGCCTAAGTGGGGAAAGAGTGCTCCCCTCCCTTCCTCTGTAGCCAGAGTGCATCTGCACATTTTCTGATACCTTGTGCCTTTGGGCTGCTGTGTGGGGTGGAGGGAAGGGGGTCCTGTGTTCCCTCACTTTGAGGGTCCTGGGTGGAAAGCACTCATTCTGAACCTCCTGGCTCCCACAGCCCCTCACCCTCACAGCTCCCCAAAACCTTGTACCAAGTGCCACCCCCGCCTTCACTGCTCCCACCTCACACTCTGTGTGCTGGGCCGGGCCCCAGTGTGGTCTGGGCTTCGTGGAGCAGCCAGGACCTCAAAAAGCCGAAGACCTGGGTGTATGGGCTCTGTGAGGTCCCATTGCTCCGGAGGGATGGAGAAAGCCCGCCCTTATATGGCTCCCTTAATCTGGATGCAATTAGAGGAAACCAGCCAAAAACCCTGCGGCAGCTGTTGCCCCAGGATTATTCCCAGCCAGCAAAAGGCATTAGGGTGATAATTCAGTCATTAGACTTCTAGCCTTCCCGCCACCAGAACGTGCAAATACGGGATAATCAGCCCGGCACGGCCATCTTCCGCGATGCTGCTTATTTAACCCATTTTTTTAAAATGACACTTAATGTTATTGGCTGGTGTGCGTGTGCACGCATACTTACAAGTTTCCCCACTGCTAATGTCTGTGCTGATGTTACCTGATGTCATCGGGGCCTCTGGGAAGAGAGGGCACCTTTGATGTACACATGCTGGCGAGGAAAGGGCAGAGGGGCACAGACTCACCAGCCCAGTGTGGGGTTCACCCCCCCAAGGAAGGGGAGACAATGGCAGGATGAAGCTGAGCCCAGGGAAGGTGGGAGATGCACAAGCTGGGGAAACAGTGGGATTGGGGTCTGATTAAGTGCAGAGGGGAGCAGTGTGCTATTCCAGAAGGTTCTGACTTAAGTCCCAGCAGGGAAGACTTGGAACTCACAAATCAAGGGAATCGGTGTTCTTGAGCCAATTAGAGAGGGAGGGATGGGCAGGCTGGGGAGGACCCGCCTCCAGCCCAGTCCACCTCTGCTGAGGAGGAGGGTCTGCAGTCTAGAAGGGCAGTTCCATTGGCAGCCTTGGGCTGGACGCTATCAGCAAGCAGCACTGTGTTGTCTTGATCGGACAGGACAGTGTCAGGCACGACGGAGGTTTATGAATCCAGGACCTTTGAGTTTTCTGTCAAAGCCTGCTGGGGGCAAACAGCTAGGATGAAGATGCTGGTCCTGAAATGAGGGCAGAAGTGGCTGGCAGAGGTCCCCCAGCTCTGACCTTTGATTAGGAAACGGGGCAAAATCTGTGAATGGTAGTCGGGGTTGGGGGGCCTCTGTGGCTCTCCCGGGTGTTTTGTGAGGTCCCTCTGAGCTCTCTCATCTGAGTCTTGTTTGGTAGAAATAGCTGGGAAGCAGCAGCCGCAAAGTGGGGTGGGAACCTGCTCAGGGCTGTGCCCTGGCCCTGCAGAAGCCTCCATCTCCTGTTTAGCCTCTCCTCCCCTGTGGAGGGAGACCGGGTGGTAGCAGGAGGACCTGGGTTCACCCTGCCGAGGGAAGGAAGCCTCTTCCAGTTTGTCTGCCCAGCAGAGGCCCCTAGAGGCTGCCCTGCCTCAGAGGAAGGAGGCGGAGTGTCCCCGGGAAATCCCACACACACGTGCAGGGGTGTGGCCAGCCTGGGAGCTGTGCCATGAACCCACAGCAAGGGGAGGGAGCCTGTGGGTCTGGCCTGAGCCTGGGCGCTTCCCCTGGAGATCCTGGGGAACCAGATGGCCCAGGATCTGATTAGCTTTGGATTTCTAAGCTGGGCTGCAAGGCTTTCCCTCTGAGTGAAAGCATTCTGTCCCCAGCCATCCTTGGCTCAGAAGAGGGACCTGCCCCCACAGTTGTGAAGCCTAAGGACAGGGCTCCACTACAGACGGTGAGCAGTGCTGTGTAGAAGGAAGACACTTACCTAGGGGTCAGGAACCTGGTTCCCATCCTGCCTCTGACCCTTTCCAGGTGCGTGACCTCCCCACTCTGAGCCTCGGTTCCCTCATCTGTAGAATGGGAACACTGCCTCTGGCTTAGCCCACCTCACAGGACTAGTGCGGGGACTCTCCAGGTGAAGGTGTCATGAAGATGGTTTCCCAGTCCCGGGGACTTCACCTGCCACTCAGGGAAGAGACCACTGACCTTGGCCTTGTAGCCTTGGCCGAGAGGTGGTGTGCTCCCAATCCGAGAGCTCACCCTGCTTCAGGAGTCAGCAAACCCCCTCCCTTCCACACGTCCACCTGACTGTGCGTCCCCAGCTAGGGGGACTCCTCTGTGCCTCTTCTGTGAAATTCACCCCATGCCACCTCACTCCTGCCACAGGGAAGACTCACCATGAGCCATGACCTTGGTGACCCCGAGAGACATGTCTGTGTGCAGCACGCCTGGCTCTGAATCAGGATGTGGTCCAGGCCTCGGGGTCCTCCCCTGGAGCTGTGAAACCCACTCGAGCCTGGGAGCGGGGAGGAGGCTGTGGCCCCCTGAGTCAGGCTGTAGAGACTGGAGAGGGATGTCCCTGGGCCTCTGGGGGGCAGGGCGGGCGTGCAGACAGGCTGCAGGCATCTGGCCATTAAACACATTGCGCTCAATTTCTAGGTAGGAAAGTACATTTCCAGTTGAGAGATCAAGTCACTTGGTCATCTTCTCTGTAGCACCTTGGGTTAGTCAGAGGGCAGGGTTTCCGTTGTCTTAGGGAAAGTTTAAAGAAATTTCCACCATTACCAGGAGATCACTGATGTCCGTGGTAAGCAATTCATTCTCTGTATTTTATTTTGTTTTTTAAATACGATCGCCTGCTGCCCCAGGCTCGAGACTGGCCACTCTGACCACTGGGGCCCCAGCCCCCACAGTGCTTCCGGCTCTCGTGGATCCCACTGCAAAGTAAATAAAATCATACTGACAACAAACATATGCTCCGCGGCTCCTCTAAGAGGTCTGACAAGGTTTGTTAGGTCCAAATGTGGCTGGGTGAAGAGGGCCCCCATGGAAGAATAAGGAGGGCCAGAGGGCTGGCCAGTGGCAGGCCCTGCTCTGGGGAACCTGGCCGGCGGCCCAGGGGTCCATCAAGCATCTGAAGGGGACAGGCACTTGGCCTGCTAGAGGGGAGGAGCTGCTTGCCTCCCTGATGGAGAGTTAGTGGGCAAGTGCCCATGAACCCCAGTAACTGGGGGCCCTGAGACCGGCCACAGGACCTGGAAACACAGTGTTTTATTGAGATTTAGCTGCTAGGCCTCCAGTTTCAGGAAAAGCCAGAGTCTTGCATTTGTAAACTTTTTGCGGAGGCAAAGAAGATGAATTTGACCTTGTTAAGGGTGGGATTCAGGCATGGGGCTTCTCTCATCTCCATGCCCTGGAGCCCTACTGCAGGGAACATGCCCCAGGGATTACAAGGAGGTGAGCAAGGGGGCAGGGGCCCATCTGGTTCTGGAGCATGCTGGTGAGTTGCAGGCTCTGGGCCCCAACATAGTGCCTAAGGGCTTGCACATGTTTTCTTTGGTTTTCTATGTGCCTTTCGTCTTGCCTGAGAGGAGAGGAGGGCTTATGTGCTACCATCTGAACGTTGGCACCAAGGGTCTTGTGTCTTCAGGGTCTGTCTCACCCTCCACCCACCTGGCCTTGGCTGAGACCACAGAGAGCTTCATCACTCCTTCTCTGCAGACATACCCCTGCCTGAGGCTGGCTGACCACACAGCCAGGAGGGGCAGCAGGCCCGAGTGATGCTTCAGCTGCCGTGTATGGCCGGTGGCTCCACTTAGAGAAACCTTTACCTGTCCTTTGGGGGATGGGAGGTGCCACTTCTCCTGCATGTCCCATTCTAACCTGGGAGCTGAAGTCACAGCTAATGGCCGAGTGCAGACAGAGAGGGCGCTTGGAGTTCAGGGGCACCGACAGTCCAACCATCGCCACCCTCAAGGGCATGGCTGTAGGTCAGTTTGTCCTCAGAAAGGGATGGTCCCAAACCCACAAAGCAGCCATACAAGAGGCCCATTATGGTCCCCACCCCCACCGCCTACCTTGGGCCATGGCCTTTCAAATCTGTCTGGCCACTGATACCCTGGGTCTGCTCCAACCAGGAGCTCCATCAGGTGTTGGTTCTGCTCTAAGTCTCCCTGAAATAACAGCCATGTAGTCATGGCCACAGAGATGTGCCACCCAAAAGCCAGACTCTTCAGGGCAGCCTCTGGAATGGCCCAGCCTCTGTTGTCCTGTGGTCCTGAGGATTGCAAATGTGCCTGGGAGCAACTTGTCTGTTGCAGCACGGATGGGCAATCTGCATGACTGGCAGTCTTTACATCGCTGCTAGCGGCAGAAACTCTCCTGAGGTCCATTCGCTTCAGAGACACCATCCTGTGCACCCTCCAATCCCATCAACCCTCCACGCATCCGTTCAGCAAGTGTTCAGTGAACCCTACCAGGGAGACTGGTACCATTGTCCCAGGACCCGCTCCAGGGACCCGAGATCGAACACACTGGGTCACAGGTTTCTGGGGCAGCGGTATGTACACTTCAAACCCTCCAGGAGCATAACTGCCTTGCCAGCCCTAAGAGAAGCCACTCAATGTTCGCACCTTTGGGGCCCCCAGGGTAAACCCTGAACTCCCCAGGTCAGAGTGGCCTTTGGCTTCAGAGACTCAGAAATGTCACTGACATGATTTTCTTTCAGTCAAGTTGAATTCCATTATGAGCCCTATCAACCCAGTTCAGTCTCAGTTATTATTGATGTCTCTCCTTACCCCCAGCACCCACCTGAGGACATGTCATGGCAAGGGTGGGAGCAATCCCACACAAAACGTGTCTGCTCTTGGCCTAACGTTGCCACTAAGACACCCTCTGTCCAAACCCAGAGAGTCCGTGAGGTCTGGCTCTTTCCTTTAGTTGGGGCCCTAATGCTCAGGCACACTGCATCTCTATCCCCATCCTGTCCCTGTGCTGGGAAGCCACCACCGCCATACACACACGTACACACATGCACACACAGCCAGAAGGTCTCAGCCCAACCCTCCTCCTCCCCGGTTCAGTTAAATCACTGGCTATTAACACCAAAATATTTTGTATTGGGGTATAGCCAATTAACAATGTTGTGATGGTTTCAGGTGAACAGTGAAGGGACTCAGCTCTACACATACATGTGTCCATTCTCTCCCAAACTCCCCTCCCATCCAGGCTGGCACATAACATTGAGCAGAGTTCCATGTGAAGGAGCACTGGCTTTTAGAACAGAATCCACAGGAGGCTGGCTGCAGGCTCCTTCCCACCACTCAGCAGAAACCTGGAGCACCAGGGCTTGACAAGCCTGGGAGACCCTTGGAAGAAAAATTACAGTGAGATCAGGGTCCCAGTCATCTCTGCGAGTTATCAGGGAGCACGAGTGATCTCACCATTGAAGTGATTGTGTCTTCATTACCACCCCCCACCTCCTCACAGCCATCGGGGAGGGTCCCACCCAGCCACTGTCATGCCCTCGGCAGACTGGAGGACACCTGCCAGTGGCCACATGGACCACATTCAGATGCTGGCCATAGGACACCCCTAAGGTCATCCGTCATCCTCAGTCTATCCCCTCCCTCACAGGTGAGGCTCTCCCCTCTCTGCATCTCAGGAGAGCAGCCAGATCTCTGGGCTCCTGGGGCATGTCCGTGTGATTTAGACAAAGTGGTTTGAAAATATGCCATTATTCTCTGAATATTATAATATATCTGCCGTGATAGGTCAAATGCCACAAGCTCTTTCATCAGCAATTTGACACTGAACAAAAGAAAGCACTTTATATTTTGAGTTATTAGAGAGAATGGCTTAATGGTTTTCTAAATGGACCTTTGGATGCTGAAATTAAGATGGTGCAATAATGGGATAGTGCCATAGGCTGGGTATAGCAGCCCCTCAGGAGGAAGAAGCAGGTTCAAACTCCTCTCAACCAACAGGAGACATGTGCAGTTCAATAAAGTGGGAAACCTTCACCAGGGACCAGACATAAAGTTCACTGAGTTCATTGATTCCTGGCCATGAGTAAGCACAATAGAAAAAGACACTGAGGGTCCTAGTGGCCACAAGTTTATGGTGAGTGAGCACAACAGTCTGGGAATTTTAAAGCCTAAGAGTAGACTACAGCAATGGACAAGGACCAGGAAGCCTTCTGGAATAAGATAGAGCTTCAGATCAGTTCACTGGAGAACTATGGCCAATGCCTGACTGGACACCAGCTACAGGGGGATGGGTAGAAGATTCTGAGAGGCACACAACAAAAGACTAAACAGACCTCAAAGGGTAGAGGACGGGACCCTGTCTAAAATAAAGACTGAAGGATAGTAAATATTATCAAGAGTTTATGACTTAGTGACAAGAATGCCAACTAGCTACTCTCCACTTTTCTGGTGAGAAGAGCTGGGCAGAGCCAACTGTGGTCACGGGAGGCAGTGCCGAAGGGCTGGGCATCGGGAAAGTGAAAGTGAAAGTGAAAGTTGCTCAGTTGTGTCCGACTCTTTGTGACCCCGTGGACTAAACAGTCCATGGAATTCTCCAGACCAGAATACTGGAGTGGGTAGCCTTTCCCTTCTCCAGGGGATCTTCCCAACCGAGGGATCGAACCCAGGTCTCCCGCATTGCAGGCAGATTCTTTAGCTGCTGAGCTACAAGGGAAGCCAGGAGCTCACTCTTAAGTCACCAACCTCTTGATGTCCTATCCCCTCTGCCCTCCAGGACTCTTGGTGTGGACTCGCCCTTCATGGGAGAAGCCCCTCACTTGCAGGGTTCCTCACTCTGTCCAAGGTGCATAAGTATAGGGACTGTGAATGAATGGAGCGTTCTGGCTTTTCATATAAGCTCAGCCGGGAGCCTGCTTTCTGTGGGGTCTTAGTGTCCTGTAAAGGAAATCCAAGTGTACTTAAGGCAACCAGCTGGGACAAAGAACCAAAGAAGCGTGTACACAGTGGGGGAGGGGGTGAGAGGTGGACGGCATTACTCTGTGATGACAGTCCTCCCAGGGCCTGGTCAGGTATCCAGGCCCTGCCCTCTGTTATGCCCACCTCCTGTCCCTGTTGGAAAACTTTAGAAATTTTAGAAGAAGAACGTCCCTGGGACCCTCAGACCTCTGGGCAGATGTCCTCTGGGGGAATCCCACCCATCTACCCAAATGGCAGGGTCCGTTCTATTTCCAGGAACATTCTGCCTTTCTCCAAAGCCCGAGCATCCTTTGGGCTTTCTGATAAATCCCCAGGTTCTGTCAAATGATTAATTTAGATGGGAGTTCCCCGCCCCCATTCTTGGTCTTACTGCTCCATGGGGCCACATGACTGCCTGAGCTGTGCTGATAAATAGCAGTAAACTTTCAGGGCTCAGAGTCAGCAGCCTGAAGCACAGTGGCAAGGAGGGGGTGGGAGGTGTCCGGTGCTCAGGGACGTGGGGGTGAGGGCATTTCCAGGGGAGGTGAACCGCTGGCTTTGAAGTGGGGTGAGATAAAGAGCTCAGCTCTTACCCATGTTTCCTGGAATGCACACTTCAGAGCTGTTGGTGGTGGGGAGTGGGGGAGTGGTTCAGGAGGGTGAGATCCAGGAACTTGACTCAGGCTATTTCATGTAGGAAGAGGCACTGCCCTCACAGGTGTTTCTTCAAGAGCTGGCAGGTGGGACAGCACAGCAAGGCTGGGATTTGGTCCCCTACTCCCTGACTTCTGGCCTGCAGCTTCTCCCAACCCCTCCGCAGCCCTCTGCATCTGCACCCTCTCCCATGCAGTGGTTGAAGGATGCTGGAGGTAAGGGGTCTTATCAAAAAGACCACTGCCCCTCAACCCACTGGACCAGAGTGCAGTCACCAGGCCAGCCCCAAAGAGCTTACCAGGTCCAAAAATAGGGCGAGGCCCCCAGGGTCTGAAATGGTTCACCAAACCCGCCTGGTCTGGATCCTTGCACAGACCTCGACTCCCATCACAAGCCTGAAACTGACCCAGAACACCATGGTCTGCTTGTAGAATGAGGTGCTGAGCCCACAGAATGTGGCTTCTATTAGAGGGGACACCCCACCAGAAAATGTCCCACCAGTTGATGGGTACAACTCCTTTGGCTCCTGCCCCAGCTAAGGTTGGGCACCTAAGAGACTGCCAAAGCCTGGATGGAACTGAGCTCCCTAGTGGGTTTTCCTTTCCAGAAAGCAAGTTCCAAACTTTGGGTGGAGGCCTGCTGGGCATACCCTGCCCCCTAGGCCCGAGGGCACCAGGTAGGTTGCACAAGGCTGGAGGTGGGCTGCATGGGCTCCCCACTCCTGTTCTCAGCTGTCCTGCTGCATCTCAGACACAGATCTGGCTGAGGGATTCAACAACACAGTGGTGTCTATGCAAACCCAAGGCTTCTCACCAGGAACTGGTCTTCCAGGAGGGAGGGAAGCTGTCGGATGCTCCCATCCCTGCCCTGCCCACAAGAGGCCTGGGGAGCGAGGGTCCCTGAGCATGGGGCCCCAGTGGGGTCTGGTCAGAAGGTGGCAAGTGTGGGCACAGTGGGGCCCCCTGAATCCTCAAAAATAATCCTCAGCACTAATTCCCATTTCCCCAGGAAGAGGGCCAACATCGCTCAGATCCATCCCATTTTCTGCAAAAAGGCTTTTGATTTCACACCCAGTGGACCTTTTCTCTGAGTGGGAGTCCTGCCCTACGCCTGGCACACACCTCAGGGGCCACCGTGTGGATGGGTTCCTGCCCGTGCTGGGGATGGGAGAGGCACCAAGGGAGAGGGGCATGCAGGACCAGACAATAGCTGGGGGTTCAAGAGGGAGGGGACTCAGGGCGTGGAGGGGGCACTAGGGCAGGGGGCTGGGGTAGAATGAGGGAGAGAGAAGAGCAGGAGGGAAGGGAGAAGGGGGGCAGCCCCCTCCAGCCCTCCCGGGCCCACTGATCTAATCACATCAGGTGTGCTCCAGATAAATATTAATAACCCGGTGACAGAGGGAATTTGGGGAAATCTAATTAAAAGGGCACCATGCGAGCTGGCAGCTTTACTAAGGAATCACTCCTGCTGAAACACATGCGCCGGAAGAGGACGCACAGTGAGCTCCCGAGGGCCCGAAGACGGAGATGAAATCCCCGCCCCACCACAGCCGCCCACCCAGGGCAGAGCGGGCAGGACCTGACCTTTGGCAGGGCGGGTGCCTGGCTCCAGCGTCCTCTGAGTGCCCCCACCCACGTGGCCCCAGCCTGTCACTCCCAGGCACCAGCCCCCAGCGCCATCTTGAGGCTAGGGCACCTGGCCGGCCCCTCATTCCAGCGCCTTCACCCTCAGCTCCTCAGCTCCCCCATCTCTGCGTCCAGCCGATGGTCTCAACAAAACCTGAACAAGTACCCCATGTCCCCTACCCTCCTCCAAAGGCCAAGAAAAGGCAACCTCGGGCCTCAGAAGGGCTCCCTGGGTACCTGGGTTTCCCTGGTGGGGGCACCCGGACCTCTCAGTAATGCAGACCTGACCTCCCCAGCAAGGTCCTAACCCACCTCTGAGAGCTGTCTATTCTTACCTCAGACAAAGCCCTTACCCCAGGGCCAGAGAGGCACTGTGCCACGACCCCAGAGCCCGGCCTGCTCGGCAATATCTATCTGCCTGGTGGGTCCCTTGTCATGGGATTCACAAGCTCCCAGGGCCCATTTTCTCTGGAAATCAAGATTCATCAGGGCCCCCTGTGTGAGTTAATGGCTCGCTTCGGCCTTCATCAACTTGGGAGTTGAGATCCCTCCTGGGCTCTGCCATCCGGCAGCCCAGCCCCCACCCTCCCCTGGCCCCTGGCCCTGTCCCTGACAGACAGATGGATGGCCTGTCCCGGCAGGTTGCACAGCTCTTGGACCTGAACAGCAGCATCGCTGGCTCTTTATTCTGTATTTAGGGTAAACAGATCTCTCTTTCCAGGCCCCTCTTTCCCTCTAAGACTGTCTGCAGGAGAAGCCCCTGGGAGGGGTGGGTCACGGCTGACTGTCCGCCTGGCTGGGAGCAGGCTACATCGGGAAGGCCCAGGAAGAGAAGGGGTTAGTTCATCCAGTACCACTCCAGACAGAGGCTCCATCCTCCCAGCCATGTCCTGTCATCTGGAATATCCCCCATGATGGAGAACTCACTACCTGTCAGAAGAAGCTGCTCTTTGGCCAGGAGCCATGGGACCTCTATGCGGACTAGGCAGGCCTGAGCAGGAGGCCAGTGAATACCAGGGAGGCAGGTGTTTGGGACACAGACCCTGCAGGGCCCTTTCCATCCACTATAGCACTCAATACTCACCGCAGCCAGATGGGGGCAGTGCTGGGTTTACCCTATTGCCTAGAGGAGAAAACAGAGAGGTTAAGTAATTGGCCCAAGGTCACCCAGCCAGTAGATGGCAGAGCCAGAACTGGTGCCCAGGCTTTTCTGATTCTCTTTTCTCTGTGCTTGGACAGTCTCTGGCCAAGGGCTTGGGGCCATCCTTCTCTAAGGGAGGGGATATCTGAGCACTCGAGTGGGCACCTTGAGTCTCAGTTTACCTGACTCTGAACTGAGCTGCTCCTGTTGTCGCTGGTTTTTCCCTCACGCCCACCCAGGGAATGATGGATAGGACATGTGAGCTGGCATTGTTGCATGACCCTGAGCACGATGCCTCCCCTTTCTGGGCCTCTGTCTGGGGGCAGGATGTTGGTGTGTGATACCCGGCCAGATGATGGCAAGTCGTCACCCCCTCTAGGGGCTTACCGGCCTCACCTTGCCTCACCCCTTCCACTGGGACCCCAGCACCCAGCAGGGAGGAGCCAAGGTCACCCAGACCCAGGCTGCCAGGAGATGCACCCAGGAGCCAGCTCCTGGAGCTCCACCCCCTGCAGGCTGGTGAGAAACGCAGATTGTCCTGCCTGCCCAGCTGGGAGCCCACAGAGTAGAATGACCTGAGTCAGATGCACCGTTGGGCTTGGTTCTAAGGTAGAGGAGGAGGTGGGGGCCGAATGGGGCAGCTCTGGGATGGAAGGAGCAGCTGCTAGTGTCTGAGTGTCCCTTGAGGCAGGGAAGGCGGTCCCTTAAAAAAAGGGGAAACGAGGCCAAGTGGGAGCTTCTCTTCAGGGGGCAGAAATGGGGAAGGGCGGGGCTACAGGGAGTTGATTCTGAAGTAACAGAGGCCCTGCCTCTCCCCCACTGCAGGGTGCAGCCCAGGCCTTTGCTCAAGCAGTGCAGTGGGAAGTGGAGGAGAGTGAGCTTCAGGCTCTGTCCTAGTCTCCCCAGGTTAACAACTCAGCTGCAAAATGGGGCTCTTTATCTGCCTTCCAATGCAGGGGATGTGGGTTCGACCCCTGGTTGAGGAACTAAGATCCCACATGCCATGGAGCAAGTAAGCCCGTGCCCTGCAACTTGTTAGCTCATGAGCCACAGCTAGAGCAGCCCGTGCACCAAAACGAAGGCCCAGCACAGCCCCCAAAACGGAGCTCTTAGTGCCCCCCTCCCGGGGAGAATAGCAGCGACCATGCGTTGAGCATCTGTTGTATACCAGAACCCCGGTCCAGGTAGAGGATGGGTTTTCAGGGAGAAAAAGGCTAAGGGAGGGGAACTACTTGCCTGAACCCACAGGGAAGAGCCACGGGCAGATTCAGAACCAGGGGGTGGGCCCTTCACAGCACCCTGCACCCCTTTCCTCCTCCTGCCTGCTTGTTCCCCACTCATAGGGCTGCCTCAGGGTGCCACTGGCCCCTGCCCTCGTAGGACACTGTCAGGTCCACCGTGTCCATAGTGTGGGGCCGGGAAGAAAGAGACCTGGGCCAGCCTGAAAGGTGATCGTCACAAAAATCACATAGCGAATGTTCGGGGAGCGTGACAAGCTCCACTGTTGGCACAAGGGCCCAGAGTGATGAGGCTGAGACTGGGGGCCGGGGGCTGTGATGGAGGGGGCAGCTTCTGCACTTTGGAAGATGCCTGCATCCTGCATCTCTCCCATAAAGTGGCTCGGCTGCCCGAAGTCACCTCTTCCAGCCATCCGGGAACCGAGGCCTGCACACCTGCCTTTAAGGGATCCTGCATCCCGGGTACCAGGAGGTGGTCATGTCATTCTGCAGGGTCCTCACCCTGACCAGATATGAAAATCACGTGGGGACTTTAAACCAAAGGGGTCTGGACCCTCTCAGCTGTGCAGGGAGATGGGGGAAGCCCTGTTTGTTTGAGGGGCTTCCCTAGTAGCTCAGGGGGTTAAAGTCTGCCTGCAGTGTGGGAGAACCGCACTTCCCCTCCACACCCTGAGTCCCCTCCCTCTTGAAGATCCCCTGGAGAAGGAAATGGCAACCCACTCTAGTATTTTTGCCTGGAGAATTCCATGGTAGGAGGAGTGTGATGGGCTACAGTCCATGGGGTCACAAAGAGTCAGACACGACTGAGTGACTAACACTATCTGTTTGAAGGTCCCTTGGCACCTCAGAGTGGATGCCTCACCCCTGCCCTCTAAGGGGGCTGCTCCCCACTAAAGTCTGGTGCTCCCTCACTGCCCCTCCCTCCTCCTCCCACCCACGCTGACCTTTGAGGCTGCATGGAAGTACCCACCCTTCTCCCTAGGGAGGTACTGGGAGAGGGTATCTGGCACCCAGGACTCCCTGGGGCTCTTTTCTTCTCACCCCACCCCTGCTTTTCTATCCTGGAAACCACAGAAGTAGAACCTCTCTACATCTGCAAGCTTAGATCTTAAATCCACAGACTTGCTGACTTTCCAAAATGCTAAGCTGGTGTGACCACATGATGCTTCACCCTTATTAGACAAGAACCAGCCCCTAGTGAGTCCTTGGCGGCCCCTAGGCCAGGCCTGCCAAATCTGTCCTGCCCACCTTCCCTCCCCCTTCTCTGGGGCCACTGATGCAGGGCTCCTGGATCAGAGCATGCCTGGGAAGCCAAAGCTGGACCAGGCGATGCAAGGGGGCATTGAACTGCTCTCACCTCCTCCCAGCCTGGGCATCAAGGCTCAGCCCAACTGTCCCACATGCCCCCAACAGCAGGGGCCACTTCTCTCAACCTCTGTGACTCCACAGCACCCCAGATCTTCAGGCCCTGGTCCCCATGAAAAGGAGAGCAATGAGAGACTGGGTTTCCAGGGGTACCAGCTTTGGCTCTAAGGCTGTCTTTTGGGGGGGCTCCCAGACCCAACCCATTTCTAGGCAACATGAGTCTCCCCTAATTTGGACTTTGAGTAAAAGAGTGGGTGGGATCCACATTCTTGCATCCAGCTGTAGGAATGTGGGCACATCACATGAGCTCTCTGAACTTGAGTGCCAGCAACCAGGACGTTGGTTCTACTTCCCAGAGCTGGCTCCTTCACCTCCTCCCTCCAGGCCTTGGACTTCCTACTGGGACCTTGCCCTCAGCAGTGGGTCACTGGCATGGCCCCGAGGCCCCCACATTCAGCATGGAGCCTGGCCAACAGCAGCCTCGTGGTCTTTGAAGATAATAAATTAATAAACAAGTGCCCCTCCCTGACGCTCAGCAAATATTGCCAGAATGAAGGCACGTCTCTACCAATATGGACACATGTCAGAGTACACAGACCATAAAAGAGGCCGTGACAAGTGCTGATGGAGAGATAAGATTAGATCCCAGACGTAGAGGCCGGCCCAGCAGGTCGCTGAGGGGCACACAGGGTGGAGTCTGAGAACATTCTCGCTGCTCTCTGGAATCCTCTGTGCACTGAGAGAACTTTGGTTCCAATCCAGTATCTCTCGCTGTGTGACTCTAGGCAAATTGCTCAGCTTCTCTGAGCTTCATTCTGCTCACTTATAGAATGTGAACAGTAACAATACCCAACTCCCACATTTGTTTCAAACTAAATGAAAAGCATGAGGTCATATAGATCATGTCACACATGCCTGGCCTGTTAGAGGCCCTCAGACTGTGGCCATGTCATTAGGGTCTGCCTCACCTCACATGGAGAGCACAGCTACAGGAGAGACTGAGTGGTTTGTTCCCGTGTCCTCAGTTCTCCTGCCCTGTGCAAGCCCCCTGTTACCCATGACACCATTTCTGGGCTTCCCCCACCAAGGTCTCAAAGGTCTCAATGCCTGCCCCACGGCAAAGTCCAGGGCACTGCCTTGTGGGCCCAGCTGTCTGGCTACTGTTTGTCCAGCCCTCACGGCATCCTGCAGACAGACAGGTCCTGGACCACTTCACAGATGAGTAGACAGAGGCCCAGAGAGTTGTGCAACATGCTAAAGGCACTTGGACTGACTGGGGCCAGCCCAGAGGGAATGGGGTGGGGGTGGGGAGTGTGAACACAGAGGGGCAAAGGGGATCGCTGTCTCCAAGATGGGAAGGCCACCTGAACCTAACCACAGTTTGGGGTTTCTGCAGACTGGTACTCAGCCCCATGGGTTGGGGCGGATCGCTGGGATGTTCGGGTCTCCTACTCCAAGGCAGCACTGGTGCCTGGGCCCCTGTGGGCCCTGCTCTGGGTGAGGGAGTGAGGGTCCCAGGAAGCAGAGACCATCTACAGCACAGATCAGCCTCTGCTGGCTGCAACCCAGGGCCGGGCAGCTAGCACAGGCTTCCCACAGTCTCACAGGATTTGTATCTTTCACAGGCTTTGATTTCACCTGAGGGACAGGGCTGTCAGAGCATTTGGACTGTGGTGGTTTGGCCTCACCAGGCTAGGGGAGGCGGTGGCAGGGGGCTGGGGGTTCCTGGAGCTCCATGGAAGGAGGAGATTGTCAGAGAGGAGCACCTCCTCAGGAAGGTCTTATATCCCTGGGGGAGGGCCAGAGAAGCTGGGCCAAGGCCTCCAACCTGGGGGACGGACTCAGTGACACGGGGGGTGACAGGGTTGCTGGTCAGGAGCTACCATGCTGGGGGAGGGGTGCTGGGGTCCTAAATTTAGGAGGCTAGTATCGACTTAATAAAATACCCAGGAATTTTAGCAGCAAAATGGGTTTCTTTGGGAACAGCAAAGAATTGCAATTTGGGACATGTTATCCATGGCATACCACAGGCAAGTCAGGAGAACAAAGCAGGGGCACTTTCTTTTATAGAGGAGAAGGGGGATTGGGAGGGGCTGTTATAACCAAAAGAGCTCATTGGAGGAAACTAGGAGTTGGAAGTGTTGTGGCTTTTCATTGGCTGAGTTGTGGCAATCTCTCAATGGCTGGGTTGTTGCCAGGCCAAGAGAAATTCTTCCTTTTCTTGCTGGATAGAAAAGTAGTAGCCTTCTTGATAGAAATGTGAGGTATTCTCTTCCTGTTGGGTCTGCAACTGATGCTGAATGGTAGACTATGAGAGCTCCCCCTCTGGCCTCCTAATTCCATTTTATTTTATTTTTTTCAAAACTTTTTTTGGCCGCACCTTGTGGCTTGCAGGATCTTAGTTCCCTGACCAAGGATTGATCCTGTGCCCTTGACAGTGAAAGGCTGAGTACTAACCCCTGGACTGCCAGGGAATTCCCCCAATTTCATTTTAAATGAAGCTTCTGTTTATTACATTTCACACCATAGAGCTGAGGTATGATGTCACAACGCTTGATTGGAAGCGCTTTCTCTGCCGCTCTTCAACCTCTCTACGCACGGTGGAGGCCTCCCACACTGTGGCAGTCATCCGGGGACCCAGCTGCTTCCCACTTCCAGAGGGAGATTTGTGCGTGCCAGGGGAGAGCCAAGAGCCTGGCACGATGTGATGGCAAGAGCACAAGATTCAGAATAAGGAAGGCCCTGAAGTTCCAGGCCACAGCTGGTCTATACGGTGACAGGCTTCGGCTGAAGTGAATGCTTTGGCAGCCCCCAGATGGAACAGGGATCATCCAGGCACCTTCTGTTATTCCTCCTAGTGGCCGTACAAGGTAGGGCTATTATTATCCGCATTTCTTCAATTAGGAAACTGAGGCACAGAGAGGTTCAGCGACCTGCCTGAGGTCACACAGCTGCTAGTGACCAACGCTGGATCACTGCAATTCCTCTTGCCCTCACCTTCTGCCCTCGAGGTTGCTAATGCCAATGGGAGGATGACAACTCAAGCACAGGTGTCCCAGGGAGAGACTGGCCAAAATCAGCTCCCGGAATGGGGGAGGGGTGGCTCTCACCAGAAAGCAATGAGCAGGAAGGCAGCATGGCCTGCTCTAACCTGGCCTGAGCCCCACGGATACCCTTAGACAAAGTTCCGGGGAGAGAATGCACAAATTGGAAATGACCTAGGACACTTGAGGAGGAGTTGGTCCTCCCCACAAATCTGAAGGAACAGGCTTTCGGGATAAATGAGAGGCAGTGGAGTGGGGTTCAGATCCCAATCTCTGTGCCTCGGCTGCCTGCCCATCCAAGTAGGAGAGAGCTGCCACCTTCCACACAACATGGGTGTGAGGGATGAGATGTGCCAAGTCGTGTCCGACTCTGTGTGACCCCATGGACTGTGGCCTGCCAGGCTCCTCTGTCCATGGGATTCTCCAGTCAAGAATACTGGAATGGGTTGCCATTTCCTCCTCCAGGAGATCTTCCCGACCCAGGGATCGAACCCGCAATTCTTAGGTCTCCTGCATTGGCAGGTGGGTTCTTCACAACCAGTGCCACCTGAGAAGCCCTGAGAAATGAGATAATTGAGGTAAATACAACAGGTGCCTGGCACCAGGCAGGCCCTCGATGGTCCAAAGCTGCTTCAGAGAATTTCGACAAAACCCAAGCAAGCTTTCTGATGTCCTGGTCCCTCAGGGAACGGGGGTGGGGGGCAGGAGACGGAAGTGGGTGATTGAACTAGGCCCCCTTCCTGTTGTCAAGGGGCTGGTCAGCCTGAGGCCTGTCTGAGGCCTGGGGGCCTCCTGGAGGGGCTGCTCCCTGTTCTCAGCTATCTCTCAGCCTTGAACTTTCTATTCTGTTTTGCAACCCACTCAGAAAGCGGCATTTCTAAACTCCCTTCTTATCACCGGGAAACTTCTGACACAACAATAGCTGATTGTACTGCTCTCCTGGGTGCGGCTAAATTCCTGGACCCCACCATCCTCACCGCGCCCCCGCCCCCTACAACACGCACACCTTTTTTTTTTTGGTAGCTTTGGAACTATAATGATGCCATTGTGATTGGTGTGTTCAGGTGACAGTGTGACCCTTGAGTTTAGAGGCATGAAAGAGTGGTGGGGGCTGGGGAGAAAGGAGCAGAGGAAGAGAGAGGGGACCTGGAGGCAACCAGTGAGACAATCAAGGAAAATCTTCTTAGAGCCACAAAAGGACATTATCTTGCATCAGTCACCTGGAGATAGCAGCGACTGGACTGGCTAGATTCAAAAATAGGTACTTACTTGTCAAAATACCAATTTTTTTCAGTTATTATAATTTTCTCCTTCTCCTTGAGCCCAGCCAGTAGGACTCAGCTGCATAGAGTTGATACAGATTCATCTGAACGGAAACTAATAACAGGCCATCAGATAACAACTCTTGGTTGGCCACATGCTGCCATGGGGAGTGAGTCAGTCCCAGCCCCTGGCCAGCGTAGCTCTGTGGCCCTGGGAACACCAGACCTTGAGCTTTCCAGAGCTCAAGGTCTGTAAACAGAGCAGGTGGGGAACCCTTGGTTCAGGGGTAGGTGCTGGCCACTGGCAGGTGCCCCAGGACTGGGCCTCACAGTCCTGCCTCCAGTTCACTAGCCTGCACCCCCAGGAGATGGCCCCTACCCAGAGATCGGATACCACCTGCTACTACTGTCCCCTCAGCCCAGGGGACTTCCTGCCTCACCCGGGCTCCCAAGAAAACCCCGGGAGGCATTTCTTAGAATGTTCGGCAGTTGCTGCCCATTCAGAAGGACTTGGCAGGGGCCCAGTAGCCGGAACAGAGAAGCAGATTGAATTTTGAGACCTGGAAGCCAGGTGCACTGGCGGTGAGACTGACAGGGCCAGTATGGTGCCCACATGGACACTAAGACCTGTTACTTTGTGGGAAGCTCAGGAACCCTAACTTCCTGTGATGCTGCCCTCCAGGGCCTCTACCTGCAACATGGCACCTCCAGGACTAACCCTTCCTTGGCTGGTTGGTCCAGGAAAACAGGGAAACCGGTAAACGGTGAGTTGGCATTCAACACCATGAGTAGGCTCACAGAAAGGAGTCATTCTCTTTGTTAAAGAAACAAATATGCTTAAAGACATTGGTATTTGCTCTCTTCTGAGTGTTCACTAGCTTTGTCCCACTCAGCCTTCCCCACAGGATCTGACTGGGAAAAGGGGCACTTGCCCACCTCAAGGCCCTGGTCAGTTGCCTGGCCAGTTTCATGGCAGGGGCTGAATAGGCATCTGGCTGACTCCAGGGACACACCACTAGGGCTCAGGCATCCCTGGCTTTATTTCTGCCCTGAGACCCCTTCTCATCCTGGGTGAGGCTCCCCAAGACCTGTGGGACAAAACTTGGACATCAGAAGAGAGACCTAGCTCACGGTCACCTTCTCAAGTGGCTGGACTGCCCTGCCCAGCAGAGGGCCTTCAAAGGTTTGGGCTCCAGATGGGCGTGGCGTTGGAGAGCAGAGAAGAAAGATTTGCCAGGCTGGGAGGGGCTCACAATTGGGAGGAGCCCACGTTAGGAACATTCAGAGACCACTGCAGTGGGGGCTGGGAGCAACCTTAACACGTATGCCTGTCTCTCCTGGAGAGAGGAGACATGGCTTGTTCTTCCCTGGGCAGGGTGGGCAATTCAACCCTAGAAAGGACTTTCAGATGTCCTGTGAAGGGGGTCATGAACTCTCTGTCATTGTGCCATGCAAGCTAGCCTGGAGAGGGCGCTGGGTAGCAGGCTTATGGGTCAACCAGATGACCTCTGAAGTCCTGAGAAAAGGCCAAAGGTTCTGAGACTTGGGACTGAGGGACAGGGGAATGGGCTCAAGTCAAGGAAGGACCAGGGGTTAAGGGAGCCTCCAGGAACCCAAGGGATGTTGGAAATGTTTGTGCATGGGTCCTATCTGACAGGGAGCCAGGCACACACACACTCTGTGTGCTATAAACAGAGCCATGAGCCACAGGGCAGAGCCACAGGGTAGGACCACATGAGAGAGGGACAGAGGCCATGGCAGTTGGGAGGAGCCGTCTGAGCAGGTGAGGTCAGCCAGGAGGGCTCTCTGGGAGAGGTGACTCTCCTGCTGGGCAGGAAAGACATCTCTGAGTCTCTCCTGCTGTCATACTTCCCCCAGGAGAGCAGAGGCAGGCCACACAGCCTCTTGCCGAATAAGTGGCAGAAAAACCTAAGCCTTTAAAGAAAACCAAATTATTGAAGCTTACATGACCCAAAACCAAGTATTTTAAAGTGTGCAGTTAAGTGGCATTTAGCACATCCATTATGTTGGGCAACCATCCCTTCTATCTAGTTCCTCAACATTTTCATCACCCAACCCATGCCCATTGACCAATTCCTCCTCATGCCTCTTCTAACAGCACCTGGCAGCCATCAATCTGCCTTCCAAACCCACAGATTTGCCATTCTGGATATTTCATATCCTAAGCCATTTTTAAAAGAGCAAAAAAAGAACACACAAAACAACAGATAGTTGGGATCTGGTCCTTCTGCATGTTTCCAGCTGTGTGGTCTTAAGCATAAAATTTTGCCTTCCTCTGCCTCAGTTTCCTCATCTGAAAAATGGGCATAAGAGTGTCTCATAAAAAGGCTGTCATGGGCAAAAAGGGGTCATCTGGGCAGTGTGTTGAGTGCAGGTCTGCCCCTGGAAGCCTGGGTGCATTTTAGCTGCTGTTGCCACGGGCATCAGATGTTAGGATGGTGTGGGACAGGACAGTGGGAGAGTGGAAGGGCAAAGCCAGGAACAGGAGATGTGTTTTCCACTGGGCAAGGCTTGTGTGTGTCCCCTGGGCAGGTCCCAGACCTGTTTCCAGTCTGCGTCTACTTCTGTGATATTGGGCCTTAGTTTTCCCATCTGGAATGGCAGGGTCTCACAGTGGGTGGAGCCTGGCATGATGCTGAGGGTTGGGAGATACTCAGGAAGGAGTATTCTGTCCCCAGGCAGGGCTGCAGTGGGGATCATGATGGTCTCGAGAGGAAAGACCTGGACTGGGTGACAGCAGGCAGGTGCCCAAGGCAACAGTGATGGGGGCTGAGAGCAGGCAGCCGGGGCCCTGGCTCCTCTGGCGTGTCCTCTGGAGCCAAGCTTTTGAACAAGTGGCTGGATGCTTCCTGCCCTGGCTCCCCTTACAGGCGATCCATCAGCTCAGCTGTTACTGTCTGGGCCAGCGAGTGGCCATAAATGCGCCCGCCACCTCCCATCAGCCCCCACCCCCACCCCCTGCCCCCGCAAGTGGGCCAGGTTTTATGTTGTAAGAACACTGTGGGGCGTCTCAAACACACCGCTAATGACAGGCATCATGAAGCAATAAAAGTGATGGGGCTGGGAGGGGGCTGGCGGGAAGGGCGGGGGGCCGCCAGTCCCCAGCTCCCCTGGCGGTGGTGGCAGGAGCTCTAGGAGAATTGATTAGTCTTGGACGTGCTGACCTTTTTGTTCTTGAAAAATTGCTTTTGAGCAGCTGAGGCAATAAAAGTAAATTGATTCAGAGAGTACGAGGATGAAATTTGCGTTAGGCAGGGAGGGGCAGATAAACGCCTCTTGACGTCAGCACTCCTCCCCGGCCCCCCCGCCCCAGCCCCAACCCCTGGGCAATACAAGGGCAGGACCTGAGGAGCCTGGCAAGGTGGTGCTGGGGGCCGCAGGGCCTGGCACACACTCAGCAGAGCTTCACCAAATGTCTGGACAGAGAAATGAAACTGATAATGAAGAAGGGAGAGCTGGAGACGAAAAGAAGTCAGACTGTGGGGAAGGGAAGGAGGCAAAAAAGAGAAAAACACCAAGGGGAAACAGCTAGGGGAATTCAAGCTAGACAAGAAGAAGGCAATGAGGACCCAGAAGGGAGCCAGGGAAAGGAGAGAGGGGATGAGACTAGCCCAGGCTCTCCTGAACACTGCCTGTGCCTGACCATCTCATCGAATCCCCACAAAGCCTTATATTTGTCCCCATTTTATAGAATGAGGAAACTGAGGTCCAAGAAGGTCATGTCACCTGTTCAAGGTCACTTGGCAGGACAATGGTAAAGCCCACTAAACCCCTCTGAGGCCAGGCAGGGGGATCCCAAGGGTGGACCCGTTACTAAGTCATTGTCAACACCAAGGAGGCCCCCATTGCAGGGTGGTGGGCTGGGTGTCAGTCGTCCTGTGTGCCCCTCACCGCCTGGAGCCCATTTCTTCTCTGGGGGCCTTGGGGAAATGGCATGAGTCCTTGTTCGGGAAATCCAGAGCTGGTTGCCCAACATGCTCTGGGGAACTGACCCTAGTTGCTGGCCCAGGAGACATATTTGATCTCTGCAGTAGCCCAAACCACCACCCACCAGGGTGTCTCCACATTCATGAGCCACGATCCTGGATTTGGGTTTGGGGGTTTGAGATGTGGGATCCTGTGACTTTAGGGTTGGAGTGTGCAGCTTCAAATGGTGACTAAACACCAAATCAGGCCCGTGCAGTAAGTGGTTGATGTCTCTCTAAAATGCAGGCACCCCACGGGGTGAAAAAAACCTAAACACATCTAGACTCTGTGAATGATCTTGTCCTCAGGCTGCCCTCTGCCCCCAGCCGGCCCCAGAGGGACCAGCCCCCAGCTAAACGTCATCTCAGAAGTTCTGGATTCCACACCCTGACATGACTCTCCCACCCGCGGGCACAGCACCCTGCTAGTCTCTTCTCTGCCTCTGTCTCACCACACGCTCACACCTGCGACCTTCGCCCTCCTCTCTCTCCCAGCCTCGGGAGAGGGCCAGGAGGCCTTGCTGCCTCGATATCCCCGGAGGGAAGGGGCTTGCCAGAGTCTCCGCGAGGTCTGGCTTTCCAGCCTCCCTGGATGCCAGCACGGGACCGTCTAAGTGCCCCAGCCCCCACGCGCAGCTCCAGAGAGAGGCAGCCGGGGTCTGGCGTTGGCCGTGAGGGTTCGCGCTGCGGGTCCCAGAAGGGAGGGAGGGCGCGGAACCGCGGGGCGCCCCTCCCCCTCCCCCTCCGGGCTCCCGGGGGGCAGCGGGCCTGGGGCGCGCGGGTTGCCGGGCGACCGCCGTTGCCAGTGGAGACGCACACGCACACTTCCCCCTGGGCGGCAGAACTAACGCAGGCTGCTGCGGGGTGGTGGGTGCCTGCGCTGCGGGGCGCACAGAGGAGCCTGAAAGGAGTAATCGCGTGGGGGATCCTCCAACCCTCATGGTTCGGGGATGGAGGGCGACCTCTGGCCCCCATTACCTAGTCGGAGGCGGGAGGACCGCAGGACACCCACCCAGCATCTCCTGGCCTGGGTGCCAAGCCTCCCCATGCCCACCGGCCCTGAGCGAGTGCAGGAGAAAAAGCGGCAGTGACTCCACTCATGCTTCCCAACCCGACTGCCATCCGCCTGGCAGTTTGCCTGCAAAGGTCCCAGGAGGATGGAAAGGGAGATTTGTCACAGGAGATGGGTTATTTCCCTACAGGGAAACTCTGAGTGATAGGGAAACTTACCTCAAGTTTTAACTGCTAGCGATCCGACCAGCTGTGCTAGGATTCGAACCCAGACTCCTCACGCTGCTAACTTTGTTCCGAAGCTTGTGGGTAACCGTGGGCGGCGCTCTCGCCCTCTCTGGTTGCCCTCTTCCTGCTGTAAAAGGAGGTGGTTCCTGGATACGCGAGTGCAGCCTGGGGTGCAGGCTGGGGCCTGGCTCTGGGCCTGGAAGCCACTGCGGGGCCCGCCTCCCTCCCGAGCGGTCCTAACACTGCCAGCGCATGAATAAGGCCTGGCAAAGAGCCGGGGAGGGTGTGCAGAGGTCAGCCGAGAGGGCTGTGCAGGCAGCCTGCTTGGGACTTCATGCCAGGTGCAGCCAGGCGATTCTGCCTGGGCACAGCCTGTTTCACTTCCTCTGGAGCAGGGGGCAGCCAGGAGCGAGTGGTGGGGGCTGTAAACGGGGGACCCAGCCAGCCACGTGCTGGAGCTGAGAGCCGGGAACTTACTGAGGTCAGGTTTTCACCCCTAGTCCCCTCCCCCTGAAGACTAGTCTAGGGGAGCTGGCAGAAGTTGCCATGGGAGGTCTCCTCCCGTGTCTGGACTGGTGGTCCAGCCTGTGGCATCCAGGGCTAGGCTCCACAGCAAGATCCTTGCATGGCTAAGTTCTAAAAGACTCCAGGAATCTGTGCCCACAAATATGGCTAAAGGCCTACCAAGTGTCTAGTCTATGATTATTCATTCATCAAGATTCACTCAGGATTATTCAGTCAGCTCAGTACTACTGTGATCCAGTGGAAATTCCTCTGAAAGTGTTCTGGACTTCAGAGTAGCCGTGTTCAATATTCAATGGGCCATCCGAAGCAGGTCAGTGACTGTAACATTGAAAGGGCCTCTTTCTGGGGAAAGGGCATCGCTGCCACTTGGATAATGTACCCACCACCACCCAGATTTTGTCTTTCTCCCCAGAACCTGAGGCTGGTGGAAAAGGAAAGCCTGCTCTGCAGGGCTGTCCCCGTGGTGGCCCGTGAGCCGTCCACTCAGCACGTGTCCTGGCTGTGAGGGAGAGTGGTCAGGAACGCTAACTGCACAGGCCAACTTGCTGTACAAGGACGGGAAAGGCACTTGATGTGTGTGCAGCAAGGCAGGTGGCAGCATGAACAGTTAGGGGAAGTGTGCCTTCTCAGAGGAGCCACCACACATCTGTGGATAATGATTGGGGGGTGGGAGTGTGTCTATGTGTTCACCATCTGCAGGCACATAGTATGCAGTGTGCACACACAAGGCAACACCTGGGTGAATGCCTTTCCTGGTGAGTTGGTGACACAGTACGTTGGAGGGAAATGACTTTCCAGGGACTCCGAGCAGTATCCATGCAGAGAAGCAGGTAGTCCTTGCCTTGTGGCCAGAATTGTTGTCTTTGTTGTTGTTGTTCAGTTGCTAAGTCATGTCTGACTCTTTGCGACCCTGTGGACTGCAGTATGCCAGACCAGAACTGATCCCCCTCCCCAATCTGCAGGAGGGAAGTTGTCATGGAACCCCAACGATCCCAACTTCAAGTTCCCCAGAAGCCAACACTTTGGGGAGATCTGCTGAGGCTTTAATGGTCTGCCCTAGCTGAGAATATCTGGGTAACTGCCTTTTAGAATCAGTGGACAAGACACATGAAAACTCCACTCCTGTTACTTTGCAGCCTCCTTCAGGCTTTTGTCTTGGTTTGGCTTGTGACTGTCCAGCAAATTTCAGCATGTTGGATTGCTCACTTTTCCCACCAGATCTGGGTATCTCCTAACAGTCATCTCCATCATCAGTGAATGGAGATTTCATGCCCTAAAAGCCATCCATCCTGGTAGCGTTTGTTGGGTTTTGAAGGGGAGCCCACACCTGTTCCTGAGCATGGGCAGCTCATGATGCCACGCAAGCAAAGCCAGACTTACTGGAGAGGTGACAGCCCTGGTCTGTGTGTGGTCAGCCACCATCCATTGTGTCCCGCTATGGGTGGGTCTCGGCAGCACTGGGGGTAGCTGCGTGAGCCTGGAGGGGGTCCCTGTTCTCTGGAGAAAGCCGAGTGACCGCGTGCTCCTCTCACAAGGTAACGTGCTGTGTACAAAGACGGGAGAGCAGCTCATTCCAGCTCAGCCTTTATAATCCCACCTTTAGATCCTCCAGTGGGGGCAATGGGTGGTCTTTTTCAGTGCAGAGCAATGTTTGAGACAACTGAACTTCCCCGCAAGGAGACGTGGTGTATCCCAGATCAGAAAGCGCAACACCTATTTAATTCAGGGCTTCCAAAAAATAGACCTTCATGTAATTCTGTTTGCATGGAATGTCCAGAATAAGCACCTCCATAGAGACAGAGGATTAGTGGTTATTGACTGGAGGGATGGAGCAGAATGGGGAGTGACAGCCAATGAGCACAGTGTTCTTTGGGGTCTAGGAAAATATTCTGAAATTAGATGATGGTGGTGATTACACAGCTCTACATGACTGAAACCATTGAATTTTACTCCTTTCAATGAGAGAATTTATGATATGTTGATTGTGTCTCAGTAAACCTGTTAAATATTTTAAATAAGTCTCATGGGCAAATGTTCCTGATGGTAGTAACCAGTACGTACATAATTTCTTCTTTATTTTAAAAATATATGCACAGGTGTATGTAATGGGAAGACGGACAGGAAATACACTAAAAACACCAGCAGTGACTTTGGCTGGGTAAAGGGATCAGAGAAGGTTTTATTTTTCCTGCACAAACAGCCAGGGGGCAGAATCCATCTAGACTTGGGGGTGACGCTAAAGCCCCAGAGCCAAGACCCTGGACCAGCCCATCCCTGCCCAATGCGGACCCCGTGACTCACCAGCAGAGGCATCATGCATCAGGCAGCCAGGGGTCAGCTCCTCTCTGGGGAGGGAATGCTGCAGGGCCGGCCGGTGAGATGGGCGGGGCGGGCGTGGTGGGCAGGTTGACTCGTGAGCCCCATTCTGGCTGTGAGCTTCAACTGGTTCCCCTCCAGGCAAACAGGCAGGAGAGGTCAGGCAGGAGACCAGCAATAATTACCCGCCGGGCAGGCAGGCTTGGCACCCCTCCTTCATTCCCAGGCAGAGAGGTCACCCCTGGCGCCCAGGCCTGCCCTGATGCCACAGCCCAGCAGCAGAGCTGACAGACGCGCTCATGACCCTCCAGGACGGTTCAGGCGGTTCCCCAGGACGGAATCCAGCAGGGGGCCCATATCAGGGCCCTGGGCCTGACTCTCATTCTAGACTCCCAGCAAAATCCTTAGCTCCTCGAGTCTCCATGTGGAGCAACTGTAGCCCTGTGTTTTGCAAAGGAACTGGCTCCATAAATAGTGGTAGATGAATGGATGGATGAAGTGGGACAGCAGCCTGCCTGTCACCTCCGGGTGGCCGGAGGCGCACACTGCCTTGTAGGGGAAAGTGCCCAGGGAGCAGGGTCAGCACCACAGGCACCGCCTGAGTCACTTGGTTATTCCTGGCCGCAGAGGAGGCGGGACTGGGGCTGAGCAAGGAGGCCACCTGGCTGCCTGGGGGCTTGGCGAAGCTGCTGTCAGGGAGTTCAGCCCTGGGGTAAGTCAAGCAGGGGTGTCTGTGGCTGGGGTAGGAGGTTTTCAGAAGGCTGCTGGACGGGGCTGGAGGTCATGTCCAAATTAGGGCCTGAGTGCATGGATGCACAAGCTGGCAGCTTGGTGTGCTCAGCACCGCGCAGCTGGTCAGTGAGTGCTTCCCCAGGCCCTGACCTGCTCAGGGGACTGGGATGTGACCATGAATAAGGAGCCGCAATTAGCCCTCCCTTTCACTATCCTGATGCTGGTCTGGCTCGTGCTCAGGGATCAAGGGCTGCCTCGCAGTGTTTGTTGCCTCCAGAGCCCAGGGGAGCCCAGAAGATCACAGGTTCGGCCAGCTGTGGGTGCTGGCCCAAGGGAGGCCAAGCCGATGGAAAGCTCATGGCATGGATGTACCATGGGCTCCCCTCAGCACAGAGAGGCCACGGGAGTTAGTGCCAGATGCCAGAAACCCAGGATCAAGGCCCAGCTCTGCCTCCTTCTGTGTCGCCTCAGGCAAGTTACCTCACCTCTCTGAGCCCTGGTCTCCTTCACTGTAAGATGAAGTTAAAATAGTGGGTTCCAGAATCCATGCAAGGGCTTGGTGCAATAAACACTATATGCAAAGTGTTTGGCATGTAGTCTGTACTTAAAAAGTGGCAGCTGTTGCCATAATTTTTCTATTATTAATAGAAATAATATTAATATCATTACTATTACTGGCCAGTCTTAATATCTTTAATCCCAAGACGAGATCAGTCCCCAGGGCTTTCCCTCCATTGTTCAGCCTCCTCCCCTTTCTACATACCTAACTCTGGTGACTTAGGGTATGTTAAGCTACCTGGAGGGTAAGGCCCATCTCACAGAGGGGATGCTGTGAGATGGGCCTAAGCTATTCATATTCTCATGAATATGAAAGGTTTTGCCCCAAAAGCTCTTCTGACTTGGCAAAAGTTCCAAGTGCCCATCCTCAAACTTGTCCACTTGCTTTGTGACCATGGGTGTCCCTTCCCTTGCTTTGGTGGCCTCTTGCGTGGCCCCCACTAGTGCCTAGTGCCTGGTTCCCTCCCCAGTCAGCAGGGACCCAGAGCAGAGTTGGTGTGAAGGGGGTACTCCAGGCTCTGTCTGGGGGCCTCTTACACCCTGGCAAGGCTCAGCCAGGCAGGAGGAGGCAGCAGGACGGGGTTTAAGGAAAGGCCAAGGAAAGAGGAATCTCGGCCCTTGAAGTCAGCCTGTCTATTTTTACATCCCATCCCTAAAGGGGCCAGGACGGCAGGCCCATGGCCGTCACTCAGCATGAATGTAATCCCCAGGGAATCTGGTGTCTTTGGGAAATTGGACCCAGGTTGGGGATGCTCAGAGGCCCTCAGTCCCCCTGGGGGGACCTGAAACAAGGGAGATGCTGGCCTCTGGAATTAGACGGCCTGGCCTAAGCTGAGAGTGGGGCAGGGGCTCCACCTCTCCAGACCCCAGCATCCCCTCTGTGAGATGGGCCTCACCCTCCAGACCTGTTGAGAGCTGAGGGGGTGGAGCTGCAGGAGGGCTTCTGGGTGGGGTCTGCTTGGAAGCAGGCTGAGTAGGCCAACGCCTGCAGGCCTTCTGGAGAGGACTTGCCCTGGGGGAAGGCCCTGCTCCCCTGGGGAGGGCCCTCTGAGGGCATGGGTCAGGGGCCAGCACGACAGTTTGCTCAAACAGCAAAGGCCTCACAGCCTGACCGGTGGAAGTCAGGGAACTTCAGGGAGTTGGGGGGAGACTACCCGGATCTGCCTTCAGGAATAAGGGGCTGATTTCCGGCAGACAGCCTGGAGCTCTTGGGCCACCGTGGAAGGTTCTGTCACTCAGTGGAAGAACGGTCCTCAGCCAAGGGCATATCCTTCCCAGGGAAGCGGGCATCCAATGACCAGAGAGGCCCTGCCAGCCCTGCCTAGCTGAGGCAGCCCTGAGCCCAGGTGTGGACTCTTCCTCGGGGCTCCCCGAAGCTCCGCCCCTTCCTGCTACCACTCCCTCCTCAGGTGAGACCCCCAGCTGCTACGCCTCCTCCTGACCGCAAACAAGCCACTCAGCTCCACACAGCAGGATGGGCAGGTGTGAGGTCCTGAGAAGACCCCACGCGGATGCCGCCTCCAGTTCCCCAAGCACAAATCCACCTCCAGGACTTCTGGAATGGGTTGAACTGTGTCCCCGCAAAATTCCTGTCTATTCAGAACCTCAAAAGAAGAAAACACAGGGTTCATGCTGGTGTCATTAAGTTAAGGATCTTGTGATGAGAGCCTCCTGGATTTGGGGTGAGCCCTAAACCAGTGACTTCCATGAAGAGCAGAGACATAGAGAGACATGCAGAGGGGGCTGAGGGAGACGGAGGCAGAGACTGCGGTGATGCAACGAAGGAACGCCAAGGGTGGCCTGCACCCCCTGGGAGACAGGGTGCCCCCTCAGGGCCTCCACGGGGAACTGGCACTACTGACTGTGAGCGAATACATTTTTGCTGTTGTAAGCCGCTCAGTATGTAGTGATCTGTTACAACTACCGTGGGAAACGAATTCAGTTTAAAGACAAAATGGTCTAAAGGCACAGGGATCGCGGTCTGTCCCTTGCAAGCTGCCTTACTCCCCAGGTGCTCTGGTGCTGTGTGGTACTTTTATTCTGAAGTCACTTTGGCGTCTCAGCTGAAGAGAAATGATATGAGATTTCAGTTAAAGGAACAGGCTTGTAGCTGTTAGGGAATATTTGTTGGAGGGGAGCTGGTGTGGAAGAAGGGACACAATTGCAGGGTGACCCAGCACCCCATTTTAGCACTGAAAGTCCCACACCCCAAGAAACCTCAGTGCTGGGTGAGATGCACCCAGGCAGCCTTGTGGCCTGGAGGCCTTTGCAGTCCAGTCAGGTGAGATAAGGAGGCAAGAAAAGGAGGGAGCTGGTCTGGGGATGTTTGGGGAGAATCGGTGGGTCTGAGAGGCGTGAGGACAGGAGACACCAAGGCTGAGAGGGGCCGGTTCTCAAGAAGACGTGTTTCTCTTGGGATGTGTAGGTTGATGTCTGAGTGGGTTGTATGGCCTGGGAGCTGCTGTGCAGCCCTCCTAGACCAGCTAGGAGGCCAGTGTTAGAAGCAAAAGTGAGAGACCAGGATGCCAGGGGACCTCATTCCAACCATGTGGAGAAACAAATGCCCCAGAGCCCTGAGGGCAGGGGGTGATGCCAGCAGGGTGGTGAGAACCCTGAGACCACAGGACCCAAATGCTGGACACAGTGGGCAAGGCCAGCAGGTGCAGAGAGGAAACCGCAGCTCATTCACCCTGTTAAGAGGCACAGCAGGTGACAGAGAGACCCAAAAGCAGCAGAGCGATATGAAGAGGGGAAAGAGTCAGGTCACACAGAGAAACCTGATAAACACAACTTCAGCCCGGTGGTCAAGGTCGACATCGGCAACGATGGTCAGATGCCCTTGACATGACAAGTTGAGCGAGGCCCTTTATCTCTGAAGTCTTCCTCCCCTAAACGCACCACCCAGTCCGGTCCAGAGAACGACATCAGACTTGTCCCAGTGGCTGCGCTCTGCAAGGTATCTGAGCAGTGTTCCCGCAAAGCACCAAGGTCATCCAACCAAGGAGAGTCTGAGAAACTCACAGCTGAGTGGTGCCTGAGGAGACGTGACCAATAATGTAACGTGCTTCCTGGATGGCGTCCTGGAACAGGAAAAGGACATTAAGGAAAAACTACAGAAATCTAAAGGAAGCACAGGCTTTAGCTGGTATTTAGCTGGTAATAATACGTCAATACTAATTTGTTAATTGTGACAAATGTGCCATCCTTATGTATTAATTGTCCAAGAGAGCTTCCCTGGTGACTCAGATGGTAAAGCGTCTGTCTGCAATGCAAGAGACCTGGGTTTGATCCCTGGGTTGGGAAGGTCCGCTGGAGAAGGAAATGGCAGCCCTCTCCAGGATTCTTGCCTGGAAAATCCCATGGACGGCAGAGCCTGGTAGGCTACCGTCCGTGGGGTCGCAAAGAGTTGGACACGACTGAGTGACTTCATTTTCATTATGTATTAATACTAGCAGAAACCCGGGGTGGGGGTGTATGGGAGCTCTGCACTGGCTTGGAAGCTTTTCTATAAGTTTCCATTCTAACATTAAACGTCTGTTTCGAGGACTTCCCTGGTGGTCCATGCTCCCCAATGCAGGAGGCTCAGGTTCAATCCCTGGTCAAAGAACCAAATCCCACTTCTCCAGCTAAGAGCTTGAAGATTGTAACAAAGACGGAAGAATCCGAGTGTCGCAACTAAGACCTGGCACAGCCAAGTAAACATATAAACAAAATAAGTATTCTTTAAAATGTTTAGTTTTTTAAAAAAAGAAAGGAGCAACATTCACAGAGTACAGATAATCAGATTACAAAGGAAGAAATACAAATGGATGAATAAATATGAGAAAATCCTTGATCTTTCTGATCACTAAATAAAAGTGGACAACAATGAGATATTTTTGCCTTATCCTGTGGGCAAAGATGAAGACTCTGATGGTACCAAATGTTGGTGGAGGAGTATTGAAACAGGCACGTGTTGTTGAGAGCAAAGAAACTGGTAATTTGTCCCAACCACATAAACACAAGGGGAAGAAAGGTCATTTGCTGACGTCTGTTATAATATTCACATCTCTGTATACTGTGAACCAGCAGTTCCAATTCTAGAAACCTAGCCTCCAGAAACTGTGGGGAAAAAACATTTGCTTAAGGGCACAAAGATATTTGAAGCAGTATTGTTGGTAAGAGTGAAACGGAGGGAAAACGTCTATGAATAGAATATTGATTAAATATATTTTGATACATTTAATGGAATTTTAAGGATCCACTTTAAAGAACTACATACATTTTTATAGAATATATGAAGTTTATAGAGAAAGTTTTCCAAGATAGATGATTAAATCATAATGCAAAGGATTTCCCTGGTGGTCCAGTAACTAAGACTCAACGCTCCCAATGCAGGGGTTCCAGGTTCAGTCCCTGGTCAAAGAACTAGATCCCACATGCCCCAACTAAGAGCTCACATGGGGGAACTAAGACCTGATACAGCCAAAGAAATAAATACTTTAAAACATGATAAGTGAAGTGTAAGTTGCTCAGTCATGTCCAACTCTTTGGGACCCCATGGACTATACAGCCCACGGAATTCTCCAGGCCAGAATACTGGAGTGGGTAGCCATTCCCTTCTCCAGGGGTTTTTCCCAACCCAGGGATCGAACCCAGATTTCCCCCATTGCAAGCAGATTCTTTACCAGCAGAGCCACAAGGGAAGCCCAAGAACACTGGAGTGGGTAGCCTATTCCTTCTCCAGGGGATCTTCCCTACCCAAGGAATCGAACCAGGGTCTCCTGCATTACAGGCAGTTTCTTTACCAACTGAGCTATCAGGGAAGCCCTTAAAACATGATAAGACATGTTGTAAAACATTTACATGACTACACACACACACACACACAGGTGTACATAGACGCAAACAGGGCTGGTTTCATGGAGAACTACTTCTGAAGCCACACAGGGCCGCATGCTCAGAGGGACCTCTGCTTGGATTAAGGGTCTTAATAATTTTATTTTTGGACACGTGTTTTGTAAGTGAAGTCTGTGGGATGTTAGAGTGTGTGCATGAGCAGATATTTGGAGATACGCCCCCTTGCATATAGCGTTGGCAATGCCCCATGAGCACGGAGTTCTGTGGACCTGAAGGAGTTCAGTGAGATTGAGTGTGAGAATGAGGCTCGTGCATTATGCCTACAACCAATGAGAGGGAACATTGATGACTTCCAAAGGCCACACCTTCTGTTCAAGCCAGAACTTACTTTGAATGCAGAAAGAATGCAACATGGTTTTAAGAAATTGAATGACCAGGAAAACCTATCATCTACTTTCTGACCTGTGTTCCTTCCTTGTATCAGTCAACTGCTCATGCTGAAACAATGACATGAAAGGCAAAGGGAAAGTAGGGCACCCTTTCCCTCCTTTTCCTCCCAGCCCTTCTCTACTTATTGCCCTCCCAGAGCCCCTTTTCCTCACCCATCACAGGGAACAGGACTGGCCAGTTGTAAAGCAGTCAGGTCGAGGGTGAGCAGGGCCCTTGATGAATCCAACTGTTCTGTTGGATTTTCCATCAGTCTCGGTCAGATGCAATAGTTCTGGGTCCAGGGCTGGGTTCTGTGTCCCAGCCACCCTGGGTAGGGCATCACTTTCTGGCAGAAAGTGGTGAGGGGAGGAGCAGCTTGGGCAGGCTGTGATGGGGCTGGCACCCATGCAAGGTCTCAGAGGACATCCCTTGCACAGACCCTCCTTAGGAAGTGACTTGGATAGGCTTAGCCCAACAAAGGAGTGCCAAGAAGTAATGGGGCTTCTTCCAGCAGTTACACAGGGAATCACCCATGACCCAGTAAGTCCACTTGCAGGTGTGTACCCAAAAGAACTGAATACAGGGGCTCGAGCAAATACTCCTACACATGCTCATAGCAGCTTCACTCACCATCATCAAAAGGTAGAAACAACTCAGGCGTCCATCAGCAGATGAATAGAGACACAAAATGTGGTCCACCCATCCAATGGAAGAGTATCCAGGCTTAAAAAGGAAGTTCTGAGCACGATCCAACCCAGATGGAACACTGAAAACACGATGCTGAACGAAGGAAGCCAGACGCAAAAACCACGTAGAGTAAAATTCTATTTCTATGAAACGTCCAGAATAGGCAGAGTCCCTGGAGGGAGAAAGTAGAGCAGTGGTTTCCAGGAGCTGGGAGAACAGATAAACAGGGAGTAATGACTTAATGAGGTCAGAGTTTCTTTCTGGGGTGAAGAAAAGTTCTGGAACTAAATAAAGGGGATGGTTGCCCAACATTGTAAATGTACTAAATACCATTGAATTGTAGACTTTAAAATGATTCATTGAGACTTCCCTGGTGGTCCAGTGGTTAAGATTCTGTGCTCCCAGTGCAGGGGGCATGGGTTCAATCCCTGGTCATGGAAGTAGGATCCCATATACTGCACAGTGCAGCTAAAAAAAAAAATTAATAAAAAATGAAATTAAATCTCAGGCATCAACTTATAAAAATAAGTAAATAAAACAATTCATTGTATGCTATGTGAATTTCACCTCAATTTAGAAAAAGCGGAAGTAGTGCTAATTAGCAGCAGGGCTGGTGGTGGTGCTAGTAGTATTGTAATACTAGTAGTACTAGTACTAGTAGCAGTAGTAGTAGTACTAGTAGAACTGGTAGTGCTAGTAGTATGGGTAGTACTAGTTAGTAGTAGGAATAGCTTGGCTTGGACTCCTCGATTCTACCCCAGGTGAGGCACAAAGGGAGGTCATCCCCAAGATGCCAGCTGAGCAGTGGCACCCATCAGCAACCCTCCAGGCTAGAGCAGGAGCAAGAACCCCAGAGGGTCTTCTCCCTAACAGAGGCATTCCAGCGACTTTATCTGTTATTGATGAGTTGGAAGAACTCCAGCATAAGATAGAGGCAGGCAATGCCAGCAAAAGGGAAGACAGTTAGAGGCCCAAGGAAAACACCAAAGTCGTAATCATTATACGCCACTCAGCTGTGCACTGAATTTTTATATACAGTCATAATAATATAACGTTATTGATCTTCTACTTTTAGTACCAACCGATAAAGAAAGCATCGACCATGAGTGGTTACAGAGTAGACGACAAATATCAGCAGCCTTGGCAGTGCCCAAGAAGCAGAGCTGTGGGGTGGGGTGTGTGGGAAGGGGAGTCCCAAAGGGCAGGGCAGGAATTCTAATATCCTTCACCTTCCCAGAGGGAAGCTGAAACATGCTGGGACAGTCTTTTGTGGCTCTAGAAATGGAGTGGGACAAAGTGACATGGATAAGGAACAGGGGAGCTAAAAGCAGTGGTAGAACTGAAGGGCCAGCAGCAAGAGGAGACAGAGGACTTCACTCATGCCTGACATTGATGGAGCGCATATCTGCATCTTTGAAAGTCTGCAACTTGGAGGTTTGTTTGTAGGGGACTTCCCATAAAACCAATTGTACACAAGCTTTTTCAGAAAACTGAAGCAAGAGAACATTTGCCATTTCATTCTATGAGGCTTGTACTACCCTGATACAAAAATCAAAGATGTTACAGGAAAAAAAAAAAAAACACAGACTTGGGAATTCTCTGGCAGCCCAGTGGTGAAAACTTGGCACTTTCACTGCCATGGTCTTGGGTTCAATTCCTGATTAAGGAACTAAGATCCCATAAGCTTTCCAGCACGGCCAAAAAAACAAACAAAACGCAAAAAAAAACAAAACAAAAAAACCCACAGATCAATATCTTTCACAAACAAGGTACAAAATCATTAAGCAAAATTTTAGAATTTTAATGATTTATTAAATGTATTAAAAATTTCATTATATACGTAAAGAAAAATGCAACATTACAAGGGGGAAACCCAGGAACAAAGACTGGTCCAATATTTGAAAATCAATCAATGCAGTCCACCATTTTAACAAACTTAAAAGAAAAGCTATATGATTATCTCAAAATAGAGAAAGAAAAAAGCACTTGACAAATCCAACATCCATTGGTGACCCCCCAAAAGAGAAAATTCTTAGCAAACTAGGAAAAGAAGGGAACTTCCTTAGTCTTATACAGGGCATCTATAAACCCCATGCTGCTGCTGCTGCTGCTAAGTCGCTTCAGTCGTGTCCGACTCTGTGCAACCCCATAGATGGCAGCCCATGAGGCTCCCCCGTCCCTGGGATTCTCCAGGCAAGAACACTGGAGTGGGTTGCCATTTCCTTTTTCAATGCGTGAAAGAGAAAAGTGAAAGTGAAGTCGCTGAGTCTTGTCCGACTCTTAGCGACCCCATGGACTGCGGCCCACCAGGCTCCTCCATCCATAGCTAACACCAAAATAAATGATGAAAGACTAAAATTTTCCCTCTAAGATCAGAAACAAGACAAGGATGTTCACTTCCCCCACTTCTAGTCAACATCATATTGGAGGTTCTAACCAGTAAAGTAAGCCAAAGGAAAAAAAAAAGCATTCAGAATGGGGAGGAGAAAACCTAGATTGTCATTATTTGCGGATGATAGTAACCATCTATGTAAAAAATCTAATGGAATCTAGAAAAATGTCTGCTAGAACTTATAAGGGAGTCTAGTAAGATTACTGGAGAAATATCAATACATTAAAAAAAATCAACTGTATTCTATATAATAGTAATGACCAGAAATTTTAAAAGTTTAAATATCATAAATAACGTCAAAAATACAAAACACTTAGGGATAAATCTGACAAAAAGATGTCTAAGAATTGTACATTAAAAACCACAAATCATTGCTGAGAGCAATTTAAATGATCTAAGTCAATGAAGAGAGACACTTTGTTCCCCCAAATTATATATAGATCCAAGGCAATCCCAATCAAAATCCCAGCAGGCTCTTTTTGGTAGAAATTGAGAAACTGATTCTAAAATTCACATGAAAATATAAAAGAACCTAGAACAGCTGAAACAAATTTGAAAAAAAAAAAAGCATGAAGTTGGAGAGCTAACGTTACCCAATATCAAGACTTCCATAAGCTACGGTAATTGAGGCCGCAGGCTATTAGTGTGAAGGGGAACAAATAGATTGATGGAATGGAAATAGATTTGTACATCCCTGTACAACTGATTTTTTACAAAGGTGCGAAAGCAATTCAGTGAGGAGAGTAGTCTTTTCAACAAAGGAAACATTTGGACATCCATATGCAAAAAGAACACTCCAATTCATACCACCCACCACTACAGAAAGCAACTCAAAATGGATCATTGACCTAAATGGAAACCAAAAACTACAAACTTCCAGAAAAAAAAAAAGAGAGCGAGAGAGAAAATTTTGTGACCTTGAGTTAGGCCAAGATATCTTAAATACAGAAATACATAAAAAGAAAAAATCAATCGGAGTCGTCAAAGTTAATAACATTTATTAGGAGTTGCCTAGGGCTTAGGGTGGGGTGATTGCTAATGGGGATGAGGTGATGAAAATGTTCTACAAATTTGCACATACCTGTGAATTTCTAAATATCTTTGAGCTGTACACTGTAGTGGTATTGTATGATGTGTGTGTGTGTGCTCAGTCACTCGGTCATGTCCTGCTCTTTGTGACTCTATGGACTGTAGCCCACCAGGCTCCTCTGTCCATGGAATTTTCCAGGCAAGAATACTGGAGTGGATTGCTGTTTCCCTCTCCAGGTGACCTTCCAGACCCAGGGATTGAACCTGTGTTCTCTTGCTTCTCCCGCATCAGCATGCAGATTCTTTACCACTGTGCCACCTGGGAAGCAGTATGGAATGTGAAGTATATCTCAATAAAGTTATTATAATTTTTAAAAGAAAAAAATTAATACTTTTGCTCTTTGAAAGACTGTTAAGGGAATGGAAAGATGCAAACAAGGAAAAATATTTGTAAATCACATATCTAAAGAAGGTTGCATATGAAGAACATAAAAGAAACCTTCAGTGTTACGGAACCTAGGAAAACAAACAACCCCCTTCCCCTGACCACCCAAAAAATCCTCATATATGACTTGAACAGACACTTCATCAAAAAAGATTTGTATGAAAAATAAGTACATGAAAAGATAGTGAGCATCATCAGTTATTTGAGAAATGCAAATTAAAACCAGAGTCAGATACCACCACACACCTATCAAAATGACTAAAATTAAACATCTGATGACATTGATGATGATGTGGAGAATCTAGAGTTCCCAACACTGATGGTGAAAATACAAAATGGCACAATTGCTTTGGGAAAGTTTGACAGTCCTTAGAAAGTTAAAGTATATCACATGACCTACCCATCCCATTCCTGGGTAATAAAGGCATGAATACAAATGTTCTTAGCAGCTTCATGTGTAATAGTCAAAAACTGAAGACAACCCAACAACAGGCGAATGGATAAAGAAGCTGTTATTTCCATGCACTGGGACACGCAATAAAAAGAAATGAGCTATTCATATACACAATGGCGTGAACCAATCTCAAAACTAGGCTGAGTGAAGGAAGGAGAACAAAAAAGCATGTACAGTATGATTCCATTTATATAAAACTCCCCAAAATGCAAATGAATCTTTGGTGACAGAGAGCAGCAGATCAGGGTTTGCCTAGGGAAGGTCTGGGTGTGAGAAGGCAGGGAGTAGGGAGGAAGCATAGACTGGGGGAGTGTTCACGGATGTGTTCACTATCTTGAATACCTATGTCAAAGTTGATCAAATTCTGTCTTTTAAATATTCGCCTGAGTTTTTATATGCCAATTATACATCACTAAAGCCATTTTTTAAACAGTAATGTATCTTCATTTTAGCAAGTGAAACAATGCAAAGACAAATAAAGAAAACATAATCACTGTCTCCTCCTTCCCTCCATTCTCTCTTCTCTAAGGTTTCCAGTGGGCTTCCCAGATAGATCGGCCTTCCCTCATAGCTCAATTGGTAAAAAATCTGCCTGCAATGCAGGAGGCCCCGGTTCGATTTCTGGGTTGGGAAGATCCACTGGAGAAGGGACAGGCTACCCACTCCAGTATTCTTGGGCTTCCTTTGTGGCTCAGCTGGTAAAGAATCCACCTGCAATGCGGAAGACCTGGGTTCGATCCCTGAGTTGGAAAGATCCCCTGAAGAAGGGAAAGGCTACCCACTGCAGTATTCTGGCCTGGAGAATTCTGTGGGCTATGGCCCATGAGGTCACAAAGAATTAGACACGACTGAGCGACTTTCACTTGTCACGTGCCACTTCCCTAATAGCTTAGTTGGTAAAGAATCCACCTGCAATGCAGGAGACCCTGGTTCCATTCCTTGGGCTGGGAAGGTCCACTGGAGAAGGGATAGGCTACCCACTCCAGTATTCTTGGGCTTTCCTTGAGGCTCAGCTGGTAAATAATTCACCTTCAATGAGGGAGGCCTGGGTTTGATCTCTGGGTTGGGAAGATCCCCTGGAGAAGAGAAAAGCTACCCACTCCAGTATTCTGGCCTGGAGAATTCCATGGAATTTATAGCCCATGTGGTGCGAAGAGTCAGACTGAGCGACTTTCACTTTTTCAGGGCTGCTCTGTAAGCCATGGTGTGAATTTACTGCAGTTTATATAATCATCCCTCTAAAAGCTGCCCATTTCAGTTGTTTCCAGTTTGTTTGTTTGCTTTGCTTTGGTTTTGCCCACCACCACCAATGCTGAAAGCGTTCTTTTATGTCGATTTTCATAGACTATTATTTTTATTTCTGTAGAAGAGGCTCCCACAGTGGGATACTGGGTCAGAAGGTATGTGAATTATTTTCTTCTCAGTATATATTGGCAGATTATTTCTGCCAGGCATGTGTGAGATGTCAACGTCCTGCATGGTTTTGCCTCAGTGGATCTTAGCGTTTGTATAAAGAGTGAGCAATATATCATTTTGAATTTTCCTATCAGTGAGGTGAAATATTATTTAATTTTGCCCACTAGACATAGTGTGATCATTGTATCCATATTCTTTAATCTGGTTTTCTTTTGTCAGGGTTTATATGTACTTGAAATTCAATTGACTATTTAAATCTTATTTTCTATGAATTACATTTTTCTATCGTCTTTTTCTCTGTTGGGTTGTTTAGCTGTTTTTTATCAAATCATATTAGCTTGTTGCATATTGAGGAAATTGAACATATGATACACATCTATATACACATACATTATATACATGCAAGCACAAAACGCACATGTCATGCATGTGCACAACCATTGTATATACACACTTGTATCACACAGCTACATGTAGGCATGCCTACATATATACACATGCATTATACACCAATATATATATATACATAAGTGCATGCACACAGATATAAACATGCACATATATACATATGCATGCACCAGCATCCTATTTACATATACACATACACATGCTCATACAAGACATATATACAAATACATGCCTGCAGGAGTTCCCTGGTGGCCTAGAGGTTAAGATTCCAGGCTATCATTACCCCAATTAGGGTTGAGTCCCTTGTTGGGTAACTGAGATCTTGCAAGCTATACGACTTGGCCAAAAAAAAAAAAAAATGTCTGCATTCACATATATACACACGCATGCAAAATAAACATACACACGCATACACATGCATCACATGCACACCATGGGGAGAAGGGTGGGTCCCGGGGCCATTCCAGCAGGAGGATCCAGAGCCTGGACAGGGTGAAGGGTGGAGCCACAGACAAGCAGGGGGCAGGCAGATGGGCTGTGGGTGGACTAAGCAGCCACCCCAGCCCTTGGAAAGGGTTTTGAGAACCACTTGGCTCTCTGTGACAGCCTCCGCCACCTCCTGGCACCCATATGGTGAGGCTCTGGGGTTCCTGCAGTCCACACCCCAGCACCTCCAGCCAGTCACACCTCGATTCCCCCCTCCTCACCTCCTACCAAGAAGATTGCTACAGCACTGGGTGAGCAAGTGGGGCTAGGTCCTCTGAGGAGCTTTGATGTGGACTTCTTCCCTGCCTGATGTCTCTTTGAGGAGTTTTGGGTGAGCAGTTTTTGACATGTTAAATGAGAAATTGCTTTTTTTCCCCTCTCACTCATAAGACTCCACTCTTAAGACTTTAATTGCAGAGGCTCTGGGCTGACAAGTGCTTGTCTCAGCCTGGCAGGTGCAGGCGATGTAAACTTGCAGCGTCTGGCAGAGCTGAGCCACGGAGCCTTGGTGAGGATGCCAGCTTCTCCCGACACCACGTGGCAGCTCCAGGGGCAATGTGGGGCAAGGAGGGTCCCTCGGGTGTGGGCACTGTTATGTGCCAGATTCACACCATCATCTAATTCCTTCTTGGGTTCTCAGACCTCCCAGCCCATCTAGAAAAAAATTTTAAGGAGAAAAGTAAAGGCAGCTAAGCAGGAGGGAGGTGTCCATGCTTCACTGAAAGTGTTAAAAAATTTTCTTTCTGTTAATTTTTTAAATATCTATTTATTTATTTGGCTGTATTGAGTCTTAGTTGTGGCAGACAGGATCGCTGAGGTATGCAGGATCTAGTTCCCTAACCAGGGATGGAACCCAGGCCCTCTGCCTTGGGAGCACAGCATTTTAGTCACTGGATCACCTGGGAAGTCCCTAACATGTTGACACTTTTAGATAAATTATGAGTGTGTGTTGTAATACCCAGAGCAACCACTAGGAAAACCATACACATAGACTCACCCAAAGTGAAGTCGCTCAGTCTTGTCCGACTCCATAGACTGTAGCCCACAAGGCTTCTCCATCCATGGAGTTTTCCAGGCAAGAATACTGGAGTGGGTTGACATTTCCTTCTCCAGGGGATCTTCCCCACCCAGGGATCGAACCTGGGTCTCCTGCATTGCAGGCAGATGCTTTACCCTCTGAGCCACCAGGGAAGCCCAGACTCACCCAAAATCACTGCAAATAAATCAAGATGGACTCCTAATGTTCAAGTAATCCACAGAAAGGCAAGAGAAGAGGAGCAAAGAAAGCAAACAGAAAATCAACAATAAAACAGCAGACTTAAGTTCTAACATGTTAATAATTTGCCTTAATGTAAATTATTTAAATACACCAATTAAAAGGAAGAGATTGGCAGAGTCTGTTTTTTTTAAGTGATCCAACAATATGCTGTTTACAGGAAACTCACTTCTAATTCAACTATGACATTTCCCTGAAAAGGATCCACAAATGGCGAATGAACATAGGAAAATACCTTCAACACTGAAAGCCACGAGGCAAATGCAAATACAGATCACAATGAAATGTTGCTACACATCTATCAGCATGGTTCAAATAAAAAAATAGTGACCACACCACACTCTGGCAATGATGCAGACACACTAGGTCACTCATGCATTGCAAATAGGAGTGCAAAATGAGACAGCCCCTCTGGAAAACAGATTGGCAGTTTCTCACAAAACTAAACATGCATTTGCCATATGACTCAGCAATTGCACTCTTTAGCACTTACCCTAGAGAAATGGAGGCTTATGTTCACACACACACACAAAACCTGTCCATGAATGTACATGGCAGACTACTCCTAATAGCCCAAAATTGGACCTTCCACAGGTAAATGGTTGAACAGTATATCCACACCATGGAATACTACTCAGCAATAAAAAGCACTGTTGATTTAGTCTTGGATTAATCTCCAGGGAATTATTTTCAGTGAAAAAAAGCCAATTCCAAAAGGTTATGTAGTATATGATCCCATTTATATAACATACTTGAAATGACAAAATTATAGAAAATGGAGTGCAGATGAGTAGATCCTGGGCAAGGTGCGGGGCGGTGGGAGGTGCATTGGAGAGTGGAGGAGAGAGGTAGTAGTGGTTATAAAAGGCGATACCAGAGATCCTTGAGGTCATGGAACCGTTCAGTATCTTGGCTGTGGTGGTGGATATATGAACCCACACAGGCGATAGAGTTATTGAAACTAAACACACATGCAGATGAGTACAAGCAAAACCAAGGAAACAGTAAGATGGGGCATTTATATCAACAGTGATATCTTGGTTGTGACATTGTGCCATGGTTTCATGAGATGTTACCACTGGGTGACCCTGGGTAGTTGTGCTACACGGGAGCTCTCTAGGTTGCTTCCTCCAACAGCATGAGAATCTACAATGATCTCAACATAAAAAGGTCAACTTAAAAAAATAAATGAACAAAAATAAACAAAAACCAAACCAAATTCCTTCCGGACTGCCCTGACCTTCAGTCCTGTCTTGTGACTCCCCCACTCCCCCTACTCTCATCACTGCTCCTCCAGCCTCCAATGACCACAGTACGTCACTAAATTCAAGGTTATGGCTTATCCTCGATTCTCCCAAACAAAACGCCTGTCATGGGGTTGGCTCGATTTGCAGGTGTTTTCTTTGGAAAAGAGATCCAGGGAGCAGGAGTGAAGAGGAGAGAGCATGAAGCAGGGAAGGCCATGACCCAGGGAGATGCTGCTTTATGGAGTTGCCATTGCAACGGCGCCTGACCCTGGGGGTGTAACGGAGCACAAAGGGGAGAAGCATTTGTTTGCCGTAGACGCCTTGTCTGTCAAGGATGACTCTGAGAAATGTACTCATGGGGTGCACATGTGTGGGTGCCGAAAGGATTCCTTTGGATTCCCCCACCTTGGACAGATGAGAAGCAGTAGGATTGAAAGCCCACCTCTGGCCTCTGACCCATCCGCCTCTCACGGGACCCCTTGGAGCCTCAGCACATGGCATATCTGGCAAGCTCCTCCCACAAGCCTTCTACCTATGGTCAAGCTCAAAGCCAGCGATCTCTCTCCCCATAGTCCATGGCTCCAGGGTCTGGGGGTGGGCTTTTATCCCATTGCTGGTAAACTCCAGGGATGGAAAGATGTGGGGCCCAGTTAAAATCTCTGTGTGTCCGCCTCCCACCTCCCACCCTGGCCAGCACATGCCCAGCTGCTCTGGCCACCCAGCTCAGATAAAAGTTCAGAGAGAGATCAAAAGTCACCATGCACCTAACTGGCAGAATGGAGGTGCACACAGACTGCCTTTTAGGAAAAACTAGAAGGCCCGCAGGGGCCTGGCAGAAGGAACTCGCTGAATCGATGCCTGTTGGAGGGCTGTGTTCCCAAAGCACATGAGCCCAGGACGAGGGTGGACCGTGCTCTGGCCGCAGCACCGAGACCAGAGCTTCCCCCAGGTCATGGGTCATAGCCCCATCAGGGAGGCAGTTGGGGGAGGTGTCCGGCACCACCGAGCAGGATGTGGGGTTTCTATTACTGATCTGTCTCTACACTCCATGTCTTTCAGACTCGGTGTCCTTCACAGCATAGCAGCCAGGACCAGGAGTCCTTGGTGAAGGCTACCCTAATCCAGGATGCATGTGTCCCGAGAGAAAGGAGGGGCCTCCGCTTCACCCCAGGCCCTAAATCACTCCAGGGTTTCCCAGGCATCTTTCTGCAAATCCAAGAAGAAAGGGTGTGTGGAGATTGCAGGCCACTAGGTAACTGTGGAGTCCTGGCCTGAGGTCACCTGGGGTCATCTAGACTGCCCCCACCCTTTTCTTCACAGCAGGATGGGGAATTTGTTCCTCTGAATCACAGTTCACTGCCCTGGCTGTCATGAGAACCACCTGGGCAATTCTGTACAAAAAAAAAAAAATCCACCCAGATTTTGAAGCAGTTGGTCTGGTCAGGACCCCAGGGTGGTATTATTTTAAAGCTCCTTCATGATTCTCCTGTGCAGCCTAGGTGCACAGTCCACTCCAATCTCCAGGGCCATCACAGTGAGAGCTACTGGTACCACGTTACTGATGTCTCAAGGCCTCCATGTGCTTATCTGTAAAATGGGAACATGATGCCTACCTCATAGGTATGTCATGAGGAGTAAATGGGAAAACCCTGGCAGGTGTCAGGGACCCCATAATGAGTGTCCCTCTCTTGAAAGCCCTCTTCCTGTGTTGTCCAAGTCCCAGCCTCCACTATGCTGTTAGTGGAACTGGAACTGTCAGCCCTGAGTTCAAATCCTGTGATGCTGCTTCCCAGCTGTGTGACCTTGGGCAAAGACCACGGAAGGCCCCAAATCTAGAGAGCTCCTAAAATTTGAACCTCACATCACTTCGCAGACCTATTCAGTAAGGACTCTCTGGGACCAGGATGCTGGCATTTTTATTTTAACCAGAACACTAGGCACCGGAGACAGCCAACCAGACGCCCATACTTAGGGTCCACAACCTTAGAGCTCCAAGCTTTTGTTTTCCCCTCCGGGAAATGGGGTAATAACAATGATCTCATTTTTCACAGCACTAAATGAGACCACAGGAGTGAAGGGGCCTCGAGAGTGAAAACACAGAAACAGGTGGGGACGAGCGGGGTTCTGCTTCTTCCCCTTCCCAGCTTCATGATCCCTCTGAGGCTACACCTGCCTCTTCCAGGTGGGTTCAGGCATGGTTAGTGTCAGTGGCTGCTTAGGCCCCACCGTCCAACTAGATGGTCTTCCCTGCGGTAACTCTCCTGGCCTCTGGCCTGCCTTCGGCTCCTGCAGGTGGTCTGGCTGGTGAGTTCGATGGAAAGAGAGAAACACATGACTCAGCCTCCCACTTCCTCCTTGGGTCCTACCAGCTGCACCGGCCACACAGGAGCCTCTGCTCCCCAGGCCAAGAAAACAGGCAGGGCCCCCAGGGCAGGACCAGCTGCTGGATTTGAGGGACCCAGAGCAAACGAAACTTTGGGGCTCTTGTTCAAAAATTATGGATAATTCTAAGACAGAAGTTGTTGTTGTTTAGTCATAGTTGTAAGTTGTGTCTGACTCTTTTGCGACCCCATGGAAGGTAGCCTGCCAGACTCTGTCCGTGGGATTTCCCAGGCAAGAATACTGTAGAAGACAGTGAGGGCAGAGCACTAAACCAAGGGTGGCGAGGTTGGGAGTGCTTGTCCCACTGGGCAGGTCGCCTATGGTGAAGCCACCTTGCCCCAGGGGAGTGGCAGGGGTCCAGCTCAGCTATCGACACAGTGGGAAGCGAGCGACGAGCAGACCAAGCCACCTTCTTCACCCAGAGTGCCTCCCTCGGCCTTTCAGAGCCTTACCTCTCACTCCCCGTTTGTGATATTTAAGTGGAGTTAAAAGGAGCTGTTCATTCACCCACTCAGGACACTGACAATCTGCAGGGAGACTTGACAAGGGAAAAAACCACACTCAGAACCTGTCTTCTAGATATACATGGTCCAGAAGGCAAGGCCTTTGCTTAATCCCACTCAAATCCCTCTTGCTGCAATGTCAACCTTCTCCTCTGGCCCAAGAGGTGGGCGGGGCTCTCTCAGAGGGCCAGTAATACCACTTAGTCCGGAGCCTGGATCTGAGGTCTCAGCGCCTCCCGGCACAGAACTGCCTCACCTTCCGCCCACTGTACACACCCAGAGCAAGGGTGCTGTCACCCCGATTCCTCCCTACCTTCTCATCAGCAAACGCTGCAGAAGAACCCACTCCCTGGACTTCTGTCCATCCCTTGCCCTGGTTCCAGTCACAAGATTCCCAGGTTAAGCTGTTGCAATATTAGCCTAACCACCTCCCTTGCATATCCCTCTAGAATATTTTCCAATTGAGCTCAGGCCCCAAGCAGTTTGGCACACCCTGTAGGGGACAGACCCCAATTTCAGGGCCCTGGATTAAAAGCCCTTGGCTGCTGCAGCTCCTCAGAGATCTGTGGCCCCAGACCAAAGGGACCAGTCCCCCACACCCCCACCCCATGCTGACCCTCAGTCAGAGCTGGGCTATTTGGCTACTTGGTTTCCAACCTGCTGATGGTCCCTCTTGCTCTGTACCTCCAGACTGAGGCTGGCAGGGGGCCAGGGTCATGCTTGTTACTGAGGGGCAGGGGTTGGTGGAATTAGACCCCCTTCATCTCCCTCTCTTTAGTGGTTGCTGAGAAAAGAGGAAGAGAGCCGCCAGGTCAGAGTTTCCTTGGGAGGTACCCACCCTGACAGTCTGCTCCCCCAGAGACCTCCAATCCTCAAAATCAGGTGGGCATCTCCCTAAAGGAGGGAAGGAGGAGGAGGATGGGCTAGTGGGTGGAGGTATAAGGTAAGCTCCCCTGCCACTCCCCAGAGCTGGTCTACCAGGCAAGGTCTCAGGGACAAACGCTTAAAGAAGAGGCTCTTCTTCCTCACACTGTACCTGCCTCTCTGCAAGTGACCCACAGATACACCCATGTTTAAGAACCTTGGTGAGGACCAGAGAGAAAAGGGTACCAGGAGTCTGCCTGATGGGGAAAGCAATGTGAGGGGCTGCAGGGGGCGGGGGAGAGTTGGGAGACAGAAAGACCAATTCCAGAGCCTTCCAAAGGTTTGCCCATCCCCCAAGCCAGCAGTTAATCCTCCACCTCTGCTACTTAACCTCTCCCACTAGGGGCCGGGCACTTTAACTCCATTTAAATAAGCCCTTGAGGGCCCAGAAGAAATTGTTGCCAGCAATTCAAAAGCCCTGAACCCTCAGGGCAATCAGTGGCTTACTGTCCAACTGCCCTGGGTTCCAGGCTGTCACCAGAAGCCTTCCCATGGCTCAGAGGCCCAAGCCTACTATCCAGGGGAGGAGGATCCCCCAGGAGGGTGATGTCGGTACCCCAAAGCTTGGTATAGGCCTCGCAGGCCACACTCCACTTGGCTTCAGTTCAGTTCAGCTCAGTCTCTCAGTTGTGTCCGACTCTTTGCGACCCCATGAATTGCAGCACACCAGGCCTCCCTGTCCATCACCAACTCCCGGAGTTCACTCAAACTCACGTCCATCGAGGCGGTGGTGTCATCCAGCCATCTCATCCTCTGTCATCCCCTTCTCCTCCTGCCCACAATCCCTCCCAGCATCAGAGTCTTTTCCAATGAGTCAACTCTTCGCATGAGGTGGCCAAAGTACTGGAGTTTCAGCTTCAACATCATTCCTTCCAAAGAACACCCAGGACTGATCTCCTTTAGAATGGACTGGTTGGATCTCCTTGCAGTCCAAGGGACTCTCAAGAGTCTTCTCCAACACCACAGTTCAAAAGCATCAGTTCTTCGGCGCTCAGCCTTCTTCACAGTCCAACTCTCACATCCATACATGACCACTGGAAAAACCATAGCCTTGACTAGATGGACCTTTGTTGGCAAAGTAATGTCTCTGCTTTTGAATACGCCATCTAGGTTGGTCATAACTTTACTTCCAAGGAGTAAGCATCTTTGAATTTCATGGCTGCAGTCACCATCTGCAGTGATTTTGGAACCCAGAAAAATAAAGTCAGTCACTGTTTCAATTGTTTCCCCATCTATTTGCCATGAAGTGATGGGCCCAGATGCCATGATCTTCGTTTTCTGAATGTTGAGCTTTAAGCCAACTTTTTCACTCTCCTCTTTCACTTTCATCAAGAGGCTCTTTAGTTCCTCTTCACTTTCTGCCATAAGGGTGGTGTCATCTGCATATCTGAGGTTATTGATATTTCTCCCGGCAATCTTGATTCCAGCTTGTGCTTCCTCCAGCCCAGCATTTCTCATGATGTACTCTGCATATAAGTTAAATAAGCAAGGTGATAAGAGGGCATCAGAGGGAAGTCAGAGGAAAGTAGGAAGGTACAAGGCCAAAGCAAAGAGTCACCTGGAATTAGGTGTGAGCAGAATCAGTCCCTCTAGGTCTGAACAGACTCAGTCTTCCAGGTGTGGGGCGACTTTCACTCTAAAATGCTTGAACCCCAGTGTCTGAAGCCACCCAGCACTTAGAAGTTAGGCTACCAGACAAGACATAGAACACAGCTAAATTTGAATATCAGATACACAATAAATCATTTTTTAATATAACTATGCCCTGGACTTGCATGGGACAGTCATTGTTTATCCAAAGTTAAAATGTAATTCAGTGTTCTGTGCTCCCCTACGAGGGTAATGTCAGTACCCCAAAGCCTGGTATAGGCCTCGCAGGCCCTATTCTCTGTCCACCTGGCTTATCTTCCTCTAATATTTTCATTCGCAAAATCCTCTGTATTTTCATTTGCAAAATCCTCTGTATTTTCATTTGCGAAATCTGTCAATTGTAACTGAAGGCTATCCTGTAACAGGGGTTTGGTTTCAGTTTATTAAATCCCTTGATAGGAGGAGGCAAGATAAGAAAGTTAAGTGAAAAGTTGGATAAAGATCTATAAACACACTATCATCATTACTTGTTTTTAAGTTTTAATGTATATTCTCCTAGAGAGGAACCCACATATAGACACTGTCCAAGCCCGAGACGGAAACAGAGGAGATGGACAGACATGGAAGAAAGGCTGGGAGGAAAGTTCCAACAGGTTAACGGTGGCTATGTTAAGCAAGTGACTGCAGGTTCCTTGCTTTCACTTTTTAAATTTTTCCAACATTTTTCAGTAAACATGTGTTACTTGATAAAAAAGACATTTTAAGTTCATTACTTAGGTGGAGAATCCTTTAAAATTACTAGTGCATTGTTGGCTTCCCCAGTGGCTCAGTGGTAAGGAATCTGCCTGCAATGCAAGAGACTCAGGAGACATGGGTTCTATCCCCGGGTCAGGAAGATCCCATGGAGAAGGAAATGGCAACCCACTCCAGTATTCTTGCCTGGAGAATCCCAAGGACAGAGAAGCCTGGCACGCTACAGTCCATAGGGTCACAAAGAGTTGGACAAAACTGAGTATATTGTTAATGGCCAAGTGAATAAAAGATAGAAAAATATTCACACACCATCCTTTCCCCATCTGCCCCCTCCCCCCCGCCCCCCCAACCCCCGACACACACACACACACACATCTTAAACAGCCTTATAAAATGCACGATGTTTCCCCAGCCAAAGGCACCAACATTCTTTATCCTGCTCTTGAAGGGTCTTTGTGGTGGGCACCAATAGCACGCCAGGACTGGGCCCTGGTGCTGATGACCTCGGCGTCCACAGAGCAGGGGCTGACGGGGCAGGGGGTGGCTCGCCCTGTGCTCACAGCCCCAGTCCCTCCTCCCCACTCCTGCCTATGCTTTTTGAGCCTTGCACTTTCCTTTGTTTTTATAGTTTTCAGTTTCCCTGATCACTGTCAACTGTCATTACTCACTGCCGTCTGCATGCCTGCCCCCAACAGCCATTCTCACTTCTGTGTTTTCCTTCCAACCCTCTGTGAACGCCGTGGTTGAGACTGTGTGAACAATTCGGGCAGGCAGGCTCAGAGTGGAAGCATAATTGCTCTTATAAAAAAAAAAAAAAGTGGGGAGACTTGAGGGCACGACTTCATGAATCCTTCTCGGTTTCCATAGTCACACAGCAGAGGTAACAGTCCACAACTCTGAGCTGTCAATGGTGTTAGGTTATTGCGTTTTTCCAGAAGCATTTGCCTGATAAGTGTACATATTGAAAAGATTTTTTCTAGGTCCCATCTCAGAGTCTACACTCTTTATGTGTATCACCAAATCCCACTAGAAAGCACATGGACATACCCCATGGAGCTAGGGGTTCCAAACCTCACAGGACGTGGAATTTGAGGTGACCATGGTGAGAATGTGTGTCAGTCGGGCTTCAGATGAAGACAACAGAAGCCACTCTGGCGACGTCTGGCAGAAGATGAAACTAGGTGCTTATAAAAATCCTTGGAAGGACTGGAGAAGCAGACTATACTTTGCTTCCAAAATGGGCCCTAAGACACCACCAAACTGGCCCAGAAAGAAAGCTAACCCTCCCTCCTCATCAATAAGGTGGGGGACCAAGACGACAGCTCTGGGACCACTGGCTTCAGAATGCCTGGAGCAATCAGAACACCCACTGGACCCGCACTGACCAAAAACTAGTCCTCAACCTGCCTCTCAACATCCCCAGGACTGCGGCCCAGCCCACAGAATGCTGCCTCACATGCCCACCACCAAACATGCCAAGAAAAAAAGCAGAAGCGTGGCCTTTCCATTGCTTCCTGCTTCCAAATTCCCAAGAAGGCATCTAACTGGCCAAAGTGAGTGGCAAAGAAGTCTTGAGATAGCTGGGTTTTGCCTTCCTCTCTGAGACAGAGGAAGGTGGCAGAATGGCTGCTGAGTGCCGGCCTGCACATCCTGCACAGAAGGTTCAGAGAAGGATGCGTGGGCGAGAACCGGACTGAGAGATAGAATCGACCACCTGCCAGGCTAGGAAATGTCCTTCAGGAGGTGGGGGTAGTGGCCCTGAGCTACTGCTCAAAACACCCGGGCCTAGGGCTGCTTCTATAATCCATTTGCTATGTGATCTTGCCTGGTTCCCATCCATCACTGAACCAGGATCCAGAAGGTTGCAAGTCAGCTCAGGATAAAGACAGGCCATCTGGAGATCCCACCCCAGAGGTTAAATTTTCAGGAATTTGCTGGCTGGTAAACTTCATGTTGGGAGCTTGAAATTGGCCATGTGGGAATATTTACACCACAGAAATTGGCAAATTATATAAATTGGGGGTTTTGTCCTCATCACCCAGAACTGGTTATTAAACACTTACTGGCATGTCATTGATTCAGGCAATAAGGATGAGTGAAATGTCTAGGAGGCTATGAGCTTGGTAGGTCTGCACCCTGACTGCAGGTGAGGATCACCTGAGGAGTCTTTGTCAAATCTCAGACCCCAGGCCCCACCCTAGACAACTTGAACCAGAAGCTGGAGGAAGCAGAGGAACAAGGCAGTTGGCCGGAGAGTCATGGGATGACAGGAGGAGACTCCCAGGGTGGATTAGCTTGTGAACAGAAATCCTCCTACTGGGACTTTCCTGGTGGTCCACTGGCTAAGTCCCTGTACTCCCAAAGCAGGGGACACGGGTTTGATCCCTGGTCAGGGAACTAGATGCCACACGCTGTAACTAAGAGTTTGCAGGGGGCAACTAAAGATCCTGCATGCCGCAACTAAGAGCTGGCACAGCCAAATGAATAAATAAGTATTTTCTTTAAAAAAATCCTTCTGCTGGGAGGAGCTGCTGATGCAGACAAGAGAGCAGGCAAAGGGTAAAGTCCTTAAAGGACTGAGAAGGAAAGAGATAGCAGAGCCAGGCAGGCTAGAGGGTGTGGGAGCGGGAAATGAGATGGGCAGGTGCACAGGCAGTGCAGCGTTCCTGCCCCGGACACCTATTTCTCAAGGAGGGGGCATTTTCATCTAGGAAGCGCTGGGGGGAGAGTGTTGCTTTCAGGGTGATGTTGACTGCCCCCTCCTCCAAGTTCACTTGCCCACAAGGACCCGCGAGGCTCCAGAGTCCCTCAAAGGGAACAGAATGTGTAATAATCAGCAGAGGCAGGAAGGTTCACCTCCCAGTTCAATACAAATGCTGGGACATGAAGGGGAGGTCTTAAATTGTTTTATTGTTTGTTTGGGGGGTAAAAAAAAAAGCAACAACAGTGCATGGTGGTTATAAACTAAATTCAAAAGTGCAAGAGAGGGGATTCCCTGTCACTCCAGCGGTTCGCACTCTGCACTTCGGCTGCCAACGGCCCAGGCTTGATCCCTGTTTGGGAAACTAGGATCCCACAAGCTGTGGGGTGCGGCAAAAATAGAAAAAGAAGAAGCCAGTTTTAAAAAGTGCAAAAGAGAAAAATAAAAATCACTAGATGGCACCGCCCAGAGGTGATGACAAAGGGTGAACATCCCTCCAGGTATGTACCTCTTTGTGTGAACACACGCATAGACAATGCTACTCTCACTCCCCTCAGAGCTCAGCCTGATTGCTCTGCTGGCAGCCTGAGTCCCAAACAGGCAAGGAGAGGAGAGGAGAGAGGGAGCAGGGCCCCTTCCAGCCCATCGCAGTGACACCCAGGCTCCTGGCCCTTTGCACTCCAGCCTGACCAGACCATTGTTTCGACCTACCTCGTCCACTTGGTCTGGAGGTCGCTGGTCTTTACAGGGGGTAGTGTACTATGTATAGATTCCAGCTCAGCTCAGCTCCCCTGCTGAGCAGGAAGTCTTCCCCTAATCTCCTGGTAACCCTGACTGCAGCTGCATCTCCCCTAAACCACCCCACAGACAGTCTTACCTCCAGTTTTTCTCCCCACCCTATCCCATCACCCTCCCCTCCCCAACACCCTCCCGTCCAGGAGCTCCAGAACATCAGGCCTCACCCTCTCCCCTTTTAAATAAATATTTTAAAAAATACTTATTTATTCATTTGGTTGTGCCAGGTCTTAGTTGCGGCATGCAGGATCTTTAGTTGCCCCCTGCAAACTCTTAGTTATAGCATGTGGGCTCTAGTTCCCTGACCAGGGATCAAACACTGGTCCCCTGCTTTGGAGTACAGGGTCTTAGCTGGTGGACCACCAGGAGAGGTGGTCCTCATGCCCTCTCCCCTCTCCCCGCCAGTCTTTGCACTGGCCACCCTTGTCCTCTCCCAGGTGGACCCCCACCCATGCTCCCAGCACCACTTCCCCCTGATCCTCGATGCCTCCTCCACCCCCATCCCCACACTCTCTCCTGCCATAAAACACACACACCTTTGTTTGGCCCCTACTGGCCGCTCCAGTCTCAGCCCTTCTTTCACATTCTCTTAACGGACACTGCCCTGACTTGGTCAGTGGTTGAGCGTGCAGCCTGCGTACATGTGTGTGTGCTTGCGCATGCAGTCTGTCCCATCCTGCTCGACCTACGTCCATCTCAATGGAGACTGCCCATCCTCCAGCATCCCCCAAAAGAGAAGCCTCTCTTTCCATGCTTTTTTAAAAAAACATTTTATTTATTGATTTAGTAGTGTTGGGGTCTTAGTTGCGGTACTTGGGACCTTCCGCTGCGATGCATGGACTCTCTCCAGAGCACCTGGGCTCAGTACTGCAGCCGGTGGGCTTCGTTGCTCCCTGACAAGTGGGATCTTAGTTGCCCCGAGGCATATCTGATCTTAGTTGCCCGACCAGAGATCGAACTAGCTAGCATCCCCTACATGGCAAGGTGGATTCTTAACCACGAGGGAAGTCGCATCTTCTTTCCTTGCTTTTTGAAGAGTGACCCAGTCTAGAGCCTCAACCTGTTCAGGAATTCTGACAGCAGCACAGTCGCTAAGGACTGATCATCCTCCCATTTCTGACTCTCCCAGGTTCCTGGGAAGTGGGCCCCCTGGCATCCATTTCACAGAGAAGGAGCCTGGGGTCAGGGACCCCCACCTGTGGTCAGGGCAGAGACAAGACTCTGGCTCACATAGTTCCTAACCATCCTGCCACACAGCCTTCCTCACTGGCTACTGCTGACTGCCTGGTCACTTCACCTCCCACCTGCACATGAGCGCATGCTCTCTCGGTGACCTCTCTGCTCTGCCGGTATTGCCCCATTCTGCTGATATTGTCCCCAAGGCCTGTTACCTCTACCCACACTTTTAAAAAAGTCACCCAGTTCAGCAGGGCTGGCTTTAGCCTGTGCTGTTACAATAATCTGCTCTTGTCTGCCTTTTCTTGTCCACCCCACCCTCTGTTCCCAATTAATCTCCTGAAACACTGTCAAGGCATTGATTGCGTCACTTGTCAAGTGTGGGGTTGCAGCTTGGCTGTGATCAGCATCTGGTGAGCTCAAAAAAATCCTTTGGAATTCTGAAGCCATTATCCCCGAAACTGTGTGTGAAGCTTGAGGCTTCTGCAGACAGAGCTGAATGTGAGGGACAGCCTGCTGAGGACGAGCCTCAGCAAACCCAAAGTAGGGTCGGACGGAGGGATCCTCCTATTGTTCTGGGGTCCAGCCCAGCAAACAGGCTGGGGTGAGTGTCCTAGGACTGCTGTAACAAAGGGCCACTCACTGGAGGGCCTGAACAACAGGAACCGCTCCTCTCACAGCTCTGGCGGCCAGAAGTCTGAAATCAAGGTGTCAGCAGGGCAGGGCTCTCTCTAAAGTTTCCTGCCCCTTTCAATTTCTGGTGGCCTCCAGCAAGCCTTGGCATCCTTGACTTCTAAATGTATCACCCCAAAGTCTATCTCCATCTTCATGTGGCTTTCTCCCCAGTATCTCTGTGTCTGTGTCCAAATCTCCCTCTTCTTATAAGGAATCCAGTCACAGGGGGTTAGGACCCACTCGAACAATCTTGTTTCAAGTATATCGCATTTGCAAAGATCCTCTTTCCCAGCAAGTTCCCATCTGAGGTTCTGGATAGAAATGAAATGGGTGGGGTGGACTATTAAACTCAGTTCTGTGACTGCCCCAGCAATAAACCAGGAGGATCCAAACGAGGCACACAGGCACAACCAGCAAAGTGCCAGGAAAGGAAGAGGTTGGAAAAGAATCAGAGGAGAGTGGAGCTCCTGAGTGGAAGGCAGAGAGAGGAGGAGAGAGGATAGAAAACTGTGGAAAGAGGCCAGAGGAACGAGGACAGACAGAAGCTGCCAGGGACAGACATCTTGGGGGCAGAGTTTGTGCCTGGAGGCCAGCACCCACCAGGACTGCCTACCGATGTCACCATCCCTGAGAGGAGGAAATGTCTCCATCTCCAACAGATGAGGCATTTTTATCCCAGGCATCTGGATGCAGTGAATGGAGGCCCTGCCCAGAGTCCCAGAGATTCACAGCTCGCTGAGCAGCTGACGGCCACCAGCCCCACAGGAGACACATGCGCAGAACCATCCTCAAGGACGAAGCCCCATAATTACCTTCAGCTGCCAGCAAACAGCATCCACTTAAATGATAAGCAGACGCTCACGGCCCCTCCTGGGTCTGCTTCAGGCAGCATCCCACAGACACCTCGGAGGTGCACCCTGTCCTGCCGATATCAGTGGCTTCCTACCTATAACAGAAGCCCAGACCAAGCACCCAGGAAGAAGACACCCTTCTCCAAAGAAACTCCAGCTCCAGCTGCCCCCTGCCAGCCAGCCAGTCTCCTAGGCTGTTGGAAAACTGCTGTGTCCCAGGAAGGCAACTTTGAAGTGAGCCGAGTGTACAGGGGACACATTACTGATGTGAATGTCCCATCCCACAGGTGTCTGTGAAGGCCACTACCCACCCTGGCTCTGATCTCACTTTTTAAATCAACCTGGGTGGGCCTCCAGGGGGAGGTGGGCTGGAGGCAGCATTCTTGGTGGCCACTTGCTTTGGCCCAGAGGAAGCGCCCTCGCCAAGCCTGATACCAAGCCTGACCACACTGAGCACACAAATGACCACACGACCCCAGACACTGGGTCCAGCCACTGGCCTGCCTCAGGCCTGCAGGGCTGTGAGGGACATAAACCAGGGACAAATCATAAAGCTCTCACAGGTCAGATGCCAGAGGGGTTTGCTCAACTGGGATTTGGGAGTTATCACATCCAACCCCGAGCCTGCTGTGTAATATGGGGCCACAAAGCCTCATGTGGCCTTCGAGAACATGAAATTCACCCAGTGCAAAGGAGAGGCACCCAAAGTGCAAAATCCATGCCCAATTTCCCAGACTAACAACAACAGACATAAGGTCAAATACTTCATTAATAACTTTTCATTGGCCACAGGTTGAAGTATTTTGGATATGCTGGGCTAATACACTAAATACATTTTACCTGTCTCCTTTTTCTTTTTTCACGTGGCTACCAGAAAACATAAAATTACAGACATGTCTCCCATGATATTTCTTTTGAACCGAACTGCCCTAGACCCTCACGATAAACAGAGAAGTCCAGTGGCCCACCTGACCCTCATGGAGCAGCCTGCCTGACCACCTGCTGAGTGACGCTGAGCATGGGCTCCTCCAGTCCTGCGAAAAACGAGGAGTTTCGTAAGATCCTCAGTACCCAGTACCGCGACAAACCCCGTAAAGGCATTTGGGCCTGAAATTCAGTCCTAGAGGTCAATGGCACTGTTTGCTTCACATGGTGTGCATTCCTTCAAAATGAATCGCCACATGCTTGCCTGAGTGCCTGCTAGGGACACGGGAGATGCTGAGGAATTGCAGACTTGTCCCACCAGCTCCAAATTTATAGTCAAGCGGGGAGATAAGACCTGCTTGTGCACAGACACGAAAGCGTTACGTCACTGTCCCACACCACGTGTTGAAGTGTCAACACAGGGCTACAGTTGTGAGGGCCGACAGAGGGAGCACAGGGTCTGCGTGGCCCCCTCATGGGGGGAGGGGCGGTCTGCAGAGTAGACAGTACTGTGCCGGACTGCCTGGCATGCGATAGGCAGCCATCAGAAGCACAGACCTTGGGTAAGTGTTTGCAACCACAAGTCTGGCATGTAGCAGCTGCATTAAGCTATTTAGTCAGCATCTGAGCCTCAGTTTTCTCATCTGTGAAATGGGGATAAGGTTACCCATTAGGGCTCTCAGGAGGAACCAGCATGCAAGCGAAGGGTCTCATGCCAATCCTGGGATGAAGGGAGTACAGGAGTGCTTGGTAAATCTTTGTCCTCTCTCTGCTTGCCCCAGAAGAGAAGGAGCGAGGCCTGAACAGGCCAGGGCCTGAAAGGAAGTGAGGGAAGACTGCCCATCTGTGACAGGGATCCCCAAAGAGAGCAGGGTGACAGATGGGGGAGAGGAGAAAGGGTTAGACCGCACGTGTGTGCCAGGGAAAACCTCTGGTGCTCCAGTGAGAGGAATGGGGTGATTTGGATGAGAAAGAGTAATGAAAGAGAATCTGAGGGACTTACCTGGTGGTCTAGTGGCTAAGACTCCATGCTCCCAATGGAGGGGCCCGGGTTTAATCCCTGGTCAAGAAACTAGATCCTATGTGCTGTGACTGAGACCCAGTGCGGCCAGATAAATACATCTAAAAAAAAAAAAAAAAGGAAGAAAGAAATGGGAATTTGAGAATTTGGGGCACATTGGGAGGGAAGACAAGAAGCAGGGAAGCCAGAGCCATAGTGCTTGCCATAAATCCAGACATTTGGAGATGAGGGTGGGACCCAGGGCTGGAGCCGTGGGAAGGGAAAGACCGGTAACAACCCCAAGAGGTATATCTTTGCAGACCTTTCCCTGGGCACATGTGTTTAGGGGGAAACTATGGTGTCGTAACAGCATCATGCTGTCTACTTAGTGACACTCATCATATCTTGCCCTTGTAGGGACATTTGGTGGAAGCAAAGGACAGCTCTTGGGATCAGAGTCCTTCTTCTGTGAGTCTGGCCCTGAAAAGGGGGACCTCTCATGTATAAAATGGATTATAACAGGGCCCTCTCATGTATAAACTGGATTATAACGGAGCTGACAGGCTGGGCATGTCAACTGTGTGAGAAGACATACCCCAGCACTCAGCCCACAGCAGGAGCACAGACAGACTAGCAGTCCTTCTCTTTCTACCAACAAGAAAAGGACATGGGACTCTCACGCCGGGATCCCCCTTGGCCAGCAGAGTAATGGAGAAATGAGGCTTTGTGGCAGACACACCAGACTCAAATCCTGGCTCCACCCCAAACTAAAGGGCTTGAAGGAGCAGTTTATTCTCTCACAGCTGTAGATCCCAGAAGTCAAAAATCAAGAGATGGGCAGGGCCATGCCCCCGCCTCCTAAGGTCTAGGGGAGGACCACCCCTTACCTCCTCCAGCTTCCGGAGGCCCCAGACGTACCTTGGCTTCTGGCTCCATGATCACGTGGCATCCTCCCCAGATGTAAGGAGAACATCTTTGTGTATCTTCTCCTCTTCAGTCTCTTTTAAGGGCACTCGTCCTTGTATTTCATGCTAATCCAGAATGATCTCACCTGGACATATCTGGTGCCAGTGAAGGGCTACTACTCAACCCATTACAGTCTGCCCTTTGCCCCCACTCCAAGTTCATATCCATCCCATATGCAAAGAACACTACCTCTCTTGCATATCATTACCTTCTCTTTGCCTCAGTTCCCCCTCAGAGCCGAGGATAATATGACCACTTTATGTGGATAAGGTAAGAGTGTGTTCACCAATGTATGGCAAAAACCACTACAATATTGTAAAGTAATTAGCCTCCAATTAAAATAAATAAATTAAAAAAAAAAAAGAATGTGTTCACCAGGACCCTGGCCCAGAGCTTGGTGGGTCCAAGTCACCGGAGCCACCTCTGTCTAGTCCTCAGCCCTTACTACCTCTCCCGGCTCCAATTTCTCAAATGATAAACTCCCTGATAATGGGAACCTGTGTCCGTTTAATTCACTCCAGTCCTCACCACAAACCCCAGGCCTTCCTGAGGCTGGTCACCAGGTGTACTAGGTGTGAAGACCCAGGGCCTGGTCATGACTAGGGAATGAAAACGGCCTGTGGAGCACAACTTCTGGCTGGAAGTGTGGAGATGGTTGGGTGGGGCCACCGTAGGCAGGGGCCCAGCCCTGCTGCCACTGCATAACCAGTTAGAACCTTCCTTGTCTGTAAGTGAGGGACAGGGCGTCACCCCTCAAAATGAGCTGCCTGACAGTCCTGACATGCTGCCATCGTACGCACGTAACCCAGTGGGTCCCTGGTCCCACACACAAGCCAGGAAGTGGCTCCCCTGGAGCTGGGTGGCACCCTAGTCCCCTTTTCATGGCCTCCTAGCCCCCTCCTTTGCTCTTCCAGCCAGGGCGGGGTATGCATTAGCCCAGCCCCTCCCAGGTGAGCCACCCACGCCACCCCTAAGTGTCCAAGGCAGGCACTGGGCTTGGTGTTCAAAGACCCTCTTCACACGCAGTGACCCAAAGACCCAAAATTGACAACACAGATGCCAGAACCCTGACGCCAATTCTCAGAGAACGCCGATCCCCTTCACACCTCTACCAAGACCCATCTCAGCTCTGCCCCTGCCCCCTGGGCCAAGACAGCTCATTTCCCTGCACAGAGGACTTCCTAGGGCCACATAGACCTAGTAAAGCATTCAATTCAAACTGAAAATAAAGGCCTGCTCCCCGTAATCCACGGTCGTCCATTGAAGCCAGCAGGAATGGAGGAGCCCTATGTCTTGAGGACCCAGGAGTTCCAGGGGCTCCATGGGCCCTGAATGTGAGGCTTCTGGAGCTCATAACACCTGCTTCCACACCTCACTTGTAGTGAAGTGTGTAGCTTCAAGCTCACCTACCCACCAGTCAGCGTAACCAGCTTCCATGACCCCAGGCATCCTTGTCCTGAGCTAGGGTTCTGACCTGGGCTTGGTTGCCTGGGTGCCTCTCTGTCTTGACAGCAATCATGAAAACAATAAAAATAACAATAATAGCTAACATGCGTTGTGCCTTCCGCCTGGCAGGCACTGTGCAAAGCTTTGCCTATTGATCCAGTTAACCTCCAAGACTACCAACTGTTTTATCATTAGCCTCCTTTTCAGGATGAGGAAACAGGCGCAGGATGATGAATCAGTTGCTCAAGGTCAAAGAGGGGAGGGAGTAAATGCCCCACCTCCACGCAGACCTATGCAGCCTGGTTCCTGGAGTCTGTGCCTTTAGCCCTACCCTCTTATTTTTAGTGTTTAAGTCTTCAAATCCATGCTGCTAACAGGGGAAGAGATGGTAATTCTGTGATGCTGCTTAAAAGATGACCTGGTAGAGAACAGGTCATCCAGGAAAGCTAGGCACGCGACCCCTTCTCAAGGCTTGGGAACTTGCTCCGTATCTAGGCCTGACCTGGTTCCCCTCACTTCCCTGCTTAAAACCGCCAAAGGACTTCTACCCAATCAGAATCAAGTCCAAGCTCCTCATCACAGCCACTAGGGCAAACAGCCTTCATCCTTCTCTCATGTGCTCTCGAAGCCCAGTCCCCCAGCTCACACTGTCCCTGTGTCCTGCCTTCCTTCTGGTCCTCAGACACTCCCGGTCTGTGCTTGTCTCAGGGCCTTTGTACATGCTGCCCCAGCTCTCTGGAGCAACATGCACCCAACATGCACCCCCCCCCCATCTTTACATAGTTGTCTCCTTCTCAACATATAAGTCTTAATTCACCTGTGACTTGCTCAGTGAGGCCTTCTCTGACCACCCACCCCCTGCAATCTGAAGCATACTTTATGCAAACACACTTATAGAACAAAACAAAATAAAAGGATAATTCTTTCCCACCAGGAAGAGGAGGGCCAGGGTTGGAGTTGGACCAGCCCCTCCTTGGGTTTAGCAGATACAGAGGCCAGGAAATATGGACACAATAATTCTAGGACACAAGGTCCCCTAACAGGCTTGGAGGACAGAGAGAACAGCATGGGGCAATCCTGAGGATAATGGGGCCTTTGTATGGGGGCCCAGCCCATCTACCTTTAGGACAATGACTTAGGGGGGTCTAGGATTCTGTGCCACCTACAAGAGGGAGCATCTTGTTTGGGGAGGAGAAGCCACAAGGATGCTTTACTGAAAGGACTTGGTTCACCATCCACAGGCCTTCCTTCGTTAAGATCCTATCAATATAGGACTTGCCAGTGGTCCAGTGATTACGAATCTGCTTTGCAATGCAGGGGACGCTGGTTCGATCCCGAAACTAAGATCCCACATGCTGTGGAGCAACTAAGCCCATGCACTCCACAATTACTGAGCCTATGAGCTCTGGAGCCCAAGTGCCACAACTAGGGAGCTGGTGCACCACAATGAAAGATCCCTCATGACATCATCCCACATGCCAAAATGAAGACCTAACGCAGCTAAATAAATAAACAACACATTACAAAAGTGCATTCTAAGAAAAAAAAAAAAGATCCCATGAATATGCCAGGTGTCCCTGTGTCCCTCACCCGCTCTGGGTCCTGCCATGGTGTCCTAGGATCCCAGTTCTTACTGTCACCTGTCCCAGGCCTGGGGTTCTCTTCCAGTGTCCTGGCCTTCTTTAGGGCTATAAACAGTTGAATCAGTGTCCTCAACCCCATTTCACTAAACATATTTCACTTACTTACATTAATCTAAATGCCTCCTCTGGGCTGGCCACAGTGTGAGCTGCTCATAAATGTTTAGGACTGTCACCTCAGGGGGTGGGGGTCAGGGTGGAGTACATGTGATTTTACTCATATAAAGAATGTGTATCATAGAATTTACAAATATTCTTTACAGTAAACTCTATAACCAATTGATTCACAGAATGCTTTCCTTGATTTTTTTTCCCCAAACTCTTGGATCAGTGGCCAACATATGCTTGCCACTGATGAATGAGTGTAGTTCTGACAAGAATGTTAGTTGATATTGAAGCCAACCAGTAAAGTGAAAGGGAAACAACAAAGAAGTCAAACCTCACTGGTTCATAATGATGTGAGTGGCTTCTTCATTGAATCAGATAAGAGTTTTTTAATATCAAAAGAATATTCCTTCATTTTTTTGTGGCATTCACAATGTAATGGCTACAGACAGGACATGCTTTTAAATTTAACCTGTATCATTAACATTTTTTTCCATCACTTTCTTAAGTCTAGACAACCAGTGAAACAGTAATGCAAGATGTGATTTGCAGAGTTTGCCAATTTCTGTGGTGTAAATACTCCCACCACAGCTGATTTCAAGCTGCTGGCAGAAAGTCACTGAACAGGGAACTGGGACAAGAGGCACAAGAGCCACCGTTATCCAACATTGCCACCATCAGATACAATAGAAGTGAATCACCCCCAAGAACATGGTAAGCATCAAATGGAGTGAAATCATTAGGAAGAAATGAGTTTTAAGCATGTATTACCTTTGTAATATAATCTATGTCATTATAAACTTAGTTAATTTTTTAAAAATTTGGCTGTGCCAGGTTTTAGTTGCAGCATGTGGGCTCTTAGTTGCCAGGTCTTAATTGAGGCATGTGGGATCTTTTTTCATTTGCAGCATGCAGATCTTTAGTTGTGGCATGTGGGATCTAGTTTCCTGGCCAGGGATTGAACCCAGTCCGCCTGCATTGGAAGCACTGAGTCTTAGCCACTGGACCACCAGGGAAGCCCCTGTTGATAATTTTTAAATGAGGGGCCCTGAATTTTTGTTTTGAAAACTGGACAAGCAACCCACTGGACATGCCTGGTGAAGGACAGCAGGTCTAGTGCATTGACTTGCTTTGTGCCATTCCAGGTCACCCATGTGGGAGAAGAGAAACCCAGGTTTCCTGACTAATGTGTCCCCAGGAGAAGGACATGCTGGTGGGCCTTCTGTCCCAGGAGACTCCTGTCCAGCTGGGATCCTGTCTGCAGTGCTCCAGGCCATGCGAGGAGAGCCAGAGGCTGGCTGTTTTGACAGAAAAAATTCTGTCCACTGGATAAGCCTGTTCAATACTCTATTGACAGATTCACCTTGGCAACCTAAAGCCTGCTCTTCCAGAAGCACCTCTCCCTCACTGCCTGTCTTTGGTCTTAAAGGCACACCTCCCTCTCCTCCCAGCTGGTGCGGGACCCAGGGGGAAGGGGTCAGGCCGAGCACTGGGTTATGACATGAGCAGATGTTGGGGGCACTCCTTGTGTCCAGCCAGAAGCCTCAGTTCCACTCTGCATGGGGACCTCCTCCTTTACGTCTTCTATTCCATCCCAGGAGATTGACAAAGAAGCCTTGGCTCCCTGGGGTTGGGGTGATAGAGGCAAACACTCTACCTTAACCCTTCTATTCTCTAGAAGGTGGACTTAGGAACCCTGAAGTGGCAGGAACGGGCACTCCTCTGTGGGGTTGGAGGGTCTGAGTTTAGGGGGAAACCGCTGGTGTGCAGCATGAAAAACCAGACCTCTAATGAGCGCTGTGAAAACAGCATAATCAATGCGTCTGAGAAACAGCAAGTGCCAGCTCTGCAGACTTTGCAGACACTGGCCTGGCCCTTCTGAAAGCCAGAGCTGCCCCAGCGCTGGGACCTGTCCTCCAGGTTACACACAGGTCCCACGGAGGAGCACAGAGCTTCTTTGTCATTCCTGAACGATGTGCAAATGCCAGTCAGAAAGGAGTCAGGCTGAGAAACAAGTGGGAAGTGACCAGGGGACAAATTACCCTTGGTTCAATAGCTTCAACACCCACAGCATTGCATCTGGGTCCATCTGTCTGTCTGTCAGTCAGGGCCTACTAGAGAAAGAAGGCAGAAGGCAAGCTGTAAACTTGCCTGTAAACAGGAAAGCATCACTGCCAGTGGTGGGTAACTGAGAGGGAGATGAAGCAGTTGTATCAGCAGAATGTGTGGGAGAAAGCAATCCCCAGCTACTCCATGCACAGAATAGCTGTAGTTGGTTTTCAAAATTCTGAGAAAGACCTCTCTCCCACCGAGGTTTCTGCGGCAGCATTTCTCTGGTCCTGTGCAGTATTTCTTGGCTTCCATGGCATTTGTTTTGATCTCCAGGCCAAAAAAGAAACCTATAATCCCTAATAAGTTTAAAAAGAAAAGGACCCTTTCTCTATATGGATATTCTTTCATGAGACTCTGCTATTTCTTTGGAATCAAAGAAAACATCAGTGTCAAGCAAGGAGGTGGGGGTGGGAGGCACAGGTCCATTTCTGAACCCTTCTATCTGAATCCGTCAAAGAATACAAAATCACCCCATTATAATCATTACTGTCAAATCACAGGCAATCAACTTGCTGACACAGGCCAGATGGACATCCGGGAGGAATCCATAGAGCCAGAGCTGGTTCTGAGCCCTGCAGAACTGAACCCTTTAAATCAAAGAAGGAAAAAAAGGCAGCCCTTGTGTTTTTATTTCCTGGTGTTCCCTGTTACTTTTACATGTTTGTTTGTTTGATTTTTTTCAGGAGAGTCAGACAGAAACCTGAACTCCAAACCGAGGAGAAGTGGCCCAAGAAGATAGAAGTGCCTAGAGATAGAAGGCCACATGTGAAGATCAATGTTCTGAACTCCCCAGTGCCATCAACCCAAAGCCAACAACTGAGGCAATTGAACCCATCCACAGAGACAGCTGGTAGTTCCCATTCACCAAATCTCCCCAGAAATGCCATTCTTGAAAGTTCTCCCAGAAGCAGGACCACATTCTAAGAGCCCTGGGCGCTTTTGCCTTTTTGGACTCCTTTCTCCATTAAAAAAAAAAAAGTATTAAAAATTATAGTTTATACTGCATTGGTATAAAGATGAACATATTAATATTCTACATTAAAACATTTTCTTGAACTTAAGCTTTTTTCTTTCTGATTTTAAAAGAAATTATATATACATAGCAGAGAAGGCAATGGCACCCCACTCCAGTACTCTTGCCTGGAAAATCCCACGGATGGAGGAGCCTGGTGAGCTACAGTCCATGGGGTTGCATAGAGTCGGACACGACTGAGCTACTTCACTTTGACTTTTCACTTTCATGCACTGGAGAAGGAAATGGCAACCCACTCCAGTGTTCTTGCCTGGAGAATCCCAGGGATGGGGGAGCCTGGTGGGCTGCCGTCTATGGGGTCGCAGAGAGTTGGACACGACTGAAGAGACTTAGCAGCAGCAGCAGCAGATATACATAGAGTGGAATATAATTCAGCCTTAAAAAGGAAGGAAATTCTGACACATACTAACAACATGGATGAATATCAAAGACATTATGTTAAATGAAGTAAGCCAGACACAAAAGGACAAACACTGGATGATTCCATTTACATAAAGAACAAAGCAGTCAAATTCACAAAGACAGAAAGTAAAACAGTGGTTGTCAGGGACTGGGAGGAACAGAAGGAGGAGTTGTTGGTTAATGGTTAGAGTTCCAGTTTGCAAAGAAGAACAATTCTGGAGATGGATGGGGATGATGGCTGCACAACAATGTGAATATACTTAATGCCACAAAACACTTAAAATGGTTAAAATGTTAAATTTTATGTTTTTACACATGTACATAAATATATGTGGTATATTTTACCACAATTTTAGGGCTTCCCTAGTGGCTAAGATGGCAAAGAATCTGTCTCCAGTGCAGGAGACCTGGATTTGATCTCTGGGTCGGGAAGATCCCCTGCAGAAGGGAATGGCTACTCGTTCCAGTATTCTGGCCTGGAGAATCCCATGGACAGAGGAACCTGGCAGACTATAGTCCATGGGGTTGCAAAGTGTCAGACATGAATGACTGACTAACTACAATTTTAAAACAACAAAAAGAAATTAGAATACTTTTGTGGATCCCTAAAAGTATTGTGGGCCCTGGCACTGAGCCTTCCCAGCCTTATAGAGAAGTGACCCTACCCAGAAGCACACAGCTGGCTGGCTTGTGTGGACCCACTCATGCCCTTCATTAACCCCATATTCATATAGCCACCCTCCCCATGTTCCTTCTTCCATCAGTCTGCTCTGCTATGCTATGCTAAGTCACTTCAGTCGTGTCCGACTCTGTGCGACCACATAGACGGCAGCCCACCAGGCTCCCCCATCCCTGGGATTCTCCAGGCAAGAACACTGGAGTGGGTTGCCATTTCCTTCTCCAATGCATGAAAGTGAAAAGTGAAAGTGAAGTTGCTCAGTCGTGTCCGACTCTTAGCGACCTCATGGATTGCAGCCTAACAGGCTCCTCCGTCCGTGGGATTTTCCAAGCAAGAGTACTGGAGTGGGGTGCCATTACCTTCTCCATCAGTTTAAGCCCAGAAAAAATGAAATACAGAACTTTATTTGGGACTTCAGTGAATAGAAATAATCTTGACACATTTCAATTCAGCTCCTGCCTTTCTCAAGGCTATTGTCTCCATCGGAGGAGAGGACTTGAGGTCCCTTCCCCCTTCCCAGAACATCTCTTGAGGTTTTATTCTCTTTCCCAGTCAGCAACCAAGGGGAGTATCCCTTACAGGGAAGTGTCAGGGCACTTTTAAGAGGTGGCATTTGTCAGCCAAGACAACATTTTTTTTTATTTTTTACTGAACCTCAGTTTAAGGAAGAGAGTTCCTGGTGGGGTTTCTACTCTATCCCCTCACCGCCCCCACCCCAGGTCCTACATGAAGCCAGCTGGCTCTCTAGGGAAATCTGCACTGTAATATCAGTTTACTTCTTATTGGCCCTTTGATAGCAGATCAGGGGCTTTGTGATGCTCTTGACCTGAGATTCCTTTAAAAACCTCAAATCGGAAAAAAAAAAAAAAAAAAAAAAGTATATATTCTCCTCCTGTCGACTTCTCTCTGTGAGTGAAAGGGCACTGAGCAAGGGGTCGGTTTGGGAAACAATGGCCTTGACCACTGAGTAGTGTTTAGTCCTGAATGTGCAGGGGGTGTTTCTAAAGCTTAAAGTCATTCTGGGGCCGGTTGTTTCTGGTTGGGCAGGCAGCAGCCTCGCAGCCCAGAAGGAGTGAGGGGAAGGGGTGGGGCTGTGCCAGAAGCAGGGGGCGCAGGACTCCTCTGCTCACCCCCTACATCAGTGAGACCCGCACTTCGCCCCACGTGTACATCTCCATCCCATTCCGGGGGAGGTGGGGCTATGGGGGCGGCGGGAACGGGGCGGAGGGCTGCCAGCTCCGGCAGGCCCCAGCTGCCAGCCAGCCCAAGGGGAGCCCGCCCCCTAGGGGAGGGCGTAGCAAGTGCAGGCTCCTCGGTGCCCCTGCCCCGGCCCCGCCCAGGCACCTGGAGCAGGCAGGTGAGGCCGCTGCCGGGGTCCCCCGGAACCGAAGGGGACTCTTTGGGGGTCCTCGGGGACAATCACAGGAAGCGATCCTCCGGAAGAAGCTGGACAGGAGGACTTCTTGGACAAACCTGGGGGTTCTTTCTGGAGGTGGGGTCGCAGAGACACCTACCGTTTTCTACCAGGATTCAGGAGGGCGGGGCGAGGAGGAAATGGACTAGGTGACCACGTCCGACGACCTTGTAGTCGGGAGTGGGGGTGGGGTGGGAACGCGGACGTGGAGACCAAGTTTCAGGGCAGCCAGATTCAGCTCCGGAAGTAGCCAAAGCCGGCCCCGATACCGACAATACAGGATTTCGAGGGGGGGGCGGTGCCCGAGGCGTTACCACCCGCCCCCAGTCCTTGGCCCCCGCTGCACAGGCAGAACCGTGCTCTGGCTGGGCCCTCCCGGCCGCCATCCCACGGTCACCGGATCCCTGAGCACCCCCTCCGTTCTCCCTTTGATCCTGCAGGGACACCCCCGCCCCAGGTGTCCAGCGGAGCTTGCGGCGCTCCGGCCCCTGGGGATCGATCGGCTGGCTGGCGACGCGCCGCCGCGGCTCCGGAACCACCGCCCCATCCCCCACCCCGGCTACGCAGGACGCGGCCTCGGAGCAGCGTCCTGGCGGTTGCGGGCCGCGGCCGGACCCGGCTCCAGGCCAGCCGCGAAGGCGGAGACCGACCGGCTCCTTCCGATCGCTCCGGCCTCGCCACTCCTGGGTTGGCTGGGACGATGAGGGGGAGGAGAGCGAGCCCAGCTTCCCCGGCCGCGGCGCTCGGCACCCCACCCCCGCTCCTCCTCCGTCGCCAACTACCCACTCCTGCGCGCGCTTAACCCTCAGCGCGCCGCGAGGCAGGGACGGGGGCGCGCACTGGGCTGGGGGGAGGGTGGGGTAGCAGTTATGCTTCGGCTGACTACTACTTCGGGGTGCGCCTGGAGATTTTAATTTTATTCCGGGGTTTGCTGCAGCAGCTCTTGGTTGGAAAAAGGAAAGAAAGAAATCTGCCTTGTGTGTGGGCCCCGCAGGGTTTGGGGGGCGCAACGGAAGCACCCGAGAGCAAAACGCAGGGGCGAGTGTAAGTGGGGAGAACCTCGTAGGCACAGGACACCTGCGGGGAGTCCTTGGGCAAACGAACCCCAAATGAAGAACACACAGTGCGCAGAGGCCGTTGTGTGTGCGCGGCGGCGGCGGCAGGCGGTGGAAGCGACACCAAAGATCATATTTGAAATATGGATCCTGGGGGCGCCTATCTCCAGGCGGGCGGGAGCCCTGCGACCGAGCTTGGGACCGTGGCTGAGTGGGCTTCTCCTAGCGAACCTGGGAAGCTGCCCTGACGTTGGGAGGGGGTGGACCAGCCGGCGTCGTAGAAAACGACGCGTCCCGCTTCGCCGCCGGCGACCCCGGCGTACCGCAATGCGGAGGCGCGGCCCTACGGCGGTCAATGTGGCCCCAAGGCTTGCCCCAAGGGGCCACGACCTTGCAGCGCGTCAGATCCGTTCCCCGACCGATCACCCTGCCTGGCCTTCCCACCTGGAACCCCAGCTCCAGCTCCAAGCGGCTTTCTGCAGACGGACGCGGGGGCGTCAGGGGCTTCACCACCAAAATGAAAGCCGAGCCTTGGCGGGCCGTGCGACAATGAGCAGAAACATGGGTGTGGGGCCTCAGAGGGCGGAGGGGCGCCCTTAGGGACAAAATCATCATCCCTCGGAGAAGGTGCACGGGGCAGCCTTCCGGCTCCCACACAGCCTCCCTGGTCTCCTCACCGCCGTCAATAACAACACCCCCCCACACACATACACAGTCCCACCAGGCCAGCTCCCCCAAAGCCAGCGCTAAAATGCAAAATTACATATGCCAGAGCTGAAGTCAAAGACAAGTTCCCCTACTAAGAACATAAGAGAGAAATGAACTCTAGTCAATGCCTGGGCAGATTTTGTAGACGTTGCTAGTAAATTCTCCCTCAGCTACTCAAAATCCACGTCGGGAGGCCTAAAAAGTCACACTAACTAGAGGGCTTTCTTAGTGGGGGACTAGCTGGGGAAGTCACAGGCGGCCCCTTCCGGGCAGAGCCCAGACCTGGGCTCCGTGGGCGGGTAGTGGCATCTCCTGGCAGAGAGCATCCATTCAGAGAGTTTCTTTAAGAAGTCGTTTGTTTCCCTGAGTTGACATGGGTCAGGCCCCTTGGGGATCCGAATTGTCAGTGACCACCCTCGGGTCCAAGGCCGTTAAAATTTTCCAGGCTGCTCCAGGGTCTGCTCTTCCGGACCTCTGCCCTCGGGCGGGAGCCTGAGCTCCTCAAGAAAGCACCGCTCCTCTCTTGGGGCCCTTGAGGGCCCCTAGGGGCCCCAGCCCGAGGTGGCACCCAGAAGACTTCTGCCCTTCAGGGGAACCAAGGTGTGCGATCTGCCTCCGGCTGGAAGGGGGCAGCATCAAAAGCGTAGGCCGACGACCCTTCTCCGGGATTCCCCGTGGGCTCGGGATATCCCGGGTCGGAGGCAGGGGCCCCAGCTGAAGGCTCTGGGAATCCCGTATTTAGAGCTCCACTTGTCTGCGACTCCCTCGGAGGGGCCAAGACCGGGTGGGATGGTAGGGGAGGCCCCACGGGAGATTTTCCAGGAGAGGCTTGCAGGGCACAGCGGGGGAGCTTCGAGGGTCACCGTTCCCCACCCCTCAGTTTCTGTCCCTTCCTTCTCCCTGCAGCCTATTCACAGCCCGGAGGACCTGAGCTTCGCCCCACACCCGCCTGTAGATAAGCGGTGGTCTAGGGCCGGTCTGCGAGACAAGGCTCCGGCTCGGGGAGTCGGCCTCTCTCCACGTTGGCCCACCCACCGCCAGGACGAAAGAAACAACCACGCGAGTTCCCCGGTTCGGCTTGTGTATTTCGGTCACTTTCCAAGCCGGGAGCGGGGGCGGCCGGGGACTCCCGGGGCTTCCGAGGAGCTTCTGGGCGTCCCCTCCCGAAGTGTTGGGGAGACTGCGGCTACTCGCATGGTCACACCGGCAGCTCCAGAAAAGACCCGCCGTGTTGGCCGGTGGGAGCCACCCATCCTCCCTAGCTCGGCAGCAGAGCCAGCTCGGCTCCTGCGCAAATTCGCCGTCGGGGCACCGGGTGCCATCGCGTGGCCCCCGAGATCCCGAGCGGGGGCCCCGGAGGGGCGCGGGCAGAGCGAGCTGAGCCGTTGCCCGCGGAGTCCGACGCCCCTGGCGGCGCGGAGGCTGTAGCGGCCGCTCGCCCTCCCTCGGCGCCCCCCTGCCCGGGACGCCTCGGAAACACCCATTGGAAAAAATTTTCGGGGGGTTTTCTAGCGAGGGGGCGGGCGGAGTGTCGGGAAGCTCAGACCCTCCCTGGACGAAGGGACTGTCCTGGACGAGGTCGCTCCAGATCTCCCGACAGACTGACATTGCCGACGGCGTGGCAGTTTGGTAGGCTCAGTTCGGAAGAGTGACTGTCGCGATGACAGCGCTTCCTCCTCCAACTTCAGGGACCCTTCCCCTTCTACGGTCAAGTTGTCCCACACGAGAGCTCCGCGTCCTGGACACGAGGGTCAGGAAAAAGCTCAAAACACAACAGGAGGAGAAAAACCTTTTCCTACGTCCCCCTCCCAGCTTCTATAAACCCGGAGAGCCCCCTTTCCCCAGGACTACCGGAAGGCTTCGCCCCCACCCAGGCAGGCGCGCCCGCCAACACCTTCTCGGGGAAATCTTGTGTTTGTGCCTCAAGCTTGTAAGAGGGCAGTCGCTGCAGACCGAGCCCCTCTCTGGGGCAGCCAGAAAGGGATCCCCGCGCCCCACCCCCCACCCCTCCAGGCTTGGGCAGCGGTCGCCAAGACAGCAGAAGCCGCCCAGCCACGGGAGCTGCGAGGTGGTGGTGAAATGGTGGAGTCTATGTGTGCGTCCTGAAACACCAGACCATTTCCAGGCTTCTTCTGGATTCCTGGGAGAAAAGGAGCCCAAAGCAGGCTTTGGGGGGTTCGCTTCCGCACCTCGCCCCTCCCCCCGCCCGCTCGAGCCCCGGCGCAGTCCCCACCCAGCATTCCGGGACTTGTGTCAGGGCGGGAGCGGAGACCCGGATGGCTCTTTGCCCGCCCCCCTCGCTCGTTCCACTCTCGCTCGGCTTTTGCTCCTTTCCTTTCTTCCACGGACGCTCAGCCAAGAGATTGCGCAAGCTTCCTGCTGCCGGTCCTTCAAGGGCCCGGAGCCTGGGGCCCGGACACACCCCCGTGTGCGCGCACCCCTGCCCCTGTCACTCGGGTCGCTCTGCCCCCTCCTAAGGTACCCCCCTTCTCACTCCGACCCCACAGAGCTTGCGGCCCCGCGGGCGGCGCCCTCGGGAGGCCGCGTGGGGCGCAGCAGCTCCCCCAGCCGGACGCCGAAGCTGCACGCCGGAACGCGCCGTCTCGCCGCCGGAGGTGCTAAACTTCACACTCGTTGGCTACTCCGGCCGGGTCGGGAGGGCCTCGGCTCGGCCGCGGCTGCCGGCCGGGGACCAGGGAGCGCGAATTCGTAACCAGCGCTTGGCTCTTCGGCCATTCCATTCTCCTCCCTTTCGTGCGGCCCCGCTGTGTCCTGTTCAGTTTCAACCCTTTCTTGGCCTTCCCTGCCTTCTCTTTTCGAAGCCCCTCCCGGGACCCCACCAAGTCCTCTCGGGCCCCCAAATAGACCTGGACATCCTCTTCGTCCCCTCTTTGTCCTCCCTGCCTCACGCCGTGTTGGCCGCGGGGTGAGGGTGGAGGGTTGCTGCTGGAAAGTGGACCTCCCACCCTCGCCCCGCCAAAGACAGTACTGAGGGTAAATTAGGAGCCCAGCAGGATTGGGGAGGGATCGAGAACACTTTGGTAGGGTTCCTGAGCTCTAGGGCTCCAGGCTGGCTGCTCCTCTATCCCCTTTCTCCTCTCGGCGCTCTTCTCCCTGGCGATCCTTTGCACCCAGTCCTTTCTCTCCTCCCTATTCTTTCTCTTCCATTCCTCGCCTTCCTAAATGCCCTCAGCCTCGTGGGGCGGGGCCAGGCGGGGCGGCGGGACCCGGGGGCGGGGGTGGGGGGGGAATCCTCGAGCTGCCCCGACTCCGATTCCGCCCCCTGCCGGCGACCCCCTGGGAGTCTGCACATGACGCAATTCGGTGCAAATGGAAACTGCAGTGGATGCTCCCGTGGCCCCCGGCAGGGGTCCCCGGGCAGTGCACGCTGAGAATGAGAGGCGAAGGGGGCAGGCCAAAGCGCTAGGCCGCAGGCGAGGGGTCGCAGCCAGACCCTCGCGGCCCCGCCAGGCTCTTCACCCCCGCCTCGGCCCCCCGCCGACACACCTCTCTCCGGCCCGGTCCCGTTCCCTCCCTCCAGCGTCCCTCTCCCAGGCTCTACGATCCCTCCCCCTGCACCTCCCCGACGCCCTCCTCCTCCTGGCCCCCTCCCGCGCCCTTCCTCCTCCCCCCCGCCCCCCCGCCCCGCCCGCCGCCCAGGCCCCGGGCCTCCGGTAGGCCGGGCTGCGCCAATCCCGGCCGCGTCCCGCCCCCTGACGCCGAGCAGGGCCCAGCGAGGCCCCGCCCGCTGACGTCCGGATTTGCATGAGTTCTTGTGCAGCCGCGGCCCGGGCTCAGTTGTCTCAGCGAGCGCGAGCCGGGAGCCGGGGCGGGCGCGGGCAGCGGCGGGCGGCCGGGCTGTGCAGGACGAGCGGCGGCGGCGGCGGCGGCGGCGGCGGCGGCGGCGCGGGCGGCAGGGGCTCCTCGGCCGGGGCGGCAGCGGGGCGCCGGCGGGAGCCAGCAGCGTCTGCAGCCGCGCCGGCCGCCCGCGCCCCGGCGCGCTCCGGTTCGGCCATGGAGCTGCCAGCTGTTGGCGAGCACGTCTTCGCGGTGGAGAGCATCGAGAAGAAGCGGATCCGCAAGGTAGGGCGGCGCGGGGGCGGCGGCGAGGCGGCGGGGGAGCGGCAGCCGGAGCAGCCCGCGGGGAGGCGGGGAGGGGGGTGGGGAGGCTGCGGGCCGGGGCCGGGGATCCCGCGGAAGCTGATGGAGTGCTGTCTCTTCCCCCCCTCAGGGCAGAGTGGAGTATCTGGTGAAATGGAGAGGCTGGTCCCCCAAGTAAGTAGCGGCCGAGGGGCGGGGGAGCCTGGTGCCGAGGCGCGGGGCTCCCGGGCTCCGGACCAGCCGGGCTGGTGGGGTGGTGGGGGGAGCGGACGGGAGGCGGGGTGGAGGTGGGGTGGAGGGAGGAGGGGGTGGGGAAGTCGGTGGCAGGCACTGGGGAAGCCGAGCCGCCGAGCCCGAGCCCGGCGCCCTGTGTTGTACTCCGCTCTCCGGGAAATGCCATCACTAATTTATGCACTAAAAGGAGCCGGAGGAGCTGGAGAGACGCGGGGCCGAGCCGGGGAGGCCGGCGGAGGGAGGGAGGGCGCAGGCACTGACTGATGTGCAGCAGAAAATGGCTCCTTTCCCCTTTCCCTCCACCGAACGGCTCCATATTGCAAAACCAAAAAAAAAAAAAAAATTAAAAAGCGACGAAAATGCAATTGTGTGCCTCTTCCCTCCTAGTGGTGCAGGGAGAGGAAGAAAAAAGGCAGAAAATGTTGGGAACTGTCACTGCGGCGCTTTTGGTGGGGAATTTTTTTTTTTTTAATTTGAAATGCGAAGGCACCGGATGGAGACAGACGCGCAGGCACACGCACACACACTCACACACACACACACACACACACACACACACAGAGGCATATTTTTGTGTTGCTGAGTATTTGGGGGTTGCTTGCCCGTGACAGCGGGCTCCAGGGCCGTGAGGGGGTGTGGGGGGGCCGCGTGGCTGACGGTGATCGGATTAGGGGTCAAATAGAGAATGGCTGAAGCCCTCGCGGAGACTCGGGGCTGGGAAGAGGAGGAGGGGACTGCGACTTTGCATTTTGGCTGCTTTGCACGCAGGATTCCTGGTGAGCAAAGTGGCTTTGGAACATGTCGCAGTAACATGCTTAAAATTCTTGACAACTGCAAAATAAACTGCTAGTTTCATTTTCCTTACCCCTCCCCTTTCTTCCTGCCCTTGTGTGTTTATTTTGACTTGGGGAGGGTGTATCAGGGACCGTGTCAGGCCTGCAGAAATTTACTCTCCAGCCCCCACGTCCACAGCTAAATAGCTTTCAGTTCATGAAGACAGAGTAGGGCCTTATGTCATTCCCCACCTGGAGGCCACAAAGCTGGCTCGGTTTTTTTTTTTTACGCCGTGTCCCCCCTCCCTTTTCCCTTGCAAGATATAACACGTGGGAACCCGAGGAGAACATCCTGGATCCCCGGCTGCTGATCGCCTTCCAGAACAGGTGAGCGTCCCCCAAGCACCCGCCACCGGCAGCCGTGACCGTATATGGGAATGGGAGAGTGGGCCAACGCTGCAACAGGACAGAGGGAAAGGGCCGGGAGGGGGGTTGGCAGGAGTCCCCTCCCCCGGGTCTGAACAGGCACGACTGGGGCCTCGGCTCCTCTAACCAACGTCCTTGGCGGTTGCTGCAGCTTGGGGTGGGGGCGGGGCAGGCCGGGAGAAGGAGAGGCTTGTGTTTGGGGGAACTGCGGGAAGGGCGCTTGCGGGTGGCCCTACAGCTGCGCGGAGAAGTTGGGGCTGCGCCTCGGTTCCCTGCCGGCCCCCTCCCGTGGCTACCTTGGAGCCCCACCCCCGGAGCCTAGGTGTTGCTTTCCTGCTGCCACTGGCCGCTTGGCACGGGCAGCTCTCGGGGCAGCTCCAAGGGAGCTGGCATTGTGAAACCTCTGGACGTCACAGAACTGAACTTAACCTGTTGGGGACTGGAGAAAAGTTTACAAGACCATAAGCCGGCACCCTCACCCCCCAGGGAGCTTGGGGTCGACAGGGGCCAGATTCTGTCTGGCGCTGCGTGCCCTTCACACCTCCCACTAGGCTACTTGGTGGGTCTGGCCCCCATTCTCAGGGCAGGGGGAGCTTGGCCCACCGGTTGTGGGGTGGGCACTGCCTAGTGGTGGAGGGGTGGCTTCTGACGAGGGGTTCGTCGCGCGCACAGATGCTTGTCACGCTGCAGCTGCTGCAGCTGGATTCACCACCGGTGGCCGTGGTTCTCTGTTTCGGGAGGACAGAAGGGGGAAGGGCGATCGAGGAGGGGCGGAGCAGCAGGAGCCCGCGGAGCTGGGCCACACCGCGGCCTTCCATCCCCCCTCTCCCTTTTATTTTGCATTATTTCCTGTGGCGCGTTTGCCTCTAAAACTGTAAACTCTAGCCCCTTGGAAGGAGAGACCATCAGGGAAGTTGCTCTCCTGACGCAGGAGGGCGCCGAGAAGGGATCCTGCCCGGGTTCCACCTGGGAGTTCACCAGCCTGTAACCATGTCAGCGGCTGATGCCATGTTGCATAATGGATCCCCGAAGATTTAAAACGCAGGCTGTTGCAATGCCATGCAACTTTGGAATCAGGCCCCAGCCGGGGCCCCAGGCATGACAGAATTCCTCTGGGTTAGCCCAAGGGTAGAGGGGTGCCTAGGGTCTGGAATGGGCTTCAACTTTGGCCTACGCTGGAGAGGCACTCGCTTCTGCCATGGAGGGTTGGGCAGTGCTAGGACCACCCTCCCAACCTCGGATCATCCTCCACCAGGCTGCCAGCGAAAGCCAGACAGCTGTATTGACCAGCGCCACCGCCCACGGGCTTTATTAATAATTTGGAAATCAAGGGAAGCTGGGAACCCGGGCTTGTCGAGTAGGCGGTGCTTCTGTGCGTCTCCCCGCCCGGCAGCTCCGCCCCAGCCGTACCAGAGCTGGTTCACCTGATGGCTGCGAACCTGGCCAGGCCCTGGCCTCGGTGTCCGGCCCCCGCCCCGGTGTCCGGCCCCCGCCCCCAGCCCCTAATTGGCTCATTTGCCGCTGTGTAAACAAGGGCGCAGCCCCTCCCCCTGTTTAGTGCCTGGCCTTTAAGAAAACGAGTCCTCCCTTCTGCTGGCGGCACTCGTTATCTGAATCTTAATGAGGTCATTAGCATCCCGTGCCTCTGACGGGGAGGCACCCGGTTGACGCTCACCTCATTTGGACTTGGTTTTCATCCCCTGGACCCCCGAGCGCACTGCGTTTTGTGCAGGGCCACGGGCCCAAGGCTGTGGGCACCAGTGCCAAGCTGCCCAGTGTCAAGCTGCGGGCAAAGATTCAGGGCTGTGGGGGGCCCCATTTCAGGTATGGACATCTGAGGTGGGGGGGGCCCTTTGGAGAGGGCCCCTTGGGCAGATAAGGGTGGTGCTGCGGTAAAGTGGCACTCTGGAACCGGACTGAGGCGTCCAGCTGACAGTAGAGGCAACCTTCTGCCCTGAGCCCTTGTTCCCTCTGGTTCTTGCTGGCTTCACGGCTCACCACAGTAGGGGCAGAGCAGGAGGGGAAGTGACTGAGGCTAACAGCCCTGCCCTCTGTTCCCTCTCCGCAGGGAAAGGCAGGAGCAGCTGATGGGATACCGGAAGAGAGGGCCGAAGCCCAAACCGCTGGTGGTGCAGGTGAATACACTCCCGGGCCCCAGGGCCAACCACGACTTATTCCCTTAACGTTGCCACCTGAGGTGCCTCCAGGCTTGGAAGTCGGGGGGAGTTCCTCTGAAGCACCCAATTCCATTTCATCTTGACTTCCCACACCCTTCCCCGACCTGGTAGGGGCTGGGACACTCCTGATGCTGGAGGCTTGCTCTGGGGCTGGTCTTATCCCTCCTCTTACGTCCCCCTCCATTCCCACCCCGTCCCCCCCAGGTACCTACCTTTGCCCGTCGTTCCAATGTGCTGACCGGACTCCAGGACTCCTCAGCTGACAACCGCTCCAAGCTGGAGCTGGGCGGTCAGGGCAAGGGCCAGGGGCACCAATACGAGCTCAACAGCAAGAAGCACCACCAGTACCAGCCGCACAGCAAGGAGCGGGCGGGCAAGCCCCCACCGCCAGGCAAGAGCGGTAAATACTACTACCAGCTCAACAGCAAAAAGCACCACCCCTACCAGCCGGACCCCAAAATGTATGACCTGCAGTACCAGGGCGGCCACAAGGAGGCGCCCAGCCCCACCTGCCCGGACCTAGGCTCCAAGAGCCACCCGCCCGATAAGTGGCCCCACGGCGGGGGAGCCAAGGGCTACCTGGGAGCCGTGAAGCCCCTGGCCGGTACGGCCGGGGCTCCAGGCAAGGGCTCCGAGAAGGGTCCCCCCAACGGGATGACGCCGGCCCCCAAGGAGGCAGTGACGGGCAATGGGATTGGGGGCAAGATGAAGATCGTCAAAAACAAGAACAAGAACGGCCGCATCGTGATCGTGATGAGCAAGTACATGGAGAACGGCATGCAGGCGGTGAAGATCAAGTCCGGGGAGGCAGCCGAGGGCGAGGCGCGCTCCCCCAGCCACAAGAAACGGGCTGCTGAGGAGCGTCACCCCCCGGCAGACAGGACTTTCAAAAAGGCCGCGGGGGCGGAGGAGAAGAAGGCGGAAACGCCCTCCAAGAGGAGGGAGGAGGAGGCGCCGGGGACCGGGGACCCGCAGTCCCAAGATGCCGGCTCTCGCAAGCTCTCCCCGACCAAGGAGGCCTTCAGCGAGCAGCCTCTGCAACTCACTACCAAGCCCGACCTGCTGGCCTGGGACCCGTCCCGCAGCACACACCCGCCCTCCCACCATCACCACCACCACCACCACCACCACCACCATCACCACGCCGTCGACCTAAATCTCTCCCATGCGCGCAAACGCTGCCTCTCCGAGACCCACAGCGAGCGAGAACCCTGCAAGAAGCGTCTGACGGCGCGCAGCATCAGCACCCCCACCTGCCTGGGGGGCAGCCCCGCAGCGGAGCGCCCTGCGGACGTGCCCCCCGCCGCCCCCCTCCCGCAACCGGAGGTCATCCTGCTGGACTCGGACCTAGACGAACCCATAGACTTGCGCTGCGTCAAGACGCGCAGCGAGGCCGGGGAGCCGCCCAGCGCCCTGCCGGTGAAGCCTGAGGCGCCCGCGACCGCGGCGGTGGCTGCTGTGCCGGCAACAGCGGCCGAGAAGCCCCCGACCGAGGCCCAGGACGAACCCGAGGAGCCACTGAGCGAGTTCAAGCCCTTCTTTGGGAATATAATTATCACCGACGTCACCGCGAACTGCCTCACCGTCACGTTCAAGGAGTACGTGACGGTGTAGCCTAAGGGCGTCGGAAGAGGAAGCGCTTCACCCTCTGGGGCTTAACACCTGGGGCCTGGGGACGGACTTCTCTCTGCAACTGCGGGAGCTCCCGGCCCGGCCCCAGCGCGAAAACGGCCGAAGCCGCGGCAACCGCGTCCCTCTGCCGGGTCTTGGCTGGAGCGCCCGGCCCACACTGGCACCTTCCACGCCGTGCCTGCGGGTCTCGCCCTCATCTGCCGCACCCCCTCCTCTCGTGGACCTCCGGGACTGACAGGGCAGCCACTCGCGGCGGTCTAAGAGTTATAGTATTATATTTTAACCGTGCTAACTTGTCAAGTGCAGACTTTACTCCCGTTTGTACGTGGTGTTATATTGAAATGTATTGTTTGAGCTCAAAAGGCCCACCACCCACTTCGGGCTGATATATATATATTTATTTGTAGGTATTTATATATTGAAATATAAAAACCTAGATTTATGGAGTTTCCTCTAGATCATGTTATATTCTATATCAGACGAACTATTTTCTGTTGGCCTTTCTACCCGTTCATTCAGTATTTCGGTTGATTTCATTTCCTCCCCTTCCAGGAACTGCAATACCAGTAACCTTGGTATATATTTTTTGATACTGTACACATGGATGTGTTGTTTCTATGTGCAAAACAAAAAAAAAAGTTTGTTAAAAGGCTAAACGAGCTCTCTAGAAACTGCTGCTACTAGAAATGTCTAAACTATAAGCTTCCAATTATTACCTGCTTGAATGTAAATATTAAATGGAGATGTTGAAGGTGCACTTTCGCTGTTTGAGATTAGCTAAGAGGGAACGTCAGAGACAGGGGGGAGGGGGTGTGGGCGGCGGCTGGACCCCCTCTCCGCACCCTACTTCCGCCTTAGGTCGGGCGGGGGGCGGGGGTGAGAGGACCTATCGCATCCTGCGATAAACTTTTGCAAAAGCAAAGTGAACTGGTTTCACGAGCAGAGGCGCCCGCACCCGGGGAGTGACCCCGCTCCCCGGAAGTCGAGAGGCTCTCCAAAGGAGAGGGGAATTCCTGCGGGGGGGCTGTGCTGGCGTCGCCCCCGCTCTCAAGAGTTTTCGGGCCTTGGCTGCCCACCGCGAGGGCAAACCCGGGATCTGCATAGTGGGGGGGAGGGTTGCACGGGTGCTTGAGCTGCACGGAGACGTGGGTGGGGCTAACCCCCAACCCCCGAGCCAAGCCCACCCGGCACCTGCTGATTTTTGCCCCTCACCCCCCAGGACGCAACACACCCTGGCGCTGGCCCTGATGTGGCAGGGGTGTTCCTTCCTAATAATCCCTGCCCGGTAGGGCAGGTTCCGCAAGGAGGGGACCTTCCCACCCTCTCCAGCGTCCCTCGCTGCCATCGCTGGCCCCGCCCCACCGAGGAAGCTGCCGAGGCTCTTTCTCTGCCAGACTCTCTCCCCGGAAACCACCAGGCCAGAAGCCGCGACTGGAGGCTCCGCGAACGCGGCCACGGCAGGGGGCGGGGGGCTTCCCGCGAGGTGGATGGGTTGTGGGAGGGAGAAAAAGCCTGCGAGAGCAAGGCCTTGCCGGTCCCCGCTTCCTGAGCGAGCAGGAAAATGTGGGACCCCATCTCACCCATCCTACTTTGCTTTGAGTGGCTAGGCAGTGGCCCCTGGTTTCCCCACGCAGGAAGGGGTTAAGGGTCCCCAGGGAACGAGGGGAATGGGCCGAACTCGAACTCCGAGGTGCCGCTCCCCCAGGCCAGGAAGCCGAGACCCGGGACTGCTGCGGCCGGCCTTGGCCAGCTTTCTGCAGACGCAGCGATCTTCCTCCTGGCTGGGGTGGCCCGAGCAGGGCCAGGGGCCACGGGACTGAGGGCCTGGTAGGCGCGAGGCTGTTGCTGGCCCCCAAGTCCCTTGCCTGCCAGCCTGGGACTGAAGAGCCTAGCCTCTGCTGGCCGCCAGGGCGGAAGAGGTCAACGCGGTTCATAATGGGGGTGGGGGGGGGGCGGCGTGGAGAGGTGGCGAGAGAGCACAGTGTTGGGAAGGCCAGGAGAAGAGATAGAGGGCCAGGAGGGCGGGAGGCCTGAATGCGGACAGTGTGGCCAGTGTTGGCTGCAGGCCACCAAGCGGCTGGAGGTGGGGGAGGGGAGCCTAGCGGGGGGGAGGGGAGGGAAGGAAGGGAAGCTCTGAAAAAAAAAAAAAACCGTTGGGAGTTTCTAGCCCTGGCTTTTGTGAATTGTCCCTCCCACTATCCCCATCACCCCAGCCCCCTTTAGAGTGAGTTAAACGCTCCCCCTCCCCCTTCGACGTAATGAATGCCCTTTGCCACCCTGGGAGTAGAGGGAGGGGTAATCTTGACTGCTCCTGGCAAACTGCCTGCTCAGCACTAGAATTGGGCCTGTCCTTCACTGACTGGTACACAAAGGCACATGCCAGGCGTGGATTTCGTCTCCCTGTTTTTCTGGTAGAAGAGAACTAAAAAATCCGGAGTAAGAAGGGGAACCCCTTGTTCAGGTCTGCACAGGTGGTGACTTGGGAGTGAGCCTTAGCCCCTAGGGGTGCCCCTCCTGCCCAGTGGGTGGCCTCTGAGAAGCTGAGCCTGGGCAACAGGGGAGGGGAGGTAGAGGATGGCACTGTTGGTGAGTAGAGAAGGAAACTGCTCCACTACCATTTGCAGAAAGGTGTGGCCTGCAGGTGGCTTGAGGCCTTGAAAACTGGGCCTGGTGGTGGACCTCCTAGGGGAGATCTTCGAGCAGGATGGTCCTTGGAACAGCTTGGAACCTAAGTTCAGAAGACCAGCAATAGGACAGAGGCAAATGGATAGGTCAGGAGGGGCAGCAAGATGCCCAACTGGCAGAGACTCAAGAGTGTCCCCAGGAGGGACAGGACTCTTGTTGGCTGGGGCCACTTAAGCATCTTGTTCCAATCAGACCCCACAGAGGTCAAGTGTCCCTGTGGGATGAGAATCTGAGGTTCTGATGGCTAAACAGCTTGTCCAGCTCACCTGGCCACTGCCCAGTTCTGTACTGACTCTAGAATCAGTCAGGTGGTCTGCTGTCACCCGGCAGAGAGGTACACCACAGCAACTCGCCCCTCCCTGACTTCTCAGCCATAGATGTGTCCAAGGCTCAGGAACACTCAAAGAGGGCCAGGGGCCCTGGCATTGGGACAGGGGAGGAGAGCCCAGTAGCCCAGATGTAGGCTTTGTGACATATCTTTGTCACAGATGTAGGCTGCTTCTTCCTAATGGAGGGCAGAGGTGTTTGTCAATGCCCAACTTTCACAAGCAAGGGGTCCAAAGCCCTCACTTTTCCTAAACCCTCACTTTGAGCCCAAGTTCAGATGATTCTGGGATCTTAACCTTGCACACTAGGAAACCCAGAGTTCTATCTTTTCTCCAAACAAACCTTTGGGGCTGAGCCTTGAGCATAGAGCTGAAGCTGACTCCTTGCAAAGAGAAAAGCACTTGTGTATCCACCCATCCCTCAGAGGCTGGTCCCTCCTGCACCAGCCAGGTTCCAGATTCCAACTCTAGTCTCCCTATAGCCTGCACCACTGCCCAACTCAGTTTCACAAGAGCCAAGTTTCACCCTTCGGTGTTAGCTCCATCCTTGGATCCTACCAGGGTACTTAGGAGCTAGGGTTGCCAGGCTGAGCATATAAAAATCTAGGGTGCTCCGTTAAATTTGAACTTCAGATGGACAATGAATCATATTTTAGTGTGTCTCATGAAATATTTGAGATATACTAATACAAAAAAATAATAAAATGCTTTGTTTATGTGAATTCAGATTGAACTGGGCATCCTGGAATTTGTCTGGAACCTCACTTGGATCCTGAATAGTCGACTTAGTTAGTCCCTGCCCACAGGGAAGTTTCAGTCCAATAGGAGAGAGAAACTGCTGAGAACTGAGCCACAGGGGTCCTAGTGAGTGGGGTGATTGTAGTGACATAGAGTATGTTTGGCATGACACAGAATGGTTGCTGGATGTCCAGGAGCCTTCAGCTGTGATTTAAAGGGGAAGGGAGTAGTGGAGTGAGCATGTCACAAGACCTAGACAAGTAGTGATGGAAGACCAGACTTGGTCTCTCCATCTGTTGGCCCACCTCGGGCTCCTGAGTTGAGTCTCTTCCCCATTCCCAATCACCCCAACATCAAAGTCTAGAACATACAAGGAGGGCAGAACAGATCCAACTGCAGTGCCCACTGTGCTTAGTCATGTGGGACTCTTTGTGACCCCATGGACTGTAGCCCACCAGGCTCCTCTGTCCAGGAGGATTCTCCAGGCAAGAATACTGGAGTGGGTTGCCATGCCCTCCTCCAGGGGATCTTCCCAGCCTAGGGATCGAACCCAGGTCTTCTGCACTGTAGGCAGATTCTTTACCAGCTGAGCTACCAGGGAAGCGGTACCCGCTCTCCCACCAAAACCTTTTCCCTTTCTACACCTCAGTTTCCTTAGCATCTTCAAAGACATGTTCTGACAGTGAGGATGAACTGGGTCGGGAAAGAGCCTTGAGCTCTTCTGGAAAACTCCCCAAGTAAACACACGAGTTTTGTTTTTTTTTTTTTTTTTTTACCAGGGAACATTAAATATTTCATGTCAGACTCAGATGCCTTCTAACAACTTCTGGCTGAGAGCCTCAGCTTGACCAAGGAATAGATACCCAGTGATGTTTACCTCTGAACTGACTGCCATGTCTCCCTCCCCTCGCCCCCACGCCCTCTATAACCCAGTGTACACCACCAGCCCTTTGCATTGTGCCCTCACCACCAGCTTGGTAGATAACCCATTGACCTGGAAACTCAGCCTCAGCCTCTCCAGCTTTATCCTGGTTCACCAAGGCTGGCATTGGGACAGGAGAGAGATAAGAGCTGTGCCTGCATTTGTACAAAACCAAATCCTCATGCTTTTTTAATCAAGTTGCTTCTATGGTTCCATGTTATGTTTGCAGCTCATCTGAGAAGGCGAAGACTCTAAAGAGGAAATAGTACTAACGGCAGATATTCTCGGATGCAAGTGTCCATTTCCTGTGGCCATAGTTCAGATGCACCCCCGCCCCCTGCACCCTCCTTTTCCTCTCTTCCCCTTGCAGTTGCTGTTAACAGCTAACATGGAATGAGTGCCCACCACCTGTGGGGGGTACTTCAGGAGGTCATCTCATTTAATTCACACAGTCTCCCATGAGCTAGGTCCCATCACTGTCCCTGTCTCATGGATGGTAAAATGAAGGCTCAGAGGCTCAAGTAACCGGTCCAAGGTCAAACATCCAATAAACAGGGGAACAGGAGTTCTGGGCTAGCCTTGTCTGTCTGCAGGAGCTATGCTCCCAGCTTCCAGGGTTCTGTGGGTTCTTCATAGGTGAGTTCAGGTCTCATCCCCTCCCTGAGGTTGTTCTAGACTATTCCAGCCTTTACCAGGGCCCACTGTGCCTGAACTCCTGCAGTAATTACTGCACCCCCACCAACTCATCAATCAACTGCTACAACATCCATGTGTGCACGTGCCTCCATTCTCCAATTGGACAAAGCCCTGCCCATCTGGAAGGCAGTGGATATGTCTTGGGTATTTCATGCAGTCCCACAGTGTGCTCAGTTCCTAGATAAACACCTCGGAACCAGATGCCTCGTGTGTGTGTGTGTGTGTGTGTGTGTGTGTTTTGTCCTGTGTGTATGTGTTTGTGTGTGTGTGTGAGAGAGAGATGGGACTTTCAGACAGTGATGCTGATCACTGCACTGCAAGCTAGTAGCAGCAGACACAAGGAAGACCCCCGTGCCACCCCCAGGGGCTCAACCCCCATGACCACAGAGCTGCACAGCAGAGGCTGGGGACTCAGGCTGCTCCCTTCTGCCCAGCTATTGGCGGGCAGCAGACACTTGGGCACTGAGCTGCTCCAGGGTTCCACCGCCCCCTCACTTCTCACCTGATCCATCTGTGTGAGTTTCAGGAGACTCCAGGTAATTATGTGGTAATTGAATTTAGGGAAACAGACCCTAAGGATAATTCTGGAGTCAGTTCCAGAAGACTCCTGGTTTAATTTCCATATTTAGCTAGTGGTACACGTTATACGGTTCCTGATAGCCCAGCACACCTTAAGTATTTAGTTTTAACATGAGGTTCAGAATAGTACAGATATGGGCATATTACTCCAAAACATGCAGAGTTAGCAACAAGCAGAAGACACAGTATGCACCCCTTTTTAATTTTCATATATAGTCTTCATATAAGCTGGGTGGATAAGACCTGACACAGTAAAAAACTCACCAAATGCTGCCTGTAATTATTATTTCACTTAATCAATGATCTGCAAGTTGTAGGGGCAAAGAGTTGCCATTACCAATGGATGTCCAAGGTGTGTGTGCATGCCTGCATGAGTGTGCATGTAGGTGTGCATTTATGACCAGGGAGAGAAGTAGTGATGCAGCCTGTACCAGCAGGAATGCCTCTCCTTTGCTGCCTGAACGAAGGATCCTTTCAAGCGCACCCTGGAGTTTAATATTGCCAACACTGGCCCTGACTCCTTTCAACCTGCGCCAGGTGTAATGTAAACCTCCCTGCGTTTCCTCCCTTTCCTGTTTCATCTGAGAAATTCTTCACTAATTCCATGGTATCTGGTTTCTCGTTGTTTTCTCTGCTTTAGACAGCCCCTTGGGGTGGGTTTAGGAAGGTGTGCTTAACGCTCTCAGCCTTCCAAAGTGACACCAGCACTTCCCTCACGACTACTGCCATCCTCCAAAATCTCTTCCAAGGGACGTCTCTGGTTGTCAGGGCAAAATAAGCCATAATGCCTTGGGGAGATGAGCAAGCACCTGTCACAAAATCAGAGGATGGTCATGGGCGGTCTATACCACAGCATCCAATGGAGAAAACAGGATAGTCATGGTCAGCTCCTTTGTAATATAGTGTTAAGTTTATATTAATGTTACAGTGGTTATAAGGTTATATTAATGTTGTGTCTTCCATTCTTTGTTGAAGTAGTGCTGTTTGGGGTTGAAGACAAGGAGGAATACAGCTGGATGGAGGAGGCCTGGGTTATTCCAGATGCAAGCAGGGGACCATACATTTTCCTGTGATTCTCTAAAGGAGGTGGGATTACAAAATCATGTGAATGTTGGGGGGTGGAGAGAGAAGAGCCTGGCAAGCAGAATCCCTCCTATGAACAACGGAAGTGAGCATCCTTATAGCCATTTCCTGCTTTGTTTTTTGTACTCCCTGCTCTCCCATCAGTGCTGAGTGGGGGGAGAGGAAGCCCTGGGCAGGGTGAGGGAGACTCAGGTCTGGCCAGATTCTTCTCAACCTTCAATGCGTCTTCCTACCGTCTCCTCTCCTGGCATGGGAAATTATTTATGTTTGCAAATTGCTTTTGACTCACATGAGTTATTCTTCTTGCCTGCCAACAGGTCTGGGGATGGGAGAGAGTTACTGAGCCGGCAGCTGAGAAATCCAGGGGCGATGGCAGAAGGAGCACTGAGGCGGAAGTCACGAGCCTCGGGATTTGGTCCCAGCTCCGTCACTGCCATGCCATTACTTCCCCTTGCTGGGCCTCAGGCTGCTCATCTGCAAAACGAGAGGGCTGGGTGGCCTCTGAGTGCCGAGGGCCTTGGTGGTTCTGACATCCCCTGGGCCTGCGACCCCCGAAGAGGCACAGACAGGGTTGGTGCCAGCGGGTGTACTGCTCCCTGATGTGGGCTCGGCAGTGCTGCTGCTGCTGAGCGCTGGAGGGTGGAGAGGATGCTGCCCAGCCCTGCCCGGCAGGAAGAACTAGACAGGGCAGCGGGGCAGCCAGTAATGTTTCCTCCTTTAGCCTTTTGCTTCATACTGGTCCTTAGTGAGGTCTATTTCCATAGACTAGGATGAAAACAAATGTCGGCAGAGGAACCACCAGAGCAGAAAGTCCCTGGGGCTGGTCCAGGAGAGAGATACACACAACCAGAATGAGCATCCTAGACATAATCAGGGCCAGAGCAGGATCAGCTGCATGACAGGTGGATAGGGGTCACCTGGCCTTCGGGGAGGAAGGGGTTGGCCCACTGATGATGGAATCATTAGCTTCTGGAAGCCCGGAGCAGAGAAGGGTCCCAGAGTTCCTAATCCAAGTCCTTCGCTCTACAGATGGAGAAGCTGAGCCTCCCAAAGCTGAGATCAAGGTGAATTATCGATGATTCTCTACCCACAAGTGGATGCTTATGTTCCAACAAGGAGCAGTGCTCCCCCAATTCATCCACCATAAAGTTGGATTTAATAATAGTAATAATTCGAAATTCAATGCCATGGCCATGACGGATTGGCCGCATGCTGCTCTTGAGAGCCATGGTCTGGCCTCTATTCTCTGACTGTGGTTTGGGGCCTAACCCAGAGAGAAAAGAAGCCCAGGGTCTGGGCTTCTTCCAATCCAGTGACCACCAAGTGGGGATGAAGGCTGTTGTGGGCTCAGCTCTCTGAGGTGGCAAGAGACCTGCTAACCTCAGAGCTTTGAGTTGGTTCTGCCTTGGTATTTGTTCAGTCCTGGCCAAACCACAGTGAGCCTCAGCCCTGGGTCTAGAGGGGAATTTGGGGTCTGTGCACTCCCTCATGAGAGATGACCTATGGATGGGCAGAAGGCAGTCAGACAGCAAGAAGAGAAACTTTTCTGCAAATCCCTTTTCTTCTAGAGCCTGCCTTTTCTCCTAGGCCCAGAGATGAGTTCCCAGGGCCATGATATTCCACCTGAGTAGACTATAATGCCTCGAAGGTCTAGCTTCTCATCAGTTCCATATGATGAGAAAGAATGCAAGGATGCACCCAGTCTTCAGCTGTGAGTCAGCCTGGTGGCAGGTCTAAGTGGTCTTGCACACCTTTCAGTACTTCAGAGAGAAGAGGGTGACACAGGACCAAAATCAAGGTGGGCAGAGGCAGCAGCAGGGAGAAAAGGAAACCAGAGAGGACCAGAGATAAAGAGAGAGACCAGACCCAGAGGTAAGGAGACCAAAAGGACCAGAACCAAAAAAACAGAGAATGAACATAAAAGAAATAGAAAGAGAGCAAGACAGAAGCAGATGAGGAGAGAAACCCATACAGATAAGGAGACACAAAAGGCTGGAAGAAATCAACTGATTGAAAAACACTGTGTTGGAAGGGATCAAAGTCAGTGTCACCAATATGGGGACAAACTGACTTGCGTCTCCTGATACGATGCACTGAGAAGGACACAGCAACACTCCAGGGCATTTCTCCCACAAACGTAGCACCCGAATCTAACCATGTAGAAATGTCAACACCAAGGTTGAAGAACCCAGAGAAAAGCAGAGGCTCTGTCCCAGCTTGTTGTTGTTGTTGTTCAGTCGCTAAGTCGTGTCTGACTCTTTGCAACATACCAGGCTCTCATGTCCTTTACTAGCCTGTCCCGGGTTAAAAGAGACTAAAAAGACAGGACCGCATGGACTATACAGTCCGTGGAATTCTCCAGGCCAGGATATAGGAGTGGGTAGCCTTTTCCTTCTCCAGGGGATCTTCCCAACCCAGGGATGGAATCCAGTTCTCCCGCATTGCAGGTGGATTCTTTACCAGCTGAGCCACAAGCGAAGCCCAAAACACAGGACACTCAATGCAATTCACGATCCAGGTTTGGCTAATGGAAAAGGAAAAAAACTTGGCTCTAAAGAGCATGACTGAGAATATTCACAAAATTTGTCTATGGACTCTAGGCTAGAAATAATATTGGATCCATGGTAAAAGTCCTGATTTTGATAACTGTACAGTGGTTATGTAAGAAAGTGTCCTTGTTCTTAGGAAAAACACATTAAAGTATTTAGGCATAAAAGGGTAAAAGGTCTCCAACTTACTTTCAAATAGTTCAGACAAAATATGGGGAGAAAGTGGGGAGGAAGGGAGAGAGAACAATAAAGCAAATGGGAAAAATGTGAATAACTGGTGAGTCTGGATAAAGAATATATGAGAGGCTTCCGTGGTGGTCCAGCAGTTAGGAATCTGCCTTGCAATGCAAGGGATAAGGGTTCGATCCCTAGTCAGGGAACTAAGATCCCCGGGGGCAACTTCGTCCAACAAAGTCCAACACAGCCAAATAAATTTTTTTTTTTTAAAGAATATATGAGAGTTCCTTTACTATTCTTGCAACTTGGAGCCTCCTCTTTGGGGTTGGGGACAAGTGTTGGCTGACACCAGAGGCTCATATTGAATCTGGGAAGAACCAGATGTGCCTCCCATGCGAGCGAGGCTGAGGCCCAGCTCTCCAGCAGCTGAGAACATCTGAGCAACTTGACCGTCCCTTTCCGCCTGCTTGAAGGCCTGTTTCCCACCCCTTCACCCCCTGACTTCAACACAAATGAATGGGGGTCCAGGACAGTGGGCCCGTAGCCACCAAGTCCCACACCAGGAAGTCGAAGTGCCTCCAGCTCAGCCTGGCTACTCACACCTCACAGTAGGGCCCACCATCACTCTGTGGCCATGGGAGGAGGCAGGATCTGGCAGAAAGGGGAAGGATTAGGCCGCTGGGCAAACTGGGCTCCAAGTGCCAGCCATTCTGCACTCACCGGTTCTGGGTCCTGGGGCTGGCGGCTCTGTCCCCTAGAGCTCCCCAAACCTGGCTTATTCTTACCATTTTGGTCTCCTAAATGCCACTTCTTGAGAGAAGGCTTCCCTAACCAATTACTCCATTTATTATCCTGTTTTTCTTCTTTAGGGGCTTCCCTGGCAGCTCTGAGGGTAAAGAATCTGCCTGCAATGAAGGAGACTCAGGTTCAGTCTCTGAGTTGGGAAGATCCCCTGGAGAAGGGCGTGGCAACCCACTCCAGTATTCTTGTCTGGAGAATTCCATGGACAGAGGAACCTGGTGGGCTACAGCCCATGGGATTGGGGCACAAAGAGTCATGACTGAGCGACTAACACTTTCTTCTTTAGAGCAGGCATCCTTAGCTGAAATTTGGATTTGTCTGTTCCCCTATCCCCCCCCAGTAGAGTGTAAGCACCTGGAGAGGAAATCAATGTCTCTTTTACTCATTGTTCTAGTCTCAGCTTCCAGAACTTGGAATAACTCAGATACCAGAGCTATTTGTTTAAGGGAGAAAGGAGGGAAGGGAAGAAGAAGGGATGGAAGTGGGGGAGGAAATCTCTGAACCTCTCTGAGCCTCAGTTTCTTCACCAGTGAAACTGGAGGAAATTGGTGCAGGGACTGCTGAAAAGTTTGCTTGGATATAGGATTAAGAATGTCCCAGGGTAGTGTTAGACCCAAAGAGGCAGTAAGAGGCTTCGATTGTTAATATGACTGTCTCAGGCCTAATCACAGCAACTCCAACCCTCTTTCACCCCTGCCCATATCACTGTTCAGACATTTGGTAATTAATTTGGCAACCTGGACATTTCTCTTTTTTTGGCCATACTGAGCAGCTGGTGGGATGTTAGTTCCCGACCAGGGACTGAACCCGGGGCCCTCTACAGTGAAGCATGTAATTCTAACCAACCACTGGACCACCAAGGAATTCCCATACCTGGTCATTTTACTTTCATCTAGGGGAGGGTAGATTGGAAGGGGTTGGAAGGATTAGAGTTATTTTGTCATAGTTTGTGTTTTAGGTTTTGTGTGTGTGTGATTTTATTTTATTTGATTCAGTACTATGAACTGAGCACAGAGCTACAGCCGAGATCTCCCCGCCTCTGCCGTCCAGACCTGACAAGCCAGGAGTCCTGTGAATGCTGGCAGGGTGACAGGCGAAGTGTGGGTCCAGCTCCCAGTTTCTGCATGGGCCCCAGAAACACTCAGCCACGCTTCTCATGAAGAGATTCTCAAAAAAAAGCATCCCTGGGCCCCCAGATTGCCTTACTCATTCTGACCTGGGGATTCCCATCTTGATTCAGTTGTAGAACATGCTCGAAAAGAATCTTGCCTTCAGTTCTCTGACTTGCCTGTTGGTAATAGAAGAGAGACAAAGCCAACTGAAAACAGGCAATAAATGTTGCCTGGCTAGCCAAGTTGAGTGAAAAAGTGAGTGAGTGAAGGAAGGAAGGAAAACCTCTGGGAGTTTTAAGTTAGTTTAGCTCATATTTTAGTTTCTTTCCTGGCACATATGAGACTCTGGAAACACTGGGAAGATTCCAATCTAGGCCCGACCATTGTCCCCACCCAAAGCTGGCATTATTTGGGACCAACAAGCTTGTCGAGGTGTGACTAGCATTCCAAATGAAGCTGGTTCCTCTCCCAACCTAATTAGGGCCCACATAGAGAACCCTACTGAAATGCAAGCCCCAAGGAGACAGGAAGTAGCTCAGAAGGGATAAGAGAAAGATTTCAGAACCACAGCCACTGAAATTTGTTTACCATTGTCTAGCTTCCCTTGTGATATCACTGAAAGATGCAGATACACACTGTGCATTGCAGGGAACACACCGCAGGCCAGTTTAACTGATCAAATCTTGGCAAGTTAGCAAGTAGGGATCATGTGCCCGCTCAGTAGCTTCAGTCATGTCCGACTCTTTGTGATCCCATGGACTGTAGCCTGCCAGACTCCTCTGTCCATGGGGTTTTTCAGGCAAGAACACTGAAGTGGGTTGCCATGCCCTCCTCCAGGGGATCTTCCCGACCAAAGGATCGAACCTGCATCTCCTGTATCTCCTGCCTTGCAGGCAGATTCTTTACTGCTATGCCACTGGCAAAGCCCCGGTAGGGACCATATCGACATTTAAAACATTAGCTGCAATCTCCTAGTCTGGTTCAGCCGCCTCTCCAGCTGCCTGGAGAAATGAAATGTGCCTCCAACTCCAGACCAGCTGAGTCTCTCGTAGACAAGTCATCTCTTTGTGTTGTCCATGCCTTGTATGAAGGGTGTGGGAATTGCCATGTTGAATGGACTGCTGACAAAGGAAGAGACCAACTTGTGACCTGTTCAATCAAATTTCCATCGTCAAGATAAGAGTGGGCAGGGACTTCCCTGGTGGTCCTGTGGTTAAGAATCTGCCTCTCAATGCAGGGGACCTATGCTTGATCCCTGGTTAGGAAACTAAGATCCCACATGCTGTGGGCAACTAAGCCTGAGCACAGCAATTAAAGAAGCTCACACACCTCAACAAAGACCCAGCACAGCCAAAAAAAAAGATAGAGAGAGAGAGAGATAAGAGTGGGCAAACGGTCAGGTCTATAAATAATGCTTTCAAGAGGGGCTCTTCCTGAACCATCTCACAGATTTGGCAGGTGTGAGCTGCCCATTTCTTTCTGTCCCAAATGCAGAGCTGGCCAGCTCTCTCCCTGGAGCTTTGGCAGCTCACCATGCAAGAGCCCCTCTCGTCTTTCTCTACCCAGCACTGAGCCAGGAACATGGAATCTTCTTTAGCCACGAGATGGTTCTTCTCTCTCCACCTGCCCTGCAACCATGCCACTGCCTGGAAGTTAACTCAGGTGGTGAAGAAGCCTCCTCCAGATTTCCAGTTCCTGATTAGGGTGAGGAATCTCCACCAGTGACCAAAAATGTGCCCAGAAACCCAGGTCATTGCTGTGTTCTGTGTCATGCCTTGCAGGGATCCCTGTGTCTCTGCCACTCTTGACTGGTCTCTCTTACCTGCTGAGCCTTAGCCTCTCTCACTAGGAGGGGCTGTGTCTTTGTCACCATCATTCCCCAGCACAGCGTCTGGAAGGACTGGATAAATATTTACGGAATGAATGAGCTGTGTTTACAAGGTTACAAGTCACTGCTGCTGCTTCTCTCCTCGTGTCCCCCAACAGAAACTCAGAAGAGTAAAAATTCAGGCAGAGGCTTTCTCGGGGGCTGTCCCCTGGTCCCCCCATCCCCAAGTCAGCAGGATTTCCCACCTGCTCATGGGATGGGAGCAGAGGAGGTATCTCTTTTTCTCTCTGTATATCTAAACAATAGCCAATAGTTATTAGATTCAATCTTTGTTCTTTACTCTTCTCTCTTTTATGAAAGACATTGCTTTTGTCATAGCTTGTGAGGTACTTTGTTTTCTCTCTCTCTCTGATAATTTTCATCATCAGCTTGAGTTTAGGATAAATGCCAAAAGTGACACCAGCTCCTGAATAAACACCACTGCCTTGTGCCCCCATGAGCTAATAACGACAATAACTCACAATTATAGATTGCTCACTGAGCCAGGCTCCATGGGAGAGCCCTTACATGCTTTTTCTCTTTTAATCCTCACAATAACCTGATGCAATACAAACTAGTATTACCCCCAGGAGGAAATGGATGCTTCGAGAGGTCAAGTACCTGGCCGGGGGTCGCAGAGCCAGTGTGCAGCGGAGCCAGGGCTTGAATCCAGGTAGCCTGGGCTTCTAACCCTGATATCACACTGCTGCCCTCAGGAGTCTTTGCACACAAAGAGTGTCTGGCCAGGATGTCCCTCTTCAGGAATGGCAGCATAGTGACAACCATCTACACATCAGAGGCACCAGCTGTGAACTGAAATGAACCCTACAAAGTGAACTGCTCCTGGGACCATAGAGTCATCACAAGGCAGGAGCTGGAAGAAGCCTCTAATAGACCTTAGGAGCCACTCCCTCACTTTATAGACAGATACAATGATGCTTGGGGGCTCACACTTCAGCTGGTGGAGCATCCAAGATCATCCAAGAGTGCTTCTGCCTATGGCCCCCGATTTGTGGTCCACTCTCAATGCAAACTGGACAAGAGGCAGTTTGAGATCAGATTTGGCCTGCTCAGTTCTTGGTTCAGACCTAAACACCCTGGCTTGTTTCACAGCTGATTCAGCCCTTTGGAGGCCCCCCAAGTTGAACATGGTTTTAGAGTAGCCTCCAAAATATGAGGCTGCTGGTTACCACATCTGCTGTACAGTCCTGGCAATAAACTCTCTGCTCCTCGTGCCTGAGTTTCTTTGTAGCCTCCTCTCTTCCGCAAAGAGCTGACAAAGGATTTTTATTCACAAACCTCACGTCATGGTCATTCTATTTCCATGGCTACTCCATTAATTAAAAAAAAAAATATATATATATATATATATATATATTTGGCTATGCTGGGTCTTAGTTGTGGAGCGCAAAGTCTTTGGTCTTCCATGCAGATGCGGGATCTTTAGTGGCAGCTTGTGAACTCTTAGTTGTGGCACCATTAATGCTAAATTTTGGTCACATCCTCATGGGATGAATGGACAACCCTCAAAGTACTGAACCGGAAGTCCAGGTTGTTCAGGCAACTTCCATCCCAGCCTTGGCTGCAGCTCACATCCCCAAATGAAAGTGTTATATGTTCTCAATAGCACCAAACACTTTCTTCCCCAGTGCTTATCAAGGTTGTAAATTACATTAGGTGTGTGGCTTTTCTATTACTGTCTCCTCTCACCCCAGGCTTCAAACTCCATGAGGTCAGAAGCCAGGTCTGTTTTATAGTAAAAATAACTCTGAGCACTGGGCTTGATCGGCATGGAGAAGGTGCCTAGGAAATCTTTGTTGGGTGAACAGGTAAGAGGGTGGGTAGATGGATGTGGATAGATGTTGAGAGAGTGGGTTTAAAAAAAATGTCTAAAAAAATAAATAAATAAATAAATAAAATGTCTAGATGCCAGATTACCAGAATGGCACCTGAAGCTGAGGGAGGTCCCACTGTGCACAATGATGAGGCTAAGGAGGGCCAGAGTAGGTGTAATAATTCTTCCCCTACCTTCCTTCCCCACCTGCAGTCTCTCCAGCTACCACCCTGGAGACTTCCCGCAGAAGGATGTCCCCTGTAACTGGCAGCCCCTGGGTTAATGGCAACCTCAGGAGGTTGGTGAATGGGACTATATTCTCTCTTGTTTATTTGGATTTTGCCCCTTTCTTCCCCAGCCTGCTGCTCCAGGAAAGGTATCGGGAATATTCTAACAGATGTAAGGGAAGCAGATGAGCAGGCTGGAGCAGGTAACCTTCATGTACTTCCCAAAGTGGAGCTGACAGCACGCACTTTATCTGGACATTCCCCTACCAAGGAGAGGAGGTGGATGGGAGAGAGGGAGGAAGTCCATTCTTGGAGATACCAGTTTCTAACTGCTGCTGCCTCCACTCTAGTGACACATGGGACTTCATAGGCTCGTGGGCACCTCCTTCATGCCCTTGGTGCAGGGCCTAGGATAGTGCTGGGAACAGAGGTGCATTTGAGGAAGCATCTCTATAATCATAATGGCAAAGAGAACCATAACGGCATCAACACTAAGATGCAAATTAAAGACTAACCTTTCCTCTGCTTTTATAATCAGGGCACTACTAAGTACCAGGCACTTCCCATGGTATTTCATAGGGTCCTGCCATGGTCCCAGCCTATAGACAGGGAACTGGGAGGCCTGGGGAAATTCAGCTCCAACAGAATTGTGCCCAGTTGGGGGCCATGGTTCTGTTTCGTCTGTTCCCTGGAATCTTATAGGTGGAAACCCTAGAGGTCATTCAGGTCACCCTCAAACCTAAGCAGGAATTGCTCCATGACTTCCCATGATAGCACTGCGGGCCTACCAGTCCCAAGCATCCTGCTCTGCCAAACTCTAGGGGTTGCTAATTGTTGCCTGCTCCTCTGTTAGCAACCCGTAGAGTTTAAATCCACCTTCTCTGAAGCTTCCTCCTGTTTCTTCTGGGCTGCGCCCCCAGGGGCAGGCAGGGATCCAAGTGCTGGGAGCTCTGGGGACCGAGCCTTGGCAGGAGGGTCCCCCCCGCCAATGGGGCTGACCCCCAACCTCACTCTGCCGCGGTCTGTTGAACCTGACCTGTACCTTTGCCCTTGGCTCCTACACACACGCGCGCGTGCGCGCGCGCGCGCACACACACACACACACACCCCACGCTTTCAGAAAGGAGACAGCCTCTGTCTAGCCTGGAGTGAAAGAGTAACTAGTACATTTTCCTGGTTCTTCCCATACCCCACCCCACCCCCACCCTATTCCCACCTTCTTTTTTTAAACCTTTCGGATGGATCTAGAAAGAATAAGCCAGCTACGACGCCGGTTGTGGAGAGGCGGGAGATGCTCTCAGGGCAGATAGCTCTGCTTGAGCCCCTTCCCCAGGTTAACTGCAATGGGGGAGGGGAAGCATCTTGGAGTAGGGAGGGGTGGGCTTATCCCGGAGGACACCCAAGCACGACCCCAACACTGCGGTTGGGTTTTGATTGCCCTCTCCTTCCCCCTAAAAAAGCGCGATGGGGATGGGAAGGGGCGGGGCTCGGGGAAGGAACGCACCGGCCGCACCTCGACCCTGCTGACTCGGCATAGCTGGCTCCGCCTGCCCCAGCCCGGCATTAGGAGTAGCCGGGGCCGCTCGACAAAGCTGGGGAGTGGCGCCCCTCCACCTGGCATGCCTGTCTGCCCTTCCGCGGCCCCGACCCGGCGGACGACGCTGGCGGCCGGCCATCTTCCCTCCTCGCCCCCGCGGCCGACGCCTCGCAGCTCCGCACCCGGGAGAGACCGCAGGCCAGCCGCCACCCACCATCCCTGCCCCCGGCTGGGGGTCAGCTGGCGCGCTCCAGCGCCGTCGCCCCGTGGCGGGTGGGACCGGGGCAGCTGGAGCCCTGCCCTCTAGGGGGTTCCCATCGACATGACCCGGGGGCTGGACGTGGGGGCGCAGCTGCTTTCTTGGGGGCATCCTGGTGAATTGTCGGTGAAGCCTTTGAAACATTTGCGCCGGGCAGGCTTCGGTGCCACATGTCCACCCTCCCACTTCGGTGGGACTGCTCTGGCTTTTCCCGCCCGCGGTTCCCTCGAGGTCTGCTGTCCTTCTTTTGCGTCCTCGGTCGCATGGGGCAACACTGTGATCCCACCTAATAGCCACTTTCTAAAGGATTGACATTCAATCCTAGGGCTCAATTCGGTGTCCCGACCTGATTGTAAGCGCCCCCAGGACAGCCGAGTCCGGAACAGTGTGCCCGGGGCAGGTCTGGAGGCGGCTCTTCGCCTGGATTGTCCGGGCCAGCGACTGACCCAGCAAGTGAACAGCGATGAGGCCCGGGAGTGGAGTTTCCAACCACGTGGAGTTTTCACAATGGGGGAAGACAGGGAGGGGAGCAACCTGGAAGCCCCCAGAGTGTGACCAGGTGTGTCCCTTTGACGGTAGCCTTCTGGGCAAATCCATTCGTCGCTGGAGCAGCGGAGGCTGCGAACGAGCCGGGTTCACCCCACCCTGGGAGCGGGCCGCCTGCCGCCCGGGGAGGCTTGGGAAATGGGCGAAGTGGTCAGACTGGTTTCCGGAGCCGGGCTCGGAATCCACGCGGGCTGGCAGGCATTGGTGGGGGAGGATTGAGCCCCGCCAGCGGCGTTGGCAAGGCCACCCTGGGATGCTTTGTTTTCCATCCTCGAAGGAGACCCTGCAGGATGGGGGTGGGAGGGACAGCAGACGTCCGGTTGGGAAACCCAGTTTCAGGTATGAACCAGTAGTCTGGCAGCTCCCCACCCCTCTGGTGCCCAGCCCCCTTCTGCCCGGTCCGGACTTTAGCCAAGAGTATTTGGGAGATTGAGTTCCCGGTCCACAGCGAACCCGGGCTTTGATCTTGGTATTTGAAAGAAACAAGGGAAGGGGTGGGGTGTGTGAAGAAGAGTCCAGCTCTGCCACTAACCTGAAAGACCATGCACAGGACACTCCCCTCTCCCAGCCTGCTTCCTCATCCATCACCATCTTTTCCAGTCAGACACTCCTGGGGGTCTGCATGCACCGGGAGATGGGGACTCAGAACCCCTAGGGAGTCGCGTGGAAAGGAAAGGAGGGTGCAGAAGCCGATGTCCACCCGCTCCCTCCCAACCTAGGACGTGCAGTCGGGAGAAATCAACCAGTGGTTGGAGACCTTGGGTGCCCCCACCTCATCCCCAGGGGCTGGGGACTTGGGGACGAGAAAATGGAGTCTTCAGGGAGAAAATTCTCTACCTAGGAACAGTGTGGCACTTGATGGAGTAGGCTGCCAGGAGCCAGATTCTCCCTCGGTCTCAGGGGTGAGGAAGGGGTGCCTCACCTTCACCACACACACATCATAAACCCCCCAGGTCAGGAAGTCCTGTGCAGGGGCGGTGAAGGAAGGGGCTGAGCAGCAAGCTGGGGGTTTGGGGCGACAGCACTGCCATCCCAGAAAAATGGAGCGCTGAATCTCGCGTTTGCAGCAGCTGCTGGGCAGCTCGGGGGGTCTAGAGAGCCGCCCACGCTGCGGTCTTCTTTGAGGTTCCTAGGGGGAAAACGGGGGCGTGAGGTGGGCACTACACGAGGTCAGTGGGGGCTCGAGGATTAGTGACACCCCCCCCCCCAACCAACCCAAGTAGAAAAGAGAAGGAACTCGAGGCTAGAAGAACACCCAGCTCTTGTCACCCGCCCAGCCTGCGGAGGACCCCACCCCCCTTCCCGCAACCAGGGTGGGCTGCGGCGAAGGCGCGGGTCCAGCCCGGCAACCGAGGTGGAAGAGGTCCTTGCTGACCCTCTAGGGCTAGGCGAGTGGCCGTCGCACGAGAAGCCCCCCCCTTGGGAGGGGCTGTGCGGGCTCCCAGGGAGGGGCGGGGCGAGGGCGCGGGCCCCGGAGCCCCCAGGCCGCCCAGCCCGGGTGGGCTGCAGGGGCCCCCGCGGGCCCGGGGCGGGCTTTGTCTGCCGCGGCTCCTCTTTGGGAAGGCGCCAGCCCGGGTACAAGATGGCGGGGAAAGGGTGGGATCGCAGGCGCTCGCCACGCGGAGCGGCCCCGCTCTGCCTGCAATGCAGCAGGGGGAGGGGCGGGAGGCGGTGGCGACACTGCGAGCCCCCCGCCCCCGCCCCGGCCACCGAATGCGCCCCCCCCGCCGATGACCCCGCGCCCCTCTGGCCCCGCCGCCTCTGTCTGGCGGCTGCAGCCTCCGCCTCACTCTGCAGAGCCCCGGCCGCGGCAGCTGCAGAAAATGGCTGCCAAAGCGGCGCCAGTCGCCACGCTACCACGGGCGGGGGGCGGGCTCCGCGGCCGGCCCGCAGCCCCGCTCCCTTCCGCGTCCGGGCACTCTCCACCCGGGCGCCCGGACCCTCGTGGGCACCGGGGAATAATGGGGCCGCAGCGGGGGGCGAGAGGGGAGGGGGAGGGGCGGTTACCTGCCAGAGGAGGGGGCGGGGAGTGGAGGGTGACAAGGGGCCAGTACCAGGAGGGCGCTCTCTGTCTGTGCCCCCCCTATTCCGCATGCCCCGTGCCCTCGCGAGGTCGCGGCGCCCGGGTGGGGCAATGCTAATGGGCTGTTGACCTCGGTGACCGCTTGCAGCCCACTGTCCGCACCGCCACCCCCTCCCCCGTGTTGAGGCTGGGCTGGCCAACCCTGACTCCCCCTCAACCCCCCGCCACCCTCGGCGAAAAATAAAAAATAAATTTAAAAAGCTGTGTGCGTGCTGACTACAAAACGACCCAAGCCCGGAACTCTGCGGAGAAGATCCGGGTGGATCCTTCGGCGCCATGAGCCGAAGCGGCGGCGGCAGCTCAGCAGGTGCCGCGAGCCCACCCTCTTCTCTGCAGGGAGCAGCCCCCCGACCCCCGCCTCCGGCCAGCCAAGGGCCGCCGCCCGCGCCGAGGAGGCGCCCGCGGCCACCCTGCCTGGCACCCGGGCCCAAGCACGCTTCTCTGGGCGCCAAGGGGAGCCCGGGGCTCTAGAGAGAGGTGTCCAAAGAGATCTGGAGAATCGGCCGGGGGTGCAAGCTTAGGGCAGGGCCTAGGGGCACACCAGGAAGGGAAGGAACTTGCCCCCCGGAGCCCCAGAGCTGGTATTGCTGGGGGAAAAAACGAAAAGTGAGAACAGAGGACCCGTGGGTGGGGTTGGGTTCTGGAGCCCGAACCACTTGGCGCAGTCGAGCGGGTCTGTAGCCCCCTCTTACTCCAATCGGGAAGAAATCCGGGCCGTAGTGAGTCCAGCTGGCTAGGAAGAGGTGTTCCTGTAAATTGGGACTTTATTTTCCCCTATCTGCAAATTTCTCTCACCCCTCCCACCAACCGGGTACTCAGCTCCAGCGATTTCACCACTACTGGCTGGAAATTTCAAATTCAATAAATAAAGAGGGCAGGGACCAAGAGCCAACAGGTCAAGGAACTGGGTTTCCAGATTAGAGAATGGCTTCTGCTCTTGGAGTTTAAGAAAAGAGAAGCAGCACACGTAAGGAGACACCTCCCCGTGATGGGAGAACATCTGGGGCCCTCCTCCCTCCCCTCGCTGGGCGAAGGTATCCATCCACCTACCTAAGCACGCAGAAACTTGGGGGTGGAGATTTAATATGAATGACCTGGCTAAATGGGCGTGGGCAGGTGCGGGGCAGGGATGGGCTACGTGGAAGTATCAGGAGGCTGCACCCGGGTATTCACGAATTTTTCCAGGGCTCAGAGAGGTCTCCATGGCAGAGGTCCAGCGTTGGGCGCAGACCCAGACAAATCCTCTGCCCCGAGGGCATCCCCAGTCACTGCGCGGGAGGGAAACTGTGCTTTCTGCTAGTCAAGACACCGCGGCAGCAAATCTCAGCCAAGGTCGGGGAGGGATATGTGCTGGCACCAAGGGCTGCTGCGGCCGCAGCGCTTCCTTCCGCAGAAACAGCGAGGAGGAGGAGGCGGCCAAAACTAACTCCATCCAGCAGGCAGCGCCCTCCTCAGTTTGGCACCCGCGTTCCCTGGCAGAGCCCGCTTCTGCCACCTTCCCCGGAGAGGGTCCAGGTTGGGGAATTCGAGTTTTGGAAGAGAAAGAGGGCGAAGGCGAGGAAGGATGCCCGGGACCGAGCAGAGGTCACGCAGGTCATCGTTCTCCGTTTCCCATCCCCCACCCGAGCCAGGTCTTCTGTGCGACCCCCACCTGCGCAGGGCTCCAGGCACAGGCTTCCCAGTAGAGGGCATCGCTCAACGCCTGGGCTAAGCGGCGGCCCTAGAGGCAAGCTCTATCACGGGCAAAGTCCCAGGGCGCTAAGGTGCTCATTGTCTTAGCTGTCCCTTTTGGTTCTCCTGGGGACAAGCGCGAGTCCCTGAGAGGGTAGCTCCGGTCGCCGCGGCGTCGCTAGAGGAACACGCGCTTCGGAACTGGTTACCACTCAGGAGGGGTCAGCTGGACACCTGTGCGTGCGTGCGCGTGCGCGCGCCTCTGAGAGCGAGGGAGGGGGGAGCCCCGGGAACCGCTGTGCGTTTACTGCCCGAGTTTGAGGCAAACCCGAGCCTCAGGTCCATGGGAATAGGGACATCTTCTTCCTCCTCGGGCTCCCGTCCAGCGGGTGGGCTCAGCGCTGAGCACCTGACCTGCATCCCGCAACCTCCAATGCGCTGCGTTCTGCCTGGAAACCCGAGGGTGGCTCTATCAGTACATTTTTCTCCCCCACGCAGCGTTCCCTCCACCACTGGCAGTTTTTTAAAACAACCTTTCAATGAGACATCGATTTATCATTATTATGATTGCATTCAGAAATCCAGCCCGAAGGGACACCCTGGGAGATAGTAATTTGGTGGTACCTAGGGCGGTTTGCGGTTTAGCACATCCCTAGTTCCGTAACCACATTTATTCGGCAGCTAATTGCTCTAATTACCTTTGGGGCGTGAGAGGTGAGCGTGAGTATGTTGCGGGCAGAGGGGAGACTTGGACTATTCCCAGAGCCCCGTGCGTGCACACCGTGGACCTGATGCTGCTGCAGCAACCGCAGTAGCAACGCGCGCGCACACACACACACCCTCCAGCTCCCCTCCCGCATCCGGGCCTTCCTGCTCCTCCGTCACCGCTCGCAAGGGTTTGGGGAGGGGGTGCGTGGGGTGGAGGTGGAAGCGTGAGCGGAGGGGGCGAGAACAGGCTGAGCGGGAGGAAGAGAATGATAACGAGGCCGAGGGGGAGGGGGAACAACCGCGAGGAGAAAACTTGGGGAGAGGGTCAGGCAAAAATGGGGGTAAGCAAGGAGAGGGGTGCGGAGACGAGAGGCGGGGAAGCCGCGGGAGAAAGAAAGGGAGGTGGTGGGGAGCGGGCGGGGGCGGCTGGCTCGTTTCCACTCGTGAGAGCCGGTTGCCGAGAGACGCGCGGGCCAATGAGCTAGCACCAGCTCAGCCCGGCACCCGCCGCGTGCCCTTATATGGTGCGGCCGCTCGGCGGGCGCTCGCGCACATCGCCATATAAGGGCAGGAACCTAAATACAGGCTATACCTTGTTCTCCGCTCGCCCGGCCGCGGCCTCGGCGATCGATGAGCGCGCCGCCGAGCGGGCTGCGGCGCGCGGGTCCCGGGAGCCGGCGGGGAGGGGGCTGCGGCGGCTGCGCAGCTGGGCCAGATGTGGCTGGCGCAATGGCAGCGCTAGTCAGCTGTGGCGCTCGGAAGGTGTAACCCGCCGCCTCCAGTCTCCCTCTTTCCTTTCTCTCCCACTCCAATCTCCCACTATTTCCGAGGTGCAGATGCAAATGAGCTAGAATTGACATCTAACTGCTTTTGTTTTAAAATAATAATAATGTGAGCGAGTCTGTGTTAAGTCTGAGCAAAGGCCCAGGATCACGAGAAACCTAGCCCCACGCTAGGGAGCTGGTAGGGTGGGGAGGAAAGAGCCCTGGACTGTGATTTGAAGGTTCGAGGTCCCCTCAGCTTTCTCCCCAGACCTGGCCCTTGGTGCCGTCAGCTGACATCCAGCGCCTTTTCCTCCGACCTCCTCGGTGCCAGGCCTGGCGGAGGTCCCAGGCCGGGGCTCGAGAAGCGGGAGCTGCGTGTGGCCCGAGCATAGAGGACCCACGGGCTCGGTGCCTGGGAGGCCCAGGCAGCCTGGAGCCAGCGGAGCGGCGGGAGGCAGCAGTGAGAGGCGTCGCCGTCACACCTCTCAGCGTCTTCTTTGTACCTGCCCAGCTCCTGGACTGCGGGCTACATGCTACCCAAGGTGACAGGCCTGGCAGGTCCGCGGCCCAGCAACGCGATTGGGCCCAAGGAGGCGAATTCAGACAGCTTCGAGGGAGAAGGCCCGCAGGAGGTCTCTTTGAGAGAGGAGGTTGGCCAGAGGGTAACCTCAGAACAACCGGTCAGCCTCAGACATCTCCCAGCTCCTGTGTAACCCTTTGACCCCAAAGTCCTGTCTCCAGCTTGTTGCACTGCTTGGTTTCTCCCTTCCCACTTCTGACCCGTTTCCTAGCCCACCCAGAGAAGAGTTTTGGCCTCCTCCAGGAGAGGGTCTGGACCAGGAATGGCCCCTGGCCAGGATGCCAGCCAGTCTGGAAGGAGCCTCAGTGGTGTGATGACATAGTTCTCCTGCCAGCAGAGTGGGTGGGACATAGCTTTGCCAGTGAATGTTGTTGGAGACCCCACATAGCTTACCCATGGCTCCCCACTGTGTACCAGGCTGAGGCCTTTACTGCCGCGGACATGAGAGACTCCCAAAGAGTCTTGCCAGAAGGCTGATGGTCCTGAAGAAACCTAGCATCTGGGCCAGTGGCCCCAGAATCTGAGAGACCCATCCCCATCACCCAGTGCACCGGTGTCTCAGGTGCCCCTCTCCATGCAGTTTGCACCGGGGTTGTGTCCACCTTGTCTTGGCTTCCCCAGTGCCCGGAGTTGCCACAGAGAGAGCCTCTTCCCTCTAAGGAGGCCATTTCCAGTAGCATGATGCCACCTATAGAATGTACCTGGAATTAGTCCCAGCTGTGGCTATGCCTCCAGCAGCCTGGTGCTGTACTGAAACTGGAGAGAAGATAATGCTCCCTCCTTGTCCCCGATTGAGGTTCGGACTGGAGAGGTAGTCTCATCACCCAGCGCTTCCTCCAGGACTCTTCCTCTTGCCTTCTTGAACCCCCCAGCTGTTTAGTAGTTCTGCACCTGGCATCATTTGAGAAACTGAGACCAGAACCTGGCATGGCTGGAGCAGGAATTCCCAGCTCTCCCCAGGAGTCCCTGTGATTTCCCAACAGTCACAAGCTCCAGGGTTGTGTGCTGGCTGAGGCATCAGTGGCCAGCCGTCAACGGTGAACAAGTATTTTCTAAAGGTTTTGGAAGCCCAATAAACCTGACCACATGACCCCTAATGTACAGAATGGGGAAACTGGACAGGCTACTCTAAGGCTGCCTGATCCAAATGACCCTTTTACAGGATAAACTGAAGTCAAGAAGGGAAAAGAAAAATGACTTATCCAAGGCATCTCAGCCAGTCGGGGGTGGAGCAAGTACAGGTCTGAATCCATTTTTTTTTTTTTAATTCCCCATCCACTGCTGTTTGGATTATCCAGGCACGTCTCGGCACGAGCTTCCATGTTTGCATGGCTTGGTGGTCCTGGAACCCTGGAGCTGGTGCATGAAGTCCCATGATGGCTGCCCAACTGGCTTTACCTGGGCCTTGGAACTGAATGCCTTTGGTGGCAGTCAGTAGCTCTTCCTGGGTGGCTGGGGAGGAGGAGGGGGGCCAGAGGCAGGAAAACTCTCTTGGACCCTGACCTCAGGCTATTGGGCTGCTCATCTGGCCAGAGTCTGGGAAGTCCAAGGGTCAGTGACCCCAACTGCACCCCAGATGACTCTGTTATGCCAAACACCATGACTTGGAGCAGCAGTGGGGCGTGTCTAGCTTCCTGCTGTGCTTGGTTCCAGTACCATGACACCTCCTCTTAGGCACCGCAACTCCTGGGTGACAGACCTAAGTCAGCCCTGTCCTCAGCTTAACTTGGTCACCAGTAAGTTACTTAGCCCCACTGAACTTGTTTTCCCATATTTAAATGTGATTACTAAAGTCTCCCTCTAAGGATTGTGATGAAGAATAGAAGAGTTTGGAAGCTTCTAGCCAGAGCTTGGCATGGAGCAAGCAGCCATTGCTTGCTGATGGAAGCTACATCTTTCCACTCCCACCACTCCTGCACACCCTCTTGCGCCAGGTTAGGTACAAGGCTCTGCTAGACAAATGACCATAAACCTTCATGTACATTTGAGCCCATGTAGAAACATGGGAAACTCCATGTAGAAACTCCCAAGTGCTCTCCAGCGGGCTCCCTTGGGCAGCTAATTTGTGGGTGTCAGCTCCAACTTCCAGCCTATCCTTGGATAAATTTCTCCAGTCAGTACTCTCCAGTTCTAGCCTGGCTCCATCCTCTGCTGCAACCCTGAATCCAGCAATCTAGCCCTTGGCTGGCTTCCCTGAACATCCCTAGGAGCTCTCCGGTGTAGACTGCACCAGGATCTTTCTCTTTGGGGAACAGAAGTGCATGAACCCACAGAGGCTGGAAGAAGCACTACCTTACTGTAGGAAATTGAGCCTGGGACCCCTTTACTCATCTGAGAAAAACAGCACGTGTGTGTGTGTGTGTGTGTGTGTGTGTGGTCTTGCCTTCCTGGGATCCAAATTACTCTCCATGTGGGTCCACTAGAGGTACCTATCAGAGCAACAAAATGGGAAAGACCCTGCCAATTTGACAGTTGGGAATACTAATTTTTCAGAGAGGAGGAAGTCTGCTCATCTTGTGGGGCAAAGGCTGAAGGCACTTTCCTGGATTCCCCTGAGCTGGAAACTTGGGCTGGACAGCGGTTGAAAGCATCAGCTGGAGGGAGCAGCGGGATTAGCCTACAGGCTCAGAGTACCCTGGGGTGGGGTGGGGGAGGCTCTGTCTGAGGCTCCAAGTCATCTCCCCCAAGCCACCTCTCCTCCACTTCTGTGCCCATCTTTCCTTCTCTTCCCTCACACTTGCCTGTGGCATACCCTCACTCTCAGGATGGGATCCCCACGGTGGATATCGGTTCACTAGTCAGCCCAGACAGGCCACTGCCCCCACTCGCTTCTGACTGGTCCAAGCGCCTTTAAAGCCCAGCTGGCTTACTGCGATCCCCTCACCCACTTGCCCTCACCCTCTCCATTTCCACTGGACCAGTCCGCGCGGACCCGACTAGCGCAAAATGGGGCGCGAACTTTCCCCCTAATCACACTAGGGAATTTGCTTTTAGAAGTTTCCGCCTCCTGGGAGGAAAGCTCACCACCCCGCTGCCCCGCACTGAGGCTAGCGACAGTGACTCGGAGCCCGAAGCCTGGCGCCCGGCGCCCCCAGGTCGCGGGCGCCGTTCCAGCGGGGTGGCCAGCGCCTCTTTCCGCGTGGGCCGCTCTTTGTTCTCGGTCGGTTGAGCCCGGCTTGGCTCCGGCTCTAGGGTCAACGAAGCTATTACTCCGGACTTTTCAGGCTGGATGGCGCCTCCCTCAGGAGGAGAGGCTGCTCGCGGACTGGGGAAGTTCGATCTCTCCCCTAAGCTTGCGGTGGGGGGTGGCGGTGCGGTAGTGGGGAGGACTGTTTAGGGACCCACTGCCCGGGGCTGCTAGAATACTCGCAGCGGCTGGAGAACGAGGTCGGCTAGGGACCTCCTTCAGACTTAGATTTAGGAAGCTGTTAAACCGGCAACTCCCTGAAAGTCGGACTCCTTTCTCTCTACTCTTCACTGGGTGTCCACCCTACTCTCGCAAAAGGAGAAATTGAGGCTGAAACCTGGATCTGGGATTGGGAGACTAGGAGCCCCAATTCTCCCCGAGTTTGTTTCCCAGCTAGGAAAAGACTTGAGGGAGGCTAGAACTTTGCTCCCGTATTCCAGGGGTGCCCTTTCCCCAGGGCACCCATCCCCCTAGGGAAGAAGCTGTGCTATCACACCCACCGCCAGGAAAAAAAAAAAAAAAGATAATACCTCTAGGGTGAGCTGTGCCACCCAGGGAGGTGTAAAAAAGTCTGGATGGAGACTGCGTCCAAAAGGCAGTGATAATAAAAGCAGAGGAAAGAGAAGGATGGAGGGACGGCTGGTTTACTGTCCCAACCCAGTAGTCGCGACTCTCAGCGACACCCTCTCCCGTGCCAGGAGGTCTGTTGGCGCCCTCCTTCCTTTCCGCGGAAACAGCCAGTCCCTCGACTGTGGGCTAATCTTCCGCCCATTTCCCTTCTCGCTTCCCCACTTCACTCTGCAGGTCGCTTCACTCTCAGCAATTCCTAATCCTGCTTTCCCTCTGCAACTCTGATTTAAAAAGAAATATAAGAATTATTTCAAAAAAAGTGACCGCAATGGTGGCTTTTTCTGCCACCTCCTTAAAAAACGTAAAACTTCCGTCTTCTTGGAAGAGATAGGGAATTCCTGTCCACAGCGCGATGCAGGGAGGCTGGGGGTGGATCTCCCACCCTTACGCACTGTGCTCTCTCTTCGTGGTTTGCTGGGGAAGACAAGACTGACCTTGGAGGGAACAAGTCCTGCTGAAAAAAATCCTCTGGAGCCCAGAATAACCCTGAAAGTGGCCCCACGATTACAATTCTGGTCCAAATCCATTTACCATATTTATTTGTGGATTTCTCCCTCCCACTCCTCTTCATATTAAAAAAGATCAAAAAGACGTTTTAATGTATAAAAGATGTTTCCTCCACATAATGCCCTCATCACCACCCACATACCTTTTTTTTTTTTTTTTTTTTGCTTTGAATCCAAGGACTTTTGCTGCGCCAGTCGTCGCGGCGACCGTCCCAGAGCAAGGAAGTGCTTCCTCTTGATCTGTCCAAAGGGTGGGGAACTGAGCCCTAGAGGGGCCAGGCCAGAGGCCCAGAGAGCTGATCTGCCGGATACCTCCTTAATCCTTGTCGAGCCGCTCGTCTATCTTCTCTCTGCCCAGCGCTATTTTCAATGTCTACCTGCTTATATCCCCCAGCAATCCCCCATGCTGTCCCTGTTTCTTGGGCCAATGAACCTCCCACCAAAAAAAGAGTGTTTTCCAGGATTCCCACGGTGGCTCAGTCCTTCACCCGTTTGGCCAGAAAGTAGCTAAACTTCAACTAGATAAGTAACAAACTCAGCTGTGAACCTGACATTTCCACTACTTTAAATTTCACGGCTCCCTGGTCCTGGTCAAGAACCCCATACTCAGCAAAATCAGTTTTTCTTGCCGTAAGCTTCTGTTTTCAGGATCTTAAGGACTAACTGAAGAAATCAAATTAATTTTGCCTCTGATTACTGTGTTATTCTAGATAAGCCATTATTATGCAAATGACAGAGTGCGGCTTTCAAGTTGAATAAGAACCGTGCCGGGTAGCGGCGCAGGACTGCCCCAGATGTTTGCATAATTACTTCTGCCCTAACTTCGAGAGTGCAAAATGTCAAGGGAGGAAGTGGTGCGGGTAAATACGGTACCACATTCCCTGAATTTGATTTCCTAGAGAAGGGCGGGGAAGCCGATCTGAGGCTTTCATCTGGAGCGAGTGCAGGCGTCCCGACTCTCTGCCGAGGGTGTCCCAGCCCGAGTGGCCGTCGACGCCCTCCCCCTCGCGGGTGAGCCATCCCGCAGCCAAGAGTGGTCGGAGAGACCCGGGTCTCGCCGGGGCAGTGAGGCGCTTGCGCGGGGACTGAGCCGCTGCTAGCCGCGCGCTTTCCGGCAGCCCGGGAACCGGCAACTCGGCTTCTGGGCGTGCGCGGAGCCTGCGCGCTCTGGACGTTCAGCCTCGACGCCCGTCCGGCTTGGTCTGACCCCCGACAGCGCCCCCTCCTGGGGCTAAGGCTGGGGGTGCACCTCGGGATCCCCGGCGCGGGGCTACAAGGAAAGGCACTGATCAGAGCCGAAAGGACGCCGAGGTTCCATCCACGTCTGTCAGAGACAAGAAGGCCGGACCCTCCCAAGAACCGTCGCCTTTTCTCCGTCGAATCTCAAACGTCTGCCCCTAGGGTTTCCCATACGCCCCCGCGAGGGCGAACGCGTCGGCGGAGCTCGGCCTCCGGCGGGGAATTCCGCCGGAGCACCCAGACTCATCCCCCCGACCCCGCAACATGTGCCTTCTTGAAGGACCTGGCAGGCTCTTGGTGTTTCTGATCTCTGAAACAGGAGACTGGACGTTGGCTCTTCTCAGCGTGAACAGCCTCACGAGGAAGTGGTACTGGCCGAGGGATCTCGAGTTTGGAACTAACTCGAGGTCCCGAGTGAGTGAGTGAGTGAAGTCGCTCAGTCGTGTCCGACTCTGCGACCCCATGAACTGTAGCCTACCAGGGTCCTCTGGCCATGGGATTTTCCAGGCAAGAATACTGGAGTGGGTTGCCATTTCCTTCTCCAGGGTATCTTCCAAACCCAGGGATCGAACTCCGGGTCTCCCGCATTGCGGGCAGACACTTTATCATCTGAGCCACCAGGGAAGCCCCATCAAAAAGTCACTTCAATTCCTTCCGCTTGGGGGCGGGGTAGGAAGTGAGAACGAACGTGAAGAGCCCGACGGAGTCCGAGGCATCCCTGCAGATTCCCTGGGGGCGGGAGAGATCCTGTGGGGTTGGAGAGGGCAGTGCGGCGACCAGTTGGTCGGCATTGCTGGCGACCGAAGTGCCTACCCTGGCAGAGGTCGGGTTCTAGGGAGCCCAGACCTCGCTGAGCGCAGGCTCTGGGGCTACCAGTCTTCACCCGGTGTCTTCCCTTGGGAAGTGTATGTTCCCTGCCTTCCTGATGGATGCGGTCACCAGCGGGTAGGCAGCACACACACACACGGACCCTGCCTAGTCACTGCAAGGCCAAGGCTTTCCCCGTGCAGACAGAATGCGGAGTCAAACTCTTCTCCTGGAGCATCTTGAATCACAGACTGACGTCAGTGTGTGGGTCAGTGAGCCCTGAGGCCAAGGCTGACGCCGTAGGGGAGTTCTCGAGTCCCGGGAATCTCGGGGCTAGGAGGCTTCGGATAACACCTTCCTCTAGGCTTTGACCCTTAGGTTTTGACCCTTAGGTTACCCATTTGTCTCTCGCGGCTCTGCCACTCCCCCATGCCCTCTTCGCCTTTCTCAGTTCCGCCCCGGCTTAGGCCGTCGAGTCTGAGCCCCTTCTTCAGGGCCGACGGGAACCGAACTCCCAAACTCATCCATTCTCGGTCCCCTTCCATCCTTCGGGACAGGCACGGATATGCAGTAGCTCAGGTCTCCCACTCACCTCGGACCTATCTCCCCTTGCACCCCTCCAGCCCCAAAGTGCCTCCAGGCTCCTGGAGCGGGATTTTGCAAGCAACACGAGGCTGCCTTCCTGGAGAAGATTTGGGGGATTCACCCCGCGGCGCGCGTGAGCGCATGCGCCCCAGCTTCAGCGCTGTGCGCGTGCTTCCACTGCACCGCGCCCGCAAGGAGCTGGGCCTCCGCGCTGCCGGAGTCGCGGTTTTGGTAGCGAACCCACCTGATGCGACGCCTCCCGGGGCAAGTATCCTAAGGGGCGAATTTAGATTGCGTCTGAGGAGCAATTTCCCTGGGAGGGTCAGTGAGCACCCAGCTCCCTCTTTGTGGGTAACCCCTCATGGGAGGCAGGGACAGCTCTGGCTGATACTGGATTCCTTGAGGGAAAGTCACCCAATCCAGACCCACCAAGTCTCATTAGCCTGACCTGGCCCCAGAACACTAAGAAAGACAAGTGTTACAGTAATAATAAACATTTATTGAGCATTTACTTATGCCTGATGGTGTGACAGTGCTTAAAAAAATATTAATATTTCTTTTTAAAATAACAATTATGGGGACAGAAGCACAGAGTGGTTAAGTAACTGGCACAAGGGCACACAGCTAATAAATGAATTTGAACCACTGGCCCTGGAGCCCACAGTTTTAGCCACTGTGCTCTGTGATGAAGGAAAAACAAAGACTTCCACTATCATCCAGCCTCCAAGTGGGTTGATTGGGCTCCTAGAACTCATCCCTTACTCTGTTGTTCCAGTCTCTCTTTCTCTCTCTTTTTTTAATTCTGATGGCCCAGGTCAATGTTTCTGCTTAGCATGGTCAGGTTGCTCACTCTGACAATGAGACCACTGTCTTCTATGGCCAGTTCCATTGGCCCTTCCTTACCTTGAATAATTTCCATAAGCCGGGAAGAAGTGAAACATCTAGAGGGTTCCAAACTCCTGTCCTACAGTATCAGAGAGCACTGGGCTTGGGACGCCTCACACAGAACCCCTGCTGTGTGCCCCTGGGCAAGTTATTTGACTTCACCGTGCCTCAAGTTTCCTCATCTGTAAGATGGGGATTATGGAATTACTTTTATCTGGTTGTTGTGAATGTTAAGTAGAATAATGCAGCTGCTCAATAGATGCTGCTTGCCCCGTGGAGCTGCCATTCATCCTGTGATTTCAGGGGGCTAAGTCAAAGGTTATGTTGCTTCTAGAGTATGTGCAGGCTTGTGAGAAATGTGCAGCATGGTCATCCCTTTAGTATCCTTTGCAAATTATTCTAGTGTTCCTCTGACACCCATTGAAAGTCTACTCGGAAGGAGAAAATGGCAAGGAGAGGTGGGAACTTCTTGATTCTGGGAAGGACTAGAGGCTGGAAACCTCTAGGTTCCAGGCCAGAAACCTTGGCAGCCTCCCTCCTGTCACCATCCAGCCTGTCCGGGTCGGGTCTTTGGGACTTCTTTGCAAGGTGTTGGATCACCTCTGCCTTTTCTCCTGTAGCGGGCGAACAGCCTCCCAGAGGCATCCGGCCCTGGCCCAAGCGTGGGGGCGGCAGAGTCGGAGGACGCCTGACGGGCTCCGGGGCTGCTGGTGGCAAGCCACGGGCCGCGATCGCCGCACACGCGGCCACGCTCGGAGCCACCCGTGCTCGCTTCACAGCCTGCCCTGCCGTCCCGCCGGAGGCGGATGATTTCTAAATCCGCCCGCGTCCGCGGCCAAGACCAGGCAGGTCCGACACCCGCCAAGCCGCGGAGCTGAAACGCTCCCAGTGGACTAGCTGGGGCCCGGCCGCATCCTCCAGCTAGAGGACGGGCTGGGGCTTGTTGGTTTGGCCGGCGACCCAGGAGCCGAGCCCGTCACCCCGGTCGCCCTTCCCCTGTCCACCCCTCGGACCGCGCCAGCCTCGAGGACTCCTCCCCGGGGCTGAGTCCGCGGGCAGCGGACACTGGGCAGCCTAAAAGGGCCCTGGACCGAGGGCGGCCCTCAGGTGAAGGAGGCGGGCGCGTGGAGGCACAGGATTCCGACACCTTCCGGAGACTGGGCCGAAGGCTGGGGCTGGCTTCCAGAACCCGGAGCAGGTTCTGGGGGCACTTTGTCGGGAAGGGAAGTGGCAGGCATGTGCCCAGTTCACCGAAATGAGTGCAGAATCGGGCAGTAGACCTAGGGGGTCGGGAAGCAGGTGGCCCGATGTGGGCGGGCGTCTGTATTTCCACAAACAAAGGAACAGGGCAGCTCACCCCGGAACTTGGGGGTGGTGGGAAGACGGCTAAAAGAATCGCCGACAATTGCCTTCATAAAAATGCGATCTGAGAGCATTTGATTTCCACTTTCACTCCCCCTCGCCCTCCGCCCCGACACACGCACTGTCTCCAAAGACACTCAAATTGCAGCCATATGGGGCTAAAGTAATAGGAAGCAGTTACCTTATTTACTGAAGTGGCGGCGCACTCAAACTTGACAGCCACAGCCGAGGACCGCCGGGCAATGAAATTAAGAGCAGAAGGTTCTTGTTCTTTGAAACTTTGTTTTGTTTACACCCAGGGGTGCACGCGGGAAAAACAGTTACCTGACTTTGAAAGATAAAAGAGGTTGTGTGTAGGAAAGAAGGGAGGTGGCGAGAATTGAGTGATGAAGAAGGCAGGTCCAACAAGAAAAGTGGGGAGCTAGGTTCCTTCTTCCTTTGGTTTCTAAGTGTCACCGGCTGATCACTTTGAAAGAAGGGGTAGGGACTCAGCGGGAAGGATGCCTCTACCCACCCCCCACACTAGCCCCCTCCATAGCAGGTACAGGCAACCTCCCTCACCAACCAAGGAGGCCCCAGCTCTGGGTCGCACCAAGACTACAAGCCCATTTCTCAGACTTCTTCTCATTTAGTCTCCAAACTCTCTCGGGGAGTCGAGGTCACTCAGTGACCGGTGTTCACACTCTCTCCAATCCTGGTGTCTTGCAAACAGATGGCAGCGGTGCGCGAGTCAGGAGTGAGACACACCCCCCTCACCAAACCCGGGGTTTCTCCGCCCACACCGCGGGACTGAGTTTCTCTGCAGCGGACAAGAACGGGGCTTGGTCTGATTGTTCTCAGGTTATTCTATGCCTCTCCTTTCCTTCAGGATCGAGTTCCACCTTTGCTATGGGCGCTGTAGGAATCCCCGACGTTTGCAAACTCAGGCACTTCCAAAGCGCTTATTTTGTTCAGAACAAGTGTTTTCACAACCAGGCATAAAGACAGGCAGAAAAATGCGGGAAAGCAAAAAAAAAAAAAAAAAAAAAAAAAAAAAATTACTAAATACCCCCTGGAGGAGGGGCCGTGCACAACAGCGCCAGGGTTTTCATTTCCCACTTGAAGCTTCGGAGGCACTTAAGCAAAGAAGAAAGAAAAGAGAGTGAGAGAGGTACGAGGGAAGAAAGAAAGGAAAGAAGGAAGGAAGGAAGGGAGGGATGGAGGGGGAAAGGAGGAAAGAAGAGAAAGACAGGGAGGGAGGAGCTGAGCTAACTTTTTCAGCGTGAAACTGAAACCATCGACCTCTGCACGCCTCGTGCAAACTCCGGGTCTGTAAAGGCACCCAACGCAAACAGCTCGCGGGAACAGCGCCCCAGAAACCCTATCAGAAGGGAAACCACCACTCTTTGCGGGCGCGGGCCGACTCGCGAGGGATGGGGGAAGGACGTGGGTGGGGAGGGGCGGTGGCGAAGCCCCTCCGTTCCTCCAGCCATTTCGGGACAGGCTCCCTCCTTCCGGCTCTAAGGTGGCCCTAAGGCTGCCCGGGGAATTCAAGAGACCGGTGCGTGGCTGGCACAGCCGGGCAGCCGTCGCCCACAGCGGGCAGCGAATTCCAAGAGGCTGCGGGCGGGGCGTGCAGAGCGACCCGGGCCCAGGGCGGAGGGTGGGCTTTCTCTGGGCGGGGAAACCAGACACTTACAGGCGGCTGAGGCCGACTTTATTTTTACTGCCCAAACTGTTGGAAAGTATTTAAGCTTAAACAGAAACAGCTGTATCGCTGGCACCGGCCAACGAAACTATTTGTTACCGGGAATGACTTTTTATGATTAAGGACCCGGCCGTCGGCGGCCTCTCGCGGGCAACTCGCGCGGGTCGCCAGGGCTATCTAGGCGTCGCCAACTTGCTGTTCGTTAAGACCGAACGGCCGGAGAGATGAGGCTGTTCACCCAGAGCTCACCTTGTAAAGTTTGAGCAAGGCCAAAATCTGGACCCCCGCCCCGTTTCCAAGGGTGGGGGCGGGGAGTGCGGGAGTGGGAGGGTAGGAGTGGGGGCGGGAATCTCTCCTGTCCAGCGCGCCCAGGACCGCGCCGCACCCGTCGCGCACCTAACTTTGGACAGGAGGCCGGTTTTCCGCTCTGGGCTTCCTGCCCTTGAGTCAGACTCCTTGGCTCGCCTTTCCTCCTCTCTCTTGTTCTCCTTTTTTTTTCCCTCTCTTTCTTCCACCACATCCCTCGCCAAGGGAAACTGTGCTTCCAGTCAAGTTTATCACCGATGTTTTAACTAAATCGTGGGTTCCGAGGAGTGGGTGCTGTTACTTGCAGCTTGGGCGATAAGAGAAAAGGGTTGGGGATTGCTGGGCCCAGACAGGGCTTCTGTCTCTGTAGCTGCCGTCCCAGCCCACGGGTCACCGCGAGCTGAGCAGGAACGTGCAGTTTGCGTGTGTGCAAACGCGAGGCACGAGAGACCCGGTCCTCGCCCCCTTTCCTGGACCCCGCCACTTTCTCCCCTCTTTGTCAACCTTCAGTGGACACTGTGAGGCTCCCTGGGTTTTCTCGCAGTGTCTGCCACGCGCATTGGGATGAGCTGCCAACAGGAAGAGTGGGGCACAGGCCCAGCGGGTTGCCCGGGTACAGGTAAAGCAGGGAGCTTTTCCAGTCGCGCTCCCCAACCCCAGCCAAGCTCCAGACTCTGCCTTGGTGGAAGTCCATGCCCTCCCCAACACACCCCGGCCTGGGGCAAGGAGTGGCTGGACTGGGGCTAGCGACACTTGGGGCCAGGGCCTGGAGTGGAACAGCAACGCGGGCTGGCGGCAGGGGCAGGTGGCTGCGGGTGTCCGGGACGAGTCAGGGAGGGGGCAGGAAGAAGGCGCGCGAACTCCCCCACGGGATCCTGGAGTGCGGAAAGACTCGGGCGGCAACGGCGGGCCGCCACTGGCTCTGTATTCGGCCTCCAAGCTGGGGCGAGCGCTCGAGCCCAGCCCGCCTCTCAGGGCCCGGAGGGTGGCCGAGGGCAGGGTTGCGAGACCGGAGAAGGAGACACAGGCACATTGATTTGTTAGCGGGATGGGGTGGGCGGCAGCGGGGGGAGGCCGTTGCCATGGAGACCGAGGGTCGGGTGTGCAACCCAGGGGGAGGGGGCCGGGTGGGAACGCTGGCGAGGGGCGCGTCGCCGGCACTAGGGGGTTCGGGCGCGGCCCGCGGCGCCCCAGCACCTGTGCATTGTGCATTGTGCTGCGCGGGCGGCGGCGGGGGGAGGGAACGACGCGAGTCCTGGCGGTGGGGGTGGGGCGGGCTGGGGGTCGCCAAGGGGGCGGGGCCTGGCTGACACCGCCGCCAGGGTTCCAGCGAGAGCTGTGGGGGACGCTGAGCACCGGGGGGACATCTTGGCGGCGGGGGAGGGGGCCCCGGTGGGGACCGAGGGTGGACGGCCCCCCTGCCAGCCCGACAGACTGACAGCGGCCGAGCCCGCCTCCACGCTACGCCACTTCCGGCGGCGGCCCCACGCCCCCCCCCCCTTCGCGCTCAGTCTCCGGAGCCGTCTCGGACTCCGCCCCCTGGCGATTGGAACGCGGGTCACGTAGCAACGCGGGGGAGAAAGCGAGAGGGGCGTGGCCCGGAGTTCGCCCAATCAGAGCGCGGGAGAGCTGGCTCTGGCCGCTCGGCTTTAGCAACGTCGTTAGCAACACGTGGGGCGGGAGGAAGCGCCGGGCAAGCGGGGAGGAGGGAGCTGCGCGAGGGAGGGGGCGGGGAGGGAGCGAGCGCGCGGGAGGGGGAGGAGAACTGACGTCAGCGGGAGAGTATTATGGTCTGTCGTGCGCTGGCTGCTGCTTTTCTGCTCCTGGAAGCGGCCAAGGGGGGAAGCGCCGAGTCAACATGGAGCTTTCAGCGGTGGGGGAGCGGGTGTTCGCGGCCGAAGCCCTCCTGAAGCGGCGCATCCGGAAAGTAGGTGCCCCCGGGCCTTGGGCCGAGCCCTCCCCTCCCGGCCCGGGTTCCCTCCCCCTGCTGCAACCCAGCTTCCCTTCCCCCAGGTCCCAGCAGCGGCCGCGGCCGTGGCGGCGGCTCTGAGCCCAAGCGCTTTCCTTAGACTTGCAGCGATGCACAGATTGCATGGGTGGGGGGCGGGGTGGGGGGAATGAATGCCGGTGCATGCACTATGTGCAGCGTTTCGTGCAGGGGGTGATGCAGCGTACGCGTGCCTTTTCGCGGTGGGATTTAGCGCATTCATTCGGTGCATGCATTTTTTGCATGTATTTCTCGTGTCCCCGTCATGCATTTTTCCCCTTGCACACACAATTTCCTTTTTGCATCTTCAGGGACGCATGGAATACCTCGTGAAATGGAAGGGCTGGTCGCAGAAGTAAGTAGGTTCTGTGCAATTCTCAACCCCAGACTGTTATTCCGGAGCTTTCTTTCTTCCTCTTTTTCCCTTTACATTGAAATACAATACAATGCAACAAGAAAAGTTACAGACATACACATGCACACCCGCGGTTCTTTCTCTGCTCCCTGAACTGACGCCCACTTCTTCCTGATTTCCTTTAGGTACAGCACATGGGAACCCGAAGAAAACATCCTGGATGCTCGCCTGCTCGCAGCCTTTGAAGAAAGGTACAGGCCCTTCCAGGCTTCAGCTTCTCACTTAGAAACACGAAGGGTGGCTCCTGTCCAGCCTCAATTGGAGCGCACTTGGTTTCTTCACTCACGCTCCCCTTTCCCCCCTCCTTTCTTTCTGCAGGGAGCGAGAGATGGAGCTGTATGGCCCCAAAAAACGAGGACCCAAACCCAAAACCTTCCTGCTCAAGGTAGGGTGACAGTGTCCAATGGTGGGCAGTAGTGTTCTTGTGTCAGTTTGTGGGAAGCAGGCCATGAGGGGTTATGAACCACTGGGGTGTGCTGTTTGTAATCTAGGAGGGAGTCCCTAGACAGGCTGTCACCGAGTCACTTCACCGCTAAGGGTATCTGAGGGGAGGGGCTTAGCCAAATTAGAATTCCTTTATCAGATCCCCTCAACCATCTCAAATAGACATAATCAACTACAAGAAGGGTACTTGGTACAAATGACTGCTTCCAGACAAATCTACCCCTTTGCTTCCAGACAAACTGATACCCCTATAGTTCACCCCAACCCATATGGGAATTCCAAGGCATCAGACGGTGAAGCCGGGAGGCTGGGGCTGGGAGAGCGGTGGGGGAGGTGGGGGAGGTGGGGGAGGTGGGGGAGGTGGGGGAGGTGGGGGAGGTGGGGGCGGGGCAAGGGCCCTGCTGGGTTCTTGACACTACCCTCTCTTCCTGAAGGCCCAGGCCAAGGCAAAGGCCAAAACATACGAGTTCCGAAGTGACTCAGCCCGAGGCATTCGGATCCCCTACCCAGGCCGCTCACCCCAAGAACTGGCCTCTACTTCCCGGTCCCGTGAGGGCCTTCGGAACATGGGTCTTTCCCCACCGGGAAGCAGCAGCAGCACCAGCAGCACCTGCCGAGTGGAGCCCCCTCGGGACCGCGAGCGCGACCGGGAGCGAGAGAGGGAGAGGGAACGAGAGCGGGAGCGTGAACGGGGCACCAGCCGTGCAGATGACAAACCCAGCTCGCCAGGTGACAGCTCCAAGAAGCGAGGTCCCAAGCCCCGGAAAGAGCTCCTAGACCCCTCACAGAGGCCCTTGGGAGAACCCAGTGATGGCCTCGGAGATTACCTCAAGGGCAGGAAGCTGGACGACACTGCTTCCGGGGCAGGAAAGTTCCCAGCTGGCCACAGCGTGATCCAGCTGGCTCGAAGGCAGGACTCGGACCTGGCCCAGTGTGGTGTGGCCAGCCCTAGCCCCGCTGAGGCCACAGGCAAGCTGGCTGTGGACACCTTTCCGGCCAGGGTCATAAAGCACAGGGCTGCCTTCCTGGAGGCCAAAGGCCAGGGCACCCTGGACCCTGGTGGCCCCCGGGTCAGGCACGGCTCAGGCACCCCTGGCTCTGTGGGGGGCTTGTATCGGGACATGGGGGCGCAAGGGGGAAGGCCCTCCCTCATCGCCAGAATCCCAGTGGCCAGAATCCTGGGGGACCCAGAGGAAGAATCCTGGAGCCCCTCTCTGACCAACTTGGAGAAGGTGGTGGTCACCGACGTGACCTCAAACTTTTTGACCGTCACCATTAAGGAAAGTAACACGGACCAAGGGTTTTTTAAAGAGAAAAGATGAATATCTGGGTGGGTGGTCCCAAGACCAGGGAGCAGGAGAGAGACAGTGCAAACTTGGCATAATGCTTTTTATTTCTGGGTGGGGAGGCGGCCTTCTGGCTGGCCCTGTCCCTTCCCTACCTTCACACAACCCCTTTCCTTTCATCCCTCCCCACTCAGTTTTGGTTGGAAAGATTATCTCTAGAGTTATATTTTCTATTAGATGTAAATATGTTATTTAAGAAAAAATATCTAAATATATATATTTCAACTCTTGAAGTTGTTTTATTTAAACAAGGAGAGAGAGAGACTCAGTGTGGTTTAGTTGGGGAAGGCAGGCTGAGTTGGGGCAGGAGGGGTCTGACAGCCACCCAGGGCAGTAGGGAGGATGAAGACCTGGGCACTTGGCCTCTGATGGTGTCTGGAAGGACTCAGCCAGCCCACCTCACCCCTCCTTTTTCCCACAGCCCCAGGGCAGACCCCTGAAACCAAGGCAGGACCCGGATTTTTTTCTCTCTTCCCATTGGTTGGCCAGGCCAACAAAAGATTGGTTCCCCAATCAGAAAGGGAGGAGGTGGGGTCAGTCTTTTTCCTTTTTTTTGGTGGTTGTTGTTTTAAGATTAAGAAATCTGTTGGGGGAAAAGCAAAGTATTAACTGGAGTAATTTTTTTGTGTGTGAAGTTGAAGGTAAAAAGTTGCGGGTGGGTGGGGAACAGCAGAGTTCCCCCAGGACCACACCAGGAAAAAGCACTTTACGGGAGATGTGTGTGTTGTACAGGCAGATCGGATCGTAGGTATGTCATGTGGACAAAACCTCCCAGTTCCCTCGATTCCTTTCCTTACTTCACAGAAAGAAAAGAAATCCAGCGAATCTGTTTACATTCCCGAAATGCCAGGATAAATTGGGAGGATTGCATGTCGGTGCCCAGAGTTCGAGACAGTTGCTGTTTTACGAGAGAAATGTTCGGGGGTGGACTTTTCTTTTTCGCGTCTTCTAGCTTCGCCAGGAGAGACGGTGACCCCCATCTCCCAGGAAGATTGGACTAGTCCCCCTCCCTTGGGGAGGGCGGGCCGCCAGCTCCCAGGAGAACGCCCGGCCGGACAGGCCCACCCAGAGGGACCCACGGGGGTGGGGGGCGGCTGGGAGCGGAGGCTTAGCACCCAGGCCCTGGTCGCAGCTCGGCTGGGAGTGCGGTGAAGGTCTGGGCTCCGGCTCGGAGCTGGGCAGGACTGGCACCCCGGCAGCTTCGGCGGGGCCAGGGAAGGAGGGGCGAGGGGAGGTTTCCATCCAAGAGAGCGCATCAGAACTTTTCCTTTTTCCTTCCCCCCCCCCCTTTCTTAAAAGCAAAAGCTATAATTTATAGGCCTTTTCGATTCGCGGAGTGTTCTCTATTTGAACTCGACATTCAAACTCCGCCAGAGGGGGAGGGAGGAGAGGGAGTTGGAGAAGAGACGGCCGGCGCGGCTGGGGAGGCCTGCGCGCGGCAGCGGGTCCCTGGACGCCCCCGCCCCGGCCGACTCGTGACCACGCTGTGTTCCAAGGACGCAGGACGCGCGCCCCTCTTTTGACTCAAAAGCACAAATCTGCCCCCCTCACATCCCGGTCCCTTCGAGGACTGGTCCTGCGGCCTCCTCGCCCTCCCCCACCCTTAAAGGGCCAGAGGGAATCTAACTTCCCATTGCTAGTGGAGGGAGGGGCGAGGGGGCCCGGCGCTTTGGGAGGAAGCACAGACTCCCGGCGATACAGGCGGGGAGCCGGGACTGAGGGGGAAACTTCTCGATCCTGGGGGGATTTGGCGGGGACCCCCGCCTGGTTTCTCTTCTGCACTCCCCGTATTCCCACTCCCTCTTCGCAGCCTCTCCTCCAGACTTTCTTGCCTTTGAAGTGAGGGGGTAAAAAAGAGGAAGACGGAGTACTACAGGATTTTTCTTTTTTAATTATCAAATTGCGCCTATAAAAAGCCCGTGGAATGGGGATTTTTATCTGCTCACATTTGTAAAACTGGTATTTTAGACTTTGTATAAAGAAGCGCCGTTGACCAAGTGTATCTATTTAAATATCGACGCTATTTTCAGATGAAACTTCATTGAAGGGACATGTCTGTTACCGAGTGGACGGTCATTCCAGGACCCATGTCTTTACCTGGCTGCCGCCTTCCCTCCCTCCTTTCCTGCCTTCACCCTCATCTCCCTCCCTCGGGGCTGACTTTGCCTTTTCCCTCCGACCTTCCCCTGCCCTGGTTTGCCCCACCGCCTATCTGTCCTGTCTTCTGTCCGTGGCCGTCCGCGTGTCTCCTTTGCTCGCTCTTGCGACGCTGACCTGGGGGTGGGTGGGCAGGGCAGGGGCTGCGGGGCTGGGCGTCTGCAACCGCGCGAGATGTGCGGGTGTTGGGTTTATTTAATTCTAAGATTTGTACAAATCTCGAATCGATCTCCGCCTCAGCTCGAGTGAAGCTTGGCACGTATCTTCTGCGGTTGTGAATGTCTGTATCCAATACCGCTTTTTACGTGTTTAAATATATACTTTGTAAATAGAGACGTGTTTCGGATTTTATTCCTTTTTTCCGGCCCTCGAGAAGAGGGAACAGGCGCCCCGGGAGGAAAGGACCCTTCCCTCCTCGCTCATGACCCATCCCACCCGCCTCTCTCTCCCCTATCGGCCCTGGACGATCTGTTTCCAGTAGGCCATTCCCCAGCTGGGGGGATGCCAATCAGGCGGGGCAGAAGGGTAGGGTTGGGAGGGAGCGGTAAGTGACTCTTCTTAGCCTTCTAAAGGGGAAGGTCCTGGCTTTCCTCACCTACGGACTGCACTTCTCTGCGGTCTGGGCAGAACTCGGGGATCCCAGGGAGATGGGCGCGACCTCTGGGTTCTCATTTCTCCTGGCGGGACTCCCCCGGCGCAACCCACCCCCAGGCCTGATGTCCTGGTCCCTGACGCCCCGCGCCTCGGTGCCGCGCTGCTCCGGCTTCCCCACCTGCTCACCAGTGCTGTCCTGGGACCCGCCCCCCAGGCCCACCTAGCCTCGCCAGCGCTCCCCGAATTGCAGCTCCTCGCGCCTATTGATTGAGGAATTGAGTTCGCGGGTATTGCTAGGCAACTGGCTGCTCCGAGCCGGCGCAGAGCGCGCTGATGTGATTAGTGAACCCAGAGCTGCCGAGGCGCAAGCCCCGCGCACCCCGCCCCCGCCAACATCCCCCCAGCCTCTCAGTCCCTGGTCTGGGGGAGCAACACCTCCAACGCTGGGAGAGATATGGTTCGGGGTAGCGCAGAACACAGGGTGGGGTGGGGGTTCCTCAGATTTTCCTGGCCGAAGACTTTGCAGCAATGGGGTGAGGTCGAGAAGCCTGCACAGGAGAGCCGCACTCGGGACCCCAAAAGGGCCACCGCACTGAGCGCAGTTTCACCCCGCCCCGCCCCAGAGACCTAGCAGACGTCGCCACCAGGAAAAGCAAGCGCGAATCTAGGCGCACTTGGCAGAACCGGAAGGGCTGTGGGCACGGGTAGGCTGGCGCATCTCCTATTCTTGCCCATTGAGTCGGTGACCCCGCGTCTGGCGGAGCTCTCCCGCCTTCTTCCTCTAGTCTGTGGCCTGTATGTGGACCTGGGACGGAGGGAGCGGCCAGGCACCTGACTTTGGGGCCGTGGGCCAGCCTTCCGACGTGAGGGGCTGGGCTGGTGGGCAGAGTCAGAGGGTGGGGAGTGGAGTGCAGTGGCTTGGGGAGGATTGCAGCGGGGGGCCAGTCCCCAGGCCGTGGCCCCGTCTCTCCACAGAGACTCTCTCCCGCATTGGGTAGCCTAGTGGGCTCCTGCTTTGGAAGACAGGGAGATGGGAGGGCGCCGACTCTGCCCCCTTTCCCCGGCTGTCTGGCCACCACCAGCCTTGGCCTTAATCTGGTGCTTCTCCGGCGGGTTTCCATAACGTGGGCAGATGCTCTGGGAAAGACACCAGGTGTGGAGGCCTGGGCCTGTGGTGCTGCCTGGGGCTGAGGCATGCCTCTGCCTCCGAAGGGCAGGGCAATCTACTGCTGCCGCAGCCAGCAGGGAGCTTGGCCCAGCACACATACTGGTTGAACTGGAATCTTTATGGGTCTTTAGAGAGAGAGCATTGGGTTGGTGGGTTTTTTTTTTGGGGGGGGGGTCCCCCCTTTGATGCTTAACAGTACAGATACTAGTCGAGGCCCTGGGCTGTGTGCAGGAGACTCAATAGTGAACAGGCCTGCCCCAGGATTGGGGGTGGGGGGCTCATATTCTTTTCCCCTCTTCTCACCCAGAGTCCCCCAGGGCCAGAGGGGGCCTGGAATCCAACTGGGGTTCGAGTTGGGGGCGTCTTAGTGCTTGATCGGGCTCTACCTCCAGCCTTCGGAGCCTGGACAGGAGAAAAGGGGGTTGGGGCCGGGGCTTACTTCTAAAAATTTGGAGACTTTTGGGTGTGTGTGTGTTTCAGAGCAATTGTATTGCGGGTCGTGCAATTCGGTTCCCTTTGGCAGCTCGGAACCGGGGGTGGGGAATGTTCCTCACGCGTCCAAAGCGCCAGCGGCCCGATCTTTGCGGGTTGCGCGCGCCCTCTAGAGGCGATGGCCTCAACCCCGCTCACTGGCGCCCACCCACTCCCGGCGGCGATGCCTTTCTGAGTCGCGAGGGGAGCAGGGAACGTCTCTCCATCCCAAAAGTACTCTAGAGTGGGCCACCGTGGGCGCCCCCTCCGCGACCTCCCTTCGGCCAGGCCCTCTAGCCACAAAGGTAGGGAAGAAGGTGTCCAGCGGCCGGATCCGCCAGGCACCCTCGTGCTGGATCCAACGGCGCGGGGCTGAGCCCTAGGGAGGCCGCGGGCCGGGCCCTCGGGCCGGGTCGGGCCCCTTGGCAGCCCAACCCATTCTTCTGGGAAGGCGGTGGATTAGGCGATCAGATCAGCAGCGCAGAAACTAACAAAGGCCAGTGTGGGTCAGGGCCCCCCCACCGTACACGTCTGGCTGTCGCTCTGTACAAATGGACTCGCCACCGGGGGCCGCGCGGGTTGTTACTCCTCTAGCCTGCTCTTTCGTGGCCATCCCCAATCCCTTCTGCTGCCCTCAAAAGCCAGAGGACAGGACAAGTAGGGTCATTTCTGCTCACCTTCTCCAAAAGAAAACAACGCCAGCCTCTGAAGGCACAACAAAAGAAAACATGCCAGTAGCCTTCCCCGCAAGAATGATTTCAAATTCTCAGGCCTTTTCTGGAGCCGGCCAGAGCTGGGGGAAGAAGCATTTTGGTAGTGCGAATCTCTTCCTGAACTAAAACATTCAGGCCTTCACCCCAGCTAGCCTTTCAACCAGTGGTGGCCAACATCCAGGCCCAACTTCTCTTTACTTCAAAGGGAGCTTCCTTCTCCCTGGAGGCTGAAATTTATGAATAAATTCATGCTGAGGGTAATGCAAACCTTAAAGGACCAGGGAAGGTTATATAATAAGCAAACCGTCTCTTTTATTATGAGCCATGGGTTAGGAATCACAGTAGCACCACTGATTCAAAGATTCTTGTGCTTCATGGCTACTCCCCTGAATTTTATAGCTGTGTCCTTTTAAAGTGTTACCACATGTGGTGGATTCAAGGGGTTGAGTAGCTTTCCAACACAGGATCATTTGGATACTGGGGGTGGGGAGTGCATATGCACATGTGGAAATATTGGTTTGTTTTAAAGTATTAGTTTCTGGGAGATGTCTCAAAGTGAGCTTGACTTGTGACATACTGCAGCATCCCTGGCCTCTATCCACTAGATGCCAGTAGCAATAACACTCACTCCTGCCCCCTGTTGTGACGACCACACTCGACATTGCCAAATGTCCCCTTCAGTGTCCAACTGCCTTATCTGGGAAATGCTGGTGTAGGGACTCATAATCAAACCCACCCCTTTGCTTAGAAAAACATTTTTTTGACCCCATTAAAGTGGCTGAAACTTTTGCAAAGCCTTTAATTTTTTCACCCCATGATTCAAGTTGAGATAAGTATTTTGCCTCAAGAAAGATAAAGTGAAGATACTGCTGTTTCTGGGTATCACTCATGACACACACCAAGCCAGAAAGTTAAGAATTTATTGATATACCAAGAGTTAACAAAAGGTTAAGACAAAAACCCTCTGACACCATCTGCTAATGACTCTCCCCTACAAAATAAATTAACATCCGTCTAAAAAGATCAGCAACCTATTGCTAGTGTTAGTTTTCAAAAAAATAAAAAAAATAAAAAAAAAACAACTAGAAAATCCACAGAACCTTTAGATGCATGTGAGCAAAGATCTGGTCCTCTGGGTACAATCTTCCTCTCCTCCCACCCTTTCCCCCCCAAACCGTTATGAGTTTCCTGGGGGAAGTTTTTCCTTTTAACTAGTTGGTCCGACTGAATATGGGGGCTGGGCTGCTGTACTGTTTCAACAAAGATCTTAAGTTTCCCAAGGCAATAACATATCCACTTTTGTTCTCTTTAAAAAAAGCAAACAAACACCCATAGTTTAAAGTAATTAGAAGTGGCATACATGAATGATGGGGCTTTGTTTTTTTTTAAATTAAAAAACACAAATCAAGCTAGTGATTGGCAATGGTCCAAAACTCTGGTCCTCCCCCAAAGTTCTCTCCTAATGAAACCTCTAGGCCTAGAGCCCTCTTAGTCAGGTCAGAATTTCTGAGTGTAACCCCAAACAAGGGACACTCTTTTTGGTATGAAAAATATATATATAAAAATATGCCAAATCCCCTACAGAAGACAAGACTGGCCACTCTTCCTATCCAATACGGAAGCAAACTGACAAAACAGGATTAAAACAACACTCAATATACATTGTGATGCAGTTCAGCATAGGAAACCCTGCAGGATAAAGAAACCAGTTAGATGTGTGACCAATGCCTAGCCACCCACCCACACACCCACACCCACACACACACCCACACACACACACACACACACACACACAGCAGTAGCAAATGAAAAAGTACTGCTTTTATTTATCGGTAAACATGACAACCAACTCTAAGCATCTAACTCTTCAGCGAAGGCTGTCACACCTGCACGTGTGTATACACACACTCACACTTAGAGACATGAACCACTTGGGCTCACAAGCACCAAGAAAAAACATGCAACACAGCAAGAAGGCAAAGTGGCTGGGAGTAAGATGTCTGCAGATTCAAACTTTGGGATTGAAGTAGCTGGTAAACAGAAAGGCACCCAGTCGGGGTTTGAAGACCTGGTGGCTGGAGCTGTGCGGTTAGTCCAGAACATGGGTGCCCTGAAGGTGTGAAGGGGAGAGCCACTGCTGGCCTGGCTCTGCAGCCTCTAAGGCAGCACAACTTGAAGGTTATGAGCTCCTCTGATGGGGAGGCAGCCCGAAGAGTCCCTTTAGTCACACCCAGGGGCATCCGGGGACAGGAATGAGGCTGGTGCCAGGGGCCCAGTGTGCTGGCACCCCTTTCTTCCAGACAGGGCAGTGCACTGGCATCTCTCCATCTCCTGCTGGGGTAGTGGAGGGGGCATTCTTCCCCTTTATGGCCCACTTTCCAGTTTTAGCCTGTCTGGGACCCCCAGCCCTTGGGTCTGCTCAAGTGGGCACCATTCCAATTGCAGATAGCATGGCTATCACACACGAGTCGCAAACTGCATCTGGACACCCCTCAACCAGGTCTTGGATGTGGATCCGTCCCCAAAGGCACACTGTTGAAATTGATTTGGCTACACAAAAGCCGTATCTTCCTATTTGGCGTGGAGGGTGAGGGACTGGGGGGGCTGGAGTTCTGGGAGGCCTACCCTCAGACACTAGAGCCCACTGTGTCCCCTGCCCTCAGAGTTATGGGAACAACAGAAGACTCTACATCTGCTGGCTGATGTTAACTGGTAATTGAAGCAGAAATAAAGTTCCCTGCATTCCCACTTCTCTTTTTGGCATCAAAGACCAGTGACTCCACTCACTGATGCACCTCTGCCCCAAGTCAGTAACAGCAATTTTGTTGTTGGCTGGAATTGCCAAGACTGCTTCTGGACTCAGCCATCTTGGGGGAGGCAGTTGGGCTGGCAGCTCCGGCCTTTCTGGAGACCCTCTGCCGGGTGGACCACTCAGATTTGTCCCACTTCCCAAATGGTACAGAGAAACAGCTTCTTAGCTGGGAAAGAGAACATGGAACCCCCAGAGGTGCAGGGATGGGGGGGATTGTCAGGGGAGGTAGGTGGGAAGTGCAGGAAGCCCGCCGAGGGCCGAGGGGAAGGGAAGCAGACTTCCAGCAACTGCCCACATGGCCCAGTTTGCAGGGCCACGATTAGGACTAAGGCAGTCCTTGCACCGGGTGGCAGAAAGGAGGGCAGTGGAAGGACGCCCTTCTTCTGTCTCCCGAGCTTGGGAGGTTTGGGGGAACAGCTCTGGGACCAGCCCCCTCCTTGCCCGTGTTGGACTCTGGGTCAACATGTGGGGGCTGCAGCTGTTAATCTGAATCAGGGTGAGATGGCACCCACACCTACCTCTCTAGGGTTCCTGATTCCAACTGCCATGCCTGATGGCTAACGTTAAGGCCACAAGCCCTCAGCCGTCTGAGGTGAGAGCAGACAGGGAGGCGAACAGTGTCCTCACCCTTGCCGGCTCAGGCGTTGCTCTGAGTCGGGGGTTCTGACCAGCATGCCCCCTTCCCCGCTCCTCACACAACCTGAGCAGAGTACTCCCAGGAGTGGCACCCCCCAGGCCTTACCTCCCCCGAGCCTTAAGCAACCCTCTCTTCCAGCCACTGGCAAGAACAGCCAAGCTGGACCTGGAGAAGACCCCTCCTAACACCAGTGCGTGGGGGAGACGGGGAGGCAAGCTGACCACTGCGGTCATCACAAACCACGAAGGCAGTTCAAACAGTGAACGTGGTCGGGCTTAAGAAACACAGGACGCTCTTGGCAACATTTCCCTGAGCCCCAGGCGGCCACCCAGACTTCCTGAGGCAAATGGGGAGCAATGCAAAGGCCCAGAGGTAGGAACAAGGGTGAAGGCCAGGCAGCAAGGCATCACGGTGCCTCCCCTGTTAAAGTCACAGGGAAGGCTGGGCCCAGGGGAGTTCCCACCCAAGCCTGCCCCTGAAGGAGGCCACCGGCCCCTGGAGAGGATTTGGGATGCAAGCCACGTATCAAAGCATAGTCAGAGGCCAGAGAAGGGCAGGGGAGCCAGGGGAGCCAGGCGGCGTCAGTAATGTCTCAGGTTGAAGAAGCCCACACTGGTGGGAGACTCCTTCACCGTAACGGTGATGAGGTTGGCGGTGACGTCGGTGACAAAGACGTGCTCGATGAGGCTGCGGGTGGGTTTCCAGTCCTGGCTGGTCTGGACGGACACGGAGAGGTTCTGCCCGGCGCTGGGCAGGGAGGCCGAGTCAGGGTCAGAGTCGGAGCTGCTATTCTCCTCACCGGTACTCATCTCAGAGAGTGCAGCTGTCTTCCGTGCTTCTCCAGACGTCGGGTGGCCCTCCTGCCCGGGGGCCATGCTGCCCTTCCCACAGTCCCTCTTGCCTGCAGGGGTGGGCATGGCGGCCGCTCTGGAGACCAGCTTTTCACCCTTGCTGACATCAGTGGGCAGGCCGGTCCCACTTCCTGCAGTGGGGCCGCCCCCAGCACCCTTCCCAGTGGCTGGGTTGGTGGCAGGAACGCCCTTGGTGGCTGGGGTGTGGCGGGCGACCATGCCCCCTGCTGGCGTGCCATTCTTAACACTCTGTAAGTCCAAGACCTGGAGGCTTAGCTCCTGGGGGGGTGCAGGCTGGGGGCCCAGGCACCCAGCAAGGACCTTGTTGCCACTGTGGACGTGTGGGGGCCCTCCTGTGCTCCCTATTTTCTGCTCTACAGCTCCACTCGGGGTCTTTGGGACTTTGCTTCCTGGGGGGCTTATCCCCAGCTCCCCCTTCTGCGTCCTCATCTTGAGGTCTAGCCCGAGGCTGCACTTGCTGGTTGCTGGGGCCCTGAGGGCCAGTCTGCCAGCAGTCTGGGCCTGGCTCTGGCTCATCCGGTTCATGTAGTGCACGATGGAGCTCTGCCAGCTGATGCCCCCACGGCTGGGGCTGCCGGCCATGCCCTTCATCAAGCTGGCCAAGTTCTCCGGGGTGGCCATGGCACTTGGGCCACCGCAAGCCTCCTTGGCATGGGCCTTCAGGGCCGCCAGGCCGGCCACGGGGGCGCTGAGTGGAGGGGGCAGCTTGCCCGCGGGTGCCCCCAGGTCCTTCCGGGCCGTCTTTAGCACCTTGGCCAGGCTCACGGGCCTCCGGGCTGCCTTCTGCTCCGGGGGCAGGGGCTTGCGGCCCCGCTTCTTCCGGATGGGGTCCTTCAGTTCGGGCTTGGCTACCAGGATCTGGGCCTTCTTTTGAGGCACCGGGTGAGTCTCGCGGCCCCGTGGGCCCCTCTTGGCATCTAGGTCACTGTCCTCCTCCTCCTCTGAGGAGGAAGAGGAGGACGTGGAGGAAGAGGAAGAGCTGCTGGATTTAGATTTGGAAGGGGCGTCAGATTCCTGCAACAACAAAGGATGAGGTGTCACTTCTAAAGCCTGGTCTCCAGGGGCATTCACTGGACACCTTGGAGCCAGCCCCTCCTGCAACTTCCAGACCAGAGAGGAGGCCAGGAGGGAGCGATCTCACAGTCTGGTTCTGATGTCCTAAGCAGCGCAGTTAGAAGTGAAAGAGAACAAAGAAAAACAGGTGGCTCACAAAGAGAAGCCTGAGTGATGGACAGAAACATTCGCAGGCTGACACTGGGCCCTGGGCCTTCCAGGGGCCTGTGAGAAGCTCCCAGCCCTTGGCAGACACCTGGCACAGGGAAATTCAGAACAGCACAATTCACGTGTCTCAGAGGGGCAGGGTGGAGTGAAGCAGTGTGTGCAAGGGCTCTGCGACCAGGATATCTTGCTTTAATCTCTCCATTTCCAAAGATGATCTCTTCAGACCCTTCCAGCACATAGGAAAACAAACCACTGCCCTCCACATCCTCTGGGTGTCATCCCAAACACTAATTTCGAACACCTTCCTGGTTCTCAGGTCCCTGTGTAAAGGGGTGCTTTAGGGAGACTGAGTCAACACCTGCTCTTGGCCACAAAGCTCTTCTGCCCCAAACTGGGGATGTTGGAATCAAGCCCAAGGAGTCTGGAGTCTCCTTGTCTGGCCAGCTCCCCACCTTGCTGCCGCTTCTTAAGCCAATGTGTGCGTTCAGGCCCGGAGGGCAGCACCTTCAAGAGAGAAATCAAAGACACATCTGATCTTGCAGCTGTGCCATGGAGCCCAGGCATGTGTGCACCTACCTGGCACACCTATGAGCACCTACTGTATACATGTGTCCTGTTTTTTGTTCCTTGTAAGCCACTGGAGGTGAGAAAGTAGCACAGAGTGGACCTCACCAGAGTAAGAAACCAGCTGGGGTGGGGGTGGTGCTCAGCCACGCCAGAGGGACAGGGCAGGAGGTGGAGAACCGAGGTTCACTGTTGCCCCCTGCTGGCAGAGCCTCAGAGTGGCAGTCCAGGGGGAAGCAGAGCCAAAGTCTTCTGAGCAAGGGAAAGACTTGCGTGGAGATGCCAGCTGGCCTCCTTCCCCCAAGCCTGCAACCCTCCTGCCACCACTTTTCACTGGGCCGGCAGAGAGCCAGCACTTGGGGGTAAGCCGCCAAATCCAGGGCAGTAGCCACCCACCTTGAGCTTGGAGTGTCGGCTGCAGGAGGACATCACGGTGTGCTTCCTCGGCCTGCCCCTGGGCCGCTTGCCTCTCTTCCGGTTCTGCACCTCCTTCTCGTGTTCCCTGAAGACAATCAGCAATCAGAGTCACAGACTTTTCCTTCGGCTATCCTGGAACCCTATGGTTTCAAATCCCCCCAGGTAGCTTATCACCAGTTTCCCTGCAAAAACATACCCTGTTAATGAACAGATCCAAGGCAGAAGTGCAGATCCCTTTCATTTACGTTTCAGTAAAGACAAGTCAAGAAATTCAAGCAAAGCTGGGAGAGGAATTATTCCCAGTTTTCTCTGACTCCTCTTAAAACAACTTTGTGCAAATCTGCAGGGAGATAGTACAGCAGAAATTCTACACCACCACTAGAAGGAGCCTTCATGGTCACATGGTCCAACTTTCTCAGTCCAAACAAGAGAGTCCAGGGCCAGGGAGTGAGGACCACTGCCCTCCACTCTCCACCTCTCTATATCCTGCATAATATCTCAGTCATGGGAGCACCGGGGTAACCAAGGGGTCTTCTTCCCCACGGTCTTACCCAGAGCCAGTGCTCCCAGCATGTATTTCTTTCCCTGTTTCCTTTTTCTGGTTCTTTCTGTTCCTAGACTCTGTTCTGATGGAAGTACTGGCGGCATCTGACTGCATGGTGGCTGGGGCTCAAGGCAGGACAGTGTTAACTAGCTCCATGACTCAGGGTCAGAGGGCCAAAAGAGCCGCCCCCACCCACCACCCCGAAAGCATGTATTCTAGGCTACCCCAGGGGAAAAGGCTCTATCTGAAGTACTTTCCTGGTAATTAAAATAGGCAAACATCATCTCATTGGCGCCTGTAAGGTGATCTCTTAGAGCAGCCCCAGCCTGTCTCCTAAAAGGACAGGAGCACTCATGGGTCTCTGCTGACACATTAACCTGTACCCATGGGCCCAGAATATGGACTTCCCCTGACAGTCAAAGACCACATCCCCACACCAAGCAAATAACCACCAGTTCTTAGATCCCAGGGGAATCTCTGGGGGTGAAAAGAACAAGGCAGAGCACCCACCTCCCAGTTTTATCGCCCCTGTGATGTAAACCAGAGCACCCCATGGTTCTTTTAAACTCTTGCATCTATCTCTGTGACATCTGCTAACCTCAGTTCTTGCCTGTTGTACTGTAAGTAAAAATGAAGGATACACACTCTCTGGACAATCAGGACACTTACAGAAAAAGGTACCAGCTCCCACCCCTTGGGACCTACAGCACTTGAGTTATGAATTAAATAGCAGACAGCAAGCCTGCTGGTAAGTTTTTTCAAAGGTATCGAGGCAAGCATATGCTCATTGTCTTCTCTCTCAACCCATACTGAAATCTCTTACTTTCCCCCTCATTCCATGGCCCGTCTGAGAAGACCCAAAACGTCTTGCTAGAGCAAAAAAAACGGCGGACATAGGTTGAAACAACAGAGAACAGCTGGCTGGATTGATCCCATCTGAGAAAGCTTTTGGGCACTTAATTTATCAACCTCTACCAACAGGGCAAGGGGTTTCCCTGGTGGCTCAGTGGTAAAGAATCCGTCTGCTAATGCAGGAGATTCAGGTTCACTTCCTGGGTGAGAAAGATCCCCTGGAGAAGGAAATGGCAACTTGCTCCAGTATTCTTGCCTAGGAAATCCCCCTGACAGAGAAGCCTGGTGGACTACAGTCCATGGGGTCGCAAAAGAGTCAGACACGACTTAGTGACTAAACAGCAACAACCAACAGGGCAATTCCCACACCTTACCCCCACCAGTCTGCTCTGGAATTCCCTGGAACCTTATGCCATCACAAGTCACTCACCACACTTTCCCCTGTATTTCAAAGAGGCTTCTCTTAACCCAAGTCTCCTACCTAAAAATAGATACGACATCTTGAATTACAGAAGCAAATTCAGCCCCTGAGACTGGTGAGGGGGCCCCCATGGTGCTCACTTGGGACCAGCTGTTTTGCAGCACAGAAAAAAAAATAAACGTGCTGCTCTTGGTCCAGACACACCATGGTAGGCATAACTTTCTGCTGTGTGTTCCTGTTCCCTCTGTGAGCCTTCTTTTGCTCAATCCACGCATGAGGACTGGGAGGCCAGGTCTGCATTTTTTAGAGCAAACCTGCCACCCTGGTTTTTATTAGTGATGTTTGCAAACTAGTCAACAGCAAAGGCCAAGAAGAAAAGCCAGAACTTTTCACAAAGGATGTCCAAGAAGGTTCATTTTGGCAAGTCTGTCACAAAGACCAAAAGCAGCACTTACTCAGGGATTCCCAAGATCTGGACACAGTGCTGGCTCTCCGAGGGAAGGGAGGGAGAAGACGACTCACCTGGGACTTCAAACTACAGCCCAAGCCCAGGAACTCTGGAGGGCCAGCACTGCCCTGAATGACTGTGTGACAGGCCAGTGTCCCCCCAACTGGCTTCCCCCTCCCACAGGTTGGTTAACTTTCTCACTTCTTCTGGAAGGCCAAGAGCAGCCTCGGGTCCAGGATATTTTCCTCTGGCTCCCAGCTGTTGTGTCTGGAAAAGCAAAGAACAGGACATCTTAAAGTTCTAGGCAGCGACCAGCCACTTCCGAAACCAGCCCAAGTGGGGTTGCCCCACTGTTCCCTGATGCCTGCTGGCAGCCAGGGAAGCGGGGTACTGGGGACTGTTCCCCACGGTCTCACCCACATCCAGGATGAACTCCCGGGACACTGAGTTCTGAAGCCAACACCTTGTCCTCAAACTCAAAGGGAAACCATTGCCTCCACCCCCAATTAACACCCGGCCTCAGGAGGACTCTACAGCCTCCCACAGGAAGAAAACAAATCGCAATAAAATGGAAAGTTGCAGAAAGGGAAGACCCCAAACTCTGGCCCGGAGCCAGGGAGGGAAGGGAAGGCTCCCTACAGGATGCTGAGAGGGGGACGCTTAGGGGCACAGAAACGCAGCCCAAAGATTAAGAACAATGTTGCTGGCATCCAGGCCAACACCGGCCGGGGCACCCAGTGGGGAAAGCAAAGAAAGAAAAGTGGGGTCCGGGAAGAATGGGGAACTGGGTCTGCGCGAATCGCCTGTAAATAGAGCCCCTTCCGGGATGCCAAGTTCCCTCCCTTCCATTAAGAGGGGAAAGAAAAAAAAAAAAAAAAGGAGCCCTACATCCATGAATAGAAAGCTCAGGTTACAGCCGGGGAAAATACGGACTAGAGGAGGGGGGCTGGAGTCCCGCGGGGACGGTTGAGGCGGGCGGGGGCGTATGCAACAAATGGGCGCGGGAGGAACGAGCGGCGCCAAAGGGGCGCGGGCCGGGCGTGGGGAGAGGCGGCCCGGGAGCCCGGAGCGGAGCTGGGAGGGCCGGAGGGGCTTCCGGGGAGGCCGCCCAGCCCCGCGCCCCGCGGGCTTGTAAACAAAGGGCACCCCGCGCACGCTGGGCGTCCCCTAACCGCCAAACTCGAGGAGCCCGCGGAGCCCCCCGCAAACTTCCCGCCGGGCGCGCGGACGCCCCCCGACGGCGCGGGCGAGGAACCCACGCCGCTCTCCCACCACACACCGAGGTGGCGCGGGCGGGAAGACGGGCACCGCATTGTTGGGGACTCACTTGGAGGACCAGCCGCGCCACTTGACCAGGTACTCCAGCTTGCCCTGCAGGGAGAGAAGAGGCGCGTGAGCCGGGGTGGGCGGGCACGGGCGGGCGCAGGCCGGGCCGCACGCACCTTGCGGAGCCGCTTGCTCAAGATGCACTCGGCGGCGAAGACCTGCTCGCCCACGCTGCTCAGCTCCTCCATGCTGCCGCGCGCCCCGCCCCGACCGCGGCGCCTGCCGCTCCCCGCACAGCCACAGCCGCCGCGCGCCCTGCCGGCCGCACACAAAGCACCGCCCCCGCCCCGCGCAGGCCCGCCCCGCGCACGCGCACCGCCACCGCACCCCTCGGGCCCCAGCCCGCCACCCGCCCCCGCGGGCCGCCCTGTTCCGGAGCGGGCCAATGAGCGCGTGGGGGTGGTGCCAGGAGGCGGGGCGCGTATTGTTCACCGCGGGCTCGGCTTCGCGCCCGGGGCGGGGGTCCCGCGCGCGCTTGGTCTTGCTGGGCTGGGGGCACGGGTGGCGCGCGGGGGTCCACTAAGCTGGGGCAGGTCCCTAGCGAGGAAGAAGGAAGCGCCTCCCTTCTTCTGACCTGGCGATCACCGGCCAAGTCCCGCTTGGTCTGCGGGGCTCGCCCGGCCTCCGCCGAACTTCGTTTTCCGGGCAAAAAGCCATTGTTCTGGCCCGAATGGGGGGAAGTTAGGATGCGGCGAAGGCGGCTGCTTCCTGCCCCTGCCCCCGAGGGGCGCTGCTTGGAGCGCGGAGGGCCCAGGTGCCCTCAGTATTTTTGAACTTGGTCTCGAGCGGTCGGACTATTTTGCGCGGGAGCGAAACGGGCTGGAAGAGGGTGGGGAAGGAATGGGAGACAAAATACGAGGGGAAGAGGTGAGCAGCAAAAACGGAGCAGCCCAACTTTTCCCCCCAAAGGCAGAGAGGAAAATGAATCAGCTGAAAACGAACGGCTCTTTCTTCGTACTTTGTTAAAAGTGGCACCCAACCCCCAAGTTTTAGGGCGCACGTAGCGGGAAAGCAACTGCACCTTTTAAATATTTTGTTGCATAATTTTAAGAAAATGAACGTGGCGGGGAAAGGATCGAAATTTGAGGAGATGGTTCTAACCTGGGACTAAGTCATTAATGGGCCCGCTAGGATTTGGCAGTGGATATCCGTTGGATCAGTTGCATGCGGCAGAGAGGAGACTGGACCGCGTTTAGAGTTAGGGGTGCCCTGGAGTCCTGAAGGGCCATCTTCGGCAATGACCCTTTTGTGCTGTTGAGAACAGTGTTCCATGAACAACTTTCCTCTTAAATCATTTAGCTGTTGAATCAGAGCAAGTCAAATGAGTAATAAAGGTAGCGTTATTAAAGTTAATAAAGTAATACGTTAGTGCTAACTTTTTTCACATCAGTACAATTTAACACAAAATTCATTTTCTGGTTTTGCTTTTCCCTTGGGCGCAGCTGCAAAGTACTCTCTGTGTTGAGCAAATCGAAAAGTCGTTTCTTGTTGCAATGACTGTCAATGTAATTTTAATCATTAAAACCATATTTATAAAAGATTATGCAGGAGAAGTGTGCTTTTGTTGCTGTTTTAACGGGAAAGGCCTACTGTAGAAAATTTGGAACTGCAGAAGCCCATCTTTCAGTTTTTGGCATGTTCTTCAGTTTATTTGGTTAAGTAGGTTACAGTCCTTTGATATCCTGGAGGGAACTTGG